>NW_025408562.1:0-628766 GCF_019321695.1 Diaporthe batatas | reverse complement strand
GGTCGCTGACGCGACCGAATGGCAGCGGGCCAATGGCTTCGGTCGCTTCGTCGGGCCTTCCGATCTCCTCAGGACCTTGCTGTCACTGGGTCTCGGGACCGAATTGCTTACCCGCCCGACCCAAGCCCGTAGGGCTGGTCTTGTCCCGTGCTGGGCCCGAAGATAAGCAGTGTGAAAGTCTGCCCGATAGGTGACCTCGTCCGACCAAGAAGCCAAGGAATTCAGGACGAACTGTCGGCAGGGCTGCCACGACATCGATTCATCAGACCGGCTGGCCTTGGCACCATTTTGCAGTGAAGAAGATAGTAGCATCAGGACTTGCTCATTTGGCTGCAAGTGATGGTATCAGAAACGCTTTTCCACCAGGCTGCACACATGCCCACCTCGTCCCAGGGGACCCCCAACTCTCCTAGGCCGTGCGGAATTCGGTGCAATATTCCCTCCGCGTGACAGAGCGACGAAACAGCAGACCACCTCATGACCTCTGAACTGTGGTCCTTATGGTTGTTGCCAATAGCTTTTCCATAGTTTTGATGTTGAAATTTGGCCAGATACCCATGGTAAATCATCGCATGTAAAGAACACAAGCAGGGTTGCAGCAGCGTGCCTCCTTGCAAGTTGCAGCCCGTGAGTGCAAATCAACGAGTGTTCCACCCTCCTTCTAAAACGCCGAAACTTGAATCAAATATATAGATGCGCCCCTTGGCCAGCCTGTATGTACTTGAGGCGTGTACCGAACCCGAAAAAACACTTCGCATGGTGCACGGCCGTGGGCAGTGTATACAACGTCGTAAACTCATCTTGAGGGGAGATACTTGAGCCATGCGCGCTGTAAACAATCAAAACACATGCACTAGCAGAACACAACCCACAAAACCTCGTGGCGGCCGTTTACCTCATATTCCCGAGTGCGGTCTTTTACTTCGACCTCGTCTCCTCCCCTCTCTCTCTCGTCACATACTGGGCCAAGCGTTTCCGCCTCCAGTATTCCAAGCCCAGACGCTTGACCTGGCTGAGCCTCGGGTTACCACTCAGAAGGGGGGCCCCATGCCGTATGGGTACTGGTTGTGATTGTGCACAGGCATCGTCGCTGCGGCTGGGTTGACCACTGGCATGTTGGGCACCATTTGTGTGTTGTTGTTACCGCCCCACAATTCGAACTCCAACGCATCAAGATCGAAGTAGTTCCCCATGTATAGGTCGAACTGTGAGCTCTCAACCCCGTTGTAATTCATTGCCCCTCTGTCGCCGTGGCCGTTGTGACGGTTGCCGCCACCAGTGACGAAGTTGAACATCTCGTTATTAGGCGTCTTGCCCGTTTCGCTCTTGACGCTCGAATCGTCCGGCCCTGGCATTGTCATCCGCAGCTTCTGCACACAGTACGGGACTTCTGGCGGGTGGCCCGTTTGTGCGCGGAGAAATTCCTCCCGCCTTCGCCAGGCCTTGAACAAGAAGTAAGCGAGCTGGTGATATACCCTCTGAGTTGTGTCGTAGAATTCGGGATAGTACTTGTAGACTTCCTCGACGATCTCCCACGCATGGTCCACCAGGCGCCCACTTGTGCGGTGACCCAGCTGGCCCACGAGGTATGCGAAAATGTCGAGCTGGAAATGCAAGCGGTGGAACCAGTCCCAGGCCGGATAGTTGGCGACCTTGTGTTGTTCAACAGCGTGACTCGTTTGGTCAACGGCGACCCTGAAGGTGTTGCTGCTTTGATCTGGGACCTCGCCATTTGCGTCGCGGCTCTCTGCAGGGGTTTGGAGCAGCGGGACAAGCTTGCTCATTAGGTGGTCGCCGATTTGGCGGGCCAGTTTGTGAAGATCGCCCGCGGTCGGTGACGAGTACTTTTGGAAGAGGTTTTCGAAATCCTCTTTTAGACCCCGAACAATAGTACGATATTGCTCAATTTTCTCGCTCTGCAAGGCCGTCTTGCACTCGAGCTCGTCCATTATCAGGATCGCCTCCATATCGGGTGCCTGGATCAAGTTCTTGGCGATCTTGAAGACTGCAAGGACGAGGATCATGTCTGTGGGGCCTTCCTGGTCCTGGATTGGTTCCGTGGCAGTGGGCAACAGATCGACATCTGAGATGTTCCTGGGCTCCCTGGTGTCCCACCCACGGGGAAGGAGGGTATGGCTGAGGCCTGATAGCACGGCGTACTTGGAATCGAGCATGATGATCTGCCACCACAAACGTCGCCTCATCTCCGTCTCGAAGGGTTTAAGGCCCAGCATTTCACCGTCACGGTGCAACCCCATCTTCTGGGCGATACGGATGACGACTCCGTTAAGGATCCAGGATGCGTGGCGATTGTACCTGCCTTGCAAGGAAATCTACTTCTGTTAGTCGAGAAGGTGCAGGTGCTGGAACAAAGCGCAGGTAGTGTCCTTACCAAATAAATGACTAGAGCCTGGAGAGTGGTCAGGTCGTGGGTCTTGAGGAAGCCCAGCCGGGTCATGCATGAGCGGAGGCCCGCGCTGAACCTGGCCAAGGCCTTATCCTTGGGCATGCCGAGGACTTCATCGCTCTCCTCCTTGGTCATGGACACAACTGCCAGCGTGTATATGGCGAACAGCAGAGCCTCGACACTCTTGGGCAAGTTTGGAGTACTGCCTGTCGCATCTAGTATATAAGGTTGGACGGTAGGGACGTGGATGATCTTGGTCAGGGGGTTGCAACGGTCGAGATATATCTGCCAGAGCCGTACTATTTGTCCTGGAGATGGAGTCAGGTCTTCGGAGTTGGTCGACGGCGTCTCGGCGCCAAAGATCAATTCGGAGTTGTCGTCGGGAGAGTTTGAGTAGTCGTCGAACGGAGCCGGGGACTCGTCGCATTGTAACTCCTCGTCGACCAGTTTCCGCATAGACCTCAGCTAAGCAAAAAGATGCCTCTCAGCACGGGAGACTTGGGCTCACGGCAGGGCAGGGGTGCACATACCTCATCGTATACGGTCCCTAGGACCCGGGACTCCATGAAGCGCAGGTTGCCATCCTCCTCGATCAGGTGGCCCGCGGGCGGCTTCCATTTCGCAGCGGATTCCTTCAGCTCAGCCGGGCGGTCGAGCTTGGCACGTTTTGGAGAAGGAGAGCTGGCGGGTGAGGGTGATGGGGGTTTGGCAGAGGCATACTCTTTCAAGAGCTCCTCACACCGCGCCAGGCGCTCCTGAAGATCCTGATTCGGCCTCCTTCGTTTCCGCGCCGGAGCCGGAGTACTAGGAGTGCATGTGACATTCGCCTATATAGAGGAGACGCGAAAATGTCAGCACCCACTCAGAACAAGTTGTGGTCGGGTTTGCCGGATTGACCGGGTTGGTGTGCCTATAGGCCTGTATGTATGCTTGCGAGGGCCTGCCTACCTTTACACAGTTGGCGCAGGGGAAATTCCTGTCGCACTTGATCTTACGGTGCTGGCAGAGCACACAGGCGAGGATGCGCGGAGGTTTCTGAGGGACATTGGCATTGTGGGCTGTGCCTGTTCCTGTGTTCGTGCTTGTGCCTTGTGCAGAGAAGGACACAGAGGCTGCGGTGGACGCAGCGGGTGAGGAGGTGGTCGAGGTGGCAGCCGTGACCCCTGTTCGCGAGGCCATCTCTCCCCGTCTCAGGGCCGAGCCTGGTCACTGCGAATTGTTGGTGAGGTGAGACTGGTGGGTGAGTGAATGCGAATGCGATGGCCGTGTTCGCCAGAGACGGTGGATGAAGTATACAAATCGAGTTAAGTTGAGTTGAGCTGGGCTGGGTTGAGCTGGGCTGAGCTGAGTGCAACAAGCAGACGATGTAATAATAAGTGGATGGGCACTTGGGAAGGTAGGTCACAGGTGTTGCTGGGTCTGAAAGACTGAGTGCGGGACGGGCTGAGGCAGGAGGCTGCTGCGCTTCTGGGGCCTGGGCAAAGGATGTGTGTCATCAGGGTGTGTCCCCCCGGGGGAAAAAGCCTTAAAGGTGATATGGGGCACAAGGCCGAAAGAAAACCCAAGCACGGTGACTGGATGGGGGCGTGAGATGGGGGCGGTGGAGGTCCTTGAAGTCTAAATGTAACAATGTAGCGAGCAAGATCCATCTTAGTCCATCGAAACCAACGGAAAGGAGAGGGGGTTCCCGGGGACTTTTTTGAGTTTGGCAAGTGTGCCCAGCACAGGATCGGAGTTGGATTGCACCTGCTGCGGCTTTTCTCTTTTCTCTAATAAGCTGCCAGTGCCAGTGCCAGTGCCAGTGTATTACTACCTGGGTACCTACCTACCTGGCACTATTCTTCTGTGTCCCTCTGACTAGCACTTTCTAGCCTGCCAAGATCGGCCTTCCTCGCAAGTCCTTATTATTAGTTGTATCCTACCGCAGGACTCCGTACATCACCGTATGCGACTCCTTGTAGGGGCGGCTGGACCGCCATGGCGGGATCAGGGTCGATCGGAGCTTACCAATCCCGGTTGGCACGAGGCTCTGGAACAGCGGCCTTTGTCCGTTTCTGTTTGCTTGCGTGCTTGCCCGCCCGCCGTGCTTCGTACTGGAGGTGCCTACCCACCAGCCCACCAGCCTACCTGGCAGAGCACGAGTCTCGGTGTGTTACTACAAGCAGGGAAGGAGCTGCTTGCTGTCGGTGGGCGTCCCCCCACCTCCAGCCCAGCCAAGCCCAGCCCAAGCACAAGCCCAAGCCGTTGCCCACTGTCCCGTATTTGCTCCATTGTCGTTGGCCCATCCTCACCAGTTCTGGCTCATTTCTCATCTCAATGCTGCCGCAGCCAGCCCACACGCCCAAAATACCCATGTTATCCTATTCGCCATAATGCTCTTGGCCAAGAACCAGCAGGGAGCCTCTCAGCCTCTCTACAGGCGCAACTGTCATGTGCAATGGATGATATTGATCAACCACAAAAACAGCAGCAGCAGCAGTCGTCCCCTCGTCCGCGCCACTTGGAAACACGATGGGCCATTGGCGCATGCGTAACAGTAGCATCTGGTGCTCCCCACCGCGTGGCGCCTGTGCACGCACCTTCAAACAGCCCACTTCTCCCCCAGTTCACACAGTTCATCCAGGTTATGCAGGACATCCTGACATCCAGGACATTGTCGACGTCGAGACACCCAACGTGCCAAGTCTGGAGCCCCTTGCGGCGCCGCCGTGCTGTCGAACACGTCCTCGCCAGGCACTGTTCATCCAGCACACCAAGCACCCACCACCTATCTACGCTATCCGCAGCCCAGCAATGATTAGCTGAAAAGCCTGTGGCTCCATCCCGCCTGGCCGATAATACCCATGACTCGGCCTTGTCAAACTTAGAAAAGTGGTTTTGCACTCCCCTTGCGCGCGCCCGCCGCCGCACAGCTTCCGGGGGGGCTTGATTTGGGGAGGGTGGGTGGATATCTCCCCGTCTCAATTCTCGACTCTCGACCCTCGACCCGCAACCTGCCTGCCTCACGCATGCTCATTGTGAATGTGCATTGTTGGGATCGGGGTGCGGATTTATCAGCAGGGTGACCTGCTCCGGCCGAACCAGACGGCCGAACTCGGGCGAAGACAATGGGCCACTCAGACGCCACGAAGTCAGAATACTACCGTCGTCGCATGCGCGCGCCCGCAGCTTAGACTACTAGGTCTACGGAGTACATAGTAGGTGTGTCGCGCGGCCATTGGTATCTATTGGATCTGGCCATGGCCAGAAGAGGCAGATCCATGCCGGCAAATCCCAGCGTCGCGGCCTGCGCCGACTTGTACGTGGGCCGTTCCCACATCAAGCTGCAGCCTGCAGGGCTTTTGCGCCATAGATGGTAATCTGTACCTGTTCCTCACCAACGGCCCGGCACGGGATCCGGAGTCATGTCACCACTGTAATCCGACCGCCAGCCTCAGCCACCGCCAAACATGCCCTGTTGATGAAGCCGTGCTCCTGTGCAGCAATTAATCACAGGTGCTGGTCCAGCAACTGGAAGTGGTAATCCATCCCAGTGCTTGTTGCGACCCGCACGCCATCCCGTCGTGTCTTCTTGATATTACAAGAAAAAGGGTTGAGGAAACAAATGTGCATGGGTCGACTGGAGGTGGGCCGGGGAGCCGGCTCACGCGCTTCCTTGTCGTCCCAACCCCTGCCCCACGCGTAGAATTACGGGGTACCCAGGTGTTTATATGCATTGTCTGGCCTCTCGAGGAGTCAAGATCCCGGAGGGGTCTCGGCGTTGCTTCGTCTCACGATATAGGTGCTTGAGCCTGCCTGGGCTGAACCTTCCCCCTTCACGCGCACTGCTGTTCCCCATACTCCATGCTGCATATACATGTGGACAACGTGGGCGAACCCAACCGCCAATAGATCGGAAATTCCCGCGGGAATTCCGTATGAAGGTGGTCGATTCTGGTCGGGGCATGGGCCAACAGATCGTCATTGCGAATTACCCGCGTGGGATTACATGGACAAAATGTCGATGCACGTTTTGACAGATCGGTGTCATCGGAAGGTTATCCCCACCCAGGTTGTACCATGTGGTTATCAGCTCCTCATGGCTTCTCATCGGCGGCCGATGACGACGACAACATTCACTGGTGCCATGATTCCCACGGTATCCGAAAAAAATTATGCGTTCCTGTCGGATGACCATGACCCGGAGGGAGCCAGTTCCTAACTGCTTACCAAAGCTTCGGCGCCCAAGTCATGAACTCAAGCAGCCACGAGCCGCAGCTGTCAGCTGCAAATAAGCTTCATTATGAGCCAAAAATGGACGAGTCGATGTTAATTAACACTTGACAGATGACCCCTGCGTGACATCGCCTGCCAATTTCCTTGGGTCTTGAGTCTTGACACCCTGACACGACACCTCAACCCATATTCCTGCACTAGACGCGTCCAGGCCCAACAACTTTTAGGTAAAGGAGAACTTGAAGGACCATCAAGTGAAGAAAACCAGGGCTGACGGGCCACAGCTGGCCATGCACACAACTCGCGTGTGCCCCGGAATCGGCCAAGCGGCCCTGGAAGTGAAGACTAACTTGGCAACCGCGGTGTCATTTCTATGAAAGGCTATCTATCCCATATCGTCTAGCCGCGGCTCTTGTTCTAGTGGGCGAGCTAGGCTCTTCGCGCCGAGAGCGAGCCTTGCTGCACCATGGCGTCACCTCTCCTCGAACGCACGCGGGCTCAAGTGATGCCGCGGATAGCAGGGAATCAAGTGGGAGGAAGGTCCCGGACTTGGCATGCGGTCAGGGACGGGTGAAGACATATCAAGGGATTCGCATCGAAGAGGAGGGAGAGTTCTTCAACGGCGCGCGACTGGCTGAAGTCACCGGCACAAAGAGACGAATGGGGGATCCGTCGCCATGGGGGCAGAGATCATTGTCTCACAGAAGAGACAGACAGCTCGCCTTGGACAATACATGAGAACAGGAGTGGGGGCGCAAGCGTTCCTCGTCGGGGCCTCTGAACGGCTGTCTGCGACTCCCGACAAGCCATGGCTTCGGGTATACATACTCGCTCCAAGAGAATATCCTGTCGCACAGCTGTCTTTAGTATATCTCTCTCCTGGGGGACACCTCCCGTGGAATAACCTTATATCCTATGATTTCTCACGGGACAACCTACAGCGGGATCATATTCTACTGGACAACCTCCTCTGAGGAGGAAACCCTAATCACTCACAGTGCGGTTTGATCATAATTAAGCATAACAACATGCAACTCCGCGCGAGGCAAGAGGCTCAACGTCCGAATCACCAAGCTCCTCGTGAGTTTGTGGCCGGCTTGAGGCATTTGGGGCCGAGCACAGAGGGGACAACCTCTCGACAGCCCACTCACTGCCAACTGACACGGGTATCCAGCCAGCCGGCCGGCCGAACGGCTCCAGGCCGTCGGGCCGGACTCGGCGCCGACGCTCACGCAAACCCACCGCTTCGTTACCAAGGAGAAGGAGCGATTCAGGTGCTGTCGAGCACCGCAAGGTTCATAGCACGTGAGCGAATCACGGTGTGGTGCCTGGCCAGGATAGTATAGTATCCGTCTGTATGTATGTATGCATGTAAAGTAAGAGGAAAATACGGCGGAAGCTGAATATCTAAACCTAAGCCAGGCACATGCATCCGTATTGGCCCCACCCACCCACGTCCAGCACTACAGCACCTCTCCAACCTCCAACCCAGACATTTTCATACACGTCCGCTCGGCTGCTCACGCAGCCGGATGCACGAAGTAACCTCTCTCCCCCAGGTATATGTATGGTACAGTATGCAGTATGTAGGAGATCTCTCCTCAGGAGTAAATCCACCGTGCCGCAACGAGCCCGCAGAACGATCACGATCACGATCACGAGCACGAACTCGCACAGGTAGGCGCAGTGTTTACCATCTGCTATCCGCGTGTACTGTAGTCACGCCGAACAAATCGAGATGATGCGCTCATCACCGTATAAATGTTAAATGTTCGTCTGATTGGCCGGCCGTCTGTCTATGTGCGCCAAGGGGCTGCCCGGGGACATTTCGGCCCAGGACGGAACAACAGCCATCTGAGCGATATGCAGAGCTGTCCAAACCCGTCGTTGCCAGAAAAAAGACCCTCTTTTGTATGGTGAGCCCAAAGCCGTCTTGCGGTCACGTATGCAAAAGCCTAACCCCAATCCCGTCCCGGAACAGAAACCGCCTTTTCCCAAGCAAGTACCCTCCTTCCGCCGCCCAGCCAGCCAGCTTTCTGCCCTTTTCCCTTCCCACCCGTGGTGTTGATAGGTCACTATAGCTCTCCTGGTATCAAAATGCAATGCTGTGCCTCTCACGTGATACTTCCTTCGAGAGACGTACCCCCCGTCAATGATGTGTCTGTCGCATGCCAAAAGCGCGACTCCCTGTTGGTAAATGTAGCTGCTTCCCGAAGCAAAATCTGAAAAACACAATCCCGACCCCTTCCTTGAACGCCTGGCGAGCTCGCTTTTTTCTGTTTTTCCAATTACATGACTATGCATTCCCGATCGGGGACTTGGCCCTTGCCCTTGGACTTCTCCGCGTCCTTGTCACTTCCCCGAGTCTTTGTTTTTGTTCCCGCCTTCTTGTGGTGATGATGAGAGGAATGATGATCTTTTTCTTTCTTGCCGAACTCGCCGCCGTCGGTCGAAAGGCGCTCGGGTGCGGTGATGGCAATTGGTGTCTCTTCACCGTCTTCGAGCCTGTCTGCCGCTTCACGCAGCGTATCCTTGCTCTTCTTATTGAACGTGAGGCGAGACATGCTTATGCTGATGCGATTCTCACCAGCCTGGCTGGTTGGTCTGCTCCTGCTCTTGGTGAATTTGGCGGCGGCTCTCGATAATCTCTGCGCAGTGGTTTCTTCATTTGGCGTGACGGCTGGGGAGGGTCCCATTTCTGGTGTGCTAGCTTGAGCGTGGCCGATCGGTTCTGAGAAGGCCACGCTGCCACGCCGGGAGGCATTGGGGCTGAGCAGACCAGAAGATTGCTGGCCATCATCCTCAACGCTGAGACTTATCCGTGGAGGCCGGTCTAGTTCTGAAGAAAATCGAATGCTGGGGCCCGTTGAGCTCAGAAGTGGGGAGTCAAAGTAGCCGCTAGCTGGTCTTGAAAGCCCGGCTTTGTCGACATCAAGGCCAGGTGTCGTCATTCCATTCGTTGTGACGTTTAGGGCAGAATCATTGTATGATGGCGGTTCGGTCTCGGATCCTGCAGTAGAGGCGGCTGTTACGTCGCACATGGGCACTATTTGGTAAAATAAGAGATAAGGCATCTCCTGCTTCAGAGATTCCTTGATATCGTCGACATAGGTCACCCTGTTTTCGAGCGCCAGGTCATCGAACTTGACCCACTGGGCATCTTCGTAGTCCGGCGGAGGGTCGTTGTCATGGCGGCGGTTGTCCGTCAGGAGCTTGGGGTTGACCCTCGCAAACGAGATGTAGTGCCCGCTATGGACCGAGTCGCCTCGGTGGCACACGATGGACTGGAGTTCCAATTTGTAGTCCTGGCTCAGGAGGCTGTCTTCCTCCACTTTGGCCTCGTCGACCATCATGAAATGAGGGAGCCTCAGACTGTCGGGGATGTCGATGAAGGTATTCTGCCTCTTGGCCAGCCCGTCCTCGGTGTACATATATCTCTTCAGACATATGCCCACCACCGGGCGTTGATTGAAATGCATCATGATATCGGTGTTGGTCCTGGGTTCGGCGTTCTCGACGGCGTGCCAAGCTGGAAAGGATATTTAGCACAATTCGCAGAACATGAGGGGTATTTTCAAGACCTACGTATCAGTCGGAAAAACTGCCACGCTGGGATCGTGACTGCCTTTACGACCGTGGCGCCTTTTCGCTTTGCCTTCTGTAGCAGACTCGCAGCCTCTGAGTCCGTTGGCTTGCCCTCATCGTCCAGGACAATCCGCTGGATTATGCTGGTCGATCTGGTGCGAGCAGACGGGCGTGTTACGTCTGGGTTGGAGGCAGAGGCTTTCGATGGCGGCGAGTCGACGCTAGTCCACCGTCGCTGTAAGGGCGTCATGTCGACTTTATCTGATGATTCCTTTTCAGCATCTGCCTCAGCATCCGCCTCAGCATCCCCAGCACCATCACTGGCACCAAGCCTGGGCCCAGCACTGGTGCTCCCAGCACCAGCATCATGGCCAGTCTCGTCGGGCTCCGGGACCTCTGTCACAATCCTTATTGTGCTCTTCGGTGTGAGAGCAGGCCTGTCTTGCCCCGCTTTCTCTTCAATGCCGTCGCGCGAGACATCGACCTTGGTGTTAAAGTACTCTTCGAGGCAGTCCTCCAGCTTGACGCCTTTTCCTTCTGGGTCAGCGGGGACAGCCAGATTCAACAGGCGCTCATAGACGACCTTGTGGTCGTCATCGTCTCTTTTGCCCTGGTGAAAGAGGTCCACCTGCAGTGGCAGGAGGGGCAGCTGCAGGGTCTCTGTAATGAATGCGAAAGCCTCGGATGTGTCTTGTTGTTCCAGCAACATTGCATCTTTCCAACCACAGGCAGCCAGCGCGTTCTGTATTAATTGAGTCTGCCCCTTTCGTCAGCACGAGTCCGAACGGTGGCGGAGTCTCAGGTGAGCTGGGACCTACCATGTCTGTGTGTATGAGCTTCCCACTCCTCAACATGTTTACCCACAGGCGGATCAAAGCTGCCAGGTCGCGCTGTGGTTCGTTTTCAGGGTCGTTCTTGAGCATGCACTCGAAGGCTTCCAGCTTTGCAAACATGGCAAAGAGCAGCGCGTCCAGGTAGCAGGTGACGTTGCCGCGGTTCTCAGCACCGAGCATTTGCACGTTGGGGTTGTAAGAGAGTATGGTGCCAGAGATGGACTTCTGATGGAGGACCAGCAATTCCATAGCCTTTTCGACGTTGCCGGCCGCATAATTACTCCTGAGTATGAAGCGGAGGTAGTCCTGGGAGATGTCGTGCAGGTCATCGAGGGCCTCGACTCGCTTCGAAAGTTCATCGATCTGAACCCATTGAACATGGTTAGCGCAGGCCCTGGCATTCGGTGTGGACAGCCCGCGAGGCGAACAACCAACCTTCGCGGCTTCTTTCTCCTTGTCTTTCTCCTTGTGCTCATCGTCATTTCCATTCTGTGAGGCTGAGCCGCCCTTGAACATAGATAAGAGTGCATCTGTGGATAGGGGACGGGACTGCAGAGGTGGGGATAATCAGCGCAAGTCGGCGTTCCACAGAGGGGGCAGACGAGACGAACCTTGTGGCCGTCGGAAGACTTGTTGTGGCGATGGTTGCCATTCTTGTCCCGGAGGGTGAGTAGCCTTTTTGGTATGCTGGCCTTCATCTTGTCCGACGTGTACTCGGGGGCTGTTGGGGTCGCAGGGTCTGGTTGCAGCGCAGGGTCGATTTGGGCGGAGGACGAGGAGGGGTTGACCAGAAGCCCAATGGCTCGAGGCTATCTAGCGATGAGCAACTGGCACATGTCTTCGCGGAAAGGAGGCAGTGGGCAGGGTCGTGGGTGAGCTGAGTGCCGAGCAGCAAGGCGGCAGCGGAGAAGCAGACGAGGAATCGAGGCACCGTGGGCCGTGGCGTTGGTTGTTGAAGGAGGAGGTCGAGCGAAGCGGCGGCGACAGAGTGGCCAGCCTCAGCTGTGGAGGTTGAATTATTGAGATTACCTAGGCGGAGCACAGAGGCGGGATGTACCAAAGTATAGTGGAATAGGACTTGATCCTTGCCCCTCAGGGTGGATGGCGGGGGGGATTGGGGGTTGGCTGAGTGGGTTCTGGGACTCTGGGACAATGCGTCTGGAGCAGGGCCAAGAGTCGAACTGTTGCAGGTGCCCGGGGCAGGTGAAACCCAGTCCCTGCGGGAGGTGGGTAGGCTGGTAGGTAGGAGCGAGGAATAAACTTTGAAGGGTACTTGCAAAGTGCGCGAAAATAGAACGTCGGTCGGCAGATTGTTGAAGGGTCCTTCTTGTTCTCCCTCTCACACACTCTCTCTTGGGAACTGCTGTGGCCGCTCACCTCGGTGTTATTAATGATATCGATATCGTACTACGCCACACTGCAGACTAGGTGACAAACCAACACGATAGTCATAAAGTGGGCAGTTCTGCCGGGTCGAGTCACGAGGTTGTTTGGTCATGGCCACCGGGCTTGGTGGTGGCAGGAGAATGGAGCCTTGAGGGGTATGACGACGCTCCATACTCCGTAATCCATAATCCTCCAGCCTTCCGGGCCTCACCAACAACGGCCAGGCGTCGGATCCTCGGGCCCTTCCTTGAGCAAAGCACTGAGGAGCAGCCGGCCAACCGCCAGTTATTTTCGTAGGCGACCCATCCTTAGGCAGATACATTGTCTGGGGCAAGCGTGAGGCTAGCACGGCGCGGGATGACGGGTGTTGGTTGATTGACAGGTCACCTATCTTCAAGTACCTTAAGGCGCCTATTTGGGGTTGCGGGGACAGAGACGTCACCTACATACGACTATCTAGGTATACCCAGTTGGGCGACACGTACACGGTCCCCAATGCCCAGGCTGCCAGTGCTCGACCGGGCCAGCAGCACACCCCGTGCCCCGTGCCCCGTACACAGTACCAGCATCTCGGGTGGTGTGCCTGGCCTGAAGTCCGAGTGCGTCACCGGCCAAGCCAAAACATGGTGTAGTGGAATAATGCTAATAAGCACACTACAAATCGACTATTCAGCCCATTGTATGCACAACATCCCGGAGTCAGCGAAGGTTCTGGCAGAACGGGCAGATCATGGTAACCTCAGTACCAGTGGCCCGGGTCAGCAGCTGGCAGCCCACCCAATGACCAACCAAGGTGACAGCCTACAGCCCTCGGCTTCGATGCGTCGCATTAGGCCACGCCTGTGATCGCCACGCCTGCCCACCAACCACGTCCCAGCTCAGCCCCTCCACCCACCCACCTTACCGCAGGGTGGCCTAACAGGGCCGGCCAGGTCTTCCAGAAGATTGCTGTTGGCTGACTGGGCAACTGGGGTGCTGTGTTTCAGGCGGGGGGAGGGGTGCAGCTTGCAGCTCCCTGCTCCCCAGCTCCAGAAAGGCCCGGCGCAGGCAGGTGCAGGTGCAGGTGCGGGCCCGTGGGCCTCGCAGATCTACCTAGGTACTCCGTAGTGTACCTACCGGGCGGGGTCCCCCAGTCCTGAGCGAGCTTCAAAGAGCTCTATCATGCATCAAACTTATCGAGCTTCACTTCCGTTCTCAGTTAGGGCCCATATCACTTGCTTACACGTTACCATCTCAAATCCATTTTCGCCCGATCATTGAGATTCCGTTCGAATTCCCACTAGACAGGGAACGAGAAGTTGGTGCCCGGGTGGTTTGAAAGGCCTACCGTGCCACGCCTGCCTTCCCCCCTCGAGCACCACAACACCACGATGGAGCAAACCGCCCCTCCCGTGGACATCCACGCCCCCTTCACGCGCGCTGAGCGCATGCAGCAACTCGCTGACATTGACCGTGTAAGCCAAGAAAGGCTGCCTGGGCGACCGGACGGCCCAGCGCCCCGCCCAGCCACGTGTTCAGACTCAATATTTCCTAACATGTGCCACAGGACATCGCCTCGCTCCTGGACCTGACCGGGACGGCCATACAGAGCCTGGGGAGACAGAGCTTACCACCGGCGCCTGCCACCAATAGCACAGGCACGGGTGCCGGCGCCGGCGCCCCCGATCAGCAACAGCACGAGGCGCAGTCCCAGTCGCAGCCCCAGCCCTCGGCCGCAGAGCAGACGCGCCAGTTCGAGGAGGCCATGAACAAGTTCCTCTCCACGCTGCACTCGGTCGACGCCCGCCTGAAGCGCCAGATCCTGGGCCTCGACGAGGCGGGCATCATCAGCCTGCCCAGCAACAAGGACGCCGCCGCAGCCAAGGACGGCAAGGCCAAGGACAGCGAGGACGGCGCGGGCGGGGCGTCCGCAGCCGGCCCGGCCCCCAAGCCCGCCCTCGAGCCCGACGGCGTCGGCAAGGTCGGCGACCTCGACGTCGGCTGGCTCAATAGTAGGAGCAACCAGGTCGAGCGGGAGATGGAGGCCGAGCTGTGGACCAAAGCGAGGAGGCACCTCGAGACGCTTTCTGGGGGCGCGGGCGCCGCGGGTGACCTGGACGGCGATGCTAGCATGACGGGGTAGATGTTGAGGCTCTTGAACCCAGTCCCCCTTTTTAAACTTTTTATTCTCTTTCGCCGCGAGCATGTTTCGGGGTGTGGCGCAATGGGTCCCTTAGAGGAGTTGGGCCTAGATTACGGATTGCCTTTCAGATACCCCTTACCACCTCACGACTTCAATTTCACTGGGAGAGAACAGAACTCTCAACACATTACCACAGCGACAGCAAGAATTTATCAAAAGTGGCCGCTCTCAAAATAGTCATTCTGTTCCGGTATTCGCCAATCGAAAGCCTGCCAACCCCTAACGCCTACGACATACGATCAAAACCCCGTTGCAATCACTGCAGCATAACCGGAGGTCAGGCTACATGCAACGTAGCCTCCCCCCCTGAAATATCCTCAATCCTAAAATATGCTTCATCCGATAAGGCAGTGGCACACGGTGTCCGAACTGCGAAAAGAGGACCCCAGCCACACAGCTTATTCCAGCCCCCGTTGGCCATGTTCTCGGTGGAGTCAGTGAAAGAAGAGTCGTCGAGGCTTTTGTTGAGATTTATCAGCTGCCCTGCTCCCAACACAGATTTCTTCTCCCCCCCCCCCCCAAAAGGATTTCACTCACAGCGTGTCGAAGCCCAAGCACTCAAACCGCTCCGACGAGGAGTTCACCTGGACGAACCGCCCAAAGAACGAC
This sequence comes from Diaporthe batatas, assembly GCF_019321695.1. Classification (NCBI taxonomy): domain Eukaryota; kingdom Fungi; phylum Ascomycota; class Sordariomycetes; order Diaporthales; family Diaporthaceae; genus Diaporthe; species Diaporthe batatas. Next base: position 613,549 of record NW_025408562.1, on the reverse strand, counting down.
ACGCACCCGGGCGTCCCGTTACACGTGTACTGGCACTTGAAGGAGCCGTACGCGCTCGGGCCGTCCCCATGCACCATGTACAGGCTCTACGGCAGCTGTTAGCACAGCGACAATTGCTCTCGGTGAGTGGGGACGATCCGGTGAGGAGGGCAGGAGGAAGGGGGGCGGTTGGAAATCGGAGGTGCCAGATGGAGCTCACCATTGAACTGCCAACGGAGTGGTCTCTGGTGAAGGCAGGGTCGATATCGTAGAAGCGGTTGCCATCCGGGTCTCCCACGGCGGCGTAATCCATGTCGTACCCCGACGGGCTCGCGTGGGAGCCGGAGACGCAGGTCGGAGTCGACTGGCGCCCTGTGACCTGATCGGGCTCGATGACACCCGCGGCGGCCATGACAGCCGCCGACAGGGTCCCGAGGAGAATGCCAAGAGACCTTGTCATGGTGTTTGTGGTTCAGAACTGCTGTGATATCTCACACTGGGGTTGTGGTTTTGAAGACGTCGAGTAGACAAGATGCGCTGGTATTCTGGGCTTCTCTTCTGAAAAATGGTCTTCGGAAGTCCAAGGAGTCAGACCAAAGCCTGAAATAACCGGCAAGAAACAATCTGAAGTCCAGCACAGTGAATCACGTCTCCCTCAGGCGAGGAGGAAACTGGGTTGTTCAGCCCTGCGAAGCGATCTCAGTCACTTGGCGATGTGTTTCCTCGGCGAATTTTTGACAGCCCATTTGGCCCGTACTTAATCAAGCGCACATCATTTATTTGTCCATAATAGGAAGGGAATCGAACAGTTACATATCATCTAACCCCCCCTCGCCCGTCCGCTGGCGCAAAACGACATTGCCGTCAGGGGCACCATCCATCCACCCAAGCCGGGATTGGTGGTGCTGAGTTCCCTACCTCAAATAAATGACATGTGCACCAACTGTTCTTCTCATATACCGCTACTGGTGGAGGTCGCCGGATATTTGAGGAAGAACAACATAGCCCGGCCTCTCACAGACGGGGAACGCAAATGCTAGGGCGGGGATCCATGCTGAGCGGTAAGTAGGGGTTGGCCGGTTGTCAGTGGTCTGGGACAAGGGGCGTCGTTGCTGAAATACGTGCCGTTGCACCCTTTGTATATTGCTCATGCAGAGGGCTTGGTGGTTCTTCACACCGGATGGGCGAGGGTGATGTACAGTAGCTGCCGGCTGAATTCTCATGTAACAGTAGCAGCCAGGGGAGCCCTCATTGAGCAGTCCAGAACACCGTGCCGTTCTGGTTCATTAAACACACATCACGACGTTGTCGAATGACGTTGGACTGGCAGGAAGGAGTGCCGGGTTCCATGTCATAATTACTCGAGCGGCCGCTGGCTGCCTGCGACCATATATCTCAGGGGTAAAAAGGAAGAAAAGAAGGTTGATCCTTAAGTCGTCATCTGGAACGCCATCTTCCCCGCCCCCGCCGACAACTTACGTTCCTGGGTGTTTGTTTCTGCGAATAAATAGGAATACATATTAGCTACAAATCCATCCCCAAAGATGTGTTCACCAGTATCCCTCTGTCAAATACACCATCACTCGGCTGGCATTCATTTGATGCATAGGGATGAAGATGCAAGACGTGAACGATATTCCCCCAAGAGCCATCCGTTTTATTTTTCTGTTCAGTCTCTGGGTGCATGAAGAAGGAAAATGCTACGCCGTCCTCTCATAAGACCTAATGATCGAGCACGGACAATCTGTGTAGCCTGCAGCGGAGTTACTGCTCGTTGAGGTGCCAGGAGAATGGCTCGGTCCCAAGGCCGCCGAGTGTCTCAGAATACTGTGTGGATGAAAGACTGCGGATAATTTATCACTTTCATGGTGAGCTCAGTGGGTAGCACCGGCACGTCAGCGCAAGCGGGTTAAGACGTCTCTCATGTATCACCACAGTGTGTATGTTTGGTCCGAGCAAACAAGCAAGCGATGAACTTCCATGGCTACGCAAATATTACTCATTCCTAGGTCCTAATTTACTACCACTACTACCACTAGTAAACCACAACACGCACGTAAACACTGGTGCAAGCCAAAGAATGCAATTTGTGATATGGCCAGAACGCCTGCGGATGCTCCCCCATGTTCGATGCAGCGACAATCCCCAGACTCGGCAGGTTCGTGAGAACCCACCCACACTAAAGAAAAGCCAGAATCAACAACATGCTCAGCACAGCATAGCACAGCCCAGTCTTGTTACTTTGATGAACCAATCCCCTCCCGTCTCTGCATCCGACTCCGCTCAGACCTTGAAGCTCTTGCTGCCCTCCACGAGCCCGGCGGCGAACTTGGTTATCACCGCCCAGGAAGGCGCGTACTGTATGGCCTCGTCGAGAGCAGGGATGGTTCCTGGCGTGTTGAGGTCGCTCCAGATGCACGTGATGTTTCCATCCAGGCCGGCTGTGCTCCGCTTCAGCTCGTCGGGCGCCGCGACGAGCACTTCTTTGTCTCCGTCCTCGTGGTGAGTCTGATGCGTCTCTGCGGCCGACTCATCCCACTCCACATTCACCTCCCATGTTTTGTTCCAGTCCCGCCTCCACAAGTTGATCAGCGCGATGCCGCCCTCGGGTATAGTCCCAAACCGGTTGTCCCAGTCTGCGCCGCCCGCAACGACGAAATTCTTAATTGGGCGCTCAAACTTGAGGAAGCATGACTTGGTGTTCTTTGCGTTGATTGTAAACTTTGCTTGCCCAGGGCCGGTACGTGACACGTCGAGGTCCACGAGCTTCGCGTAGCCCAGCTGTGGAGGGACGCCATTTGGAAGGGTGTTGGCGACGTTCGGCGCAACGTCTTTTCCGTCATACAAGCAATCCGAGACATCCGCCCTGACCGTCGACTTACGACAGGTCACGTCCTTCCCTGAGGCAGAAGGGAGATCCGAGATAATAAGACGCAAGTATTCTTCTACGCCGCCAAGCCTGACGGTAGATTCTCCAGTATCGAGGTTGACGGTCTGTTGCCAGAAGGCCTTGTATTTGTTGTCCGCCGAGAATGGGAAGGCGACAAGATTGTAGATTAGTGTCGCGATGAATACGCAAAGTAGAACAAGAGGGATGTGATACGTGAGGCGATGGAAGAAAGGCATGAGAGGGAGCATCAGTAGTATCGTGGAGATCGCAACGAGCAGGTACGGGAACACGGCAGCCGAGCCTTCGATGCCTGTCTGACGGGTAGCATCAACCAGGAACAAACCATTCTGGGCCGTCAAGATGATCATGAACGGGCCGAGAATCAGGAACTGAATAAACCAGGTCCATGATGGGAGATTCTTGGACCAAGGTTGCTCGCCTCCATAGACCTGCTCATTCTCAGGAGTCTTTTTCTTGGTTGCAGAGTCAGTTATGGCTGCAATCGAACGGCGATACCTAGTCGCGAATGTCCTCTGTGAGTCTTCGCCACGGCCGCTTCTCCCAAGAAGGGGTGTGGTCGCATCTGGCGCCTCCCTTCCGGACTCGCGATCAGCAGCCTCGTCGGATGCCATACTGTCGGCTTCGTCAGGACCCGGGGCGATTATAGCATCGGAGCTTGGGACCTGCTCGAGATGGTCGTGGGTCTCGTGTTCTTCCCTGAGCTGCTGGCCGTACGTCTTCATGTTCGGCAGGGCAAAGAGCTCGAGGAGCGAGGTGACTGCCGTCAAGAACAAAGCTGACTGCAGAAACACGAAAGGGTAGCCTGCTGCAATATCGAAACGGTCTTCGAAGACTGTCACTGCCACGAGCACAGCCCATGCCAATGCGAATAGCCAAATATTGACATAGCCCCGATGGAGAGCGCTCGGTCTCGCCACATGTGCGCCTCTCATGATGCACCAAAAGGCAAAATAGCCCAGTGAAACGAACATTGCCCAGCTGAAGCCCAGTCAGCCAAATGAAACACGGCAGTATGGGGAACAACTCACACTGAATATTGGCTGCTGTGAACAATATAAGGATTGAACTTCCGGACAAGGAACGCTGCGCCGAATAGAAGCGCGCCGGAAACGCTGATGGCCAGAGGGAATCGGAAGATGCCTCTGAGACCGCCAATTTTGACTCGTTCGTAATCTCCTGAATCAGGGCTTGGCTGCTCGTAGATGTTCACCCTGTTAGAGAAGAAGTAGTATTTCGCTTTCTTCTGGAGGAGATATGTGAGGAATATGAGAATGAGTGGCGTCGCTATGAGCAGTGTCAAGGACCATGCGAACATGGCTCTCAAGTTGAAGAGCACAAAGCCTTTGCCAAACAGGTCAAACCATACTGCCTTGCTGCCTTTACCGTTAGGCACAACACTGGATGTGTCCTCTGCCACTTCCCCGCTGAAGGTTCTATCTGTGAGGTCTTTCATCGTAGCGATTGATGAAGATAGCATGTGCCAGAGACTGGCTCGGCTCGCATGTCTCGTGTCGTCCTCCTTGGTATGATACCTCGATCGTGGCTTATAGAAGGCCATATCGAGACCTCTCTGGCCGTAAACACCATTGAAAATAACATAATCAGTCTGACTCTTGATTGCTCCCAAGGAGAAACTGTCAGAGCTGATGACAGTGGAGAGTGGTTTTGGCGACTTGGCATAGGCGCCCATGACATCCCTATCCGAGGCACGGAAAAGCGTGGCACGACCACCAGCACCAGCACCCTCGAGGTTCAAGAATGTATGCACAAAAGGCAGCAGTGGGCTGTTTCCAAAAGCCGTAGCCCCGTAGAGGAAGTCCTCCTCTCCATTGTTCAACAGCGCGACGATGCCGTGCTTGGGCTGATGGCCTGGGGTCGTAAAGTGTTTGATCAGCTGAAGGATAGTCACGACGCCCATGCCATCGTCAGTTGCGCCGAACCCGGTAGAGACCCTGAGAGGATATCAGCCAAAGACGATGAGTCCATGAGTGTCGCAGTGAGTCTTACGAGTCGTAATGCGCGTTCACCAAGACCCCTCCTTTCCCGATGGGCAGTTTCAAATGGTTACGTTTTCGCTTCCACCACTCCCCTTCTTCATCGAGAGAGCCACGGATGTAGACGATCACGTTGGTGCCCTCAAAGTAAGCGGCACTGCCAGGCGCGCCCTCTGCGGGCGGGCGAGATCCAGGGAGGGCGCCAAACCGAAAGGTCACATTGGACATCAAGTCATTGAATACGGTCACATTATGACTGGATTCTTCCGATCGGCTGTCTGACAGCTTCAGAGATCTGATCGAGTAGTTTGATCTGGCCGTACTCATGTTAGTTGTGTGGTCCGTGGGTATCTGGAGAGACAGGTCTCACGGTCTCTTGCCGATAGTCTCCTCTGTAACCCAGTCGACATCATTCCCGTCAAGGATCTGCTGGATTCGTAAGAGAAGCCAGTTCCGGACCTCGTCGTTCTTGTGGCTGTTGTACGGGTGGTAGCCCTGGGTCAGACTAGCCAGGTCGTGCCAGCTTTCGGTCAGGTTGATGCCGGCGTAGGGGCTAGGGTTGGATGGTGGTCGTGGCACGGTTTCATTCAGGATGATAATAGGGATGAGGAGAGCGAGATAGACGATAGTGGTCCATATCGTTACCTGGGCGGGACGGAAAGCGAACGGATTCATGGTCGATGCTGTCACAACCTTGGAAGAGCAATTTGCAGCCCCGCAGGAGCTAGCCCTACACAACGACCGAGTGGTGCCGAGTCAACACGGCGATTGTGTCCCGAGAGTGATTCCCTGGGTTCTGGAGAGGGCTTGTCGAGGCACCTAGTTCATGGTGAATTATGGTCACAAGGCAAACGGGACGAGTCGTGGTAACAAAGGGGGCTGGCCAGCAAGAAGTCTAAAACATGCAATTGTGCAATGCAGTGGGGCGAGCCCACCAGAACAATATCCTTTTGGAGTTCACCTGGATGGAAACACACAGGGCGGCAGAAGGCAGTGAGAGGGGCAGGCTGCTAGGTAGCTAATACGATTGCGGCGAGGTTATGATAATCGATAATCGGTTGGACGAGCTCGGATTCCGTTTCGACGGGGACGATTCCTCGGGTCCTGGGGCTGAGATCCGCGCTTGCCCTCAAGACGCGATGTCTGGTTGACGTATGTAGGACGGGGTGGTGCCACCAGCTGCAGCTGCAATCCATGAACTTCCTGATTGCTGGGCAGGTGATGGTGGTGGGTGGTTGGTGGCTGGACTCGTCACCTCGCAGTTGGACCCTACCTGCCCCGCATGAGCTCGAGGTGGCCCAAGCTCCCTCGGCCGAAGGTACTAGTAGCAGCTGCGGTGGCTTCGCGGCCTTCAACTACGGAGTGGAAGCCTAACTAACTCATTCCGCAGCCTGCTCGAGATCACGACCATGTTACGTGATGCACTGGTTCCACAGGTCTACGGTAGGTGATGGGAACATTTCAACCACACTGGGCAAGTCTCACTCGGCGGGCCAGGGACTTCCACACAGATGCCATTAACTACCAAAACATGATTTTTATTGCATTAGTAGAAGCTGCCTATCATACAGTCAGTACCATTGAGGCCCAATTTGTGCCATTCGTTCGGTCAGTCAGTCAGTCTTTATTGCCCTGGAACTACGCGGCCGCGGGATGCCAACGGCATTTCCTGCTGGTGAGCACGACGAGCGAATAAAACTGGAATCCAAGTATCTCGGCCTGGTGTCAGTGGCGGGACGCAAGTCGAAGCTGGCTGCGCTGCTGGTGTGTTCCTCAGGCACCCGGCGGTGGGGGAGGAGGAGGCTGGTTGCTGGGTGGCGGCGGCGGTGCGCCCTCGCTCGGGGGCGGCGGAGGTGGCGGAGGCGCTGCACCTCCAGAGAACTGCTGAATCAACGCCGTGAGGTTATCAGCTGGCGGTGCAGGAGGCGGAGGTGGTGCCCCAAGACCTGGAGGCGCGCCATAGCCGCCTGGATATCCACCGTATGCCGGCGGGGCGCCAGGGGCTTGCTGCCACGGAGCGGTGCCGGGCGGCGCCGACCCACCGTAGCCGCCTTGACCACCAGGAGCTTGGTGCCAGGGCGCTGTGCCTGGGGCTGCCGAGCCATAGCCATTGCTCTGGCCGCCACCATAGTAGCTATCACCACCATGGTGGTCATGGTTCCGCTCACGTCGGTCCCGAGCCCACGGGGCAGGACCGCCCGAGCCTCTCTCGCCACCTCCTCCGCCGCCATCGTGGTGATCACGGTCGTTGTTGCGGGATCGCCAGGGAGCAGGTCCTCCTGTAGGTCCTCGCTGCCACGGCTTGGCATCACCGTTGCTGTGGGAGCCAGGTCCGGCCTCGATACGCGCGGGTGCTGTTCCGCCGCCGAGTTCAGCCATGAATTGCTAGTGATCGTTGTCAGTAACAGTCGTCTGCACCCTTACGAGCGGGCGATAACCTACCTCGTAATCGGCGTCGTCTTCTCCACCTCCGCCGATCCGTCCCTGGGCGGCCCGTGGGCCATCATTGCGCCAGCTTGCGCCTCTCTGCCTGTCAGGACAATCGCGCGCCATGTGGCCAGCGTTGCCACACACTCGACAGATGATGCTGGCTGTGAAGTTCTGCTTCTCAGGGCAGTCATACTTGCGGTGTCCGATCTGACCGCAGTTCTGGCAAGCCTGGTTTTCATCGTCACGCAGGGTTCCGTTCAGAGCAGCGAGCTCACGCAGCTGGTTACGCTTCAGTTCGTTTTGGCCCTCGGGAATGGAAGCAGCCTGTATGTAGGTGTCAGTATTTGCGCGTCAGAATAAGGTGGAGAGGGGACTACTCACGGTTTCGATGACATTGTGGATCAGTTTCTTGGCCTTGTTCACCTTGTCTTCGGTGTCGGCCATGATCAAGCAGTGAAGGTCCTCTTCCTGGTTACTGGCGTGAGCTGCATCGGAGCGACCCTTGCCCTCCTTGACGGAGCCCTTGCCACGAATGGCGATTTTTGCACCCGATTCGGTCTCCATCTTCTTCAAAGTGTTGCCACGAGGGCCGATGAGTAAGCCAACTTAAAACAGGGAGAGCTAAGTGTTAGTATCGTCATCAAGTATGGAGGGCATTTAGAAACACGGTTTCGTTCAGTAGGGCAGGCCTGCGAGGCACCACTGCCGAGGTACGCCACCTGGAGCCACGCCAGGTTGCGGGGAGGGAGAACATGGTTAGAGAGGTTAGAGGGTTAGCAATCATACTGAAGTTGATTTCCGGATAGTCATTGACCGGCACATAGACCTTCTCCTGGGTCTTGGTGGGCCGTCTGTAGTCCTGCGGCGGGTGGTAGTTCGGGATGGTCTTCATCGCCTTCTCGATGAGTTTGTGACGTTCATCCTCCAGGCGCTTTCGGTATCGGTATTCTCTGGTGTTGACACGGCGACCGTGGTTGTCGTATTGCGGAGCAGGGGACGGGGATCTGGAAGCATTTGGTCAGCATCTGAGCAGCACCAACAGCGTCAAGAGGCGGAGCAAGAACTCACCTGTCGCCATCGGCAGGCACGACATCATCGATCTTCAGCTTCTGGCTGATCTCTTCGATTCGCAGGTGGAGGGTGTATGCCTCGAGCTGCTCGCTGGTCATGTTGGCGACGATGGCAGTGGGCAGCCCCATGAGGCCGGCGGCCTTGTTCTCGTTGGCGTCGCCCCATCGGTTTCGCTTCTTGCGACGACGAGGTCCATCGGCCTCGGTGCCTAGGTGGCGGTCAGTGTCTGGTGCCCATGGTCCTGGCAATCCCGTTGTACACATACGAGGCTCGGGACTGCGACCGCGCTTCAATTCGCGATCGCCTCCGTTGTTGGAAAAGCTGTCACTTCGGGCTTCGGGCTCGTTAGACTCGCCGCCGAATCTGCGCTTTCCCAACGGGATGTTGTTGGAACCAGTAATTCCCTGATTTCTCCAGGCCATTTTGTCGCTTCGTTGCCTCTTGGAGGCAGGTGAAAATGATGCTTTAGGGTGCAGTCGATGCACGGTGTTGGCAGGTGGATGGCTGAAGCTGCAGACGGGAAACTGAAAAGTTGCTAGCGAGGCAATGGGCATTTCCGATCGGGAGCCTGCCTGCTCCAGCGGCTCCACCCGGAAATCATTGGCCTAGCGCAGAATGGGGCCTGCCGGCTTTTCGTTAGCGCGTGCCGAGCTCTCAACCGGTACCAAAACTGAGCGAGAGGCCTAACAGGGCGCGGGTGCCCACTGTGGTCTTTTAGCATAGCAACCTGTAGACACTGAAGAGCCCGTCACGAATCCATATGAAATCCATGTTTGCTAACATACCACCTGCAGTAAGGTATACCTCTGTCCCTTCATATCAGGCCGGTGGCTCGTTTTGAAACGAACTCCAGCTTTCCATCTCTGCAGTAGATTCTCGTGCTGCCCCAACACGTCTGTCAAGTTGTCACAGATCCAGCTCCTTATGCAGCCAAGATTTCGGCTTCATCTACATGGGCATAGCCCGTACTATATCTCAAGACTTCAAGTTCAGGGAACAAGTACGCCTAACCCAGTTGGAATCGTGCTTCGTGATCCCATCTTCTCGGGACTACGTAACATACAAGGGTGTCCAAATTCATGATGATGACATCGTGTTGCAGGTATGTGTAACGAGTGTTTCCTCGATCCTGCATACCTAGGTAGCTCTCAAATCGCCATCTTCCATTCCATGACGTGGCACCTCGCAGTCTCCACGGAAAGGATATCTCTCGTTTGCCCGTGTAGCTACATCAAGTATGCGCTTATTTAGCAGCATCCTCCTTCATGCCTGCCTGCACCCACGCACGGCCCGCAACTGAGAGCTTCTCGAGCTCCTCCTCCGGCAGCTCGGCCATCTTGAAGGCCTTGTGCTCGGTGGGCACATGCCGGCCCTTCTCGAACCCGGGCCGCTCAAGCAGCGTGTAGAGCCACTTCTTGAGGTGGGGGAACTCGTCGATATCGACACCTGCCCACTCTTTTGGAGGCGGGGTTGCACGGTTCAGCAAATGGGAAATCGTGAGGGGGGTGTCCTAATAAGAGCGGGAAACTCACTGGCTGAAGCAACCCAGCCCCAGGAAGAGATGTCTGCAATCGTCAGACGGTCACCGACGATGAACCCAGACTTGCTCTTCGCAAGGGCCGTGTCGAGCACACGGTACAGCCGTCGTGTCTCGTTCTGGTACCGAGACATGCCGTATTGGATCTTCTCGGGCGCATATCCTGTAAACAAGTTCAGAATGGGAGCCAGCCTCATAGGCAACGATATATGGTGCAGGTGTCATACTTGTGAAGTGGTTGGCTTGGCCCTGCATGGGACCTAGACCGGCATTTTGGAAGAAGAGCTACCAGTCGTGTCAGTCTTCTGAGACATGGGCTACGTGTGAGGCCTGTCACAAACCCAGTTATTGGTCTCGTAGTACTCCTCCGAGCCGTGAGGATAGGAGAGCTTATGGTCCTTGTCATACTTGTCGACGAGGTACAGCAGGATCGAGCCGCTCTCAAACAGCCTGATGGTCTTGTCTCCAAGCTTGTCCGTGAGGGCGGGAATCTGAGAGCCGGCTTAGCTGGGCTCCCGACGGCCTGCAACCACAATGGCTCCGCCACTCACCCTTCCATTTGGGTTGATCTCAAGGAACCAGTCCTCCTGTCGAGATGTCAGTTGCTGTCCAGGAGAGCCACATGCGCTCCAAGGGGCACCTCACCTTCTGTGTATTCTTGCTCAAGTCTATGGCAGTAGTCTGTTTGACCCGTCAACACTTGAACCTCACGCATGGGCAAGGGCCTCGGCGATCTGACCTTGTAAGACAGGCCAAGCTCCTCCAGCAGGATGGACACCTTGATCCCGTTGGGCGTGCCCGTAGTATCTATGAGAAACGTCAGGGAAATGAGTTCTTGGTGCCCTTTTTAGTCCGGACAATGGGCTCACAAAGGTGGATGTCGGATTCGCTGGCCATGTTGAGGTGCTGTTCGATTTTCTGGAGTCTTGCAGTCATTCCCTGGAAATGTCAAATTGGTCCACAGGCTCACTGCCCCTTTAAGTCAAACGCTCAAAGTTAATTCCACATACGCGCTTATAAATCAGACGCCTTTTGAGCGATGCCGACGATGCAATAAGTATGAGTTATGTAAGTCAGTCTCGTAAACCTGTCCTACGCGAGCGGGGGCCGAGCGATCTACAGGACAGCTACTGTAAGTGAATGACGCAGGCCCCGCTGCACGCAACGTGGACGCCCACGGTTTGAGCTTCTGTGCTGTACCTAGAATGTCGTAGTGACACTTCACTTCTCGAAGATGCTTTCCAAGCATTAGCCTCCTATTACTTCAGATGCAAAACTCCCAAGACCTCGACGTCTGAGCAATCGGCTCTTCCTGGACAAAGAACATGCTTAGTGCCCTAGCTTGCAGGAATTTTAGAAATGACTGTAGCGCAATGAGTTAAATCCGGTCCATCTAATCACATTCCTCTCAACTTCTGCCAACAATACAATACCACATATCTATATTAGGGCCCTTGCATTTCATTTGTGTGACAGTGCGCCCTCCTCAGCAACGCAACCTGTCATGGGGGCTGCTATTTTGTCAGCAACTCCCCGAATTGGTCATCATCGAACTCCCGTCTCAAGCAATACACTCCTCAAGTCACTTGTCGAGTACTGCAGATGAGCGATTATTTTGACTGTAGCGTGTATAGTACTTGACCGTGACTGTTGGGCAATCTCGCTCTAGCAAGCTCTGGAGCCCAATATTGTCAGAGACCTGTAGACTCGCACACGACTAGTTGTTTGGAGTATGTAGTACCAGTTCTTCTCCAGGCCCTCTGAGTTTCTCATTCATGATTATCACCGTTCGAGTTATCTGACTATACCATTGATCTTTAGTCACACCCTCACGTTCCTCCACAGATGGCCCAAGCAATGCCCAACGATGAGCGACGTCTTGCTGGGTAGGCCAGTCCCCAGCTTACCGATCCAACTGGTGGTGGACTCCCCATCCTGAGTGTCAGCCTCCCATTCACAACAACGCTATTTCCAGTGCTCAAACATCTGCAGGCAAGAGCGCCATAGTGGCAACTTGTCTGTGGAAATTCCTAGAGGACAAGACAGGGAGGATGGTCAACGAGTGCCCATGAACGTGTTCACTCGCAACCGAGAGCAGAGGATCTTCGCTGACAAGACGAGATGCATCATGCACCACGAACCGGAGTCGGGAGAACAGGCGGAGGCCGCCCAAGCACAAGTTGGTCTACTCGTCCTTGTCAGTGGAAGAATCACTCTAGAAGCTGTGCTCCTCCACCTCACCCTCCGCGTTCTCATAATCCTGGGAGGGTGTCCCTCCATGCATGATCACATCGTGGGTCACCTGCCCCATCAAGCCGAGGGAAAGTATGAACTGAGCGTGCCACTCATCGAGTAACTGGTCTTGTTCTTGTTCCGTATACCTCCGAAGCCATGCACGGCGCCTTCCTCCCTGGTTTCCAAGGTTCGCTTCTATTCCGCATCAATGATACGTCCGAGGACATACATAGCGCCTTTCTACAATGGTCAACTCTCCAAGACCCAGCGTTTAAGGAACATACAATACCGACAAAAGTGGTAAAAAATGCCTATGATATTCGCACGTAGACTCAGTTTTGTGGCGCACAGACATGGCTAACTTTAGAGGAGAGCACCATTCTCGACGGCTTCCCGCGGTATACACGGCAACATCCAGCCAGGCAGCGACCTCCTTACCGACCGTGAGGGACGCTTGGAGATCCGAGAGGATGATCAAATCATTCGTGAAACGGCGAGGGATGTATCTCTCTGATCGTTTTCACCATGCGTAGACCGCGACACACCCCCTTCAAGAACAACCTATGTTCTCCTCGAGTCCACCAATAAGGAAGGCACACAAGCATACATATTCAATATTCCAAAAATTTGTTCCAGTCAATCTAAATGTAACTTACTTCTCCTCCGCCCGTAAAGAAAGAGAGTGGAGAGTGGCAGGGCGAAAAACGGAGGGTACAAAAGTACCGCTAGCCAATCAGAGCGCCCCACCCAACCTCAACTCACCATGCACATCACCGCAACCAAGTGATTTTTATGCCCTTTCTAGTACAGATGGGCTGCTGATTCTTCTTCGCCTACTTAAAAACACTCCCTAGTTGACTAACTATAGCTATTACGGGTAGAAATAAATGTGGAGGACCTTGGTGGTGACAAAAAGGAGATTCAGGTGCTCGTGGCGTTATGGAAGGGAGGTACAACTAACACACAGCTAGCGCTTAGCTACCGAGGGCGCGCCCTCCAGAACTTAGACAAAACACCAAAAAATATACGCACTGCAACCCTATAGAACATTCGATTCGTGACCTATCGACAGCTCGGGTACGAGGGACGCCCTAGTTGAGTAGATGATGCACCGTATGGAGTCGCCATACATGTCCTCGGACGTATGCGGAATAGTAGCGAAACCAATTAAGTAGGTGGCAAGGACAGGGAAAGAAGTAGCAAAACACCAGGGCAGAAGCCACGATAGGGACAATGCACATGTGAGGAATTAAGGATGAGGATATTGTAGTTGATAACCATTTATTTCTATCGTATATGGTAAGCTAGTAGTATAAATCAATGTTGTCACACTAGGTATACACGTTCCCTATCCCCTCCGTTTTCCGCCCTGCAAATCTTCATTCTCTAAAATCATCCCTTCTCGACCGCCCTAAACATCGCTTCCAGGCACTGTCTTCTAGGAGGTTGCCCCATAGCGGTGTATACCAGGGGAGGCTATCTCCTGGGAGGGTGGTATCCAGCGGGAGGATGGTATCCCGGGGGAGGGTGGTATACCGGGGGAGGAGGTCCGGCCGGAGTGTGGTATCCGGTGGGAGGATGGTATCCCGGGGGAGGGTGGTATACCGGGGGAGGAGGTCCGGTCGGAGGGTGGTATCCGGTGGGAGGGCGGTATCCCGTAGGAGGGTATTCCATGGGAGAGTATTCTGCAGGAGAGTATGCTGCAAGAGTGTATACTGTGGGATGTGGTCCCATAGGAGGTTGTCCTGTGGGAGATAGTCCCATAGGAGGGTGTCCTGTAGGAAATTGCCCCATAGGGGTGTTAACCATAAGAGGGGGTCCCATGGGAGGTTGTTCCATAGGAAGGTGTCCTGTAGGAAATTGCCCCATAGGGGTGTTAACCATAAGAGGTTGTCCTGTGGGACGCTGTCCTGTGGGATGTTGTCTTAGGGGAGGCTGTCTGATGTGTGCTGGTCCTGTAGGTGGAGACTCTGTAGGTAGATGCCCCGTGGGCTGCTGGTTTGCCTGTATAGGCACAATCCCAAAAGCTTCATATATCTTCTGATCCAAGCCAGTCGCATCGTTCCATTTCAGAGTGCTTTCGTCTGAATTGTCGCAAAGACCTGTGACAGCGTTGTTTATCTGCTCTCCCAGCTCAGAGTGCAGATCTTCGTGTTGGGGCGTCTGAGAGCTGGTGGAAGACATAGATGCGTGAGATCCCATGATGGAAGTATTGAGACCTTTGAAGTGTAGTATTAATGAGATTCTTGGTGTTTGTTTGTCGGTCCAAGTAGAAGATGTCAAGAATAGAGGATTGATTATTTTTAGCTGTGGGGGTGAGGAGAAAGAAGAAAGAGTCAAAGAAGTAGGGGTGGTGATGAAGCACTAGGTGTAGAGCCACAAGCGATTTTCGACTTCTTTTTGGGAGAAATCAGAAGCACAGATCAGTCCAGACCACTGGCCTGTTTATATATGTTGGATTTCCTTCAATTCTTCTGCTCTTTCCAGCCGCTAACCATTCCGGCGCCTGAGGCACCTACTTAAGTAGGTAGGCCACTTCAGTCCCATCTCGTAAACTTTACCCAAAGGGGACGTGCTTGAAAGGTTGTACCAGTGACTCTGGCAAAAAGTTGCACCAGTGACTTAGGCATTCAAGTGGCTTTCTGTGACAGCACTGACTGGGCTTCACCCAGACTGGCACTAGTTGTTAAGCGGAGCGAGGAGTTTTCCTAGAGCGAAGAGGAAGGGCAACAACAAGCGAAGCTTTCTCTATTACTGTGCGATCCGATAAAATGTTTCTCGTGTACAGATTGATCAGAATCTGAATCTTGAATGGGATTTGTTTAATTAATGTATCTTTGTATGTACTGTATGTACCTGTGGAGTTGTGGTGTTGAGGAAGGAGTAGCTCTCGCCTCAAGTGCTAGCTCTTTCCGCTTCACCCCCAGGACACTGCGTTTTCCTCAAGCTATTCATAGGCGCCTTGAAGAGACTTATTGGCGACTACGCCTAGGTCCAAGCAAGAGGCACACCAAGTCAGCAGTCAAAGCACTATTTTTCAATTCTTAGCTGACGGGCCAGCTCGGCTCTCACCGACCCTCCGTGTGATTCCAGACGAACGTGAGCTAGTATCCATGATCTTCAGACAGAACTCCTTGAGGAGGCCTCCAAATGATGTTGGCTTGAGTTCTGAGGGTTTCTTGGCCTCGGCTCCGGGGCCAGAGTAGATCTGATCATGCTCGTCGATGTCTTCTTGCCACTCAGGGTCCTTGGGCACTTTGACCCAGTCCTCGTCAGATTTCTTCTTTCCACTGCCGCCTTGATCTTGAGCACTTGGAGGCATCTGGTTTGAGGGTTGCCAGTCCTGGGGTAGTAGTGGCTTTGTTTTGGAGTTCAATGTCTCTTGGTTGATAAAGGAGGGCTGGGTGTTAACTGTTTGTAATAGCCAATCAAGTCTAGTTCACGTCAGACTTGGGATTTTATCTCGTATTTTTTTTGTTTGTATCTAGTTACTTTGGCCCTGGTACATGAATTGAGGGTGAAGGTGAATTGCCACATTGTCACATTGTCACATGGGACAATAAGTCAGGGTGATTAGCTATGTGAGAAGGGGTGAGTGCTGGCACTTTAGATTGAATAGATGCCTGAGGATGCTGGGCCGGTCTGAATAGTGTATTGTTTGGTATGAAGTCTAAAAATAGTCAGATAGTCATGTTGTGGCCTGGTGTCTTTAAATGATGATGCTATAGATGAATCGGTTTGTATAGTGTGGTGTCGGCTCCTGACTAGGTACTTAGTACCTAAGTAGTCGTCCCCAGACCCGCTTAGTCTTCCCCAGGTTTCACAGGGCTGCAGTGGGTGGAGCACGAGCCGAATCGTACTTAGGTACCGAGTTTGATGAGCTCCAGTACAGTACCCATTACTGTACTCCATCGTGAATTCTGGGCCCACTGTAAGCAGATTTTGTTGCTGTTACTCCATAGTGCCAGCCCTAGTAGCCCACATGCCCACAGCAAACGCATGGCTGCCATTTGTGACTCACCCACAGAAATTTCTTCGTCTCAACCCACACACTTAAATGAGCAACAATGTGTTTTTCCAACAGCTACATAGCTCAGGGGAAGAGTGAGTTCATTCGTATCCATCCAAAATCAGCAATGTGTACTAACAAAATCAGGCGCCGGGCTCATAACCCGGAGGTCGCTGGATCGAAACCAGTTGTAGCTATCTGATTTCTCTTTTTGCTTTTTTCTGATCTTGTTCTGCCACCTCTTTTTGGTCACCTACTAACACACCAACCCACACTATGTGAACCTCAATTCCGTTTACACTTGATGAAGCCAGTGGAGCTCGGAGAAAGATTCATTTTATTATGTCCCTGGGTGTGAATTCTTGAGACTCTGTGGCAGGCATACGAAACGGTGATGCCCGTGATGTGGTCCGCGATGCCGCCTTTTTGATATGTCGCACCGCAGGAGACGCACCCGTTTCAATCCAGCAACCTCCAGGATATGAGCCCATCCTACAGACAGAGATGTTATCACCGGAAAGCAAACAATCTTGACTCCCCTCCAATGCCCAGTCGCCCCAGCTGGCAGCCTGTGCTCCTCAAGTCTGCAATGACGGCACATGCATTACAAGACTCAGTTTCGGGATTCAGCCAGCTGACTGTTGCTGATTCTGCTGATTCTTCGGAAGGGATCGGTCAGAAAAACCAACATTCCTGCATACCTAGGTACCAAGATACGTTGCTTACACGGTACAGCTGCAGGGACGACGGAGGATGTAGTCAGGATTTCAGCCTCAGAAATGGCTTAGACGCTGCGGAGACAGGGACCCCCCTTGCTCAAAATAGATCTGCAAGGCGACCTGCCACCCTCGGCCCACTGTCTCGGAAAAACGAGAGGGCCCCCCCCTGCAAAATGCCCCCTGTTCAAAAGTTAAACACTCCCTTTTAAAAGTAATTTCCTTTTAATAACTTTCTTAATACTTAACTTAAAAATGTATAAAAAATATATTTATAATCCTTATAAAAGTCTTTATAAGCTTAAATTTTTAAAATAATTTTTATTTAACGTTTATATATTACTAGGGTTGTAGGCTAAACTACTTAATAAGTTTATACACTTACTTATTTTATCAGCCTAGTAACCTCTATACTTTATATAAAAAAGATTTAATAATAAATACTTAAAAAATATTACTATATAGAAGTTTTAATAAGGAATATATATATATATTTTATATATTTTTAAGTTAAGTATTAATAGAGTTATTAAAAGAAGACTACTTTTTAATAAACCTTTAAAATTTTTGATAGGGGTAATAAAACAGGGGGGGGGCCAACTCTCGTTTTTCCGAGACAGCAGCCAAGAACTGCAGAGGGTCGTACTTGACAGGGGAGCTCGACTACTGAACTACTGCACGAGGCTTAAAGCATTGCAACTTCTTATCGATACCAAAATTTCCAGTCCTCCCCAAACACAACATCTGCGAACCACAAGCAAAATGGCAAAACAAAAGAGCAAAGGTATGTAGTTTCCTCATAGACACAGCAGAGCATGCCGTCTCCCAAAGTCACCGGCAAATTCCCACCCAAAAAAACTGACACCCCCCCACAGCGCCCTCCATCCACTCCCGCGCAGCGCGCCGGGCGACATCGCCCAGCATAAACACAGACAAGTCCCTGAAGGACGCCCGGCCGCCGCCCGAGTCGGCCGACGCGCGCCCCTCGGTCCTGGGGCTGCACCAGGCCGCGGGCGTGAGCAAGAAGACCAAGCGGGGCCGCAAGGCGGTGCTGAGCACGCGGGCGCGCAAGCGGCACGAGCGCGGGCTCGAGAGGGCCGAGGAGATCGTCGACCGCACCTCCAACAAGGTCCTCAAGAGCAAGAAGTCCGCCGCCAAGATCGCAGGCCGCAGCAGGGGGTGGGACGAGATCAACGCCCAGGCCGGCGCCGCGGGCGCGCGCGTCGGGGCGCTGGGGTCCAACAAGTTCGCGGGGCTGGCGGACGGCGGCGATGATGGTGATGAGGATGAGGATGTCGAGGAGCTGGACGACGAGATGTGGGAGGCGGACAAGGGCGGGCCTGTGGTGGCTCACCCGCCGCCCAAGTCCATGGCCGGGTCTAGGCATGCGCCTCCCGCGCCGCCGGCGCCCGAGGACGGCGATGAAGAGATCCTATGAGCATCCGCAGCATTTTGTCTTTGGGGTTTACGACAACAGGCGTTGGGGGGCTGATACCAGATGCAATACGATATCATCTTGTTTCTTTCATGGAATCCATACCAGGAACTGATCGTTTCAATCTCTCATACCGTTACTGTTCCTGGTGACTCGAAGCCGTGAAGACTGCCACCAGCCTGGCGAGGCTGATGGTCTTGGATGCATCGCACATCGCGTGTTGAACGACTACTTCAGCCAGCAAAGAATGGCCTGCCCTCTTCCCTCCCAAGACATCCATCCAACTAACAACTCTCAGACCGTCCCGGCGGCCCCTGCCCTTCGCGGCGGACCCGCCTTCCCATGACAACACCCACGGCGCCAGCATCCCCCACGCTCACACGATTGCGCCATCCCGCCTCATCCAAGGCCACACTCGAGGCTGACCCCGGCCGCAGACAGACCAATTCCGACGCCACGCTCGACGAGGGCGAGGTGTCCCACGACCCACTCGAGCCCGATGTAGCCGAGACCGCCGCCACCGTGTCCGAAGGCAGTGCCTGCGCCTGCGCCTGCGCCTGCGGATGTTGGTACTGGTATAGACCACCACCAGCACCACCACCATCACCAGAGTAATACCCACTATCACCCGAGTCCCGCACCCGCACCCACCGCACCGACCCCCTCAGGCTCCGGCGCCTCTCCAGCCCCCCGCCGGCGCCGCGGTGCACCACCCGGACAGCCTTATTACAGCGCAGATCCCGCACGACCACCACCTCAGCAGCAGCAGCATCCTCCTCGCCGCCACAGAGCCCCCACGGAGACCGCCGCCGCTGGCTGAGGACGTCGTCGGCCGACATGCGCCGCAGCCGCTTGACACCACCACCACCACCACCACCACCACCAGACAGGAGGACCCGCGCCACGACGCCCCAGATATCAAGCCCGCCGCCGCCGAGGAGCGCAAGCCGCGCCTGCACCGCGGGGCCCCGGATCTGCGGCGGCTTGGCGTTGGTGGTGGTGCTGCTGAAGGCGGCCGAGATCCCGTGGGACAGCTCCTCGGTGGTCGCGTCACGGGGCCGGTAGTCGGGCACGGCGGGCCTTGGTGGTCTCTGCCCTCCTTGTTGTTGGTGGTGGTGTGGCGTGGGGCTCCTCACGGCCGTGTCCCGTGAGGGCGGCGGCGGTGGTTCACCGGGTCCCAGACCGCGGGGTGGTTCAGGCTGGACTGTTGGTTCTTGGGTTTGTTGTGGCCGGGTAAGTTGCAGAGGGGCGACGACTGCTGAGCTATGGCGCATACTACCGTCCCTCCAAGTTTGATCCAAGGCTGATGGTGTCGCAGGCCGGTCCTGGTCCTGGCTCTGGCGCTGGCTCACCCTACCCCCTGTCGTGAACTGGGACTGTGGCCGATATGCGGTGAACCGTTGTCCCGTTACTTGGCTGAGCGGCGATGGGGTATACCGCGCCGCGGAGAAGCGGCCCGGAACATAGCTGCTGGCCCGAATGCTTGGAGGAGCCTGGCTCTGTCGGCGTCGCTCGTCCGGCCGAGGGCTGGGGGTATCTATCTCCTCACGCCCCGCCTGGGTTCCGGCATTGCGTCTTGCCGGTAAGAAGTCCGGTGGGACACTTGCATCATCGTTATCCTTGCCACCGCTGGCCCTCTCGGCATCCATGTCATGCTTGATCCGGGTGCAGTACATCATGAGGTGGCACGCGAGGAAGACGACCACGAGCAGGCCGGCGAGCACGCCAAAGGTGACTACTATGCCGCGGGGTGGGCGGCCGCCGGTGCTCAGCAGCGTCGTCGAGATGACGACGGTCAGGACGACGAAGAGGAATGGGATCCATCTGTACGTCACATCGCGTATGAGCCTGCGGGACCGTATGAGCTGGTCCATGTGGAACATGTTTGGACGAACCGGTTTAAGAGCGAGAGATAGGCATCAACAGGATTACGGCTTGTTGAACAGCGAGTTCGGATACCAAGCCTTCTTTTTCCGGGGCTGCCTTCCCGTTATGCCTTTTTATCATCAGTGTGAGGCTCATCTACAGTGGTCTTTTCTTTCATGTCGGTGTCAGACGGCCAGGCTCGCTGGGGGGAAGCCAGAAAGCCGTTGTAGGTCTGATTCTCGAGGGAAGTTTGAAACAGCTTTTGTTGTCGTTACAGGACAAACAACGCCGAGATCAACAATAATGCATGTTTGAGATCTCAGTCACTTGAACAATGATTAGATTATTATTGGTTTGTGTCCTGAGACCTCGTTAAAAATACATAGGCCCTCTTTCATGCTGTTCAGGCTGTTCAGGCTGAGGCAGCCATCTTGAGTCCGAGTGTAGCTCATATGCCATTGGCGGGCTCATCGAATCCCGAGGGTAGGGTCTATGAGCTCTGTTCGGAGGCTGCACACCATCCCACTGGTTATTCCAGTTGCTGAAAGACACCGGAGTCGCCGGGAGTTCGACTGGTGTCGACTTGTTGACGAATGAAGGCGCCCAGCTTCGTATCAGGGACGTCCGCTTCTTTTTCGGGGTCGGGGTCGGGTAAGGGAATTCTTTGGGGGGTAGTGGCGGAGGGGTGTCGGATGTCCTCTGCGCGATGGGCTGTTTGTTTTGTTTCCTGGTTTCCTTGATGCGTTTCCTTCTGACCCACGCGAATACCACTATTGCTGCGACAGTAGCAACGCCGCCAACCGCGGATCCTGTCGCGATGCCTATGGTCTTGGGCCTGTCCGAGGAGGAGCCTTCCCTATCGGAGGGAGGTACATAGGTCGGCAGGATCACTGTGTAAGTTGACTCGGGCGTCGACGAGGTGACTGTAGCGCCATCAGAATCCGTCACGGCCGGTCCTGAGGTTGCGGTCGATAGTGTTCCTGTCGAGACAGGAGTCTCGGTCTGCGTCAAGATACAGATTGACCTCTCATTGCAAGAGTACCCGAAGGGACAGCAGGTGTTCGACCCGGAGCTATCACGCCCGCACACGGCGAGTGTTCCATCGAGATTTGTCGAGTGGACGGAGCTGGTCGGATAGGCCGTGGCATTCTGCACGGCGACGGAGCAGGTGATGGGCTGGATCGAGGAGCATGTGCCGCCATCAGGACAGCACAGTACTGCCGTGTTCTTTGCGAGAGGGATGCAGGCGTCGGTGGACCTGCAGCAGAACTCGCTTGGAAGATCGTTGCCGCACTGGTTGAAGTTGGACGGGCAAGAGCCGTCACTCGCACTCTGTCGCTGTCTCAGGGCCTTGAGGACCTCGCGGCGGCGGAAGGCAGGCTGGGTGTCCACCAGAGGGACGACATGTGGGAAAGATATTGTTGTTTCTGCGTCGACCAATGCGTCTATGGAATATGGGTGAATAAGACAAATGAGAAGAAGAATAAGAAGGCCGGACGAATACATCGGGCCTACATGGTTTTGGGGCGGGACTGTAGGAGAGGCGTCGATCAACGTGGAAACGGGCTCGGGACGTTGAGGGCGAACTACCCAGGTGGATGGATGGACCAGGTCGCAGAGGAGGGGAGACAGGAAGCTGGAAAGAGGAAAGAGGAACAGCACCGCGTTGGTGATATACTCGGGAACGGCCCCTTCCAGCCTGACCCTTTTGGGCCACGGGCGAGGGTGGCCGGGCCGGGGCGGGATTGATATATCCTCGTTTCGAAGGCCACCTGCTTGGCAAGCCGGCGCATGGCACGCCTGTGGAGGCTCTTTCTGAGTCCCTCGAGTCCCTCGAGTCCCTCGAGCCCCCCGAGGGAGGAAGGATTCCGTCAAGTGTGGAGAGGCCCTGCCTAGAACCGTCCAGGGCCCAGACGTCCCTCTCGACCTCGCCAGACTCACCAGTCCTACCTGGGACCTGGCCTGTTGGTCGTGGCGGCAATCTGATCGACCATGCCTGTATCTACCGCCAAAGGAGGCCAAAAGTGGTAGGAGTTGGCGGACGACCTTGGAAAGGGCAAGGGCTGGTGTGGGTACACGCCGCAGTAGTTGGGATCCATGGGGCAAGTCAGGGCAATCCGCGCCAGTGTTGTGCCGCGGAGGCGCGTCTGATGCGGCGCGCTTATTCGCCGCCATCGAGCTTCCTTCACAGCCCCCAGGCCACCAGGGCCTCCCAAACGGGCCATGGCATCTTCTAAATTAAGATGAGCTGTTGGGGGTCTCGTGGTTTCAGGCCGGCAAAGCCCGTGGCAAACATCGATAAACCGGTTGTGGGCATGAGGAAGCGGGGTGGTTTGTGGCGTGCTTCGAAGGAGGAAGATAGCACAGCAATTGTGTAGTGTGTAGTGTGTAGTGTGTACAACAAATGCACACACACACACACACACAACCTCTTGCTGTGATGAGGCGACGATTTTGCAGAGGTGGCTGTGGGAAGCTGACAGGCTTGGCTTCCCTTTCCGCTGGTGCTGGTGCTGATGCGAAGGGTCGACAGGAGGGAACATCAAGCAGTATGGGAGTGGATTCAACTTGACCCAGCACCCTCTCGGCACCTCATGTGCTATTCGAGGCAGCAATTGATGCTGTGCTGCAAGACTGCTATCAGAGAGACGAAAGTGGTGAGTAACACAGTTTGATCCAACCTGTAGGATGCACCGGATGCAAGGGCTGCAAGGGCTGCAAGGGCTGCAAGGGCTGCAGGTCAGGGCTGGCAGTACCTGCCCAGGAGAGTGCTTGCATATGCCCGCAATAGGAAACCAGCTCCCACTGCACCACGGCAGATGCCCAGGTTGTCAGGTTGTCAGGTTGTCAGGCTGCACAGTAGATAGGACATGCACGCAGGATGCCGATCAGCAGAGACCATCGCCGTCCTAAGCCGGGAACGTCCATGTCCTGCTCCCGCGACGGCCGCAGCAGCAAGCAACGGATCAAACGCCAACAATTCCTCCCAGAGTCCTACCGATCTGAACAGTTTCGGAGCCGGTCATCGACTCCCACCAACCATCTATTTCCACGCCGCTGGGGCAAATTTGTGCTTTATCTACTTGTGCATCCCAAAGGCCTCTCCAAGATAATTTGTAATTGTGATTTATTCAGGTTGTACGTACTTGGTTTGGCCCTGCCGTAGCATCGCAGGATAAGGTCCCTCCCTCTGTTGGCCCGAGGTGCAGGAGTAAGCAGGTCCCAGGAAGGATTCTTGGCTCGGTCAAGCCCTCCAGGCCCGACCTGACAGAAACTTCTCTCCCTCCTCCTCCATCCACTACTGACTGAATACTGCTGCGGTCCAGTCACTCTCAGGGAGGGCTGATGGCCTCCAAACCACCGCAACTGCCGCGGCTGGGAGAGCGGCTGATATATACTTGCAGAAGCAGCTGTGCTCGTATTCGTAAGCCGCTGATGAGGGCGCAAATCCTATCTCGCAAAAATACCACCTCAGATATTGAGGCTGGACCGCGTTCTATGGGGGCCTTTGATAGTAAGACGGCCTGTCCTTACAACTAAAGGTCATGTTTTGCAGTCCTAGGTGCCGCTGTCCAGGAAAAACAAAGTTGCGCCCACCCTCCTATTTTATTACCCCTATAAAGAATTACACACTTACTTCACTATATATACTCATATAATATAAATAAGAGCTTTAATTATTAAAAAAGAATTTTTTTTAAAAAACTTTAAAAAAAGTTTATTTAAATATATTTATAAATAAACTTTTTTAAAAAACATTAATTAAATATATATAAGTTAGAAAAGTAAAAGTTCTTTCAAAAAATTTATAAAACTTTAAAGAAGCTTAACTTATTATATAAATATATATAATAAAGTAACATCAGTAACGCCAACCGATTCTTTTCTGTCTAACCCTGGTAACTCATCACCCGTCTACATTTGTCAAATCTCTCGCCTCACCATGCCATTCCGTGATTGTTGGCCCAAGATGCCTGATGGCCGCGACTTTGATGGCCGGCATCTACTCACCCTGGTCCGTAGTGGTAACAATCCATTCCATGACACATGGGATGTAAACCTACTCATTCAGGAAATCGAGGAGAACCTCTGTGCCCAGGTGATTGACATTCCATGCGTTTCCAACGGCTCCAACAACTATGTAAGTTGTGGCCGAGCACCATTCATCCCATCACACACTCGATGCTTACATGAGGCTGGATGGTAAAAGGGAATTCACCTCAAGTTGTCCAATGGAATGGACGTTGTAGCACGCTTAGCACGCGGCGATGTCAACATGCCTGATTATGAGGGTTTCCCGATTCATGTGCAAGTTCCCGAGGTCAAGTTTGAGACTGAGGTGTATGAGCTCCTGCAGTCAGAGCCGGATATCTTGGCTTCTCGTCTGCTTTATCATCGCGTCCCCGTGCAGCATGAGGGCCCTAAGCTTGATAGTCCTAAAGATATCGCAGGCCGGCGCTTGCTTGTGTTCCAAAGAGCTGAGGGAGAGAGTAACGTGTGGCGTGCCCTCAACCCAGCTCAGAAGGTACGGGCGTATACCAATCCTGCCATTTGCTTCATATGCTGACTTCTCTTCTAGTCTTGCCTTCTTTCTCAGGCAGCTCACATCCGCGCATCGCTGTACAACTTCCAAGTCCCGCCCGAGTTCGCTTCTGCCTGGCTCCGCGAACGCCTTTTTGAGCAAAAGCCGGAATCGTTTCCCATTCCCGTTGCTCCCACTCGCGAGTTCTGCGTTACCCTCTTTACCTCCAAGATCGAAGCAACCATCAAGAGCATTGGTGACATGATTGGGTGGGAGGATGACCATAACACGGTCGGTCCAGTTGCTGCAGCAGCCAAGCAGTCACTTCTTCGCCTCATCCCACACATAATGCCTGCGGGCGACGACGAGAACCTTTTATACCGCTTCGTCATTGACCACGGCGACTTTGGCGTTCACAACATGTCGATTGCAATGGATGAGAACAGCCAACCTCTTGCGACGTCCTTGTTCGACTGGGAGACCGGATGCATTGTGCCAGCCATCCTGTCCGACCCGTTGATGGCGGTGACCGTCGATTTGGTGGCTGATGAAGATGCGGCGCCCGCCGTGACCCGCTTGCCTCGCACCGTAACCGCGGACGAGCTGGAGCGAATCGGGACATGGCCAAGGCTATACCTTGAGGTTCGTTCTTCGTTTAAATAGTTCCCGTGCTCAATGCATTATAAAGTGTGATTAAACAAATATTTATAGGCCCTCTTTCTCGATGCACCGGACTACAAGCGCACTATCCAGGCGGGCAAGGACGCGCGCCACCTCTGGTTCGCACTGCGAGACTGGCGCGGCGACGATCCCGAGGACTATTTTGGCGATTTGGGAGCCTGGGCTGAGAGAAGGATAAATGAGCTTGGTGTGAATCAAGAAGTCAACTAATGCGGTGGAGATCGCAGTCGTGAACAACCCTCTCAGGGGCAATCAACAAGCCATCTCTGGAGACCGGCTTGAGCTTTGTTAATAGATCAAACCTGCCCTGAGGTCGACCAAAATGGGTTTGCTAACGTCTTCCTGATGTACGGCGGTCGTCAAGGTCAAGGGACAAAGCCGGGGCCCGTGCACCAGGTTCTGATTGGCGGAGCAAGGGGCCGGCTTCAGAAATCGGAAGCCTCGACAGCAACACACGTCTTCCAAATCTGAGATCTTGGGGCTGACTGCCCACCACCAAGGCTCAAGGCTGCAAACAATCCGCGAGCTAGGCGAACAGTCCTCATCCGAGAGAAATCAGAGGACTGACGCGATACGTGTAAATGAAATGTATAGCGGGCTGCCTTCTTGCCGCTGGCTGCGCTCAGAATCAGTAGTCTCGGATGCCGCCATCACGATGTGAGCGTCTTTCAAGTGCAGGCAAGGGAAGGAGACGGAATGACTTTTTTCTCTATTCCGTACGGGTTTCAAGCCGGATTTCCACACATATCGTCTCACAACCCCCCACCCCCCCGGAGAGCCCTTACTGGATCACCCTCGACCCAATCACCGGGCCCTTGTCCCTCGTGCCGTTGATCACGATGCTGCTGACCAGGTCGCTCCTGTGCATCTTGATGATCTCCCTCAGCGCGCTGCGCTCCATCACTATGCGCCCGCCCTCGAGCAGGTTCTTGACGTCGACGTCCCGCATCTCCATGGCCCTGCCGTGCTCCCCGGCGACCTCGAGGCTGGTGAACAGGTTGGGCCGCGGGTCCGTCGTCACAAAGGTCGTGCGGCCGTGGCCCTTGCCCCACCGCAGCCCGCCCATGACGTCCCCCAGGTACCGCGCCACGAAGCTGTCCTCGAGCTCGCGCGTCAGCCTGCCCTGCTGCGCGAGGGCCAGGAAGTCCGCCGGCAGCGGCAGCTCCAGCCCGTCCTCGCACACGACGAGCTCCCCGCGCCGGTAGCGGTACGACAGCGCCGTGCGCCACGCCAGGTCGTACACCTTGCGGTTGAGGCTGGTGCCGAAGTCGCGCGGGTGCGGGCCGAACGTCTTTCCGCCGCCCTTGCGGAGGGGCGACTGCTTGGTTCCCACACGCGCCCTGCCCGTGCCCTTCTGCCGGAACAGTTTGCGGTGCGAGCCGTGGACCTCGTAACGTGTCTTGGAGCTGGCCGTTCCCTGGCGGGTGTTGTCGCCCTCGTACGTCACGGCCAGGTGGAGTATGTCACGCCTTAGGGGCAGGTAGAGGTGCTTTGTGGAGTAGTTCTCGAGGGCGCGGGGCTCGAGGCTGGGGAAGTTGTAGACGGTGACGGGTACTGTGGAGAGAGGTTGGAAGGGCACGTAGGTGGTGGTGGAGGAGTCGGCCGATGGAACCGCCAGGCCGGATGGCGTCGTTGTGGTCGCCATTGTGCGCGATGCCATAGATGATAGTGCTGCCTGTATGCGCCGTCAGCCCCACGGACTCCAATGCGAACGGGACGTGTACTTTGGGGGGGGGGGGGGTGGGCAACCGGTTGAACGCACCGTGACTGGCCTTGCGTTTCTGCAGGGTTGTGAGGCCAGGCTCAGAGCGCGCATGGCCTCATTGAGGCCCCTGAAGCCCTTTCCAGACATGTTTGGTTACTGGCGCCGGGCTGAAGAGAGACCTGTGGGTGGTGCAGCCAGGCTACAACGTCGTGCGTGCAGCATTCGTTGCCGTCGGCCGAGGTGAAGCTGTCGATCCAAAAAAGATCCAAGATGGGAGGGGTGCACGGACCCGGCCGCGCGAGAGACGCTGCAGCGGCAGGCCGGTAGCCCGCCCGAGACTCGTCGAGGGCAGGGCGGGAGCGCCAGCGGCAGCGTGCCAGGGGTCCGAAATTTCTGAGGAGCCGCCCAAGCTCGACCTTGAGCTTCAACGCCGCGTGCCAGACCGACGGAACGCGCACCCAGCACGCCGCACGCCGCACGCCCAATGGTCCTCTGCTCCACAACAACAAAGATGTCGAGGTGCCAACAGGTGGCGCTGCCGCTGGCCCGCTGCCTGCGACAGGGCCTCGCAACACAGCCCGCCGCGCCCTCAATACACGCCGCGGCTGCACGGTCGTTTTCGAGCTCGGCGAGCCGGCGAGATGTCGAGACGAGCAACCCCTCCTCGTCCACACCTGCCGCGGATGCGCAATCGGCACAGGACCTTGCCGGCACGACCAAGGCGTCGGCTCAGTTAAAAGAGCAATGGCTCGACCCAAATACCACGACGCTGCTGTGGGCGGAGAGGAGGCTGTTGAAGCAGGGCAGAGAACCGATAGGGTCGCGGAGACGGAGAGCGGCAGTACGGCAGTCGCCAAACATCCCCTTCGAACAATTACCCTACCACTGCTTCCAGGAGGCCCGGAAAATCCTGGCAGAGGACCGCGCGGAGAAGCTGCAGCAGCTGGAGCGGACATCCACCGAGATCGCAAAGCTGGAGCAGAGGTCAGGGGATGTGTACAGGGCTGGGGAGCAGCACAAGGAGAAGAAGCTGAGGTCATTGCGCGACCACCTCGAGTATCTCAAGATCCAGGCCGACATCAATGACCCGGCCGTGAAGAGGAAGTGGGAGGACGGTCTAGGTAAGCAATTTCAGCCCGGGGCCAGTGAGTCTCGTGGGCGAGGCGAGAGACTAACATGAGCACACGCCCCCAGCGGACCTGAGCAAACCAATCTACCGCCACTTTGCGCACGAGAAGTGGCTCAGCATGTCTTACAAGATCCTCGCCCAGCGGGTGAAGCAATTCAACATCGTCCCGGACGTCCTGGCAGAGTTCGACCCCAAGATGGACGTACAGCTCTCCTTCCACGGCTACAAGGTCAGCCCGGGCGAGATGGTCGACTCGCTGGTCTCGGAGGCGCCCCCGAACCTGCGCGTGCAGGTCTTTGACAGCAAGGAGCGGCTCGTGAGCATCGTGGTGCTGGACAGCGACGTGCCCTACCCGGAGAAGGACGCCTTCGGGCCCCGCCTCCACTTCATGGCCGCCAACGTGCCCCTCAGCTACGCCACCAAGAACATCTCCCTGGGCCGCCTCTCCAGGGCCGCCGGCGCCGGCAAGGAGGGCGAGGAGGGCGAGGAGGAGCACCTCGCCGTCCCCTGGCTCCCGCCGACCAGCCAGGAGGGCGCCCCCTACCACCGGCTGTCGGTGTGGATCCTGGAGCAGAAGGACGGCCAGAGGCTGGACGTCGCCAGGCTGAGGGAGGCCTACTCGGGGCGCGACGGCTTCAACCTGCGGGCCTTCCGCGGCGACCACAAGGCCTCGCCGTTCGGGTTCAACATGTTCCGGACCGAGTGGGACGAGGGCACGGCCAAGGTCATGGAGAGGCACGGCATCCCCGGCGCCGAGGTCGTCTTCAGGCGCAAGAGGGTGCACAGCCTCAAGCCCCCCAAGAAGGCGAGGGGCTGGGAGGCCAAGCGGCAGGGCCCCAAGTACAGGCAGCTCTGGAAGTACACCAAGAGGATCGGCCGCATGTCTGGAGGCACGTAGGGTGGTTCTGGCGCGCTGCAGGGGGCCTTGTACCATATTGTCAAATTCAAAGTTGCCACGTGCGAGACCATTTGCACGTGGGCCTCGATTGCCGTGGTGGCTTCTCCGTTCCCTGTGCTGTCACTAGACTACGCGGCTTCTCTTTGCGGGAAGCTGGGCCAAGCTCTGTGATCATCTCATGACGACTGCTTGTAGGCGCTCATGACATGTTGACTGCCCGCAC
Organism: Diaporthe batatas; assembly: GCF_019321695.1. NCBI lineage: Eukaryota > Fungi > Ascomycota > Sordariomycetes > Diaporthales > Diaporthaceae > Diaporthe > Diaporthe batatas. The sequence continues at coordinate 584,208 of NW_025408562.1, read as the reverse complement.
TCGCCTGAATTCGTGATATGTGTCGATTCTGGGTTTTGTCTTGCTGCAGCATTTTTGTCACAGCGATCACGTCGGCTTCACCCTCGAGACGATCATTGTGTCTATCTACAGGCTAACTACTTTGGACGTCTGATGGATCAGTGATGCCCACCAGATCGGTTCAGAGCCTGAGTTGAGCTCTGCACGGGTGTCTGCTACGCGTCCACGGCATCTACACAAGGCCGCGAGTGTCCACTGCGTGACCTCCGGTAGAATAGCCTCATACAAGGCAACTACATACAGGGTGACCCCTGTTTGGGATAAACTACTAAAAGATGTTCTCCCAAGGGAAGCCTCACATGGAATTAAAGATTACTGATAGTCGGGAGAGTGTAAAACAGGCCATATGGGGCCCCACAAAAGTGTCTTCAAACTCTTGGAGCATGTGGCTGTGTCACTGTTATGATGTGCATGGCGATCAAGAGGTAGACATTGCCGCTGGCTACGTATACAGAAGGCCTTTGCTGCTGTATGAATATGAACCCGCCCAGATGCCCATAGAAGAGCAGGATCCCAAGTACATACACACATGTGGACAAGCGGACGCAAGTAGGCTGTAATCTTGCGAAGTAAAGCACACCGTACATAAGAGACGCAGGTCAGGCTAGAGGGAAGAAACCAAAACACAAAGACATTTGGAACACCCTGCCCTAAAAATGCCAGGTACAGCTGTAGTTCTGCAGTGTAAAGTCACAGAGTACGGTCATTCGTCACAAACCTCGTCCGTCCACGGCCTCCTCAGCCCCGCCCATCAAAAGCAACCCGCAGCCCTGATATGTATCTAACAATGCAGCATATGATGTAGTCGACACGACAAGGCCCGGGCCCCCCTCCCATGCCCTGACCCCCCGGCGCCGACTCACTCGGCCGAGACCGCGCATTCTCCGGTGGGAGGAACAACCAAGTCCCACACCCAAGACAGCTGGGCTGGGCCGAGTGGCTCACAGTCCACCAGCTCCACCGCAGCAGGCGGCACGCAGAGGACAAAAAGAGGTGATGTGCGCGGCGACGACATGGTGCATCTACATGCCGTACCGCTTGCCGTGTACACTACCCAAAACAGTAGGTGGTGTGCACGTCAGATTCGTGCGCATTGGACCGCCCACCCACCACTGACACCACAGCAGGATGGGCTTGGGCTTGGGCAGGGGTCATGGTGTGTTGGCCCATCTGCAGCCTTGCAGGGCAACATACGTCATATCCAATTCGGGCCATGGCAGCCAGCTATTAGTCCTCGAGATGCCACTCGGATGAACCTCTGCAGTGTTGTGAATCGTGACCCCTCTCCCGAGCTTCGAGTTGGAAAATCTCTTTTCTTTCTGGGTTTTGAGTTGTACAGTTTTACTATATCTACGTACACTGCAGTAATTCTTCCTCAAAGAGTCTTTGAACACTCGTCGCGAAGCCAGCCGCAACAAGGGCCCTGGACCCTCCGTTAGACCTCATCATGACGAAGTGAAGGCTTCAGGATGTTGCCCTAGCCAAGCCCAACCCCGTCAACAAGTAACCACAAGACGCAGATGACGACATGTTTTGGTCAGGTTTCTGATACTAGAGCATTAAGTTGGCTCAAATCTGCGATGCCTCGCCCCAAAAACCTACAGGACGCCACGATCCCTTCCTGCCACTTCGTCACTCATAAAATTTCTGTTCTCCTTACAAAACAATCCCGGTGCTGCCTGCATTCATCCTGTGTCCGTCCGACTCCATATCATGACTGACCGAGAACGCCAAAGCTATTATGCAGTCCACACCGTTCCCGTGCAAGCCAACGGGCTGACGCCGTTCTCGAAAGACTTGCATAAAAGGTAAAAGCCAGGAGCCAAATCCGCTCCCAAGACGCATGGATTTTCTCTCGCACCATTTTGAGCTGCGAGCTCCATTTTTCTGCATTGAACGACAATGACAGCCACCCATATGCCTTCCTGTGGTCCCAATGCTAGGTGATAGGCACGTCTCAGTACCTGTCCCAGCTTTTTCCCAACGTTGTTTACCTTAACAATGGCCAATGGGATTCCAGGTGGCGTCGGAGCTCCAATGAAAAGGCTAATCTGCTGCTAGAGATGGAGCAGTATCCTCAAAAGAATTACTAAAATGCAATCAAATCGACCAGCGGACGTGCTGATCTCCGGCCGTTCCATGGCCAACCGGGAACGCTGCGACTTTTAGGTTTCCAGTACGTCAGATTGGCAGAGTCATCGACCTGGCAGCCTGTCTTGTCGGGTCTCCATAATCATTCGTTTATCCAGCGCATGTGGTCGAGGTTGCCGATGGATTCCTCCTTGACTCGTGGCGATACGGATGACATCGGTAACGCAGGGTCAATCGGTGGTGTCGTGTCCATTGAGGAACGGCCTATTTTGCATCAGGACACGAGCCGGACTCCTACCTCACCCCAGCATTGGATACTCACCCTGCGAATAGGATATACTGGCCCGGCGCGACGATGGGTCAAGATCTACCATGGAGCCTCCAGACACGATGCTGCTGTTCCGAGGTTGGCCCTGGGGTGGGTACGTCGAAAGTGGGTTCGGTATCGAGAAAAGGCTGGAACCGGTGCTCTGTACAATCCTTCGTGCTTGGTGGTTCAGCCACTCGGTGATGTTGGGATCGTTGCAGTCCGCGTGGCTCATCAGCATACTCTTCGTCTGGTTGAGCTCGCTGATCAACCCGCGGTGCTCCAAGCGGAGCTCCATGTTCAGCCGCTCCAGTTGGGATTTGTTATACTCCAAGTCGTGCACCCATTTCTTTTTCTTCTCCCGACACTTGCTCGCGGCGATTCGGTTCTTCTCGAGGAATTTTTTTCGCTTCTCCGTGGACTCGTCTTCTTCTTGGTCATCATCTTCTGATTCCTGCTTGGCAGGTTTGAGCTGCCTCTGACGAGCCTTTTTCTTCGGAGGCTCCAAGTTCTCACGTTGATTGTTGTGTGTCGAAGGCATGGTAGGATCCTTCAGTGAAGGAATGGAAGTGGAGCTCGACTTGGTGCTGATTGAAGCTCGGTCCCCGAAAGAGGCTGGTGTCAGTGGCTCCGAAATCTTGCTTTGTGTCGGCGCAGGCGGCTTGTGGGCCAAGAGACTCGGGTCGAAAGCCTGGTCAGGGTATGTTATGTCCTGGAAGGCCATGACTGGAGATTGACCCAAAGAAGAGCGCGGGCTCGGGATTAGGGAAGGGTCCATTGATGAGTAGGGTTGTTGTGACGTTGACAGGAGCTCTGTGGAGGCCACAATAACCTCGTCTTCAAGTGTTTCTCGATATGGGTCGAAGTCGACAAGGTCGCTGGTGTTGAAGTGGGAGGGGTCTTCCATGCTGCGCGTGGGGCTTCGCCAGCCAGCTTCTCGACCAGGGCAATCACGAAAGTCTGCTCGTCTCCCGAGAGACTATGGAATCCGAAGGTCTTCTGTGTTTCCTCTGGGCAAAGGACAAGGGAAGAAGTTGGACTGCTAGCACTGGAGTTTAGTGATGCCGAATGGGTACGTTGAAGCCCTGAAAGGTGTCACCCATTCAACCACGAGCGGTCGCGGAGGACTTGTCGCGGAAATTACCGAGCGAAGCACGGCGAGCCGATCTGAGCGGCGGCAGAATGACGTTGGTATGAGTGAACAGCAGTCTGCTCTGCCAGGGATATACCACAACGTGGAAGTGGAGAAATGGTGCCGTGAGGAAGCCAGTCGCACACTCTTCGGATCCTCGAGCGAAGACAACTGGCTCAAGAGCAGGAGGGGCACGAGGAAGGTGAAAGCAGCCTTTGCAGAGTGGATGGAAGCACCGTAGCCAGAGATGGCCGTCGTGCACCAGCGTCGGTAATGCGGCCTACGATCGGAAAGGAAGCTCAGGCTCCTCGGCAGGGTGTTGCGAGAAGGGATATGGCCTAACAGGAAGCTGGGGCCTCAATCGGAAACGGAATCGCGGTGGACGATGTGTTGAACCTGGCAGGGAGAGAACCAACGCTAATTCCGCGTAGATCGTCAGAGGCACCTGTGTGGTGGCGCGTGCCGCTTTGCAAGACTGGATCTGAAGCTGTCCGGGATTCGTTGTACGAGGTGCAGTTGCAGGTGTACCGCGGGGGTGCTTTGCGTGCGGCCCAGGGCAGTCGCGGGCCGAGGGTCAGGACTAAAAGCTCCGGAGGTGGCCTGGAGATCAGTGCCTGGTGGCGAAGAAAGCCGAATGGCTGGAGAAGCCTGCCGTCTCGCAATTGCTCTTTCAGATGGGTGGTCCAAAGGACGGAGAAGGAAGGAGAGCTCCAGGTAGGTGGTTGGTGGTGGTTGATTGATGTTGATGTTGTTTTTGTCGCGTTGCGTGGGGAGAGAGAGGGGTGAAGGTGCAAGCAAACTCGGTACGAGAAGCGTTGGGTTGCTTAGCCGGTGGTTTTCCCTCACAACAGCTTGGTTGCCGATGACAAGGGAGTAGGTGGGCAGGTACGTTTTGGCAAAAACGGAGGATGTGGGGGAGGAGAACAAGAACAGTAGAAAGTCTGTCGAGGAATGCGCGAGCTTGCGATTCACAAGTACTGGAGGCAGGTGAAGTATGTTGCAAGATGGCAGCTCAATAATCCGAGTATCGAAACCAAGAGGCTCGGTGGAGTGAAGGGGGTGTGGGCAGTGGGCAGTGGACAGTATGGATATCGAGATGTGACCATGTACCTCAGTGTCATGTATGTACCAAGCAGTATGCTATGACGCGGACGGTGTCAAGGTGTGTTGGGAGGAGGGGGGGATAACAAGTGGGATCTTTGTACTAAGTCAGAGGTATCCCGAGGGTATGTATGGGCGTGTGTGGTGTGGTGGGTATGTATCGATTGCTCAGGCAGGCTGCAAGCTCCTCCTCGTCCAGACAAGCATCCCAGATGAACGATGAGGGTAGATCTGCTAGTCACAGGGTGCAGGATCTTGGGATCCATCCACAGCCGGGCCAGAATTGATGGGGATGCCGTGCCCTATGACAGTGGCCGCGCATCCGAAGTTGCAGGGACTGACTGAGTGGCAGAAGAAGGCAAAAGTGGACCAACAAGGCGGGTTTATGAAGCTGAAGCTGGTTGTTGTCCCCTAAGCAGCCAGCAGCTCGCAGCTCGCAGCAAGACACTGGCAGTCTTTCAATCTCCCACGCGCAATGATTTGCAAGCCGGCCTGGCCCTCTCTACCATTTTGTCCTCCCTCGCCCGCCCGTTCTCCCTCCCTCTCCCTCTCTCCGTCTCTCGAAGCTACCACGGGTCCCACTCGGCCCACAGGCGGGGTTCCAGAGCTGCTCAAAGCTTAGAGAGCTTTCTTCCCCTTGAGGTGCGTTCCACATCCGTGCTCTAACACTCACTCGCACCTGCCAAGGCGTACGGGCTTGTGGTACCTCTGGAGTACATGGCCTGCCCGGCCAGGCACATGCACATAACTGGTTCCCTCCTAGGTACCACAGCACTAAGGCTTCGCCCCCTGCCGCCCACCCATCTAGCTAGCCGGAACAGGCAGGGAGGCAAAGAAGTGCCTTTGTCAGTAGGCAAATCAGGAGCCCAAGCGCACCTCCACAATGGACAGCGGATGCTCACGGACAAGCTTACGGCCTAACAAGCCAGGCGGGCCTAATTGTAGTGCAGGCATGACACCGAGCAGAGCAGAAGTCTGGCAGTTCAGTAGTAAACAAACCCGGCCATTCTTGGGAATGTGGTATTGGCGGAAGAGACATGGCTGATCGGATCGCCTGGGGCGTGTCGCTGGTGGGCCTTGGGAGCGTCCCGATCTGGTTGCGCACCTTCCTCCATCCTGCCCAGTCGCCAAGTCGTCTTCCAACTTTTTGGACAAGCTACCGGACCAAAAGCTCCTCGTTGTGCAGCCAACTCCCTCCTGCCCCCAGACAGACACCAGTTTTGCGCAGGGATGCGCAGGTACGTACCTGGTAACGCAAACCTGTCCGTGTTGGGCCAGTCGCTCATCGGTCTTGGGAGGCAACACATTGATCGAGATCGCGGACGGAAATTTGTCTCTTCTCCGTACACATGTCACTTGAACCCACTCCAGCGTCAGACGCTGGCCCCGGTGGCCTCAGCAACCCAGGGCAAGCAGGCAAGCAGCTGAAAAGTAGGGGTTCTGGCTGAGGGTTCTGAGGGATCTGGGTGCCAGGCTCGCGGGTAGCCAGCCCATCTGGCATTGGATGGCGGGTCGGGACAGAGCGTCAAGCGAAAGTATAATTGCTGAAAGCTCCCCGCCCCAGCACACCCCTACCAGCGGCAAACAGGCAGGACAGGATGGGAATTCAGAGATTCCCATGATTTTGCCATCTGGCTAGGACAGCTTTTTGTCGCCTCTCTCTCCAGTCGCCGCAGATCCTGGCAGCGTGGCAGCCACACTTTCCCATCATCCCAGCGAGACTCTCTGTCTAGCGTGTCAGCTATCGTTCCATCCACAGTAGCTCTGCGACTGCTAGACATGGATAAAATCAGAGTGTGGCGACAATGGGAGAATAAACGCCCAAACGCCTTGGTCAGCGCATGTGGGCCGGCAGTATCACCCCGTTGCTACTGTAGTCCCGTTGTCCCGCTATCCACACATGACGGAAGCACTGGTTGAAAATTGGGGCGGTGATGCCACCATCGGATTTTCAACTGCTGCATCGGTACTTGCTGATATGATGCACAGCGAGTACACGGGACACTCCGTACGTTGTGGATTTCCACAACCGGCCAGCCTACCCGGGCCGCTGGGACTGCCAGGCTGCCAATCACCAGCCTAACAGCATAACCACACAGCCTTCTACTGCGTAGACATCGGCATGACCTGGGGGTGGCCAAGACGACGGAATCCGTACTTGCGACACATTTCCAATTAGGATTTTCACTCTCCCTTTCTCTCTCTCTCTTCTCTTTCCAGTAGTCAGTTGTGCCGTACTGACAATTCATGAGTCGTCAGGACCAGAAAATGACGTAACAGCTGGCCAAGAGCGGTTCTTTGCATGATGACGCTCCAGCAGACAATCTTGGCTGAACAGACTGGCAAATTCCGTCCATCAGTATACTGAGCTGTGCTGTGCTGTAGGGTACCCGTGTACCTGGGTACGTGCTGTCACAGATTAGGTAAGCTCGTAGCTTGGCGGGAAGAGGTATGGGAGGGGCAAGTCTCTTATTAGTAGCCTCCTAATTGTTATCAGGAACAGGTAGCTTACCCCTCCCCTCCAAGCCTTAGATCTTCATGTGGGTAACACAGCACGGGTAACATCGGCCGCGCTATCATTATGGGGCGGACTGTTCCCGGGTGGCAAAGTTCTTGTCGAAGCCCGCTGGCAGCTTTAACCAAAAATGAAGAAAAATACTAAACTTGTCCCAACATCTAGGCAGGCAGCTGGACTGTGGGTCCAGAGCCTCAGAATATTCTGACATCTGAAATCCGACTCCCAGATGCGACTGAATGTTGGTGGGTAATCAATCGCATCCTGACGGTACAGTGATGAATGTCATGCTTCAGAGAGGATCTACATTCAGAGCCTGGGAGCCTGAGCTGGGAAACAGGACAGGATCCTGGGCTGTCAAAATTTCCAGAAGGGCTACGATGTAGATTATTGGTCTACGACACTGTCATGTATTTTTCATATTGCATGATCATTCATGGCATCGCAATAGCAGGTCGGTTCTTGGCAGGCCGGTTCTTGGCAGGTCGGTTCTTGGCAGGCCACCCGGCAAAAGCTCCCTTGCTCCCGTACCGCACACGTACCCGTTGATTACCCGTGGGCCTCGGCTTCTACTTACCCACTCCTGGCGGAGTGGGTGCCAAAAACCCGCAACGGCCAAAACCTCGCAACACCCACACCCACCTATTTTCACTACTTTTCTCTATAAAAGTCTACTTTTTAATTAAGTATATTTTCTTTATTAAATTTTATATTATAAAAAAATAAATATCCTTAAAATCCTTATTTTATAAAAATTAATAATAAAATATTTTTAAATTTATAGGGTTAGAGTTTAAGATTTTAGTTTTTTTAATTAAAGGTTTTTTAAAATTAATATATCTATTTAAATAAATTATATTATAAAAAAATAAAAATATAAAAATATTTATAAAATTATTAACTTTATATAAATATTATTTTTAAAAATCTTTTAATTAAGGTTATTATAATCTATTTCTTTATAATATTTTTAATATTATAAATTTCTTTTAAAACTTTAATTCTTTATCTTTTTATAATTAAGTTTTAATTTTAAAAATATTATTTATATAAAGTAAATAATTCTATAAAAATTCTACTATTTTTATTTTTTAATAATATAATTTATTTAAGTAGATATACTAATTTAAAAAAACCTTTAATTAAAAAAACTAAAATCTTAAACTCTAACCCTTAAAATTTAAAAATATTTTATTATTAATCTTTATAAAATAAGGATTTTAAAAGTATTTATTTTATAGTTATATAACCTTTATTTAAGAAGATATATATAATTAAAAAGTAACTTTTTATAGGTAAAAATAGTAGAAATAGTTAGGGTATGGGTGTTATAAGGTTTTGGCCGTTGCGGGTTTTTGGCACCCATTCTGCCAGGAGTGGGTAAGTGGAAGCCGAGGCCCACGGGTAGGTCATTGCCCCACTATAGGCTCCCAAAACGCGCTCATCAGTGGGGGATGGACGCGTCTCAGTTCTCAGTCAAAGCATCCTCTCAGTCACGTCCCCATCATAAAGGAATCATATCCTGCAGACAGATCAGCCCGATCTGACAGACACAGAAAACACGGCCGAGAACAATCAGGTTTGCCCCCCATCGAGGACCCACGAAGCCCCATCCCCATCCTGTCAACCCACGTGTATCGAGCACTGGTACTGGTAAGTACACTGCTGTTTATCTATGTACACCACCACTGCTCCGGTGCGAGGAGCCCTGGCGGCTGAAGCAATTATCGAGCAGGCATCTCCACAACCCCGGCCAAAATCTCAACCACAAACCCCCAACAAGCCAGCTGCAATATGGAGGCCCAGACCACACCCCGTATCACTGCGCCCTACCTCGACTCGTTCCAGGGCCGCAATGTCATGATCGTCGGCCGCGTCGTCCAGCTTCGAGGAGAGACCGCAGTCATCGACGCTGACGGTAACATCACCGCCCACCTGCATCGCGTACGTGACCATCTCTTCCAAGTTTTTGTGCCATCCCAATCCCATCCCCTCCCCCTACCTCTCGGTCCCGTATTCCAGCCATGCGAGTTTCACACCTCTTTTCTTTTTCATGCTTGGGCCCAGTCTCGACCGTGACTGACATCGGGGGACATCCCCCGCCGCGTACAGGAAGCCCACCTTTCCAACGGAAATGCGGTCCAGATCATCGGCAAGGTCAACCCAGACCTGTCTGTCAAGGTTTTAAGCTCACTAGACATGGGCACTGGTGTCGGTACGTGTGCCCCCCCGTCCCCGTCCCCTCTCATGGGACGGCAGGCCCCCCGGATGGCGTGGGGTCCTCACTCCCCTTCCCCCCCATCAGGGAACCCATGCACCAACACATGCAGCATTGGGATGCCGCCAGGTCATCACGTGATGCCCTTCATCATGATCAAGTGGCACTGACGTCAAGCCATACACAGACTTCAACATCTACCATCACGTCGTGGAGGCCACCCAGAAGCACCCGCAGCTCTTTGGCTCCCACTGACGTCCCACCACCACCGTCAGCAGTAGCAGCAACAGCAGCAGTCAAGGGCTCGTCTCGCTCGGGCCCTCCGATTCCGTGTCCCAATGTCAGCGTCACCAGCCCCGGGGCTGGAGCGGGGGGGTGATCAACGACGAGTATGGTGGAGCCACCAGCCTGGAGCACGGCCTGAGCAGGCTTGATCTCGGCCGAGACGCGGAGGACCCGCTGCCACTGCCCACATTGCCACATGAAATAATAGCCCGTTCCGGGCCAGACGATGATATGTTTTCAACCACCGGGGACCGGCCTCGCAGGAACCCCATTAGCACCAAGCGGATACCAACGACAAGGGAGCCCGCACCACCGGCAGGAGTCAGCACCAGGCTTACTGGGACGTGGTAACTGGGCCGTCAGCGGAGCTCCTGGGGTCCATCTTGGGCGGCGTTGCGAGGCAGACCGGCGGCGGGAGGACATACGCCCTCCTGGTCATGGACAGCTCTGGGCGCTGGCGTGTTGCTCGTACTGCGGACGCGGACGAGATTCTCCCCGGTGATGAGAGATAGTGCCGTGGCTTTTCAGCAAGACATTTCTGTTGCCCTGTGAGCTGTTGGCCTTGTTTGGAATGGCATAGTGTGTTTGTAAAACAAAAGTGGTTACTCTTACACGGCGCGTCTGAAGCCTCCCTCCCCAACAAGCCCAAAGCCGCCCCGTCACGTATATGTGGCCAGTAAAGCCAGCCCCTATCAGACCCAAAAGTCTCGGGGTGGTAGAATGACGGCATTAAGAACAACTTGCTCGTCCGCTGCATCCTCTCAATCGGTTTTAAGATGTTCCCTCGTTCTCTCTCTAACTGGGGTTGAGATGGTTATCGCTTTTCGGTAGTCTTGAGGTCGCACGGGATCTTTGCCCAACAGAGGACCCCGTGCAGACTGAAGATCTAGATCAGGAGCCAGGGTGATCATAAAATTGACAAGCTCCCAGTTACCGTCTTTTGCAACGACGGGAGTCGACATCGACGGCAGCAGATATTATTACTCGTGCCCTCCCTTCCCCTCAAGAAGAATAGTACTAGTAAGACGTGTTTATCTCTACCTCTTCTGAGTAAAAATCAAAACGCTCAAACTTACAATCACAGCAAAGACACAGAAATCCTGAAAACTCTTGACAATGTGTATGTAGTTTGAGTGAGGTCTAATGCCTCTTCACTAAGATCTACGTCGGTCGACGTGCTGTTTGTTACTGCTGCGTTACGAAGCAACCGTCCTCGTTGCCAAAGTGCTAAAACAACCAAGTGCTAAAAAGCCTGGACAATCAATACCCTATTCGCTCCCAATCACCCCTGGGCTGAAGATCTTCCTTTTCAAAGAAAGAACAAGCCGTACTGCCAACGCCAAATGCAAAACCACACGCCCCGCCAATGATGGGCTTAAACAAACACAGTGTACGTAAAAAAAAAAAAATGTTGCCCAGCACACACAGAGAGAGGATTGAACACCGTCGGTTCTCACCTGGTCATGCGCCTCCCTCATTCGCCGTCCCCGCCGTCCGCCATCATTACCTCGCCGAAGTTCTCCCACGAGACGCCCTCGCCCTCGACGCCCGTCTGGGAAGCCGCCCCAAAGGACACGTGCGCCCCTCCACCGTTCTTGCTGATCAGCGGTGGCGAGCTAGGCATCACCGCGTCGGTCGTCAGGAAGTGACCAAAATCAAGGCCCTCCAGGTGCCCCGACAGGACGGCGTCGCTGTCCAGGTTCGGCAGGCTCGCGAGGTCCAGGTCGCCCAGGCCGTGTGCCGAGGAACCCGTGGTGAAGTCGTGCGCCTCGGACAGGAGCTGGTTCAGTGTCGACGAGAAGGGCGAGTCGAGATGGCCGGTGGCTGCTGATAGATCATGCGCTTCGCTGAACATCGCCAAGTCACTGTCGAGGGAGAAGGGCGCGTGAAAATGATTGGTTGAGTTAAAATCGTACCGCTGCGCATTGTGCCTCATGGCACTCGATACTCGTGGTGTCTTGGTTGGCGTTTGCTGCAGAGCGTGTAGAGCATGTCCTGGTGACTTGGCGACCGAGCGCACCGATCGTATCGACTTCGAGACACTTCTAGTTATCGGGCGATGGCTCGGGGTTGGTCGCGTAGGCGTCTTGAAATGACCTATGCTCTTCTCCTTGGGAGGTGGCGTTGACGGGCGCGGGGGCGTGCCGAATAAGTCCGCCATATCATCGTCAACGAGAGCGCCTCTGTGAGCAGACTTTGGTTCACCAAGGAGCTTCAGGTCCCCTTCGATATCCAAGTGCATGTTCTCCTGCTCCATCACCACCTTTTTGGATCTCTCATAGGACGGCGATGTCTTCACAACATTAATCGCTACTTCACCGAGCACCTTGGGCTGGCCATCTTTCTTGGGTGAAGGAAACAGGAGTCGACGAGTCCGCCCTAAGTCTTCATCCTCCGGATCGGCCGGGCCCTGAGTCTTGCCGTTGTCGCGTGACTTGGACGAATCCCGACCGTCGGCATCACCGAAGGAATCCCCTGGACCAGTTGACTGTGACTTGGAGCCACGCTCACGGCTGGGTGGTTCAGTCGTCGGTAAAAGCATCACCTCGTCACCATTTTCCGGCGATGAACCGTCATCACCTGGACCGATCGGGTCCGTGGTGAAATAAGCCTCGGAAGTCAGATTGGCTGATCCCTTGTTTTGCGCCTTGGTCTTCCTGGGACGAGATTTGCCATTGCCCTTCTTTCGCGGTCTACAAATCTGAGCCGGATCATTCTCCCACCTGTCCTCAGGTCGGTGAGACTTGAACTTGCTGAGCCAAATACCGCAAGCTATTAATCGTCAGTCAATTGTACCTGGGCAAGGCCGTCAAAAAACACCCACAGTTACAGAGCATATCTTCATTCCATTTGGCTTTGTCCTCAGTTGGTCCAAGGGCTTTTTTGATGACCTGATACTCCAGTGGCTTCTCATTCTCGTCTCGTTTTGTGATTATGATAGCTGTAATGCAACCGGGCTTATCAGAGAACACGGGGAACTCGGGGCTTCCCTCGCAGCGTTGCGAAAACACTTTGCGCCAGGTCGGCGTGCTGATGGCGCCGCAATTCGAGCAGAAAGTAGGCATTTGACCCGCCTCAATTGCTCTCTCCAGCTTTGCTTTGATCGACTGTTTTCGGGAGAAGTTCTTGCTCGGCGGGTTTTGTTCTTCCTCTTCCTCATAAGCAAAGTAGGGGAGGTTGGTGGGCTCGGGCAATCCCGGCTCACTCGCCTCAACTGAAGGCTTAGGTGTTGGGACAGCGACTTCTGTGGTCGATTGCGGAGGAGGAGAGGGTATTCGTGGCGGTTCTGACAGGGCCGGCAGGGCCGGCAGGGCCGGCAGCTCATGCGCATCATCCGCTTCGTCTGGCATGGATAAGCCATCAGCGAGAGGCTGATCCAACAGGCGCAATAGACCATCCTCAGTGTCTTCAATCGATGGAAGAGCCGCAGGTTCAGGTCCCTTTGGGTTGCTTGCTGCCTCATCCGTTGGTTTGTGCACTGGCTCTTGCACAGGCTCTACCACCGCAGCCATCTGTGATCCAACTTTTTCGATGGTCTCGAGCTCCGAGGGCAGTTGTGGTACTGACGGCGGGCCAGTCGGCTCAACGGGCGTTTCCTGTCGTTGAAGATTTGGCTCAGTATTTGCTCTCTTCAACGGATACGCTACTGCCTTCGTACCGGTTCCTCGAGACTTTTTATTGAGTCCTTGGGAGCTGGATTTTGGCCTATAGATGCTCTTCTTGGGGAGCAACTCTGGAGGCCCGGGGCACACCTGTTCGATGATCATGGTCCCCGGCTTCGCTGCTGTCTTCGCTCTCTTTGCTGGCGCGGGTCTTGCGGCTTCTAAAACCCCTGGCTCCTCCGACCTTGGAGGGAGCGAATTTGCCATAGGCAAATCGTCATAGTCGGCAATGGAGTCAAATCCTCCGCTCATGAAGCCAGAATCCGGCTGAGGCATCGGCATCGGTGGCAGAACAGGACTGGAAAGCGGCGGACTAGACCGCATGGATTGAGCTGACCTCGGCACCGGAGGACTAGAACCGATGTCCGCGGGGCTCTCCTCTGGCGTGTATGCCTGGTGTGGTGACTGCGCGACGGACTCGGATGGTGACCGGGCGTCTTGGCCAGGTGGTCCGGGTATACCACCGTCAAAGACTTGATATCTGGTAGCTCCATCATACCCCAGAACGGACGGTCTCCTAGACGGTCCCTGGGACATGGACTTTGAGAGCGGGCGAGGAGGAGCTTGACCAGGTACAGGTGTCGGTGCACGAGGGACTTCCTGGAGGTGACTTCCTCCAACCCCACCGCCGCCGGACGCTGCAGGCCTCATAGTACGAAGAGAACCCGACGTACTGGCGGCGACCCGCAGAGATCCAGGAGCGGAGTCCAATGGAGCCCCCTTCGGCCAGTCCGCCTTGGTAGTCTTCGCCCTCTTCTTTTTCGAAGGCTCGTCTCCATCTGTCGCGTCTTCAATGGCAGACGTGTCGCCTCCGTCCTGTCGTGGATGCTTGGGAGGTCTGCCTCTAGGGTTTCCTGTTTTCTTCTTATTGGGCGCTTTGGACGAAGAGCGCTTAGGCTTCTTCGTTGGTGCAGGTGCCCCAGACCCACTGCCTTTTGACGTGGTTGATGTGGTTTCAGGAGCCATGCCAAACGTGGACATTGGTGCTGTTGGCTGAGACCCTGCCATGCTGGAGGGAGGCGGCGTAGGTGCTACAGGCACTGGTGCAAAATGGTCTGGACGCGCATCTGGAGCCGGGCTGCCCATCTGGACCGGTGTACCGAATCTTGCGGGAGCGAGGTTTGGACTGGGTGCCGAAGGTCCACTCACTGGGCGACCGAAGCCCGGGTTCGACTGGATGAAGTTTGTCCATTCACTGGCCGTGTCGGTCGGCGTAGGCGTTGGAGCATTGCTTCCGTATCCTCGTTGGACCTCGGCATTGTGTGAAGTTTGCGGACGCTGCATCCTGGGGACAGAGTTCAGCTTCAGCTTGACCTCCAGTGTCTCCTTCACGCCGTTACCAAAGATGGCAAGCATGTTCTTGGTGACGCGCCCGGTAACTAGTTTCTGCTCAGGACTGGCTACCGTCTGGTCGAGCCCCCACGACAGCATTCCCTGTCCGACCAGTGGGACGTCCTCTTCGGAGTAGTCCAAGGCGTAGACGGCGTAATCTTTGTCGGACTGGTTGATAATCTCGGGGCTGCACTGGGCAATAGCCTGCAGGCATATTCTCAAGTCGACAACGCCGATCGTGGTCCTCTCGTCGATGGGTGCTGTTTGTATTTGCAGGACGTGGGGCCAGCGGGCTAGACAATTTTGTTGGTCCCTCTCGAAGGTGTAATTGACTTTGACTGTAGAATAAACGGTGAGCCTACTACGGCGACGAGGTCAAGTAAAGCACGGTCATGAGCTTACGTCCCATGGGCCGCATCTGCGTGCCCTCGGCGTCTTGGGGAGGTTGTGCTGGCGGCGGAAGGCCATGAGAATGGTACTGCGGCTGCGGCGCCCAGGAGCCGCCGCCCTGGGAGCCCATGGCGTTGGAGAACGACATTCAGTCGTTCAATGGCCGCGCATGCATGCAAAATAGGCCCTCTGGCACGGTGACGACGAGGAGCAGGCCGAGAGGAGCGGTGGAACTGGGTGTTGTTGTATGTGGTGGAAGGAGGACAGGAAGACGAGGACAAAGAGAGGAAGTTGGTGGGTGGACGGCGATGGTGTGGTGTCGGCCGGACGCGTTAGGTAACAAGAGTTGGAAGGAAAGGTGAACAATAAATAAATGGGTCTGGTGGGTTCGAACGCAGTTGTGGAAAGGGAAAAGCAATTAAAGGCTGGTAAGTGGTTTGGGAGCTTGGTCTGGTTTTGCTGCCACGAAGGTCGCGTCTCGTCTCGCTCTCACGCGTCCTCTGGCTGTGGAGTGGATCTTTTGCAGTGCGCCAGGGTGCAGGTCGTGGCGGTGGCCGGCTGATCGCGGTAGATGGATCGGGTCCAATTGAGCCAACAACGACGCGAATAGTTCGAAATCCTCCTTGGATGTGTTGTGCACTGGCTGCGGTCCCTCATGAAATTGACTGCACGCACGAAAAAGACGTTGCAGTAGATGTTGACAGACTCGAGCCGGAGGGAACAGGAAGTAATAACTGGTGGGAAACGCTCAAGGTGGGATGGGAGGTATCGCGACACGCCCGCTGTGCGGGACTGGTACAAACAAATTGACGCGACGAGAAGGGAGCTGACCGAAGTGGCAGGGGTAGCTCTTAGGAGACTGCACAATCAGCCGCACTGAGACGGGACGCAGGTACCTCGACCAGGCAGGGCCCAGACAACGGGTCCCCACACGGTAGGTGATAAGGGGGGCGATAAGAGGAATGACGTTTCCTGGGGTGCTAGAATTGGTTGCACCCAACTGATGTCCCGGTCGATCGGACTTAGGCACTTGGACTTTCAGGACAGCTCCGGCGTCTCAGAAGGCAGCCATCCCACCCATCAAATGCTGATGCAAATCAAGCAGAAGAAGCAGAGGAAATCCGAATATCAATCATTCGAAGGGGCCGGAGGTCCTTTTTATACCCCGGAGCAGCACGGGCGCTAATACCCAATGACTCAAGTACTATACACCATCTCGCCGCCGCCGCCGTCTTATGCGGTGGACTGCCGCGTTCTTGTTGCAGGTGTGTTGAAGCTTTGCAGTCGTGAGCTTTCCATCAACATGGCCTGTTCTATTCGGTATTTCCATCACCCCGCATCTCCCCAACTCTACCACAGTAGCCACACTCTCGAATAGCAGGGCCTAGTCCACTAGCGCCTTTGCATCGCGTTGCAAATTGAGGTCATCGTCAACATACACAAACACAGCACTTGTATTTATTTTTGGAGTCTTACACAACATGCACCCCCGCCAAATATTTACCACTCATGCATGCTATCTATCGAGGCCCAGTCTCTCTTCCACACTATAGCTGAGGATCGGTCTTCTCCTCAATATCGTTCTTCTCCTCAACATCGGCCTTCTCCTCAACAACAGCCGCCGGAGCCTCCTCTAGCTCCTCTTTGTCTACCCATTGTGCAATGTTGCCCGGCATCACCTTTGTTTTCCTCGCAACAATCTCGCTCACAATCTCACGCACGCCCTGCTTGCCAATCATCCGCGCAGAGAAGGCGTTCACGATCTGTTTCTGTGTGTAGTGCTTGGACTTGGCGAAGCGCCTCACGTCGTCCTCGGATACGATGCCGAATTTCCGCCATGGGTATTCGGCGTAGTCGTCATCTGTCAGCAGCTGCAGCGGCGCCACGTCGCGCGAGATCTGGAAGAACGGCTGCGCGATGCTGTCCTCGTCCTGGATGTCACCCAGGCTTGCAGGCTTCCACTTGGGATCCTTGGTCTTGTCGAGGAGCAGTGCCCTTACGCCCTCGGTGAAGTCGTTGTGCCGCATGAACTTGGCGGCGATCTGGTGCTCCCGCTTGAACGTGTCGGCGATGCTCCACGCCCGGCCCTGCTGCATCTGCTTCAGTGTCACATGGATGGATGTCGGTGACCTCGCCAGCAACGTCGCGATGGTCTTGTTCGCCCAGTCCTTCAGCGGTCCCTCTGGCTGCTCCTCCAAGGCGCTCATGATCTCGCTGACCGTGGGCTTCGAGAAGCAACGGTCGATAGCCTTGCGCAGCTCACCCCCCAGCAATATGGGTTGGTCATGTGGCAATCCGGTAGAATACTCGTCGATGGCTTCATTGATGAGCGAGAGCCGCTTCTCCAGGCTGTCGAAATCCCTAAACCTGAGCTCCGCGAGCCGCTGCTCGAGCATCGGAAGCGTCGTCGAGTGCATGTAGTGCGTGGCGACACCCGCGTAGAACGCATTCGCGCCCCTGAGCTGCTCGCTCGTCAGCGCGAGGTAGGTGCCCACTGCACCAGGCATCCGTGGCAGGAAGAATGAGGCGCCGACATCGGGGAAGAAGCCGATCGTGGTCTCAGGCATCGCGAAGACGGTGCGCTCCGTCGCTATCCTGAACGGCGCGTGAATGCTCAGGCCAACGCCACCACCCATGGTGACACCGTCCATGAAAGAAATGTATGGCTTCTTGTAGGTCGCTATGAGGTGGTCCAGCTTGTATTCGAGCGCAAAATATTCATCCGATGACCTCTGGCCCTCTTCTCCCGTCATGTTTGCTCGTGCCAGAGCCGCCACGTCCCCTCCAGCGCACAAGGCGTTGCCTGCGCCCTTCATGACGACAACATTGGCCATGTCTGATTTTTGCCATTCTATGAGCCGAGGTCCTATTTTGCGAATCATGGATCCGTTGAGGGAGTTGAGTTTCTTCGGCCGGTTCAGCTCGATCGTCCGGAGGCCGTATATGCTGTTGAAGACGACATCTTCGGGCTCGTCGCCTGGCTGCGGTTGCCAAATCGGTGCGGACGAGGATAACGAGGACTTCATAAAAGTGTCAGCTGGGGTGGATTGGCCAAAGAATTGGTCTTGGTTGGGCATACAAGTGATCTTGGGCCCGGCTGTTGGTCCATGATCTTTGCTCTGAGAGGAGACATGACGGTGGCTCTGCAGGGCCGGCAACACGCTGATGCTGTTAAGCCAGCTCGCGCCGAGAGCGCTCTTGCGAACATTTACAAAAAGTGGTGACCCTCAGCCTGGCTATTTCCTGCGACGGCGCATGCAAAGTTGACTGATCAGTCTGGATCAAGTCAAACCGAGAGAGGGGGAGGAGCGCTCGGAATGCTAAGGTTTAGTTGCCGAACCGTCTTCCAAATGATGCTACAAATTTGCTAGCAGGGACCTCCAACCCCGGAGCATTGGAAGCTTGGGGCGTCACCCATGCTCGGGCTGGCAGAGGGACCCCACCTCCCGCCGGCCTCACCCAATCACACCCCAGCCGGCCTTAAGAGCTCCTAATTTTCCAGGCGACATCTCTATGCGCTTGTTGCTGCGTCCGACGTGAAAGCCGCGGCCTTGTCTCTCGTCCGCAACTCAACTCACGCATACCGCAAACCTCTCTCTACACAGACACCATGGCCGACCCCAAGATCCAGTAAGCAGCCCTCCCTGGCCTGCTCACATTCATATCCCAAATGCTAACATTACGACAGGGAGCTGCTCACCAAGCCTCGCAACGAACTGACGTGCGTCCCGCCCGCCTTCTTCTGTCGCGTCCCACCAGGCCCAGACTGACTTGAGAACAGCGAATACGAGATATCCCAATTGGAAGAGCGTACGTGCACACCCATCTGGCCGCTCTCGCCTTGACGCGTTCGCAACGCGCCGCCGCCGGCGACAGCATGCCCGGACGCCCCCCCCCCCCCGGGAGGAGAGCAGTTGCACGCTATATCAGGCACCCATCAACAGAGTCGCTAACGTGGGACCAACAGATGAGTTCTCCGCGGGGCCCCTCTCGATCCTCCAGACCGCCGTCCGAAGCCACACCCAGGTCCTGATCTCGATACGGAACAACAGGAAGCTGCTGGCGCGGGTCAAGGCGTTCGACCGGCACTGCAACATGGTCCTCGAGAACGTCAAAGAGATGTGGACCGAGACGCCCAAGCTTGCTAGCGGCAAGAAGGGCCGGCCGGTCAACAAGGACAGGTTCATCAGCAAGATGTGGGTTACCAAATCACCCCTTGAGGAAGCATGGGAGGCTTGTGGGGGGGGGGGGGTTGTCGCCCGCGCCGCTCCTTCTCCCGCCGCCCCGTGCTATTGCAATTTCGGAGACTAATGTTGGTACGCGCAGGTTCTTGCGAGGAGACTCCGTCATCCTGGTTCTGTTGAGCTGAACGGGGGGGATGTGTTGTATTTTAAACGTTTCACGATACCCCTAGGAGGACTTACCGTCCGGGTCGTCAGGGTGTGTTCTGCTTGCTTTTTCCAAAAAGGGTCAAGATCATTCACATATGGACAATAGGCGTTGAGAAATTGAGTCGACTTTTTCTTGGGATTCAAAAAAGAACAAATACTGCTACTTTCGCATGCATGAGACTTCGATCACCATGCATGCCGTGTGCTACTTGACATGGGAATCATAAAGATTAGGTATTACAGTCCGGACGCCCTCGGTATAACAGAAGCCCAAACCTCCCGGCTCACAACTCCGCGCAGACCAAGCACTTTGGCTGAGTAGGGGTGGGTGGGATTACCCGCCGGCACATTACACCTTCTCCCAGCCCTCCTCGTTCGTCTTGGGCGGTTTCAGCCCCGCGACGCCGAGGAAGAAATATGCCAGGCCCCAAGCACCGGGGTCGGGCACGTGCTTGAAGCCAGAGCCGCCGACGTAGACGGAGCGGCCCAGGCTCGCCACCATGCCCTGAGTCGCCTCGGCGGCAGCTATCGAGGCCTGCGCCGCCTTTTGGACGTCGCCGGACTCGGCCAGCGTGTCGACGAAGGGGTATAGCGCGTCAACCAGGGTGCGGTCGCCGGGCCTTGCGGGCGTGTACCTTGAGAGCGCCTCGCAGGACTGCTTCAGGGCCTCGGCCCAGACCTTTGGCGACGCGTCTCCCGGTGCCAGGGTGCTGAGGGCGTGCACGAGTGCGTTCAGGAAGATGGCGTAGAGCGCGCCACTGGTGCCGTCCATTGCCATCTCGACGACAGAGACGATATTTGCGATGTCTATCACGGCGTCCCCGGTCAGGGGGTTGGCCTTGAGGTGCTCGATGATCGCTGGTGATGTGTCAGTGGGACGAGCCGAGAGTCGCTTATGGGATGATGATTGCTTGCTTACCCTCTGCGCCTCTCTTCAGGCCGATGCCACAGTCGCCGTCCCCGACCACCGAGTCGTATCGGGTGACGTCTGGCTCTATTGCAATGACGTACTCGAGCCCCGACTGCAGAGCCTTGGAGGCGACGCTGGCATCGTACTTCAGCCCACTGGGCTTGACCTCGCCGCCTGCGGATGAGGTGTCCTCCCGCGTGGCCTCGTTCTTCTCCTCCCATGTCTCCTTGGAGATGGGGGCAGCCCAGCCAGTCGCCTCGCTAGGGTAGTCCAACAATTGGACCATGCTCGGGCCGCCGACCTCAGTGTTGACAACATTGAGAAGGGTAATGCTGAAGCCCAGGCCGTTCAGACTCGTCATGTACGTGCCGCTCAGTATCCTGACAGGTCGGATGTTGTAATCCTTCTGCAGCTGTGTGACAACCTCGGCGGTGATACCCCCCAGCTCGAGGACGCTCACTCCGCCCAGGTTGTTCACCAACAAGACAATCTCGTTAGAGTTGACATTGAGGAACGCCCGGTCCTTGTCCTCCTGGTCCAGCAGCTGCTTCAGCATCCTGGCTACAAGCTGAGGAAGCTCGATCTCTTCCCTGCCGCTTCCGGCCTCGTTGTGGATGCCCATGCCGATCTCAACTTCCTTTGCGCCCAGGGCTTCCGGGTCGTCTGCCTTTGGCGGCGCGCGGCCGGGCACGTGGACGTGCTCCAGACTGGCACCGACACTGACGAGGTTGGAAGCAGTGAGCCTGGCAACCTTGGCGACATCCTTGAGGCTGTACCCCTGGGCGGCCAGGGCGCCGGAGATCTTGTGGACGAGAACCGTGCCGGCGATGCCCCTGCGGCCGACCTTGCCGGCCTTGGCCCTGCCGACACCGACGTCGTCGCCGACGACGACCATTTCCGCGTCGACACCGCCGGCGCGGGCCTTCTCGACGGCCATGCCGAAGTTGAGGACATCACCGGTGTAGTTCATGACGGTGACGAGCACGCCCTTGTCATGGCTGACACGGGTCTGGATACCAGCGCGAATCTGCTCGGCAGACGGGGAAGCAAAGATGGTTCCAGAGACAGCGGCAGTCAACAGGCCCTTGCCGACCATGCTGGAGAAGGAGGGCTCGTGGCCGGCGCCACCACCGGAGACGATGCTCACGGTTGGGTTTGAGGAGTCATTGGGGGTGGGGCGGCGGTAGACGACCTTGTTGTGCCTGTCGAGGGCCAGGGAGGGGTTTGTGAAGGTGATGGCCTCAAGGGCCGAGTTGACCAGGTGTGTTGGGTCGTTGACAAAGTGTTTGGCAGACATGATGGCGGCGGATATCTGAATTCAGTTCTGAACCGTCGAGATCCTGTCAACCTGGCTGCAGCATATGCGATTGTCTACGGTACAGCAGATGGAGGGTATGAGGCCGGCGCAAGACAGCGAGGGTTTATAAAGACCCACTGGGTGGTCGAGATGGAGGATGGAAAATTGCCTGATTGACGGAAGAATTGAGGGGAGAGGAGCTGAGAGGAGCTGGGGCGAGGGAGCTCTCACATCACGATACCTGTCTGGGGCGTGGCCCTCGCCGCCATCTAATAGTCGAGCAGTCGGCGGGCGCAATCGGCCCATTCGGGGCAGCCAGGCCACCCAGACCGAGCAGCTCTACTGCTGGGTGCTCGGCGCGGGACATGGTTGGCATGGGCTGGTTGGCTGGGTCGTGGTTTGCTGCTTGCTCCTGCGCTACTGGGCAGGTGTCACGGTTGACAGCCAGGGTGAACTTGTCCGGGCGGAGGCGTCTAGAATGTCGGCTGTGGAGCGCAGTGGGATGAGCCTGTCACGCGCGGGGGCCGCTGCGGGGGAACGGATGGGGTGATGGCAACCTGCGTCGCCATCCGACCTGCCAGGCCCTGCCAGGCCCTGCCAGACCCGTCCCCTGGGGTTCGCCGGGCAGCCTGGGCAGCTGGGGCAGCTTGGGGGCTCCCGCCCGAATGGTTTCCCCGCCTAAGCGAAAAGTCTCGTCTGCGAGAAGTCGTGTCCGGTTCTCAACGTTCGTTCCGCGCCCCCCAAGCTGTCCCCTCAGCGACCCCTCACTGAACCCTGCTCAGCCCCTTCTGCCCCTCCGATTCTAGTCCTTCCATCCCTACGTTTCAACGTCTCCTCCACATGTGCCACCCCATCCGCTGCCGCATCGCATCGCGTCGCATCGCATCGCATCCGTTCGGTCCCAGCTCAGTGGGCCGGATGCCTTTTCCGACAATCTTTTTCCGGGGCCGTGGTTTTTTTTTTCACCGGGCCATTCACGGTGCACCTTTCCGTGTGGGAGTGTGTGTGCACTTGCAAGAGTGTGTACGACTTTGTTCATCTATCATTTTAACTCGTTCATCATTTATAGTATATGCATATTGGCTGTTGATTTCCATCTTTGATCTGCACGGGTATAACCTCATCCATCCACCCATCAGTCAGTCAGTCAGTCATTCATGCAGTTGTCTACTGTGTAAGTATGCACCCCCACACCCTCCCCGCCTCACGTCGGCTTGCCACTCGTCGTCGGTCCCGGCGAGTGCTCGCAACTGGCGCCCAACCGGAGATGCTGTGATGCTCTGCATCCATTCATCCAACCCACCCCAGGCCTGCATGTTTGGGTCTAATTATAAGACCACGGCCCAATCCTGCTCGACTTGCTTGAACCCGGGGAGCGGAGGTAGGCGAGATTTGCTGACCCAGAACCCAGGATTTCGTGACAGAATTGCGCCGCAGATCGTCGGACGGCCCGGAGTCAACCCCCGAGGACGCCTATCATGTCGTGTCATGTTATTCGTAGGACAAATAAAAGCCACCAGGGGCTTTGTCGACTCATTTCATAATAAAAACGGAACCCCCGATGACGCTCAGCGCGATGGCGCTCGTCATGAACCCGGCTGCCACCCTCTCGCCCATCGTGATCGGCGCCAGCACGGGCAGCTTGTCGTCGTTCTCGATGCCGGCGTTGGGGTTGCCCTGCGACGTGCCGCCCGTGTCGGCCGTGACGGGTGCCGTGGAAGAGCCGCCGTCAGAACCGCCGCCGCCGCCGCCGCCGCCCGCGTCCACCCTCCTGGTGAGCGAGTACGTGACGGCCGACAGCGCGCTCATCTGCTGGCCCACGCCCACCAGCCCGTCGAAGCCGCCCGTCGTCCACTTGAACCCGCACGCCGTGCCGGGCTTGCCGTTGAACCCCTCGGCCGGCGACCCGGAGCACGCCTTGGCCGCGGCCTCGGCCGTCGACTGCAGCAGCGGGAAGATGGTGTCGTACGTGTAGGGCGCCACCTGCGTCGTGCCCGACATCCACCGCAGCAGGTAGCCCTTGAAGCTCTGCTGGTCCGTGTCGCACAGCTCGACGTTCTCGCAGGCCTGCTCCATGACGACGCTGTTGTTGAAGAAGACCGCCTGCGTCTCGTTCAGGATCCCGTCCAGCCGCTTCTTCCACTCGGCCTGCTCGGCGCCCGACGTGATGTTGTACATGATGGCCGACCCGTGCATGTAGATGCCCGCGTTGTACGTCCACTGGATCACGTCCGGCTTGGTGCAGTTGGCCCCGTTGTCCACCCCGGCCCCGTCGTAGATGCGGAAGTCGGGCGTGATGAGGTTGACGCCCTGCTCCCACTCAAACACCCGCTGCGCCCAGTTCGCGTACGTCTGGTTGCCCGTGAACCGCGCCAGCCTCGCCGCGAGGTTGAAGAAGCACCCGTTCGAGATCGAGTTCTTGTAGTTGAAGCCGTTGTTGAACGTGAAGATCTGCCACCGCAGCCCGCCGTTGCACGTCTGCTCGTCCCACCGCGTCGTGTACTCGTTGAACACGGCCTGCGCGAGCGCCAGCCACTGCGGCTGGTCCGGCGGCGGGTCTGGGAATCGGTTCTCTGCCGCCGACATGGCCGCCATCGCCCAGAACCCTTGGTCGTCGTTGCCCTCCGTCCGCGTCTGGTTCGCCGGCATGAAGTCCTTGTCATCGCCAGCCTGGTGCAGCATCGCCTGTGTGATGACGGCTGTGTAGCTCTCGTCCCTGGTAAATAGCCAGTAGTCGATCATGGTTCCCATCATCGCCCCCGCCTCCCACCAAAAGTATGGCGATGGTAAGTTGCCCGGAACATCGCCTGTGTTGTTGCCGGTATAGTACTTCATCAAACCGAATGCTATCGTGCCCGCCGCATCTTTTACTGATTCTGATAGGTTCGGTCAGCCAGGTTACAATTTGTAGGGGTACATGTAGACGAGAACACTTACGGACGTCGGATACTTTGAGCTCGACGGCGAGAGTATTTTGACAAAGCAGGCCCAATACCCCTGCTGCACTGAGTACTCCCTTCATCGTGAAGATTATGAAATGGAAGCCAGCCTGTCTGGTCCTTGATATGACCAACAATAAAGAGAATCAAGTGTGTACTGTGTAATAACAAGCCGCTCTACGGTCTCCACAGCATCACACTCAGGAAGGAAAGATACCAATCCACGGAATATCCAATACCTCGGCCTGGAGGCTCGATCACAAGATCGCAAGAAGAGAAGGTGCCGTTGCTTGGCCTGGAATAATGGCAGAAACCAATGAGTATCGAATTAATGAATGTATACACCACCAGGGCTGGGCAGCGATAGAGACTGCGAATAAAGTTGCTCCCAAGCAACTGAACAACAACGAGAGAAAGAGAAAGGAAGCTTGAACCACGGGTCCAACAAACAATGTTGGATGTGCCACCCTCTTCACCAAAACGGCAAGGGGCCAGCAGAATACAACGCCCCCATGCCGTCACAGGCCAAGGGACAACAAACCTCGTCAGCGGGCGGTCTAATTCATCGGATGTTCGACGTGCCACGAGGCTGTGCACTATCACCCGGGGGGCCAGTCGGAGGGCTAGTGAAACGGCCCAAGTTCGAGGTCTGGGTTGTCCAGTCTCAAGACGGCCGGCCGTCGGGACCCCTGCTCCACCCCCTCAAAACCAGGCGTGGCTGGCCCGTCACAGTCTTGACAGCGGTCACACCTGCAGCGGGCAGTGCTCAACCACAGTTGTACTCTGGACCAGGAAATTTGGAGGGGACGGTCAATGGCAATCTGCAGATCTGGAGCTTATTTTTCGCGGATCCTTTGGGCTTCTGGTTCGTGGGGCTGTTTCGAGGGCAGCACGCTGGGCCTCAGGACACCCGCAGAAATAGTGGGTATCTCCGACTGCAACTCTTGTTTTGGGACTTCTGTGCGAGTATGATTTTATGCCTCGCTCCCAGGTACCTCCTCTCCTGAGGTGGATATCCTCGCAGAGACGTGTGATTAAGGTGAAATGGCTGCCGGCCTGGCGCCCAGAATCACAAGCAGCTTGTAACAGAGAATGTGAACCAGCGATTGGTGTAAGCGACCAGCGCCTTTCCCGAAACAAGAGCTGTGGTCCAGCCTCAGACGCCCAGACGCCTCGCGACTCATTACCGGCTTTACCATGGGCCCGCCATTGCCGTTGCATCTCATATTTATTCGTCTGAACCACTGGTCCAAAGCGCTCAATTCGAAGGTCATGCAAGCGGCCTGCCTTCTTCTGGCCCCGCGCGCCTGCTGAGAGGTGGCCGTTCTAGTGTACTTCGGACCGTCTTTGGGTGATCTTCAGGCCAACCGTCTATTATTAGCATCTGTGCGCTCTACTGTGGGACACTCCTGTCGACCAAAACCACGACCACGATGCTGTTGTTGCTCTACTGCTGCTGCCCTGCTTTTGTTGCTCATGTCTTGCGTCTTTTGGCAGGCGGTTCCTCCTCTGAAACCTCGTCTTCCTCCTTGTTGTCGTCGTCCGCCTCAGACTCAAAGTCATCGTCGCTGACTTCGTCCTGTTCCTGTGCCTGGGCTGGGGAGTAATGAGCAACAAGTTCTTCCGGGGGTGCATCCCTATACTTACTGAAGTATTTGATGGCGTTTGGCCACAGGTCTTCTGAGATGTGAATCGCGAGACTGTCTCCCTCTGGGAAGATCTCCAGGTCGTCTTCGTCGTCTTCATCCGCGTCGTCACCCTCGTCCTCCTCTTCGCCCTCGGCATTCTGGTCTTTGCCCTCCTGCTTGGCGATGCGTTCTTTCTGTGCCTTGTCCGAGGCCTCTTGGCTCTCCTCCGCGGATACATTCCGGCCAACGTAGCCGAACCATGCGAAGAAGCTCACCCCACCGAGCCCGGTGTTTTCGATCTTCTTCTTGAGCGACTTCTCATCTGGGGATAATTCCTGTGTCTTGGCGTCGCCTCCCTTGGCCCTGGACTGCTGAGCGTCCCAGACCCTCTTGGCCATTCCCAGTAGTCCTCCCGTCAAGTCCTTGCCCTTCTTCCAGTGGATCTCGACGGGCTCGCTCACAAGACCGCTCCAACCATTCTTGGCGTGTCTCTGCCAGAACTTCTTCTCGATGACCTTGTCTTCGAAGTGGTCGTTGTCGCTGAACTCAAACCTGAATAACAGGCTTCTAGGGTCACCATTGTTGCCATCTTCGATCTCAAACCGAGTCACGGACAGGGAAGTCAGCGAGCTCAGGAGCAAGGAAGAATCTGAAGGTTGTATGAACTCGTCGATGTCTGGCGGTGCTTGCTCAAAGACCAGTGGCCAGAAGTTTGGAATCTGCGAGACGAGCTTATGTCGCTTCTCATAGAGAGGCCGCTTCACCACGGCCTCTTGACGGGCTACGACGAATGTCAGCAAGTTGCTGATGGTTTGGATGACAATTATGATAAATTCCAGTGGTACACGGTTGCAGGGTGGAAGGGCAGTTCTTACTGATCTCAAGATCCGCATCATCAAATTCGGCACTCAGGTCGTTGAGCTCCTCATACGAGACGGAGGACTCCTCGGTTTGTGGAGGTGCAGCGGCCATTGTCAGCGGGGAGACCGAGGGGGTGTTTCCTGGCCGTCGACCAGGCCGTGTTTCAGCCGCAGTTGGCGACCGGATGGGCAGGGCGAAGATGTCCTCTTCACCTGGGTGACCTTGCCGACAAATTTTGAAGGCTTAGTCGCAGTTTCCTGCGAGATCCTTGGGGAAAGGAGCCGGTGAGCTGAGACTGCTGGTTTTGGAAGCTGGTGTTTGTTCTCCAACTGCAGCTGAAAACCCTGAGTTAACCCTGGTCCCAAGTACCCAAAAGGGGCAATGGGGGTGCTGTTGTTGACGGATCACGGGGAAAACTGCATACAGCTCACAACTCTTTTCCAACTGAAGGAGGGGGGAAGCACTGAGGCTAACATTAAATGGGCATGATATTTGCCATTCATTCGATGTCGAGTCCCACTTGGTCCAGTCATGCCTCCCTGCCGTAAGTTGCAACGCTGCCCCGTGCCCTACTTGGCTTACCCCGTACAGCACAAGGTCTGCAGCCCCAGGTCAAAAGGCTCTGGCTCCTTCCGTGCTCTCCATCCACCACAGCCCCAAAACCTGATCTCGCGCCGACTTAGGTTTGACGATCGGCCAGGCGCACAGGAAGGGAATGGATCCTCAGGACGTAATGATATGGTCGATGGCACGCTGGCATGATCCCGCACGGCCGGCCACTTGCCCAGTACTACATACTTAGTAGTCAAGAGAGCAGAGTAGTATGCGATCCGCCCCGGGCGTCAATCGATCTGCAACATGGCCATGTCGACGAACCGACTGCTCGTTTCTTGAATATGTGGCTCCCCACACTTCCTTCCACTTGGGTCGCAAGTCGCTCAGAGGCCACTCCTACCCAAGACCCATCCAGACCCACTCGCTGCGGTCTTGCGGAGTCGCACGAGAACGCAAGCATGCCGGCCTCAGAGGTTCAGAACCCATCCTAGGAGCAATGCAATGTGGCATTACACAGTAGACGCCGCGCGCCTGTGTTCCCACCGAACCTGCATGGTCAAGCCCCCTTTCGACTCGCGGGCGACGAACTCAGCGAGTGCACTCAAATATCCACTTTGGGGTTCTGGCCAGACCTCGTCGGCCTCAGCGGATAGGATTCCTATTAGCCGGCAGTGGGGCCGTCTAGGGCGACCATCGGCCATGTCGAAGCCTCGCAGCTTCTATGTTATGGTGTCGACCAAAGTAGATGCCAACCCCATTTGGGTGACTTATACACATACGAGTCTTCAGCTGTCCTGGACGATGTTAGAGGTTGTCCTTCGGCAAGGCTCCGCTGTAAATTCCTCATAGACACAAGATCATGGTCGAGAAAGCCTTCTGCTATCTCTCTAGAAAGACCTTGATATGTCCGTACTGTTCTGATGACTGGTATCATCGCATTTCCGTGATGACTTCAGCTCGAGGCTTGAAAATGGCCCACCAGAGATTACGGATGGATTCGGTAGTCACTGTATGCAAAATAAATGAAGATCATTGTAAGAGCCGCAGCAGGTGACATGCATCCCATACGGGTGACCTATGAGCCTGGGTGCCCCATTTTTCTTGTTTCTCGACCTCTGAAGATCACTCGGAAGTAGCTTGTCCCTCTCCTCAGAGGTAAGAGAAGGAAAGTTAGTATCAGTTGAGCTTTCTTGGACCAGCCTGAGGCTCGTCAATAGTGGAATGACGAGCGAGGACCTGGTCTGCCGGTATAATCAAAATACCAAAGCAAGACCTGGCAATGGACCAATAACGTGGGCTGTCCAGGATGGCAATAGAATAGTAACGTGTGGTATCAATGCAGTGGTCCGAGGAATCATGGCCGTCCTCCGCGCCGGTGCCCGGAGATTAGTTTGGGTGGCCACGGGATGTGAGAGGGCTTAGGTACCTAGGTACTTCTGAGTTCTGACACCACCATCGGGTACCTGGGTACGGCTAGTCAGACGTAGTCGGCTGGCAACATGCTAGTGACCGGCCGGGTGACTGACTGGTCCAGACCCCAAGGCGCAGACCGGGCTTCGGCCGAGGCTGCTGGGCGCAGACAGGCGGATATGCCGTCGATGATTGTTTCAACAGGAAGGAGGTCATATTTTTGAAATCCTCCGCGGCGTTGCGACATAGGGACGGGAAGCGGTGATCAAAGGGTGACATAGCAACCGGGAACCAGCAACAAGGCCAGGGCTTTTGTGCTCCGTGTCGTGTGCCCGGGACGCCTGCGTGCCAGAGCGACGTTGCACCCCTGACCCTTTCAGCTGACGGGGCGCGCCGAGGCCCAGGCCAGCCGGCTGGCCATTCACAAGCGGCAGCAGCTGGGGCGGCACTACACAGTCCTCAGACGCTGGGGCCCGCTTCCTCGTCCACTTCCAGGCAGGCCCGCCGCCATCAATCATTTCACCAAGCCTCCACTCACCTAACCCAACCCAACCTTCTCTTCGTCCTCCCGCATCCGACACCGACCTACGCCCACCGCCTCCACCACCACCACGGCCGACGACGTGCCTCAGATACGGTCGACCTACTCGAAATCAATCGTCCTGCCCAGGCGACATTCATTCACCCCATCCACGACCACCCTGCGACGCTGTGGTGCATGTCAAGCGGCCCGACTGCTGCCGACCGTCGCCGGTGACGCGACAGACCTCCCTGTCCCCCCAGACACCCACCCACTCCTTATCCCGACTGAAAATCAATCGCGCCTATCGAGGACGGCCATCCGGTGCCATTCCGCGACTCCAGCCCTCTGTGGCTCCCCGCCGTCTGGACCTTTTGACGCCTTGCCGGTCGCATCGCTGAGATTTCACCACCGGCAGAGCAAAGCCTTTGCCACCATCAGCCGTCAACCCCACCCGCCTCGCCTCGCGACCCACGGCAAGCCATCATGTCATTTAATCCCCAGACGCCGCAGAGCCCGTCGCATTTGTCACCTAGCAATTCCGACGCCGTTTCGGGTGTGCAGAGCACCATGACCTCATTCACCACGGCCCTGCCCACTCCCGCACATTCCATCAACGGGACTGCCCTACCTTCCGACTCGACCGCTGACGTCAGTATGGGTGCTGAGTCCCCCCACAAGCGAAAGCGCGTCCAGGAGGACATCGGAGAGCACGGCCAGAACCAGAAGAGGGTGCATATGGACGATGGCCTGCCGGCCCTCAAGGATATGCACGAGGATGTGGGGGAGAAGTACCTGGTCATGCAGAAGGCATGGCAGCCAGCCAAGCCTCTGCTCTCAGAGGACATCTTTGAGATGTACGACTTGACAGGCCTCGCCGGGGAGGTGGCTCGCGTGTTGCCCGATGGGACTAAGAACGCCATGCGCAAGACCTACAAGGGCCAGATTAAGAAGCTCGGCCTCATGGGACACTTCGACCCGGTGAAGAAGGAGCCAAACGACCCCGAAGGAATCCTGAGCCTGCTTTCCGTACCACCCGAGGAGTTCACGGTGCACTTTGTGCGCGGGAAAGAGATCGAGGACGGGTTCCGCCCGGAGGTCCAGAAAGTCCTCAAGCAAGCCACCACGATGGCTCGCGGCACCATCCCCACCAAGAAGTGGGATCAGGGGGTTCTCGGCGACTTCGCCGGAGCATCAAAGGGCTCAGGCTCGGCAAAGGCAACAGCTCCTGGCACGCCCATGCATCCTGCAGCCGGCGGCATCCCTCGGACCAAGGCTCAGGCGGTCGCGGCTCAGGAGGCCGCCAGGCCGCGGAGGGCCGGCAAGAAGAGGAGCTACGGTGACAGCAGCTTCGAGGGCTATGGTGACGCGTATGACGACGAGACCGGGGCAGAGACGGGATACTCGACGGGCGAGGGCGAGGGCACCAAGCGCAGAAAGAAGGTGCTTAGAGCCTTTGCCTCTGTTCACGTTTCAGGACGTTTGCTGACACCTTGCAGAATGCCAAATCCTTCCAACAAATTGGAACACCCCGTCAGTCCTATGGACCTGGCATGGTTGGTGTCTAAATTGTGCGACCGAATCCGAGTCAACAGCTGTGCTCTCCCGAGCCGCACCAGTTCCTCGCTATTCAAGTCGTCCAAGCCAGTGTATGCAGATCGAACGCCCACGTTCCTTCTCGCGGCTTAACGGAAGGATGAAGCATTCCAACAAGTCTGCCACGGAGTCGCAGAAGCGATCGCGTTTGCGGACATTAGCAGCGCCCCACTGCCGAATCGCGCAGAGTCGGGCATTTCGCCGAACGTGTTGCCGGTGTGGATGTTATGGTGCTCATGGTTTATCGCCGCCTCTTTTCACCAGACATGATATGTCAGGGAGCGAGGCAGAGAGATATTTGGCACAGGAGAGTGATTGTTACAAAAGGTGGTCATTGGCACGCCTAACATCAAAAAGGGGGTAGGGGGACAGGGAGGTCCCAGCAGTTTGCGTGCGTCTAGCAGCAGGCGGAATTTATTAATGACCGACAGGACCGAGTTCATCACTTCTACGACACGACCGGACTGGAGGCTTTCCTGACAGGGACGAGTTTAGAGGCCGTCCCTTTCACTGTTGCATATTCTGAAATTGAAATCAAGCATGGCGTTGGGGATTACTGCTTTTGAAGGTCAGGGGCGCTCTTACGACCCGGGCCACACACCAAATGACCACAAGTATTCGGGGTCAAAGAAAAAAAAATCGAGATACCATGGCGCAAAGCAGCTTGCCTGCCCCCTGTTCGGGATCATGGCTGGGATCTCGCTTACTGATTTTGCGTGGTCACTTTGCGGGTTTGCGCAAAGCTCTTATACGGGGTTCTGCAGCCGTGGCCTACATAGAGGAATACAACAGCGGAAACTATTGTCTATTTCTTGTGAGACCGGTTTTGTGTTTTTCCAGTGGTGTGCTCGTCGCTTGGGAGATGAGCAGAGCAATGATGACTGGCTGCTGGATGAATTTGGGAATATGGCCTTGTCAATATGTATTTTGTGAATACCTAAATCCATGTGAGGCCATCCGGAGGAGCGCCATGTGACGCTTTCCACTTGTCCATCGTGAGTAGGCCTTTGTCCAGCAGTCTCCGGCCAGGACCCTCGGGGAGTCTCATGAATATGAGTACAAGTCGCGACACGTCTACATGTACCTTGTACTACTTGGTCATGGGGTTACTAAGGGCGTACATAAAGTTCAGCCGCATCATGTCAAAGCAATGTTACCTTGCCAATGGCGCAAGCTCGCCGTGGCGTGATACCGGCCAAAGTGTATGTAGTTTGACTGTCAACGTACTTGGACACACGGAAGACTACCTCCTTGAAAGGGGAATCACAAAACCCAGCGAAGCATGAGGGGGAGAGAGAGAGAGACCCGGCCTCCCCATCCGTCCTCTCAAGCCCAACCCCTCAGACCAGAAAACAGAGCACACCCTCAACACCAGATACATGGAAGAGCCAAAAGGACCGGAACCCCAAGAAAATGGCATTTTATTTGGGGGGGGGGGCAATGTGCTCACTAGGGGTACAATAAAGCTCGTCAGGGGTACAGGAACTGGCTAGGGGTACAAATCCGAATAAGGATTTATAAACTGGCATGCCATATCTGGCACATCCAGAATTAAAAATAAAACTTTAGGTCTTTAAATTTCAAAGGGGCTGGGAGGGTAAAGGTGGCAAGCTCCAAAGCATAGCAAAGGTCCTCTAGTTTCTTTAAAAAGAAATCATGATGTGGCGTTCTAGTATTCTACTTAAGGTAGTGGACTAGGTAGGGTATGCTAGACTAGGTGTGGCCAATTAAGACAGATCTTGCTCGAGTTTGTACCCCTAGCCAGTTCTTGTTCTCCTGGCGAGCTTTATTGTACCCCTAGTGAGCTTTACCCCCAGAAAATGCCAACGTAGAGAGAACCTCTACGACCTCCCCGCCTTCTCCGTGGGGCCGCGCACTCCTGACAGGGCACTTTCGGGAGTCTGTCTACGTGGGCGGCGGGGGGAGGTGAAGTGTTGATCGGCTTGGGCTGTGTGGCTCTCGCGTCTTGGAATACTTGCATCTCATGTGCGGTCGGTCGTTGTAGCGAGCGTTTGCTTACAAGTCACAGTCAACGGGTAGGCATATGAGGAAGATTTTGAGTGAACAACAGCAAAGATAAAGTGAAACCTTCTACATATCATGTTTGCTTGTGGGTATCTCCGCGGGCAAGCGAGCTTCAAAAAGAATTGTTCCCGTGTGTGAGTGCAACTAGGGCAAAGACTCCTCGATCATCCCCTCTCCCAACGCCAACATCATCAAAGCCGCCTGTATCAGTCTCCTCTCCCTCTCACAGCAGTGTGCCTATCTATCCCACTCGGAAATCCCCTCACGGCTCAGCGGCTTGCTTGTCTACGCCGTGCCACGCCGGGCCGCCGTCGGAAGCGCGGGACTCCTAGTTCATCGCCAGGATAGCCCTCGTCGACGCGTCCTCCCGGACCCAGTCGACGATCCTCGACCCGACGTCACCGATGAGGATCTCGTAGTGGGGGCCCGAGAAGAACAGCCCGCAGTGCGCGCCGACCTCGTCCACGTCCTTCATGTAGACCTCCACCCACGCCCTGTCCCTGGCGCCGCCGACCTTCTGCGGCATCATGCAGAACTTGCGGAGCTTCTTCTTGCCCCTCTGGCCGGCCGCGGCGCCGAGGCTCGCCTTGCCCTCTTCGTCGGCCGCGCCGCCGTCGTTCTGGTCGTCCTGAGGTGGTGGCGAGGAGGCCTCCCCGCGCTCGCGGAACGCGAGGTCCGTCAGCTGCCGCTCGAGGATCTGGGCCTGTGCCGGCGTCACGACCTGGGCCTCGGACGGGCGCGAGGGGTCCGCGGCCGAGCCCACCTCTTCGTCTTCTGGTGGTGGCGGTGGCGGGCCGGTGTTGGTCTGCTTCGCCTGCGCCTGCTGCTCCTTGGCCAGCCGCTTTGCCTCCTCCTTCTGGCGCTTGTCGGCCTCCTTCTGGGCCTTCTTCTGGCGCTTCTCGACGAGCTTCTGGCGCTCTTTTATGGCCTTGTCGCGGTTCTTGACGGCCTGTTCGTAGCCCTTCTGCGTCCGTTTGAACTCCTTCTCTGCCTGTTTTCTTGCCTCCTTGTCGCTGTACTTTGTAAAGTCGGGAACTTGTGGCGGCTCCGGGGGGTCTGGTATCGCTGGTAAATCATGGTCTATAGCCGGGGTCTCATCTTTATCGGGATCTGTCTGTGTTGAGGATGCATTTGTGGGATCTTGCTCTCCAGCCGCGGCGGAAGACGCGTGCTGGACCTCTGTCTGTGTGTCCAGGTTGCTGCTGCCACCACCATCCGATGGTTCTGGTATTCTGGGCTCTCCATTTTCCAGGTGTTTGTTGGGCGCGTCATCCTTCCTTTGATGATCCGCATCCTCGTCATCAGACACTGGCAAGGGTTCGAGCACGTGCAGGGTCTGAGGCTCTTCAGTATCGCTGTAGTCCTCAATCGAGATCCTGGGAGTCGACGCCCCGGAGGCGCCTGCGCCGTCCTGTTGCGAGTCTGGAGCAACCGGGCGCAAATGCGTGTCAGCACGTTTCGGCATCGGAGGCTCCTTTGGGATGCCGGTGGAAACGGTGTAGTAGTTGACGAAGCGAACCCTCGGTTCGCCACGTGAGCCTTGGGGCCTGTTCAACACATCCACGTCCTCTAGCCGGCGGATCTTGTTGTACCTGTTTTTAAGGGAGGAGTAGTCCGCAAGGCAGCTGCCGAATTCCAGGTGCGAGAGCAGATGATGGTATGTCGAGCTGACGAGCCCTTCTGAATAGTGTTTCTTGGCGAAGTGAGCGACATTCTTCCAAAAGCCCCTGTCGACGAAAGGGATGTCATTGTAGAAGGTCGGGTTAAAGTTTGGGTCAGGCTGTGAGTCAACCGAGATGCTAGACGACAATGTTGACAGGGGCACAGGAGACATGGTGCCTGACGATGGGCCAGCATCCGAGGATAGGCTTGGTGTCTGTTGTAGGCTCAGCATGGAACCGGAGGCGTTCTGAGAGGCCAGACCCTGTGAGAGTTCCTGCTCCCTGCCTGGGGGATCTGGGGCTTTCCGAAAGAGACTGGCAATGCCCGACGTGATGATTCCAGGGTGGAGACCCAGCAGTGGCGCATCCAGGGAGATGGTGCCTAGTATGCGATGCTTGAAGGGGCTGCCATAGACGGGATTCGGAGAGGGCTGGAGACATGTTAACGGGGTCATAAACCAAGACCACAGGGCGTAAGTAGGTGTAAATACAATGAGGGCCACATCGGCGGCAAGCAGTCCACCCATAGAATGTCCAACCAGGACGACATCTGTCTTGTCCCCTTCATGGGGCTCGAGCCAGGCGCTGAACTTGTCCCTGGCGACCTCGATGGCCTTGTAGGTCTTGTATCTGGGATATATCTTGGAGTGAACGACGTGGGACTCGCTCAGCTGTTCCCGCAAGAAGTAATGAACGTGAGCGGGGAAGGAGCGGAAGGATGTGTTATCGCCCATGAAGCCATGGATGTACACGACCAGTAACGTCCTCCTGTCCTCATTCTCGTTGAGGGAGGGCACCAGGGACTGGGTGCTGGAGGAGCGGGGGTCTCTTGTGTGCCAGGCATGCTCAGGGCCCAGCATGACGGAGCTCCTCCCGGCAGGAGACTGGCAGGGCTGCTCGTATGGTGAGCCCAGGCCGGGGGAGTCGTACGGCGGCGGCGGCGTTGAGGATGATGAGGCCGGGCGAGAGGCCGGGGCCGGGGCCGGAACTCTACCTGGCGATGGAACGCTGTGGCCGGGACCTGGAGACCAGGCCATGACGTCACGTACGGCGTCCTTCAGCGGGAGGTGGTGGATGGGATGGGTTAGCTGACACGGACGCACGCTTTGAAGAGGAAAAGGATGATTCAGTGAAACCGAGGGCCGAGAGTCGTGGGATTCTGGTTTCACCTGCCCTCACAAGAGCAAGCACCTGGCACCTTCAAGCAAACACACATGCAGACATGGCGCTAGTACAAGAAACAGGCTCAGCCCCGCAGATTTCTCCGCGAGTCGTCAACTGTGGATAACTGCAAACCACGATGCAGATTGGCTGCCCAGCTGCCCAGCTGCCCAGCTAGGCCAGTGTCGCAGTCGGCCATTGGCTTGTTGTTATTATCCTCTTGATTGTCCACGAGAGAGGTATAATGCACTGCACGTACTAGCTAGGAAGCTGCCACCAAGCAAGCCCCTGGCACTGCCAATGCGTA
The DNA here is from genome assembly GCF_019321695.1 of Diaporthe batatas. Taxonomy (NCBI): domain Eukaryota; kingdom Fungi; phylum Ascomycota; class Sordariomycetes; order Diaporthales; family Diaporthaceae; genus Diaporthe; species Diaporthe batatas. The sequence continues at coordinate 547,875 of NW_025408562.1, read as the reverse complement.
CAAGCAGCCAGCGTGTTCGAGTTCCACGTACTGCAGTGTGGCGCGGCCCCTCGCAGCCACCGAGACTCCTGGCGATGAGACAGCCTATTCATCGCGTACCACGTCTACCACCAGGCCTGCTACGATATCTTGTGGGCCACCGTTGAAAACGTTGAATACGCACGGGCATATCTGCGACTCGGGAAGGCTGCATGGTGCCAGTTGGCTGGCCAGTTGGCTGGTCGGTCAACAAGTCAAGTCAAGGCGTCCCAAGGTTGTCAGGTTGTCAGGTTGCCAGGTTGCCAGGCTGCCCACAGCGCGTGTCTGTGTTCCAAGGAGGGCCCGCTGCCGACGCGGCAGTGCGGGTGGGAATAATCCCCTGGGTGGAGAGGAGGGGCTGATGGGGGGTTCCCAAGGGCACGGGCACCCGGGAGCAGGGACTAGTTCGGAGCAGCCCTCCCAGGACGGTGTTCCCGGCTGCCCAGGCTGCCCAGGGTGTCCCGTGGGAACCAGCCAACCCGTCTTTTCTGCTTGAAACGTTCTCGGACGGTCCTGGCGGGCCAGGCGGGCCAGACGGTCCAGACGGTCCAGACGGTCCAGACGATCCGTGTGGGTAACGGCCATCCAGCCATCCTATCCATCGCCCGGCTCGGAATGACCATCATTCAGACGGAGTATACACACTGGCAGTACCTAGGTACCTACTTAAGTAGGTACTCATATACATAGACATGTACTTCATTTCCGTCTTGTGCTCGGCTGAACCACAGTTTTGATTGAGCTGGGTTTGGATATGGATTTGGATTTGGATTTGGATTTCTGGATATTGGAGACTCTGGTCTATTTGCGGTCGGTCCATTGCGTGATTAGCAGGCCAGTGCTTGCTTGCTGGGCGAAACATTCATGACCGCATTCCTGACGATCGGGGGCCAAGGAATGCGAGAGAGAGATTGCACCGGCACCACTCGCACACCACACACACCCTGACACCCAGGACACCAGCCCAACAGCCCAGGCTACTGCGGTCTGGACGCCGGGTACCTTCTAGAAAGGGGAAAACCAGTGTCTGAATCAACTGCAGCCCAGTGCACGCCCGTGCCGTCCACGAGTTCTCTCCAGATGCTACCGCGCCACGCAGCAAATAGCGCCGCCCTGAATACGAAAATGGGCCAGCCTACCGCCTGCCGACATGCACCTCAGCGGCCAGGTACCCGAGCTACTAATGCGAACGCCCTTGATGCTTGTACGAAGGGGCCAGTCTTGCAGTAATGACAGCCTCTGCCAGTCACATACTCAATCGCCCATATCAGTTGGTGCCCCCAAACCCAGCCAGACAGCCCAGGCCAGCCCCCAGCCAGTTGAGTTTTGCAGGCGCGGTCGAGCGTCATCTGATGTCAAGGTTGAGTTCGATAATCCAATGTGCCAGTGACAGGGGGGACCAAGATTCCCAGAGGATAGGCCCCATCGTGAACGGCAACATGGGACCACCCGGCCAATCACAGCCCTCCCGCCCGTCCACCGTGTGGGAGGAGGGTGCGCGAGCCGAAATTTGATGGAGCCGATGCATCTCCTTTGGTCTCCTCTCGGTCTCCTCTGCCCTGGTGATTGCACGCTCTTTCGCGCCCGCCTGGCCCTCCTGGGCTGTCGTAATCGCAATCCCAATCCCACGCATGCGCCCGCGGGAAAATAGCCCTTCTCTCCATAGCGGCCGCCTGCACTGACTCTGGGACGAGACCTTACCTTGCCTATCCCAGCCTCGTCCCGGTGCTCTGTTGCTTGCTCGCTGGCTCGCTTGCTTGCTCACACACACACTCTCGTCGTTCCCTTCCCTCTCCCGTCCCTGGACAATCTCGTTCCGTCCAATCCCTTGACTTCCTTTTTTTCCCTTTCCTCTTTTCCTCCCCTCCCCCACCATCTTCCCTAGTGATCTCGAGGCACGTTGCGCGCGTGGTTGTCCTCATCACTCTAGTCGACAAGGAGCGGTCGTGTCGTGCAGGAGAAAAGACAAGAAAGAAGCAGAAAGCACAAAGGGCTACGGAGAGCCGTGCCATTTCGCTCGCACGCAATTTCGGGTTCCATTGGCCGGCTCGGAGAGAACAATGAGGTGAACGGGTCCGCGGCCCCCCCATATCCAACCAAGAAAACGCCCCAATACTTGCGAGACGAGACCCGAACAAAGGCACAACGCCAGCACCGACCGTGTCGTCGACGACCGAAATATTGGATGCGATAGTCTGCCTGCCCATCTGACTGTCCATCCGTCCGATCTTTTTTCTCAGGTGCCCTCATCAACACGACGGATTCGTGCTTGCAAACGCTGCGTCAGCAATGGTTCTGCGCCAGCCAGTCACTCCTTTGCCAATCCACCAAAGCCAAGCTTTCGACAAGCCATCACCGTGCTCCCCATTCGCCGGCCAAGTCACCATCGCAACAGCCGTCCCCGTCGCTGTCGCTGTCGCCGTCGCCGTCACTGACACGGCTGTCCCCAGCTGCTGCATGCTGCTCGCTGCTGGCAACTGCGCCTCGCCTCGCATCGCGTCGCCTTGCCTCGCCTTGCATGCGTAGCGTCCCCAGGCACTCTGCCCGTCGGTCGCCATTGTCCAACCGAATCGCACCCGCAGGAACCGGAACCCGGTCCGCCTCCAGCAATACGGGAAGCCCGTGCTGATCGACAACACACACCCCCCAAACCTAAATCCAAAGGGGGGCCTTTTTCGGGCCACTCCATCCCACGCTCGTTTATTCAGTACACTAGAGACAGAGACCACCGCTCGCTATTCTTGTCGTACGCCCCTCTTTAAGAGGCATTGCCGCCCCCCCGGCGCGATGACTAACCACTTCTACGGGTCTTCACTCTTTCAGGCCCCAAAGACTGACCACGTCCACCACCGACACTCTCATTATCTGCATGGACGCAGTCTCAACAACCACCTTCGCTCGCATGCCCACTTCCACCGGCGCCAGGAGGAGAACGAAACCGCAGACCTGGATCAAGGCGACACCATCATCACCGAGGTTGTGCAGACCATCTCGGTCGTCCAGGTCATCGATGGCTCAGGCGCAATCATCGAGACGCAGACTCTTGCCTCGGAACCCCAGACAAACCTCATAGACGCTGAGACGGGGTCCACCATCGACCCAAAGGTCAAGGCCGTGTCACCCACCCCCGACTCACCCGGTGCTGCCACAGCCTTGTCCCCCGCGACCGAGACCTCCATCTCGGCTGAGGACCCCGTCTCACCTACTCCCGAGACCCCTCCGCCAGCCGCCAGTCCCTCCGATGCTTCCCTGACTGCCACCACCATCACCTCCGTCCCTCCAGGGGAGACTACCGACGCCACCACAATCGTTCCGACTTTATCTCTGCCTCCGAATTTGTCATCTTCCTCGTCCTTTCCTTCTCTCAGCTCCACCTTCAACTCCACCACCTGTGAGTAGCACCTCGCCCGCAACGCAATATCTCACCCAGCAGCACGGCTAACACGTCCACACAGCTTCTCTTACTTCCTCATCGTCATCTCTGTTGTCAAGTTCCTCTTCTCGTTCAAATTCCACAATCACCAGCTCTACCTCGTCAGGTAGCTCAACTGCGTCTCAGTCGCTCTCATCGCTGGTCACGTCCCTCTCATCTTCATTCGCGGCAGACTCGATAAGCGGCACAGCCTCAAGCTCGTTTTCAAGCTCCACTTCCGGCTCGAGTAGCGTCACAACTTCATCATCGGGGGCGTTTTCGACATCTTCCGACTCGGATTCGCTCTCACCCTCGCCATCACCCACATTCGGCATAGGAGGTGGTGATGGCTCCGCGGGAACCTCCATTCTTGCCACGCCCTCTTCCTCGTCCACGTCACTATCCCCAGGCGCCTCTAGCGATGACGGACCTCCACCCACTGGCACGGTCGTCGGGGGTGTTGTTGGTGGTGTGGCCGGACTTGCGCTTTTGGTCGCGTTCGCTTTCATGCTCCTCAGGCTGAGGAAGCGCGGCTGGTGTCACCTGCCCCTGGGCGGTGACGACAAATCCATCACCCCAGCCACCAGGGCTGTGGGTCCTGGCCCCTCCGGAGACGGTAGTGGCGGCGGCGGCGGCAGTGGCGCGTACGGAACCATGCAGCAGCAGCGGTCGTCAGCGCCCTACTCGGTCGCCTCGTCGCTCGCGGCCCTGGCGGGGAAGCGGTCGTCCCGGGAGCGGTCCAACACGGGGTCAGAAATGGCCGAGCGGGGCTTCGTCCGGGTGTCCGGGAAGAAGCTCCCGCCCGTGCTCCAGTACGGGGGCGACGGCTACTCGGACCCCCGCGACCGGAGCAGCCAGAACAGCGACGCCACGGTGTACCGCGACTCGATGGCCATCTTCAACCAGGTCTCCACCCCGCAGCGCCTCGCCCTCGGCTCCCCCATGCGGCCCGAGAGCGGCGTCATGGTCTTCAACCCGGGGCCGGCCAAGACGCCCGTCACGGGCGAGGTGCCCAAGACGCTCGACTCGCCGACCCTGCCGCGGAACTCGATGCTGCCCCCCGGCGCCGACGACGTCGGGAGGACGCTCGCGGCCCAGGACCACTCCCGCGACGGCGCGGCCTCCCGCACCTCGCGGGGGTCGGCACGGTTCACCGAGAACCTGTCGTGACAAGGGCTTCGGGCGACGTCACTTTTCCTCCAAGCGCTGCCGACACGTCAACTCACCTCCTCTCTCGTGCTACATAACGTTCCAACCCTGCGCCGGGCCTTATTCTCACCCACAACCCGGTAGCTGTGTATGACCTACCTACCATACCTCAACCATACTTCTAATGTTTTGAAACTTAGTGCTATCTTGCCTTGCTTTCGGGGGAGGCGAAAACTCTTTTTTATGTTTTTGTTTTGCCCAAACCACGGCGGCGGCGGCGGCTGATGATGTGCCTACGACAGCGCAAATACTGGAATTCTTTTGGCGTTTCGTGTCCTTTCTCGTCATTTTTTTGTCCTGTCTTTTGTCTTTTTTGTTTTATATCTTGGATACCACTTCTTCAGAAGACAAGCGGACATTTTCAAAATTTCGCATTTTTTTGATGGACACAGTAAGGAGGGGTTTTTTGGGGCGGAGGAAAAAGAGAAGAAGAAAAGGGTTTCGCTCCTCGGCCGAGTCGAGCAAACCCGGGTCTGGGAGCCTTGGCTGGTCATCGGGACGGTTTGGTGATCTTTTTTTTTAAACTTGATGTTTTTCCCCATCCCAATTTCTCTTCTTCTTTTTCATCTTTCATTTCTTATTGGGCTGGGCAGCAGTAGAAAAGAGACAGACAGACATGAGGATGACCGGCCGGGCTCTCCTAGGAGAAGCGCATTACTGTCCGAGGCAATGTGCAGTTGCCTTTGTACATAATAGCTGGAGACAAATATAACTCTTGATGAACAGGGAGAGGGATGGTGGAATTGGGGGAAGGGGCCCGGTCGTGGTCTCCCCCCCCCTGTCCCCCGTCCCCTCTCCCTCCTTGGAAAAGAATCAGTTGCCTTGGCAACTTTCGGTGTGCCCTTCTTCTTCGCCGTGATCGCCTCAGCCAGCGGAGCTCGCAGATCACTCAATGCCGCTCTGGCCGTGAACCATGAATGGGCTGGCTGGCTGGCTGGCTGGCTGGCTGGCTTGGCTGGCTTGGCTGGACCCGGGTCTCGCGGGCGTGATTATTACCACCTGCTCCGTCCGGGCGGCGGTGTCACTGCTGCGGGGGCGAGGTGCGAACGGAGAAAGGTGCTGCTGCCCTGGTGTGGTGTTTTATTTACTCACTTACAGAGACCCGGCCGTCTCGCACGCACGCAAGCCGGCGGTGGGACACCCCGGACCCGGCCCAGCCCAGCCGCCTCGTCCTTTCTGCCCACGGGGGCCCCCCCGGCGCCGCCCGACGGGTTCGTTCGTCTCCCTGCGTGGCTGGCTGGCTGGCTCGCTGGCTGGTGGGCTACCTCCGGGGGGGTCGGCTGGGCTGGAGGGCTGGGACCCCGGTGTCGATCTTTCCGGATGCCGGGGCACGCGGATGCGTTCACCAAGGGGACAGGACAGGACAGGCGGGCAGGGGCAGGGGGTCGTTTGTCGGTCGCCGGGCGCATGGCGCATGGATCCGGCGCGGTCTCCTGCGTACGTCAGCGTTTTGCAGGGGAGCTGGCTGTCCCGGGGACGATGTCCAAGGCATTGTGCGGGATTGGGGTTCTGTGGAGGGGCAAGGCTGGTGGGGAGCCTGTTGGAAGGCATGGGAGGCCGGTTTTGTTTATTTTTTCCCCCCTTTACCGCCTCTCGATTCTTTCTTGTCTGCCGTCCTCGCATTCTGTATTGTCTTGATATGCCGTGGTGGGTTTTTGGGGGCCAGGCTCAAGTACTGGGTGGGATCGTTCCCGTCGTCCCATGATTTTCATTTACACGGAGGAGAAGAGGAATAGAGAGACGAAGCAGGGCCCCCAGCTGCGGGTCCCACTAATTCGTCCGGTCGCCTCCCCGTGGTACATACAATACCTGCCAGCCATACTGAGTCTCGCAGGGTTACATAGGTACTTATTAGACGAGGCAAGGTATGTAGGTTGCTTCGTTAGCCGGGACGGTGGTGATCCAAGCCAAGCAATCGAAAAGCACTGGGGTTTGACGTCTGTGGGCTTCGTCCGATACAGGCCAGCAGGCGAAGACACACCAGAAAAAAAATAGAGAGGGAAAAACTTTTGTTGGGGTCTTGCTCCTTCCCGTTCAGCTACCAGTCTCTAATCGGACAGTCTATCCCTCCATCACCCCGATCAGACGACGACGTTTTGAATGCGCACACAATTCCTATCTATCCGGAGGGCGACTGAGCTCGGCCCAATGAGCGGGCGCGGACGGGTTGGGCTTGGTGAAGATGTATCTTGAGACAGAAGTGAAACGGCCAGGGGGGCGTGCTTCCTCGTGCCGGGCGACAAAGGTCGGCGGGACACAGAGCAGGGCGGCGACCGCTTGGACTTCTGGGGCGGGGGAGGGGGGGGGCTGGCCGTTGAAAGGAAAAGAGAAAAGAAAAAAGTGTGCCTGCCAATGACAAATTGTGATTGTCATGTATGTATACCCTTTGCTCCACGTGGACTCGGTGTGCGGTCTCGAGACGCCGTTGGGCGGATGTTTCTGGCGGCCTCAAACCATGGGGCCATCTCGACGACAGAGCATGTGCGCGTTGTGGGTGAGGGGGAGGGTGAGGGTGTGGAGGGGCTCACCCGGAGGAGGCAGGATGAGGAGATCACGGCCGTCTTGAAACAAACCATCTCGGTGGCATCAGGCCGTGAGGAAACACGAGGCGCCCACTTGGGGATGTGTCGGCTCCTCGGTCCGGGCTGGGAAGGGTGAGGTTTTTGTGGGCGCCGACGGCGACGATGCGGTCACCGAGGGGCAGATCGACGGGTCTTTGTGCACTCTACGCGACGCGCTTCCCGTTTGGGCCGTGGGCAGAGGAGGACTGGAGGGTTGATTGCGCAATAGGCTCGTGTGCACTACTCCGTATGGTGGTACACAGTAGAGAGCAACTCCACTACTGGCACATGTCAGTCGGGACGGTGAGGGCCCCACAGGATTGACTGAATTACCCTTGTATCGGAGAATTATTTGGTCCCTTCTCTCTCTTGGATGGAACCTGCCGACAACTCCTGTCATGAGGCATAGTGTACGTAGAAGTGTACTCCGTAGGCACAGGGGAGCAGGCCTTGGGGGCCCACCTCTCACGCAGTATAAGCCACTCCGGTTCCAGACCCTCAAACCTTGGGTTTTTGCATCACCGATGGCAACAGGTACTAGGCCGTTTAGACTCGGATGCTTCGCCGTCCCCATCGCTGTCGTACGACTGTTGGGACCCGGTACCAATGCCATAATGCACAGGTTCATGCACTGCTGCATGCTCTGCGAAGCGTCGCCCGGAAGAATTATCCTGGACTGTGAATGTGATGGACTGCAGATGTCTGTATAGGCGACAGCCGCTCGTGTCGCGTATAGCGGAACGCTATGTGATCAGTCACTATACACGAGAGGTGGAGTCCCGCTCGGCATCTGTGAGCCCCAGCCCGGGGGACGGGGCCTCACAGTAGTCCAAGTTGTCCGACAGGGACACTATTGTACCTCGTGTACTTCAAAAGCGGAGCCTCGCCCGTCACCTCACACACCGCAACGCATGTCAACGTTTTCCCCGTCGAGGAGGTAACAAGGGTGGGTAGGACCACAGCCGAGATTTAAGGTTGCGTGGTACCTGCAGCTTATATCTGAGATTTCTGCGTCATCGAGGGTGTGAAGCTTGGAACAGCTGGGTTTTGAGGGTGAGGTGCTGACTATCATTGCGATATGCTGCAGACGGTTGGTTGTGCAGCCAGACTGGCAGACTGGACGGCGGGCAGCTGTGACCCAGGCCTAGTACCTGGGTAGGTAGATGCTGGATAAGGCAAATTTCCACGGTGAGGAAAACTGACGTTGGCACAGAGCACAGTCGGGGGCGCGGCAGCGGGGGCCACCGAGCGATGACAACCCTGCTCCCACTCGGGGTGTCTCCCGTGTCAGAAGAGATGTCTTGGTACGGACGGGAGACTCGGGATCGTCGTCCTTAATTATCACTCGAAAGCCCGCCGCGGTAAGCCGCTGTGGATACGGCGCGCACATGGGCAGGTCGTACGTACTATGAACGAGCCTGGCCACACGGGGGCGGCGCATCATGAATCTCCGTGTGGTTGATAGCGACAGCCCACAATTGTCTGACGAAAAAGAGATAGTCTGTCTATTTTACTCCGTAGAGCATAGGCAGGCCACGGCCGCAGCCACTCCAGGCGCGACAGTTGTCGACCGGCGCTGAGACAGTCTGGCAACTCGGCCATCATCAGACATCATGCGGCGTCATAGACGGGCCCGCGTGTAATGCAGCCAACGAATGCTGACCGGCCTATGCCTCCTGGAGGCAGGGTGAGCCACATGGCAGGCAGCTAACCACTGCTTGGGTGTTCGAGGTGACATGTGCGCAAATGCCAGTTCATGCAGGCCAGAAGCTAGAAGCCCTGCCGTTGCTATCTCGTGGGTGGCAGGAGGCAAGCGTGGAATCACAAATCCTTCATGACTGTGAAGATGCGGCAAGTTGGGATTCAGATACAGCAAGCAATGCTGTTGTAGGCTGGACCGACGTCTGTGTGTTGTGACGGGCTTCATATCACGCCCCACCCCTTCTGGTCTTTTTTTCTTTTCTATTTTTTTTGTTTGCGCGCAGAGGGTTTCGGGATGGCAGCGAGAATGTGACCAGTTGCGTCTGACGATTGCGCGCGCCGGGCTCACAGGCCAAGCTGCGGTGACATGTCCTGTGACACCTCATGCCCGAGGGACCAAGGGCAGGCAGCCTAACTTGCTTGGGGGAACGGCGTGTCGACATCGAGGGCACTAGGCGGGTGTTCGACCTGGCGTCGAGTAGCATTTGCTTCTACCGCACGTTATCTTTTCCAACATGGTCGACGTGTGGTTGCCGCGAGCTAAAAAACCTAAAACCCCAAGCTAAAGAGCCAGCCCTGGGGCGTTGCCGTCTGGCGTTGGCATCAATGATGACGGGCATCAACCGCCAGGACGCAGGGATGCCACATTGTGCACATTGTGGCAGACCCGAGAGCGACGGTTTCCGCTGTGCCTCCGCCACAAAGTCAACTGCTGGGGAATTGTCAGCATGGGAAGCTTCAGGGTGACAACAGCAAGGTTGACAGCAGCGAATGCACGGTAGCGGTAGATCATGGCAAGGACCTGAGGAGGTCGGCATTGATGGCGACTAGGCCCAGTTCAAGACCGAATGCCGGCTCTCCCAATTCGTCGGAACACACCTCGTGTGTGTGCGCGTGCAACCAGTCTGCCAGTCCATCCATGGGCTGTCTCTTTTTTTTCCAGACATCTTTTTTTGGGCGAGAGGGGGTGGTATGTGTGATGTGGTGAGCATCACTTGAGACGGCCGCCCTGGCGTGTGAGAAGGGCACAGCCAGGCCCGTACCCTTGACCCCTGCATCTTGCTGGGTACCTAGGTAGTGTACCTTTGCGTCTACACGATCCTTCTGTGCCTTTCTGTGCCTCCTCTCTCTCCCTCCCCGGGCTGAAAGGGCTGCCGCCGGTCAAACTTCTGACTTGGCCTGGCTTGGCTTGACTCGACTAGCAGCAGACAAGCAACCGTCGGAAGGAGGTTGGCAGGAGGCTGGTTTGGTTTGTAATGTATCTCATGAGCAGGCTGTATTGCGCCGGCGCACAGGCTCGACTCCCAAGGATCAGCGCTTCCCTGCAACCTGCGACCCTTCCCTTGAGCCCCTGCGTAGCACTGTGGGTACACCCAGACACCCAGACAGCCCGGTCCAAGTCAGGTAGTGCGGTAGGTGTGAGGTAGACTACGCTAGGTACCTGGGTATAGGTAGGAAGCTGGCTGGCAGGTCTCGGTAGGTGGACTAGGCATGTACCTCCTGCTGATGAGGCAGAACAGGAAACCCCTGGTACCCCAGCAGCTCTGGAGGGGATCCCCAAGGTCGCTGCGACTGGTGGGCTTGGCGAGACCTGCAACAAGTCTAAGTACCCACTGCCCCGCCGTCTTACGTTCTTTAAGCCCGCTGGGGAGCTGCCACTTACACCCAAGCCCACTGCACCCACCAGCAGCAGCGGTCCGGACCATCCATCATTGACTGATCACCACCACCACCACCACCCCAACCTGCCAGACGGTAGCTCTCTTCTCTTTCCCACCACCTCGACTGACTGTACGCCCAACACCGTGGTTGCGTGCACCACATCTCGAACACGACGGCTCAACACCTTCAGTCCTCACATAACCCACGAGACCCACGCCACCCTCTCGACCTCAACCAGTGCGCAAAAGCCACGCCTCGTTCGCGGTCCCGGTCCCAATCCCAGAGCCACAGTTTCAATCACAGCCGCAGTCCCGGCCTGTCCACCAGCATATAAGAAATTCTAAGGCATTGAACGTCGCCATGGATCACCATATGGGTGGCTTCCAAATGCCGGCCATGGCGCACCCGCCGCTCATGAACCAACCTCCTCAGATCTTTGGTGCCCACGCCTATGACGGTATGCCAATGCAGCACCTGCCGCCAGAGCTCACAGCCCAGATGTTCGGAGACCCCAATGGTCTGCTCGACGATGCAAATGAGGCAAAGAGAAGGAGAATCGCACGGGTGAGTCCTGCTCGCGGTGGCGACAACAGCGCGCAATGGTTACAGGCCACCGCCCAGGTCAGGCTAATTAATACCTTGTCCCCAGGCTTGCGACATGTGCCGGAAGAAAAAGATCAAGTGCGACGGGAAGCTGCCAGCATGCACACATTGCATCAACTACAAGACAGAATGCGTCTTCACCCAGGTCGAGAAGAAGCGGAATCCGCCAAAAGGGTGAGTGCTCGTCCTCCAGCGATGAGCGGTCTGTGCCAACTATCGCCACCGGCACCGGCAGCTAACAATTCGGCAGTGCCAAGTATATTGAGGGCCTTGAGAACCGCCTTGGGCGCATGGAAAGCCTGCTGCGTCTGTCAGGTATGCCTGCTTTCCCCGTCGCTCTCAGACTGCCTCACCGCGGCATCCGGAAGTTCCGGCCGCTGCCGGCAGGCTCTGCCAGACATGTGCAGTCGCGCACTGACCATCCCGAACAGGTCTCCTTGGTGAGGACGATGGCGCTACAGATCTAGGAACACTTGAGAAGAAGCTTGCCGAGAAGAGACAAGAGTCGAGGCAGGCTTCTCAGGCAGCTCCCTCTAACCCGACCTCACCGTCGCAGGCCACTTCTGTGCAGGATACTGGCGCATCGACGCCCCGGAGCGCACTCACCTCACCCGAGCCTCAGAAGGATGATGAGAAGCGCAAATCGATCGATGCCAGCAAGCAGCAGCACCACCCTCATCACCAGGGCCAGGAGCAGCAAGGCCAAGAAGAGGAGGTCGAGGCTCTATCGGAGATGATGTGCTCTCTTGTCACTAACACGTCTGGCGAGACCAGATACATTGGTAGGCCAAAGAGCTCGTTGCCCTGATCACGCCAGTCCTTGTTCTGATTTTTTTGATATAGGCTCCTCATCTGGATTCTCCATCTTCTCTCCCAAGGGTATTCAGTGGGTCAACGAGAAGACTGGAGACAAATCCTTCCAGACGATGATTTCTCATGTCTCCATGGATGACCACAAGTGGAACAACTGGAAGCCCGAGATCTTCGGCGATCTGTTTCAGCGACCTGTCTTCCTTCCGCTTCCGCAAAAGCACGAGTGTGTCTCGCTATTGCAGGACTACTTTGACAACTTCAACTGCATGTTCCCGTTGTTTCACAGGCCCACGTTCATGCACCTGGTAGAGAGGCAGTACTCAAAGGACCCGTACTCCGGATCTGGTTGGTGGGCCAGTCTCAACGTTGCACTCGCCATTGCTCACCGCTTGCGAGTAATGAGCAACCTGGTGCCTCACGAGGAGGACGCGAAAGCATGGGGTTATATGAAGAATGCAATGGCGTGCTTCTCAGAGTTGGTGATGCGCAACACCGACTTGTTGAGCGTCCAGGCCCTCCTTGGTATGGCACTATTTATGCAAGGGACGCCTAATCCCCAGCCCTCGTCACTTCTCATCGGTACCGCCATACGGCTCTCTCACAACATTGGTCTGCACAAGCGCGGCACAGGCTTCAACCTGAACCCCATCGAAATCGAGCAGAGGAAGAGAGTGTTCTGGATCGCATACATGCTGGATAAGGATCTTTGCATCCGGTCTGGCCGGCCTTTTGCCCAGGATGACGACGACATGAACGTGGAACTCCCGGATACAGATCCTGAAGACAACATTGGCAACATTCCTCTGGCCGATGGCAAGGGCAAGATGAACCTCTTCCGGGTGATGTGCGAGTTGGCCCTCATCGAAAGCAAGGTGTACAAGAGACTCTACGCTACCAAGGCGACCAAGCAGACGGACGGCGAACTTTTGCAGACCATTGGAGAGCTGGACCAGGAGCTGGAAGACTGGAAGGACAGGATGCCTATCGAGTATCGGCCCGAGCACGAGATTCAAGCATCACACACGCCTCTCATTCTGCACGTTGTCATGCTCCATTTCACCTACTACAACTGCCTCACAACGATACATCGGATGTCGATACACCGTGGTTATTGGACAAGTCGTCTGTCGAACTATGCCATACAGGGGCTCAACGCCAAACCTCTGAACCCGAGGGTCTTCAACTCAGCTGCGCTGTGTACTTCCGCGGCGAGAGCATCAATTTCCCTCCTCAAATATGTTCCTCAGGGAGACTCGTCTGTAGTCTGGTGAGCACTAGAAACCCCAAAACCCACCCGGTCCGAAAGGCTAACATACTTTAGGATGGTATTGTACTTCCCTGTCACTGCACTTGTCACACTCTTCGGGAACATTCTGCAAAATCCCCTCGATCCCCGAGCGAGATCAGATACACGGCTTTTGAACATGGTTGTCACCTTCCTGTCCGCGCTGGGTCAGGAGATTGAGACGGGCGGAGTTCACCGCACTATTGGTATTTGCTCCGAGTTTGAGCGCATCAGCAAGGTCATGATTGAGAAGGCCGAAAAGGAAAATGCCGGTCGCAGGAAACGCAAGAATGCCGAGTCGTCGCAGGCCAGTAAACCTGTGCCCACCGCCAACGCGAACCCCATCCGACGCCCTTCGACTTCAAACCAAGGGACTTCATCATCCGCACACACGCCTAGGCCGCCGACGGCGAGCGCGAATACGCCCACGCCACGCCAACACAACGAGACCTTGTCACCGCCGGCGCGCTCTGAGGGACAGCAGGCTTTTAGCCCCATGACAACCTCAAGTCACAGCCCGTCGCCGGGCCACCCACCGCCTGGGTGGACGCCCGACTTTTCTGGGGGGGATCCCATGGAATTTACGTCCTTTGCTGAGCTGACTGGGTTCGGACAACTTCACAACGGGCCTCCGCCACCAATTCAGTCACCACCAGCGCAAGGGGCCGGGTTCCAACAACCGCTGATACCGCAAGACCTCTATGCTCTGCCCATGAGTTTCGACTGGGACTGGGCAGAAATGAGCGGAGGCGCATATCCGAGTGTGGAGAATGGAAACTTTGGGGGTCCGCAATAAACACTGGCGGACCGAAACTCGGCTCTGCGAGCTAGCATTTTGTCATGGCCCTGTGGCGTCGAACTTTGAAAAGGGTGGAGATTTGGCGCTTTGAGACTGAAGGGATCTGTCATCGAAGGTGTACATGTGTCACGGAAATCGGCTTGATGTCTGTTGTGTATTATTCCTAATGCCTCTCTTTGTATAAGAGGGGGTCTTGGGCGAGCATTTCTTTTCATTTAATTCACCATAGGGTTGCGGTTTGCGCGTGCTGGCGATCTAGACAACAACATCACGAGACCAAGAACGTTGGGAAAATATTAAGATGCAATTTTTACTTACTGGCGATGCTCTAGCTTAATGGCACGAATGACACTGTATCATGGTCTTTATTACATGAAGTACAGAATACACTACCTGCTCTACACAGTCACGCACGATGAATCATCCAGGCTAATCGAAGCAGGCCGTTTGTTAATATGTGCTAGGCGCAGAAAGAGATATGTGGAGTAGAGGCAGCGGAGGGTTAAACCCTGGGTTGCCCCTGCGGACGGACCCTGAGCATCTTAGCATCATTGAGCCAGCCAGCCGGAAGGCCAGGCGCAAAACGTGACGACTGCACGTAATACCACCAGCTGCGAAGGACCCTCCCGACCTTGCCGGACCACCACGACACCAATACCGGCTGGCGCTGAGCTACTGGAGGACGACTCGGCGGCGTCAATTCGTTTGGCAACCGCATTTTGGGTAGCAAGGCATCCGTGTATAACTCGACACAGTTAGTCGTCATACGACCAAGTGCGTGGGGTTCTGGCTCGACCCGACCACCCCATCGAGTCATCATCTCGTCGCCACCTCGCAACTCCTATTTCCTGCCTCCTCCCACCTACGGCCCGCCCATCGCACACATCACGGCCTCACCCAAAGCATGACTACATTATTACGGCCGGCGTCGCGCCAGGCCGCCCGCCTGGCGTTCACCTCCCTGCGCACAACTTCCACAATCAGCGTGAGGCGCGCCAGATTACCAAGGATATCGCCGTCATCCTCATCCGCAGCATACCTCCTGCCTCGCCCACGTTTCTACTCGACCGGCCCGCCACCGCCCGAGAAGCCAAAGGATGACGTCAAGGACGAGAATAAGAACGAGAACCTAAATGCCGGGGAGACCGCGCCTGGCGAGTCAAAAGAGCCTCCAAAGCTGCCTGACGGCTGGGTATGGTTGAATGAGGAAGACTTGGCGACGCTGAAAAAGATGGGCGACATGGTACCTGCGAAGCATAGGGAGACGTTCGCCGAAGTGGAAGCCGAGGTCAGGACTGGTGGAGCCCCTCAGGAGCTCAAGGATCTCTTGGCCAAGGGGCGAACAACCGGGCTTAGCATCGCAGACTCTATGAAGGTCATCAAGATAGCCCACAAACTAGCGGAAAGGATGGCTCAGAAATCCAGTGGCATCGACTCCGACGACTCGCCATTTTTCAACCAAAATGAAGGCCAACGCAGCCAGCAGAACAACCAAAATCAGCAGCAGGGTCAGGGCCAGAACCAGAACCCCAAGAACGGCAAGGGCCAACCCAAGAGCTTTGACGGAGGTGATATGCTGGCTTGGGTAGTGACAGCCGCGCTCTTCTATCCTCTCTGGAGCGTGATCTTCCCGAGCGAATCTAGAGACATCAGCTGGCAGGAGCTTCGCAAGAACTATCTGGACAAGGGGCTTGTCGAAAGGCTCGTTGTCTACAACGGCAGCAGGGTCAGGGTGGATCTGAACCAGGAGGCTACCCGGTCCATGTACCCCGACAGCGTCGCAGCGAACCCCGGCTTCCACTTCTACGTGTCAATTGGCTCCGTCGAGACGTTCGAGAGGCACCTGGACGAGGCCCAAACGGAACTCGGCATTCCAGCTCCCGAGAGGATACCCGTGACGTACGCGGCAGAAGGCCAGCTCGCCAACCTGCTGCTAGCATTCGGCCCCACACTGCTCATCGTCGGCCTGATCTATTATACCATGAGGAGAGGTCCTGGCGGTGGTGGTGGTGCTGGAGGCGGTATGTTCGGCTTCGGCAAGAGCAAGGCCAAGATGTACAACCACGAGTCGGCCGTCAAGGTCAAGTTCGCCGATATTGCCGGTATGGACGAAGCAAAGGTCGAGATCATGGAGTTCGTCTCTTTCCTGAAGAAGCCGGAGCGATTCCAGAGGCTGGGCGCAAAGATCCCTCGCGGTGCCATCTTGTCTGGTCCACCCGGAACCGGTAAGACGCTGCTCGCAAAGGCCACTGCCGGTGAATCAGGTGTGCCTTTCTTCAGCGTCAGTGGATCTGAGTTCGTGGAAATGTTTGTCGGTGTCGGTGCCTCAAGAGTGCGGGATCTGTTCGCGCAAGCGCGCAAGAACGCCCCTTGTATTGTTTTCATCGACGAGATTGACGCCATTGGCCGTTCTCGTGGCGACGGCAACCGTAACTTCGGTGGCAACGAGGAGCGAGAGGCAACCCTGAACCAGATTCTCACGGAAATGGACGGCTTCAACACACAGGAGCAGGTCGTGGTCCTCGCGGGTACGAATAGGCCGGACGTTCTCGACAAAGCCTTGATGCGACCTGGTCGTTTCGACAGGCAGATCTATATCGATAGGCCCACGATGAAGGGTCGTGCGGATATCTTCAAGGTCCACCTTGCCAACGTCGTCACCAAAGAAGATATGGAGCATCTTTCCGGAAGGCTCGCTGCTCTGACACCAGGCTTCTCTGGCGCTGACATCGCCAACGCCGTCAATGAAGCCGCCCTCGTCGGTAAGTCTACCCTGATCCGCCCGTTGTTGGCCACGCGAAATTAATCTGATCAATCTGTGCAGCCGCAAGAGCAAATGCCGAAAGCATCGAGATGACCCATTTCGAGCAGGCTATCGAGCGTACCATCGGAGGTCTGGAGCGAAAGTCACTGGTTCTCGGCCCCGAGGAGAAGAAGACAGTGGCATATCACGAAGCAGGACACGCTATCTGCGGCTGGTACTTCGAATATGCCGACCCCCTGCTTAAAGTGTCCATTATTCCCCGCGGTCAGGGTGCCCTCGGTTACGCACAATACCTGCCCACAGGAGACGCCTACCTGATGAACACCAAGCAATTAATGGACCGCATGGCTATGACCCTGGGCGGCCGCATTTCGGAGGAGCTCAACTTCACCACCGTCACGACTGGCGCGAGCGACGACTTCAAGAAGGTGACGGCGATGGCCACCAACATGGTAACGCGGTGGGGCATGTCGGATAAGCTGGGCCCGATCCATTTCGACCAGGACCAGAACCAGTTCAACAAGCCATTCGCGGAGAACACGGCGCAGCAGATCGACGCCGAGGTCAAGCGCATCGTGGACGCCGCGTACAAGCAGTGCAAGGACCTGCTGACGGAGAAGAAGAAGGAGGTCGGCATCGTGGCGGAGGAGCTGCTGAAGCGCGAGATGCTCACCCGTGACGACATGGTGAGGCTGCTGGGACCCCGCCCCTTCAAGGACAAGGAGGAGTTCACCAAGTACTTTGACGGGACCAAGAGCGCGCCACCACCACCGCCGTCCGAGGGTGGCGTCGGAACCCTAGACGACCCACCAACCCCGTCACCCGCCTTCCAGCGTTGGCAATGAGTGCTTTCTTTTTCTTCTCCTGGGAGCGAAAGGGACTACTATTGTCAATCACTCACCACTCTACTCTACTCTTTTAAGACACGGCCCGAGCGTCCTCCCGGGCCACAAAAGCGCCTCCGGAATGTGTCATGGGATGGATAATAGCACCTGGGTTGCTTGGATTTGTACAAATAACGGGATATATTTCAAGGGGGAGGGGTGACCAGGCCGCGCGGGAAGTTGGTCCAGCGTGGAAATATATTTAGATGCATGATGTCCTGTACCAGTTAGATGTTCAGGCTCATAAAAGCGATTCAAGACACGAGGAATGTGCCTCCTGCATTTCCTGGGAGTGAGGCTCGGCCAGAGCGCATGTGTCTGAAGAAGGATGCTGAGGGTAGGTTTAGGTATCACTTCACCCTCTCCTCAAACTCCCTACACAAAAAGATTCCCGAAGCACCTTTGAGACAGTCTAACAGTGAACATGTTGTATAATTCGCTGCTGCCAAGTTGCAAGCTATGCTAGTTAGTGCCCATGGGGGCGGGTCTAATTTTCAAGACGATAACAACATGAGAATAGGGATTTCGACAGAGCCATTTCGACCAGATTTGCCCGACCCGACTCGAGCTCCTCCGCCACTAAAAAAGAATATGATGAAGACAGTTGGAATCAATAAAGAAGCTCGTGTTGCAGCGATGAAAATGGCTGGCCAAGAAATACTCAAAATCCGACAGCGCCTTGTATCAACCCCGAATGCATATGGACTCTGATATATCACAGACGCCTACCTGAGGGTCTCCTACAGCGCATGGTACGCGATCTCATTCTCCCGCGGCCTAACGATCAACCAATCAGTAATCTTGCGGCTCAGACGGACACTCGTCTCATCCACCCCCCTCCAGAACAGGTCCGAGGCCAGGAGGCACACGACGGCCGTGAGGACCCACGTGAGCGCAAAGGCGGAGCTGATGTCCCACCCGCACGAGGCGGTCAGGAAGACGAGGGCGTGGGCGCTCAGGATGTTGAGCAGGCCGTAGTGCAGCAGGTAGAAGGAGAAGCTGATCTCGCCGAAGTAGCGGAAGGGCGTGGTGCTCAGCAGCCACTGGGCGGGGGGCAGGGCCTCGAGCGAGGCGAGCACCATGAGGGCGCCGACGCTCGCGTACAGGAAGTCGATGTCGGTGCCGACGTAGTGCGAGGGGGTGAAGACGGCGTGGATGGTGGCGTAGGGCTGCATGGTCCCCTCCTCGGCGCCGTCGGGCCAGGCGCACACGACGACGGACGGGACGAGGGCCAGGAAGGCGAGCAGGTGCTTGCGGGGCACGGCCCGGGCGAGCCTGGCCCAGGGCCGGCGCGGCGGCGCGTCGGCGTCGGGCTCCGCTGCCGCCGTGTCGGCGGTGGAGATGGGGAGCCGTTCCTGCTGCCGGCCCGGGGCCGGCCGCGGCGACGAGGAGAAGGCCACGGACAGCGGGAGCAGCGGCTGGAAGCGCAGCTCGGCGAGGAACATGCCGGCCGTGAAGCAGAAGACGTCCCAGCGGATCCAGTGCAGGGCCCACAGGGCAAAGGCGACGAGGACGAGCTTGCGGCAGCGCGGGCTGAGGCGGGAGCAGGCGAGGCACAGCAGGAAGACGACGAAGGAGCCGCGGTACTCGAAGGGCAGGGTCCAGCAGTGCTCGAGGGTGGGCAGCTGCATGATGTTCCAGGTGAAGGGGTCCAGCAGGTACGAGACGTTGGTGGCGTAGGCGACGACGTGGTTCCAGAAGCCGCCGAGCGTCGCGTCGTCGGCCCAGGGGGAGCCGCTCTTGGGCCCGTAGAGGCCCGTGAAGAAGGTGATGAGGGCGAGCATGGTGGCGAGGGCGAAGAGCGGCGAGAAGAGGCGGAGGCCGCGGCGGATGACGGCCGACCACAGCGCGGTGAGGACGGCCGAGTCGGCGGCGTCCGGGGACGAGATCTTGGACAGCGGCGAGTAGGACAGCACGAAGCCCGAGAGCACGAAGAAGACCATGGTCGCGCCGTGGCCGGCCACGGTGACGTTGGCGAAGAGCGTCGCGCCCAGCTGGCTCTTGAGCGCGGCGTCGAACGAGATCATGACGTGGTAGTTGAACACGATCAGGCACGCCACGCCGCGCAGGCCGTTCAGGTACGACGTCGACGTCACCTTGGGCAGCTTGCGCTCCGTCTTGCCCAGCGGCGCCGCGATGACCCACGGCACCAGGCTCCACGCCACCCGGGACCACTGGATGCCCTTCGCCGCCGGCTTGTCGTCGCTGTGGAGCTTCTCCGTGTGCCACTCGTCCTCCGGCGCCCCGAGCAGGGGGCCCTGCTCGCTGTCGACCTGAGACCCGCCCATGTTGGTATGAGCGATGCGGACGGGAGGTGGTGCTGCGGGCGGTGGGCTGTGGTCGGTTTTCAGACGGGCGGTGGTCTCTGGGTGGTCCTCCGGGTAGAGAGTGGTAGTCCACGGGCACCAGGTGGCCCGGGAGAGACATATAAGAAAGGGCGTCGACGGGCCTTGATGTCGGTTGGCCACGGCAAGCTAGAGACAACCCTCCCTAGATGCCGAGCCTCGCCCCACGCGTGTCTCCCAAAAAGCCGACCTGGAGCATTTGGACAAGATGATGATCAGAATCTGTACTGTTTCTCATGGCGGGCCAGCATTGCCTAGTTGAGGCTGTGATCTTGGTGAGAGCCAGGTGGACGGGCTTTCAGTTGCTATGGGAGGGGCTGGCCCGCCACATACCACGGATACACCGGCACAGCCATCTCATGCTATGATGATTCATGAAAGACATGAGGAATCCAGAGAGTTAATTATTGATGAGATGCTGTGGCCTCATTGGTCAGACGCGTCTCGCGTCTGGTAGGTTTATATATCATGAAATCGCATTTATTAACCGCACGTGGCTACCCATAACAGAAATTCCCTTTCAAACGTTTTGCTCTCCCTCTATGTTATTGTTCAATCCAAAGGATCAACTGATCATGTTTTCGTCCCTTTCAAGCAATCAAACTGAATCATTCATTGTTTAAATATGTAGTGGCCGAATGTGGAAACTTGGTATACGGTCGCATGAGAGGAAAGAGAATCATGTGTACTGATGATGCCCCAAATGTGATATCGTCGGCTCCAAAAAGATCCAACCGTTGAGAAGCGGTAACGCGGGAAAGGCGAAGACATTTCTCTAGCAGAGTGGCGGTAGCCTCCGCTCCATCCAGCAAGCATGTCTCACCCCATCGGTGCTTCTTACCGCCCCGGAAGGGAGAGTTATGCATAAAAAGGGAGATATAGGCATGCTGTCCCGCAATGTCAACCGTTGTGGAATTCCAGAGCCCTTCAGCCTGTCGTAGATATTCATTCTAAACCTTATGCTCCATGGAGCCATGATGGCTGGGCAGTCTGAGAGTGGAATTCACCGATACTAGTTGGCGCCCGACGTCTAAGCCCTTCGGCCATGCCGTGTGGCAGCCTAGCTAGAGGGACCAGAGGAGTGGGCGGGTCACCTAAAGCTGGATGCGAGGTTGTATCTGGCGGATACTTGTCAAGCGTGACCAATGGGTGTGGATGCTAATCCCCATCCAAGGCAGTTGTGCCTGCTGACGTGTTCATGATTTTCAACAATGTGCTCGAGTCGACCTCAAGTGGGATCTGCCTCCGCACGCAGGCTGGGATGGATGGCATCATGCCCCATTGCCCGTTGTGTGTCTCATGAGGGTGAGACCTGAATCAGGGAAAAGATGGCTGGCCCATCCCACTTGGGCACGCTCTCAAGAAGAGCGGGATATAAGTGTGAGTTCGGGGGCAAAGGTCCTATCCTATCAATGATCCGGATTTTTATTCTTCAGCGCGAAGTTTGTGACACTGGCATGGGCCTGAATAACCACGCGCCTGTTTCGCGACGGATCTTCATGGGGGCCATGTCCCACGAACACGTGTAGTCGTTGGACCGTAAGAATAAGAATAGTAAAAAGAAAAAGGGCAAGCGAGCAAATTTTCATCCTGTCGCTCTACCCACGGTGGATTCTCCTTTGCTTGGGAGACCATTAGAGTAATTTTCTCAACCAATTCTTTCGCCTTTATCTTCCAAGGTTCATACAGCATCGCAGTTTATTTGATTCCTTGTCATGTAGTAAGTGTCATTTTTCACCAGTCCGTGGCAGTAATGACCTACCTGACAATGAATGAGACGCAGATACGAAACGCCGAGAAAGTCGCCAGAATTCTAGAACATAACATCGAACCTTTCTCCATCTTTAGCGATATCGACCAGGCCCTCTGCTTCGAAGGACTTGACTCGTGTATGATATGAGAAGGTCTTGTGCACCTAGGCCGTGTCATTCATATTTCCCACTTGGGATCTCTGTACAGGGGCCGTGTTCATACGCAAGCAAGGGTGAAGGAGAGATACACACGAACAAAGTTTGAGCTACCAGATCTCCGACATAGCTTGTCCATCATAACCCTGTATGATTCTGTATGGGAAATGACATATGGCGGATCGGAAAGTTGAGATGCTCCGCCGCTGGATGACAGGACAATCTCTTCAAGAATATCACCAATCGGAGAGGAGGAATCGTGACAGGGCTCGAAGCGAGACAGGCCCTGAAGCGCGCCGTCCCAAGTGGTTGAGTCAGATTGCAAGCAGCCCGAGCTCGTGTCCCAAGTATCATTGATTCGCTTCGCACGAGGGAAGCAGGTGCAAGCATCGACAACAAGGATTGGCCAGAGACGGACTGCGTGCTAGGATCGCACTCTCCCTCAAACCTTCTGTTGAACAGATGCCACTCCTTCCCAGGTGGCAAGACCTGATGACTCAAACCATCGGCCGTCGGCCATCGGGCATCGATGGTTGGTTATTGATCATTGACTACACTGGGCCGTGTGCCGAGGAGGAACGTGCCCTGGGCATCGGAGGCTTTCTTTGACACTGACACCAATCACGACAAGAGAAGCCATCCAGTCGGACGGAGGAGGAGAAAAAAGTGCGGTCAGCAGCATGTAAGTTGCCGGATCGACGCAGCGGTGTTGTACATGTGTACTTGAGTATTCCAAGGCTCCAGCTGGGAAACAATAGCGGCGATCAGGCGACAAAGCTTGACAACCTCACTTACAAGCGAGCTCCACTTTGGTAGAGTCAGTAGCTCAAGGGCTGCACAGGTGGCTGATGGGGGCATTCTTGCGGTGGTGTCAGGGACAAGAGTCAATTGTGTCAATTGTGTGATTTGCAAGTGTGTCTTCTGAATAGACAAAATAGTACTAGCGACACTAGTTGAAGCAGCTTTTAGCTTTGCAGGTTTGGCATGTTCTGCCTGGGCAGAACCCAAAACGCAGGAAGGGACAAGGCTGGATGAAGCAGGCACCATTCTGTACTAGTCTAGTGTGGCAAAAAGCCTCGCCTCGCCTCGCCCAGCGGCTAAAGATCGGCATCGACACGCCGGCTGTGCAGTAGTGTAGTGCACTCCGTCTGTCCGTATGGTCTGACGGTGCGGGAGCTTGCAAGGCATGCCAACGGCTGCACGGAAGGTGGGGTGGGTTGGGGCGATGGAGCCGCACACGGACTGACGGAGACTGTGGTTCAACGGGTGGTAGGGGCCCGGCAGAGATCCACCCGCACCGTCCTGGGTCCTTGGAAGGTACGGCCATTGTTGGGGACTGCCCACACAGCAGTCGACTCGGCTCGTAGTTTTGCGCTCTTTTACTCAGGATCTGGACGCCGCGACGGTACTAACCTAATCTAGGTACCTACCTATTCTCGACCACAACAAACAGATGGTATCTGAACACAACTCGCCTCGCTTGGCGGTGATATTACACAGTACTTTATTACTTGCTGCCCCTCAGGTATATGAATCATCGGTCGACTGAGAGAGAAGTTGAAGCTGCTCACACCGCATGCCTCTCCTTGCCAACCGGCCAGCCAGGACTCGGACCAAGAAACCACGCGTGTGGTCCCAAGGTACTTCAAGTCCGCGGCGATCTCCGTACTAGTCCCCTCCTCCTCCTCCTGCTGCAAAAGAACTACCCTCTGCTCTTAAGCGGCTAACTACCGCTAACTCCTTTGAGATGCCGTCATCCCCAAGTTTTTCTCTAGAACCCTGGTCCCTCTAGCTGAATGTTTTCTTATAAGTCGCCTCTTTAGTCCTTTTCGCAAAGCCAAAGGCTTCGACCGGGTACTACCCGCGGCCAACTCCCGACAGGCGAAGCTACTTTTTTTTCTCCAGGGGCCAAGTTGTGAGGAGGCCATTGTTCGACATGTCACTGTTATTAACGAACCTGTTCATCCTCCCCTGAGTTTATCCATCCCGTTATCATATCGTTGCATTGTCCTCAGCCACAATGGCCCGAGGCAGCCCCTCCGACCTCCGGGACAAGTCACCTTCCGATCCCCGGTCAGGAGCCGAACCCGGGGCCGTGGCTTCGCCGGACCACACCGGCTCTGGGTCCAACATGCCGCCCACCTCCCTTCAGAAGACTGCATCACGAGCCTCGGCGGCACGGTCACACTCTGGCTCAACTGCCCGCACTCCAAAATGGTGGAAGATCCGCCTGTTCAAGGGCATGGTCGGCGACCTGCGCCGCCGCGCCCCCTACTACTGGAGTGACTGGAAGGACGCCTGGGACTACCGTGTTGTTCCTGCCACTGTCTATATGTATTTTGCAAAGTATGACGCGGCTTTTCTCTTACGCAGACGCCCAATTGCACCTGAACGATGCTGATCCAGACACCCAACAGCATCCTCCCAGCCCTGGCCTTCTCCCTGGACATGTTCACCCGCACCCACTCGCAGTACGGGGTCAATGAGGTACTGCTGGCCTCGGTCCTCGGCTCCGTCGTCTTCTCCGTCCTCGCCTGCCAGCCGCTCGTCATCGTGGGCGTGACGGGGCCCATCACCGTCTTCAATTACACCGTGTACGACATCATGGTGCCCACCGGGGTCAACTACCTGGCCTTCATGTGCTGGATCGGTCTGTGGGCCCTCGTCATGCACTGGATCCTCGCCGTCACCAACTCGTGCAACTGGCTGCGCTACGTCACCCGCTTCCCATGCGACATCTTCGGCTTCTACGTCGCCTTCATCTACCTCCAGAAGGGCGTCCAGATCCTCACCCTGCTCGGCGACCGCGAGCCCTTCTACCTGAGCGTCATGGCCGCCATGCTGGTCTTCTTCATCGCCTACGCCTGCGGCCAGCTGGGCGCCAGCTCGCTCTTTAACCACTACGTCAGGGTCTTTCTCAAGGACTACGGGACCCCGCTGACCGTCGTCTTTTTCACCGGTTTCGTGCACATCGGCAGGATGAAGCAGGTGGACCTCGACAGCCTCCCCACGAGCGCCGCCTTCTTTCCCACCCAAGATAGGGGCTGGCTCGTCCACTTCTGGGACATCAGGGTGGCCGACGTGTTTCTCGCCATACCCTTTGCGTTGCTGCTGACCATCCTGTTCTGGTTCGATCACAATGGTAGGCTTGCCTCAACATAGACTTGGCGGATGCTGACTGGGGCACTTCGTGGCTGACCTGCTTTCATTCACACAGTATCATCCCTCATCGCCCAGGGCACCGAGTTCCCACTCAGAAAACCACCCGGCTTCCACTGGGACATCTTCCTACTGGGCCTGACCACCGGCGTCGCCGGTCTTCTCGGCATCCCCTTCCCCAACGGCCTCATCCCGCAGGCGCCCTTCCACACGGAGTCCCTGTGCGTCACCAAGGTCGTCCACAGCGACAGCGGCGAGAACTCGGCCGGCGCCGGCGCCGACGACGAGGGCGGCGACAGGAAGGGCCACTGGGAGCTGCGGCGCACGCACGTGGTGGAGCAGCGCGTGTCGAACCTGGCGCAGGGCCTGCTGACGCTGGGCACCATGACGGGCCCGCTGCTGGTGGTGCTGCACCTGATCCCGCAGGGCGTGCTGGCGGGGCTCTTCTTCATCATGGGGTACCAGGCCCTCGAGGGCAACGGCGTCACGGCCAAGATCCTGTTCCTCCTGCGCGACTCGGAGCTGACGCCGTCCGCCAGCCCGCTGCGCCGCGTCCGCCGCCGCTCGCGCGTCTGGCTCTTCGTCGGGCTCGCGCTGCTGGGCTTCGGCGCCACCTTCGCCATCACGCAGACCGTCGCCGCCGTCGGGTTCCCCGTCTTCATCATCGCGCTCATCCCCGCGCGCGCGCTGCTGCTGCCGCGCCTGTTCACGCCGCAGGAGCTCGCGGTCCTCGACGCGCCGACCGCCAGCCCGTTCACCATGGAGAGCGTGGGCGGCACGTACGGCGGGGACACCCCCGACGTGGACGACGAGGGCGACGATGCGGCGTCGTTTGCCGCTGCGGACGACGACGGGCAGAATGGGAGCAGCGGTGCCTTGTTCGGGGGCCGGGATGGGGGTGCTGAGGGTGGCGGCTTGGGACGGAGGAAGAGCGAGGCCGAGCTTGCTGAGCTGGGGGAGAGCATGCGGATGAGGAGGAGGAACAGTGGTGTTTTTGAAGGAGAGAAATGAGATGGTGCGTCTGTTGAGAAGGCGATGTAATGGGCATAAATGAAATGGGTCAAGCTGGGGGGGGGGTTCTAAATGGGCTTCGGTAAAGGCATTTGCCATTGGGCAACAGCACATGTTCGGGGTTATATATAATGCATAGATGAACATAAATTGTAATGTCAAGTCACGCAGGCATGAACACGCGATTGATTCACTTTTATTCGCTATGAATTTGTTCTCACTCAAAGATATGTATGTGATGCCCAACTAGATTATCCAACCCTGCACTGTCAGCAGCAGTGAGCCGCAAACTCCAAAACTCCCACGCATGGTGCTACCCTAATCCTACCAATTACTCCTCATCACTGCTGTCCATCGCGAAGCCACCCCTGACCCTCGGGCGCCTCTTGCTGACCACAGGAACGTCGTCATCCTCCCCATCGTCCGACTCTTGGTTTGCCAGGGTGTTAGCTGTCTTCTCCTTGAGCGGGGACCGCCGTTGGTTAGTCGCCTCCTCCTTGGGGTTGGACGACAACGGCGTATCATCCGTTTCCATGTGATCGCTGTCTGAGTCGTGGTCCTCCTGCGCGCCGGCGGCACTGGCCGCGCCGGCAGGCGACGATGGATCCGCGTCGTCCATGTCCTCGTCCTCGTCGCTGCTATCGGCCAGGAAACCTCCCCTCGTCTTCTTGGGCTTGGCGACGCGTCTCCTCGAGGCCGGCGGGCTGGTTTCGTCGTCGTCGTCCCCCAGGGCGTCAGACTTCCTCTTTCTCGAGCCCGAGCTGCCCTGCGACGCACGCGGCGAGCCAGCCGTGTCACTCTCGCCATCCTCGGCATCACTGTCGCCCATCAGCCTCTTGATGGTGTCCGCGATCCCCTGCGGCGTCACCTCCGGCTCCTGGAGCTGCGCCGCATCCGTCGGTGCGAACTGGAGGGCCTTCTTGACGCGCTGCCGGATCGCCTCCTCGCGCGCAAAGAAGTCCGCGTCCGCCTCGGCATCCGACTCGTCATCGTCGGGGTTGACGTAGAGCGCAGACTTGATCTTGCGCTGTTTCTCGAGGTCGCGCTTGCGCCGCTTCTTCGCCCTCTCGGCGCGCTCCTCGTCCTCTTCGTCCGTCGGCAGGCCGCCGTCCTCCCCGCCGTCGGCCTTGCGGCGGAGGCGGCGCTTCTTGGCCGGTTTCTCGTTCCCTGGGCCGACGAGCTTGCTGGGTTTGAGGTTGGCTGGGAAGAGCGCCTCGTCCCCGTCGTCGAGGAGATCGTCGATGTCGTCATTCTCATCGTCGTACACGGCTTTCTTTCGCGGAGCGGTCTTGCGTCGGACCTGGTCCTCGGCGGTCTCACCGTCGTCGAATGCTGGGGGGTCGAATTCGGCCTTGTCGATCAGTGCCTTGTACTCCGCCAGGTCCTCTGCGAAGTGCCGCGAAGATATGATCCAGGCTGACCCGATCTCCTCATCTAGCGCCGAGGACAAACGCTCAAAACCAAGAACCTGCATGAGCAGGCGCAAACGAGGATTCTTGAAAATTGCCGTTTTTCGAGCATCGTTGTCGGCTCGGAGGGCTGGTCAAAATGTTAGCATTGATGGAAAGTCCGGTGATGAGAAGGGTATCGACTTACTGAAGAATTCAGGTTCTGCCATGGCGCTCTTCCAATCTTCCCTCAGGGTCATTGTGCCATCAGGCTCCTCCACCATGAGCTTAGCTTTCTCGCCTGCTTCCCAGACAGAACGCACGACCTCGCAGGCTGCCAGCTGGTTCTTGACCCATTCGATTTGGTCGCTCTCATTCTTGTCTAGCAGCAGGCCAACAGCAGTTGCTACCTGCTCTGCCAAGGTAAGGTCTGGACGACGGAACTCAAGGGCGGCGGCCGGCTTTGGTGTGGAACTGCTCAGCACCTGCTTGTCGTAACCATACTCAAGGTAGTATGCTGTCGAGTTAATCTTGGAGAACAGCATTTCAATGATCAATGCTGGTCGCTCCTCAATCTTCTTCACACAACGTCGCAGGATCTGCTTCACAAGTTCTTCCCAGTCCTTGTACATCCCTGAGGATTTATCGAGAGGCTCAGGGCCCTTGACCATGTTGTAGAGCAGATGTATGATGTCGACACGGAAGAGCATGACGCTCATGTCCTGCTTGAAAGCTAACCGGTAGAAGTATCGATGGGCCCTCTTCAACTGCGACTCGTCGAGATCGCGGTAGTACTTTGTGAATTTGACAAATGTGTCCACGACGCCTTGAGGGACGAATCGATTGGCGAACTTCTTGAAATCGAACTTGCGCTCTTGGGCCGTCCTCTCGGCAGCTGCTTGTTCATCGGCAGAGCCTGCGTCTTCCTCATCGCTGCCATTGGCCTCACCGTCCTGCGAAGCTGCGACGGCGGCCTTCTTCTTCTTTCGTGTTCTCCTCTTGGACCGGACCTGCATGTCTACGTTCTCCTTGGAGTATGCCTCCAAGACGCGCATGTACGTGTGAACGAGTTCTGTGCACGCATCCAAATAGTCAAATCCTTGGTCTTTGTATGCGCGCACAATATTGACGATCGTGTCGTGGGTAACCTCTTCATAGAACAGACGGCTCAGTGCGTTCTCTGCGATCTCTTGGTCCTCCTCATTCTCTGATGCGAACATTTCCTGAATCGTGAGAAGAATCTGCGTGAAGCATCGCATAACGGCGTTCAGCTCGCGCCAGTCGCCATCGGTGAATGATTTGTGTAGATTCCGCTTCAGGGCGATGAACATCTCTTGGTTCAGCACGCCTGCGACCAGCTGAAAACTGCTCACTTGATCGTCGGCCGAAGAAGTCTTGCCCTTCTTGGATTGTTGTCTCGCTCTTTCGGCCTCCAGGAACCAGGCAACAGTGTAGAAGAATTGTTGACCATGGTACTGCATTACTTCTGTGCCTTCTCTCTCTAGGGTCTTGCGCACCTGTGAAAACAGCGGGTTGAAGCCGGAATCCAGGAATTCCTCCACGAATCCGCACAGTTGGTTATTCGCTCGCGCGTTTAATATGACCTGAGGACCAAGGTCCTTGGGCTCCATGCTTTCCTTTGCTGCTCGTCGTGGGGGTCGGAATGTTTTGGTCTCATCCAATTTCCGCTCTCGACTGGACACATCTGCAAGCGCACTTTGACCCGACAGTGAGGACACTTTGCCGTCTGATTTCTGGATCCACAACATGGTGCCAAAACGACTGTGTCTTGTTGGAGCCTTGCGGCTGTATGATCGTAACATGGATGCTTCCTTCTTCATCGCACCAGCCAGCTCGTCCGTCTTGGCCTTCATGAGTTCCTGCTCGTTGAGGAAGAGCTTTTTGACGTCAACCCTTTTGATGAGATGGAAAATGATCTCCATAACGATGACGTCCTCAGTCTTGAACTCTTCGCCCATATTCGATGCTAGAGTCAGGAGAGTGAGGAAGATGTCCTGGTACGAGAAGGCGTCGATGAGGGCCGACCGGGAGATCTGAGTCTCATCTCCATCGAAACTGAGCCCAGGAGGAGGCGTGATCATGGCGACATTCCGCAAGAAGTAGAGAACAAGCTTAATGATCCCGACATCCCTTTGCGACCTGTCGCCGATGGGCATCGCCATAGAGGGCAGGGCAACACGCACTGCTGTATGCAGAATCTGTGCCCCGTCGAAGTTGAGAATATCGCGCTTGTATTTCAGCTGTGCCAGCTCGAGTACCGGGACATGCCTGTGGTGGTTGACGGTCATGGTCTCCTTGTTCTTTTCGATGGGCCAGGTCAAGGGAGCCAAGAGTTCGTAACAGGCGAGAGCTAAGCGGGACTTGTATCTCTCGTCCTTGCAATTCTCTTTCCAAAGGGCTAGGATGTGCATCAGGTCTCCGCTGACCAGGTTTGCGTCGGATATACATCGCGCAACGTCCATGCGGTTGTGCCTTTCGTCGTAAAATCGGATCCATTTCTTGATGTCGCGCAGGACGTCGAGAGCGTCGTCTCCTAGCCTGTAATGTGCCCCATCGTCTTCGTCGGCAAATCCTCCAAGCTGTTGCGTAGACACCCCAAGGTCAGCCTAGAATTCCACTCTACAAAGGGCAGTTAGGCGGATCGCCACTTACAGCCGAGACGAGACTGTTGATATGTGCCCGAACTTCGGGATGCACCACATCTTCTCTGTCAATCGAAGACTCCATGGTCGCTGTCCGTGGGTCTGACCCCGAGCCACAGTAGTGACCAATATCAGAACCCTTCGGAGACAGTATGTGGTGGTGTTGACTTTGGAGGGCCGGATCTAAGATTTGGAGCGCGTAAATGGGAAACGCCTGGGAGACGCGCCGCGGCAAAAGAAGACGCGTCCGTCGCTTAGACGGATGCCACCCCCCTTCCCCACCAAACCCTCCACCCCCAGCATGTGGACCCGAACCCTTGGAACGCTTCAACAAAGCCCGAAGGTAGCCGCAGGGGTCTCGGCTATGATGCCGAGGCGTTCGTTGGATTAAGCGACATCATACCGAGGACGTCTGTCCGCAACCAGTCTATCATTCTTTCACCACATAATTCATCTGGCAAAATGGCATTCTCAGCTTCAAGAACGCGTGTTTTTCAAAGAGTATTACCTCAATTGAGGCAGTACAGCTCCTCATCAACGCCTGTCAAGAGATTGGGCGTTGTGGGCGCCGGACAGATGGTGAGCACTCCAGACATGTGATAGCCTCAAATGAGTTCCCAACTGACCTTGATATCAGGGCCTCGGAATAGCTCTGGTCGCCGCACAAAGAGCCCAAGTCCCCGTCACTCTGGTGGATACCTCTCAAGCATCTCTCGACAAAGGCCTCAAGTTCGCAGGTGTGTTGCTCTTAGGGATCATCTCGTACGCGGGCGAGCGAGCCATATACTGACCTGACCATGCAGACAAGCTCCTTGCCAAAGATGTCTCCAAGGAACGCATCACCCAGGAGCAGGCCGACCTGGCCCGCTCAAACCTGACACCTTCAACGTCCATGGACCCTTTGTCCGAGGTCGATTTTGTGATCGAGGCCGTGCCAGAGATCCCCAGCCTCAAGTTTGACATATTCTCAAAACTGGCCGAGGTGTGCCCACCACACGCCATCCTGGCCACAAACACATCATCCATCTCCATCACCCGCATCGCTGCCGCCACGACCAAGGACCCCAAGGACCTCTCGGCCAGCTCGCGCGTCGTCTCGACACATTTCATGAACCCCGTGCCAGTGCAGAAGGGCGTCGAGATCATCAGCGGCCTGCAGACCAGCCAGGAGACGGTCGACCGCGCCATCGCCTTTTGCAAGGCCATGGGAAAGATCCCGTCCGTGTCAGCCGACTCGCCCGGCTTCCTGGCAAACCGTATCCTCATGCCCTACATCAACGAGGCTGTCATTTGCCTAGAGACAGGCGTTGGCGACCGCGACTCGATAGATGCCATCATGAAGAACGGCACCAACGTGCCAATGGGCCCGTTGCAGTTGGCTGACTTCATCGGGTTGGACACATGTCTGGCCATCATGAAGGTTTTGCACGGGGAGACGGGCGACAGCAAGTATCGACCCAGCGTGCTCTTGGGTAAGATGGTGGATGCCGGTTGGCTGGGCAAGAAGAGCGGCAAGGGCTTCTACGACTACTGAGTGGTCATAGTGATGCCGTGATCTAATTCACGTGTAGTTCTAGACCTCTAAGGTAGCATTGAAGTTTGAAATAGGACTTCAAGTGCTCAATTTTCATACGTGAGAGCTTCCATCGCTCTCTCATTTATCCAGCGAGAGCCCTTTAAACGCGGAGTCACAACGCATTGTCTACACACACACACACACACACTGCTAACTGCCGCGGCTCCACGTGGTATGTCCTTGTTACTTTTCTGCTTATCTGGGTACTCGCTCACAAGGCACCACTCAGACGGAGCTCATCAGAGTCCAAAATCAGGATGCTCAGGATATACTCCACCGCAGGCACAGCGTCTTCCCCAGCTGGAATAGGCCCGGTACATTTGATTGTCAGCCCACCCACAGATTGACACTGTAATTTACGAGTCGACATTATCCGTCGTTTCCAATGGGGAAGTCCCCTATCTACCACCCGAAGACCGCCCGAAGGAATAAATGATCACCCCACATTTCAACCTCGACAGAGGAGATATACGTGCTACGAGTTCACTCCACTTCCCCACAGGACGCCATCATGTATCGAAGAGACTGGGCAAAGGGCAAGTGCCGTGACGAGGCTCACACGCCCCACAAGACGTGCCTCCGGCTGCAACGGAGCCAAGTCCCGCTGCAGCCGGTAGAATGAACAAGGCTTAGTCCACGCCCCCGCAGGCGTCGCCCGGATGCTGTCGTTTTCGGATCCGCATTAGCTGGGGCCCATATCGTGGCCCAAGAGGTTCTAGGCGGTCAAGGTCGGTCACCACCTCTTCTCTGTTTTTGTTTTTTGCGAGACATTTGCTTCTCCGGCTATGTGATCAGTCAAGCCCCGGTTGAAGCGAGGCGAGACGATGTCGGGCGCCACACTTTTTTGCTTTTTTTCCCCCCACCTGCCTTGCTGCTCGATGTGCCGATTTCAGGAATATCATCCGGGGTCTACCATATTGACGTGGGCGAGATAGGCGAATCCTTTCGTCTCTTTACTCCCTTGACTCCACGGGACATCACAGCCTTGTAGCTGCAGGGTGAGAAGCACAAGGCACCTTCCGGGCGCCGGTGCTGCAGCCCGATAGGTCATATCTGGGAAACGTGGTCGCGCTGAGTGCGGCCCGCGTCAAGTGGGATGGATAGCAATGCACATACATCGCCACTTTCACAAAGGGAGTGGGGGCCAAGAATGGCGAGAACTTTCCCCTCCCCCCAACCCCCCCTTGGTATCAATATAGATCTCAGCCCAATCCTTCGACCGGGAAAATCAGCAGATACCGGGTTTCGTCGTGAGACTCGAGTATCCATGGCCTACTTGCTTGTACACAGTAGACCGGGACCGGCCGCCTAGCTGATGACCGCCCCCGTTGAGCCCCAACCACCTCCTCGCTGTCTCATTGAAGTCGGGGGCGGGGAGGGCAAACCCGCAAGTATCCCCGCGTAAGCAAGCATGGCGGCGTGGCCCAGGCATCAACAGCCGCCTTCTCATTTCAACAAAACCCGCCAGATGCTGGGGTCGCGCGGCCCAGACGCCGGCCAGCTGGCCGTCGCCTTCTCCCCCCATGACTCGAAGGCGAGAGATCTGGGAAAGGGATGGTGGTCGCGAGATCGCACAAGCAAGTCTCGGGACATGCAAGCCTCGCTGCTGATACCCGTCCTCGCATAGCCTCTCCCGCGCCAGCTTCCCTGGCCGGCTCGGCAAGGCGTGCTCTCTGGATGGGGCCACATGCGCGTGCTCGTCGCGCACAAGGCCATACCGCGCCCTCGAGCGCCCGGGCTCGCACCCTAGGGGTTCACGATAACCGAGCTGCGAGATCCCATGGGCTGAATCGGGGAGGATCACAAGATTCCGCACTCGAGGGCATGCGCCTCCCATCACTGGGTGCGTTTCTCGCAGCTCCACGCCACAGAGGTCGCGAGAGCCTGTCTCTGTTTGCGGGGTGCTACGGCATGACCTAGGTAGGACAGTATGTGAGACATCAGAGTGATATCTGGGGCCATGAGGCACCCAAAAAAATGATAGTCAACGTGAATAAGGCTCTCTCTTCATGTATTTCAACACACCGGTCGGCGACCCATGGCTTTCTATTTTACCAGGGTCCATCCCTCTCGTTGAGAAGGGTAAGACATATCAGAATGCGCAGGCTGTGCATGCATGTAGCTTCTACCAGATGATAGTGGCCCTTGTACTCAGCATCTTCAGCTCGAGCTCCTCGTTGTCGCCGCTTCGACGCCAGTTTAGAGGTGTGAGAATATCATGGTACAATATTGTGGTGTTTGAACGTTGCTGTGGCGTTCTGAGGCTTAAAATATCAGGCCTACCAGGCATTTCTAGCATGGGATGAGTCGTCGCAAGTAAGTCCAGAATTTTCTTCGGGCTTGGAAGTCATCTCGTGTCCATCAG
This sequence comes from Diaporthe batatas, assembly GCF_019321695.1. Classification (NCBI taxonomy): domain Eukaryota; kingdom Fungi; phylum Ascomycota; class Sordariomycetes; order Diaporthales; family Diaporthaceae; genus Diaporthe; species Diaporthe batatas. The sequence goes on along the minus strand of NW_025408562.1, from coordinate 513,750 downwards.
CAAGGAGCCACAACATGACATACCCGATGTACGTGGCGGCTGGCTTCACATTGCGCCAAAGCTTCGTTCTACATAGGCAGGAACGCGAGAAAAGACTGCTTTAAGGGTTAGGGAGGTTTAGGATTGGAGACACGCGGCATGTAGGAAACGAAACCGAGGATAACATGCTGGTCTAGAGCGTTTATATCTAACCGGGGAATCTTCAAAGCTATGGAAACGAGTAACGGCCCGGTAAGGGAAGGCAGATGCGAAGAGACCAATTCCAGGCGCCCATGCTGTCCTCACAGTGTTTGTTTTCCACATAATGTTTACAACCTCTGTGGGGCCTGGGGGTCGCCGCTCGTTTCTCCAGTGATATAGTCGTTCGGCTTCGCGCGAGAAACCCTAACCTGCCCAAGCGTTCCCAGAACCGCTCGCATCTGTTTGCTGGTTCGAGATGGTCTAGGGCGCTCAGACGCCACTAGTGCTCATCCTCCAAGCAGTATTCCCACTCAGGTTCTCCCGCCTCAAGCAATGCCTTTGTTGTTTATGCACATCGCAACGACATTCCGCGTGGGCTGTAGATACACTGACATCGCCTGTTCCGAGGATTCATGGACAGAAGTCAAGAGAGAAAAGTGCTCAGGGTGTCCTTAGCGGCTCAAAGTCCCAGTGAAACAAACGGCCCAGCCACTACCGCCAAGTCTGGCAGCAGTTCCCCCCAAGCACTGACGCCATGGCCCACACGCTGGGCAATCGCTGTTTGACAGCAGGTTCAACAGATCAGAGATGAATCACACGGAGCTCAAGCCAGGGGTCCGGTCCCAGTGCATGCCGCACGTCCAGCGTCTCCTGGGAGGGCCAGTGCCCGCCGTGCCTGTCAAGTCCCTCCCAGCCTCACCGGGGCATTGGCTTTGCTTTCAGGCAGAAGACCAAGAGGAGGAAGTAGCAGTGACATTGCGCGTGTCGATTGCGCGATACGGAAATGATGTTTCTGAGCTCATGCCACATTGCCCAGCGTGTCACAATCAGGTTGATCGGATGGCACCGGGGCGGGCCTCCCGCGTCCTCAACGCTGATCACGAGATTGTAGGCTGTGCAGCGGATGGTAAACCTGCCGGCTTAGACCGCGAGGACTGGGTGATAAGATGGCAGAGCGCAAGGCAAATTCCCAGTTCGGTGTCCCTCTCCAGCGAGTGAGCACCTCCACCACACATCGGTTGACCTCGTGCCCTGGGACCCGGTGACCGGGACAGGCGCTGATATGAGTGCAAACAGACACGGTCCACACGTTCGAGCAGACTTCTGCACCTCACGCCCCGTAGGATCGTCTACAGCAGCTGAAGGTATGCGGGGAGAGTTGGCGACAACGTCAACGCTCGCAATGGACCGAGACTTTTACCCGTCGGTCAAAGCTGAGATGGGGCGAAACAAAAGAGAGCCGGGTACCTGCTGACCCGCCCAGCCATGATCGTAGGCACTGACCTGACCAGAGCAGGCTACGCACCAGTGACACATGTCAGCTAGACTTCATCCCGGAGGAGGCTGCGTTTCTCCTCGTTCCATAAACGTGTTCTGTTTTATTTGCCGTCCCACTGGGCCGTAAGCGTTCCTGACGGATAGCATCCGATCGACGTATAAACCAAGAACCAAGCACAAGCATATTCTGTTCTGTTTGCCGTCCCGCTGGGCCGAAGGCGTTCTTGATGGACAGCATCCGATTGACGTATAAACCAAGCGCAAGCATGTCGGCCTGGCAGCCTGGCGGCCTTGGAGCGTGGCTATGTCTGAATGTGCGCGAGCATGAGCCACAGATTTGCACGAGCCTCCTGCCCGCTTCCAACCGGATCAGAAAAACAAAAGAATAAGAATAAGACAGGGGTTGGAATATCCCCTGAAGTCTCCAGGCACCCGGGAAGCCATGAAAGTGTCCCCTCGAGGCCCTTTTGCTCCAGGTTGATTGCCCGTAGGTCATCGGTGACGGAAGAGCCTCAAGTCATTGGACGACGAGGACGGGATACTGCGTCCTTGGCCAAACGCCACTCGCGCAAGATGCCCGCCCCGTTTCTGCCGGCCCTTGGAGGAGCGCGTGGCCGCCGGCATAGACTTCACACTGAGGGGCTTAAGCGAGGGAGTACAGGCTGCACGTTGCCGTCGTCGCGCAGACGCTTGTCTTGCAGCGCAGTGGATACAAGCCGGACCCCGGTACTACCAAGACGCCCTTGGGCTGTGGGTCTGTTCTATCAGATGATGTTAGCGACCCATTTGGCGGCGAATACAGGACGCTCACCTGGTTGGTACTGGATTTTGTGTGAGAAGGAGGGATAGCTGGGTCAGGTGTGATCTCGGCGTCACTTCTTCGGACGTTGCATGCTGGGCGAAGGACGGTTACCATGAGTTACTCCTGAAAGCAGCAGCTCTACAGGCGCACTAGTTTGTGGCCGGCCCCCTTTGTGTGGTGCGGCTTTTCCGTGGAGCAGAGTTTGGCTATTCAATCCAGGAATTACGAGGTAAAAAGACACATGTACCTATATGTGACCGTGTAGCGATTCGTGGAACTCTCGCGCATGAATGTGCCTGGTTAGAGACGTACGGAGCCCATGGGTGCCCCTTGCGCCGGACGACGGCCGTTGTGCAGATCCTCCCGTGCGGCGCAATGAAGAGACTTGACCTACGGCAAGAGAGCCCAACAGACTGCCCTATGGGCAGTGGGTGGGCGATTCGACCGGCAGATGCCGAAGACGTTGCAGAGGTGACTGGCGATAATGAGCGATCTTAACCACGCCCTTTTTGTGATCAGTTGGTTTATCCCCTTTTCTCTTCCCCGCAAACCAAGACCCGACGCGTCTCAGATGGCTTCCGCGCACCTCTATGACCACCGCGGGCTGAATAAGAGAGTAAGGGCCGGAAAGTCTAACCCATTGGGCGTATTGCCTGATCGACTATGACGAGACCCCGTGCTGCCTGACGGTGTCACCAGGTGTCGCATTTCGGAAAGACCCTTCTGATGGGAGCAAGAGGCCCCGTCACCGGCTGGGCCGTAGAGCCTCACATCACGTCTTGCATCATGCGGCGCCCAGCATCAAGCCTTGCCAAAGTAGGTTTGCACCTGCTGCAGGTCCAGTCTTTTTTCCGTTTCACCATGGCGAGGCGCTGAGACCCTCCCCCTCAAACAGAAAAAGAAGAAAAGGGAAGGAAATGTGTGAGTATCGCCAGCAGGCAGGCTGGCAGGGCAGCCGCGCGCGCCACCAGCTTGCGGGAATAGCAACATGATGTGGACCTGTGCTTTTTTTGTGCCTCTGCCAAACATCCAAGCCACTACTGACGGTCAGCTGCGATTCGATCCCTAGCCAGGTACCAAGGTGCCGGGGGATGGGCGGGGCCGTTGCTTGCTTGCTGTCGAAATGCCTTTGTGTTATCATGCCGTGGCTCCCTTGGAGCGCATACAGTCTCCAAACATAGAAACAACGCTCGGTGCCGTACTGTGAGGCTGGTCGAACCTCCAGGCTTGGTGGCAGTTTGGTAGTGGGCGAGATCCAAGCGTGCAAGCCTAGTGGCCTGGGCCGTCTGATGTCCGAGACAAGCTTGAGTCAAGCGACGGGAAAACCATTGTTTGTGTTTGGCCGACCAAAGATCGCACGAATAGCACACATGGGCTCCTGCCTCCGTTTGGAGTCGCTGTCGCTCGGCGGGTGGCTAGGCGACGCGGATCCGATATGTTGGAATTCCGAGCTCCTCGGTGCATACATCAGTCAAGGGTCAGGCTCTGGACTTTTGCGCACCCCCTCGGTCACTCTTCGGTCAAAGGGGGTGGAGACGCTTCGGCCAGCTGTTCCTTGAATGAAGGATGTTGGCTGAATGGACGGCCCTTACCCATGAGTAGGAGAGCCGCCGTATGTGGTAGTGCACGGGTGTTTGGCAGTTTTTGTATAGCTGATGGGCGATCTCAGTCCGCATTGCGCTCCCTACATGGACGTTGACGAGGCCACCAGATCCCCTGCTGGATCACACTGGTGCAAGCTGTACAGGATACCTCTTTCGGCTAGCCTGTGGGCCGTTTCGAAGTAAAAACATGCCCTCTCACCCGGCCATTAAAGTTGTTCGCACCCAGGTACACGGACCTCATCCCTTTGCCGGGTGGTGAAGAGAGGACGTTGAGGCCCGACAAAAACGTGAATGCAGGCGAACATTTGACTGCAGAAAGCTGCATAACTGGAGTGGTGACGTTTCTTTCAGGGGGTCCAGATCAGTCACAAGCAGCAAATTTCCGTCAAGGCACACTGCTGATACGCGTGTTGCGGAGGTTGAACAATATTCCGAGGGCAGCGACCCGTCATAGCGTTTTCCTGACACATCAAGTGGCCGTACGTCCTGTGAAGAATGGGACGGTGAGGCTAATGACATATTCAGAGAGTGTCGAAGCGAAGGAGGCGGGTGGGCAGGCCCAACCGAGTGGCACCGGGGTGGGTGATGCAAGACATCATCGCGTGCTCCGCAGATACAAAGCTGGGAACAGTTGGATGGAGTCGAATCGGTGCAGGGCTTGCGCCGCTGTCTTGGAGTTCCAGTCTCGCCTATGCCTTACCGTGCGAGGCACGAATCCGAGTTACCATGGTCCTCGGCAAATGTGAACAATCCGAACAAGGCGCGGGTAGGGGTGAGCGTACCAAACTGTGTACCATGTCGTACCTAGTAGTAGTTAGAAACGGTTTCCACCCCAAGTGCTATTCTGAGCGGCCGATCAGTCTTTCGTCTCAACTATCGCATGTCGTTTGAGCGTGCGCAGTTGATCATATCTGGGAAACGACATCCACTTCTTTGAAGACTACGATGCGAGTATGAGTGGGATCAAAATACGCGCGAGGCGCTCCAATGTCGTGGGGCATCTGCCCCGATCTCGCCAGTCAAGGAACACGCCATGGCATTGTCTTTTGGTTGTACCACTGCGAGCCACGATCAGTAGCACGCTCAGCCGGAGGCTGACCTTGGGACAGGGCTTCCTTGAACGCGATTGTGCGATTGGGCTCCCCAGTCCAGGGACAGGCGTGCTGGCAGTTGACGATTGACAAATTACTATGTAGTAACACGGTCCCTTGGTCAAACACAGGAGATTGAGCCTCATCAGTCTCCAAAATCTCCGACCCAACAATGCCTTCACGGTCGTCACTCCCCGGGACCAGCGAAGGCTGAGAAGGTGGGTGAAGACTAGGATCTGCGTTCCGGAAGACTGAAGCGCGATTACATAGTACAACCTTTGTGGGCGAGCAGCAGAATATCCGCAGAGGATCTCCGGTAGAAGTGGGTATCAGACGTGCCGTGGACCCTTTAATCTGGGCCATCACCATGCTACAGGGGTGAGCCTATCCAGCCCCGGCGGTCAAGTTCGGGGATCGGTAACGTACTCGCAGAGACGGTCTCGAACATGAGAGTTTTTGGCAACGTCGTTGATCTTGCCTTCGTGTGGTAGGTAATCTTGCAGACCGGCGAAGATCCGCCACCTTCCGCCCGACGCAACAGGCACAGTTCTTTTCCCAACGGCCAGGTGCAAGGCGGGGCTCAGTGTTCAGTGCTGGCCGCCACAAGGCCGATTCACGGACGCCGCCGTTCGCCCAGCCACGTCGCGGAGCGGTCGGGAGGACTTGTGGCTAGGGAGCACAGTCCAGGCCCCTGCCGGCGGCTGTGGAACAGGGGAGGGCCAGACAACAAGCCTCAAGACGAGAGACTGTGCGCTTCCCGATCATACCATGGGCGCGGCTAGCTGCTTTTGCTCTGCTGTTCCCGTGGTAGTGTCTAGACCAGAGGTCCTCAGTTGGCCGGTCAGATGGGCCTCTCCGCTCAGTATGCGCCCTGTCACACGCATTTCTGGCGTCCTCCTGCCGGCTAGCAAAGAGAAGAAATGTTCGTAACCCCCTTGCTCGTGGCAGCCGTAGGACAGCGCTCTGATTTGGAGTAGAGCCGTGCAGGGGCGACGGGTCGGATGTGAAATGTCTTGTGGGAGGTTTCTCAAAGACGGACCCAAATCCGACTGCAACCCATCGCGTCAGGGCGTAGCTGGGAAGGGCTCGGCCTGATTCTCTTCCAAATGCGAACAACCTCGCGAAAGTGCGACTGCCCAGGCACAAACCTAAACGACATCCATGACCCCTTTATTAGCAGACAGGCGGGTAGATGGAGCTTACCTGTTGGAAGAGCAGTCTCACTTTTGACCGGGTCACTGGATGGCTTGGCATCAAAGCCAGCTGGCTTCCGTACTGGGTAAGTCATGAGTCGTAAGCGGTGCCGTCAGGCCTGGCACGTCTAGTAAGGATGCAAGCAATGCTAGCCGGTGTGAAATTGCCCAACTTGACCGCACTACTGATGATGGAAGAAGTATCCTGGGTTGTGTCGCCCCTATCATCCTGCTTATGCGGCACTTTGTAGGTTTGGAAGCGTTGTTCACGATGCTTTGCCTGCAGAGACGCATTGGCGAACGGCGTCAGCAAGGGTCGAGCGCGGCCTGCTGCAGCGCAGAAGGCAATTGGCTGCGCATTCTTCATCATGCGTGGCAGCACTGGGAGCTTGTCGTTCATCCCAATCTTGCGGCATTGACACATCTGAGCGCTTTATGAACGCCACTGCGTATCGCACCAGGGTTGTTGAGCGGTTTCGTCGGTCGCGCAACAGCGGGTCAGCGGGTTAGACACCGAGATCAAGTTTGATTGCAAGCCAAGATGTTATTGGACGCATCTCGGATGTATACCACGGTAAAGAGATCTACGTCGAGCCCTGGGGAGCCAGGAAGCGTGGAGTGCGATGGAAATTGGAGGACATGACCAGCAGCTGGGGGCCAACAGCCGGTCCTCATCACGCATTACATCAGGCACAGAGGAAGTCAAATCTCGGGGATGGATTCGCCGGTGGTCCGGGCTCTGTGGCCATCCGTCGGGCTGGTAGGGATGGCCGGGGGGAGGAGAAGGAGGGAATGGGGACAAAGACGGGGGAGTGGGAGTAAAGTACCGGAGTGTGGGCTGGCTGGCTGGCTCGTAAGGTTGGGTAAGTTGGCTGGCGGACCGATTGAGACGAGGTCATGTTGCTGCTCGCTTGGCGAGGGTACCGTTGCAAGATGGTGGCCAGGCCGAAAATGTCTTGCCTCGCTCGGGTCATCTGTGTAAGGCTGACGATGATGAATCAGTTCCGTACAAGTACCGCAGGGTAACGTTCGGCAATGATACAGTGGTTGGTACTAAGGGGAGGGTTCGCCGATCGTGGATCGCTGGGGGGAACTTGTAGGTGGATCTGGCGGCTGCATCATCAGAGGGAGAACTGCCGACAGGGCAGGTCAGGGCAGCGGGGCCTCATCGGTAGGGAAGCTGAGTGGGCCTGAAGGAGCCCCTGAAATAAGTCGTACGTCGCCGAGACCAGCGGGTGTCATGGCATGGGCGTGGCTGGCCGGTGAGGTGCAAGCGCCATCTCCTCTGCCTTCTGGCGCAGCTGTGGCTGGAGATGTGCTATGAGCCTGAATTTGGAAGCATCCTGGGTTGGAAATCCTGTACCCAAGGTATGGATGCTTCGGTGAGAGTGATGCACTCGAGGACGATCCGGAGGAGGAATCGGACGATGGCTGTAAGCCACATCCATAAGCAGGCCAGCTTGTCCCGGGGGTCTGGCAGCCTGGGTGGTATAATCGATGGATTGTGCCTGGATCGCGGATAGAGAGAGAGGGCAGGCATCAGACTGTGCTGGACTGTGCGTGTACACAATAACAGGCGGCGTGGTCTTGTAGGAGGAGTGGGTTCGCTCACGCGTCACGAGTCGGAGGGCAGCGGGGGGGAGTGGTGACGTGGGGATGGGCCTGGGTGGCCTGGCCGCCCTGACTGCCCAGGATGGACAGCCGAGACCCAAGGTTTTTACCCCTTTCGAATGCACATCGTTGATGGGTGTGTGTATATGTGCGTGTGTGTGTGTGTATGCGCCGTGTGGGTATGTGGGTGAGTGAATGTGTGTGTTTGCGTACTTCTGGTGCGTACCGCGAAACGGGCGGGCGGGATCTCTTGAGATCTGACAAGTGGCTGGTACCGGGTGGTAATCCATGGGCCCATCCATGATTGAGCGGAGGATCCACAAGACGACAGGCCCCAAGATCATCATCTCCCGAGGAGGGCGTGCTGCCCGCCGCCCGTTCTGCCCTGTACGTACTCCGTACATGCCCATTCCAGTATCTAGGCCGTTCTGTCAGCCGTCCCGTGACCCACAGGTTGTCTGTCCGTCACCAGCAGCAAACGTTGCCAAAGCCAGCCACGTTTCGTCCCATCTTGTCTCTGGCTGCCTGCCTTGGTAGTGCAGTTTGTGCTGCCCCGGCTCCCTGTCAGCGCGGGCTCTGGGCATGTCAAAATAGTAACAGCGCGACTCTGGGGCCACCGCGCGGCGCGTGGGCGTCCATTGTTCCTGCGTGTCGTGCGTGTTCTGCTGCTAAGATTATCGAGGTTGGCGTGTCGGCACCAAGACGGACAGGGTTGTGGATTCTGGGGGAGCTCTTGGAACGGAACGCCGGCGTTTGATGGGAAAGCCGGGCCGTGGGTACTGGGGTCGTGTGGCAGCCCAGTCCCTGATGAAACGGTAGGCCATGTTGGCGAAATCTTCTGGAACTGCAGTTGGCCTTGCTGACCCAGGGCTTGGCCGCGGCCTTGGCCCATGCCCGCCCTGGTCCCGCCCGCCCTGGCGCCCTGGCCGCCGAACGAAGCCTCGGTCGCTTGTGGCAGGCGGTCCTGGTGGTCACGTCTGTCGTCGAGGGTTGCTGCCCATCTCTGGGCACCTGGGCACCTTGGCACTGGGCAGTCAGTTGGCTGGTCACGGCACTGCGATGTTGACGTGGAGATGGACCACGATCTCGGCCCCGACCTCGACCTCGACCTCGACCTTGTTCGTCCCTGCCGACCTCGTCCCTGCCGACCTCGACCTCGACGTCAACCTCAACCCCATCTGGGCTGCATCGCGCGCGGGATGCTCGACGTTCGAGGTATGCAGCATGCTCGCTCGGTTTCGAGCTGCGTGTGCGGAGTACGTATGTCTCCGTACGTGTGCATGTCTACGTACATGTACATACACAGTACTCCGTATGGAGCACCACAGATTGCAGTCTCCACCCTGGGAACCTGCCCAAGACCGCCTTCTTGCCTGCCCTGCCTGCCCATCGTCACCTTGGCTCTACCCCAGCTCGTCGACAACCCAGCAAGTCACAACCATCCATCATCGTCGTCACTTTGTCCAGCCAGCCCTCGGGACGCAACATCACCACCACAGGAACAGCAGTAACTCCGAGCCGGGTCGGCTGGGCCTTGGTTGATCACCATGCCCTCCCACATTCTGGCCCGACAGTAGTGACACAACCAACAACTCACACCGGCCACCATAGCCTACCCCCTTCTCCTGCCTTCCTCTCATGTCTGGTGGCACTACGGAGTCAGGCTACAGTAGGGCAATGTAGACGTCGAGATATCGCTCTCTGTTCCTCTCCTGACTTTCCTCTTTGGTCATACCTTCTCAAATAGCGTTCTTGCTTCCGCACCAGGCTTTTCAAAACCCACCAGAGCGATGTCACGCAACGGACCACATCGACGGCGATCGGACTAACAGCTGATCAACCCTTGCTGGCTCACTACTCAGTCTGCCGTCTGCAGCGTACATGGGTTTATTTCATTCTTGTGCAGTTCGCGCGTTGCAAGCCAGCCAGCCAGACTGACTGACTGACTGACTGACAGAGACTGACAGACAGCACAGTGCACCGCTCCTTGCACACGGGTCGAGAACCTTGCCCTTGCCCCTGGGCCTGGCTCACACTCACGCTCACTCACTCGCGCAGTCACGCTAACCCATGCTCTCGCCCTTGCTCTCGCCCTGGCACTCACCAGAGTTACCACACATCACCATCTCGCTCTTCAATCACCGAGCTTCATCTCGTCCCGTCTGACCCTTGCCCGGGCCCAAGCCCAGGCCAAGCCCAGTATCACAGCTGACGGCCGTCGCTGATATGCCTGCATGCTAACGACCTGATCCGGGTGCGGTGACACTGCTCACTCTGAGCTGGTCTGACACCCACCTCCTTGAGCCGACCGACCAACTGCAGCTTCTGTCCATGCGTGCCAACAAGTTGGTGTTGGGTCTGCCCTGAATCATACCTGTGCCAGATACGGTTTTTTTTTTTTCAGAATGAAAGGGGGGGCGCGTTGGGGCGGCAGTCTACCCACGCTTGGTGCCCCGGCGGTCGAGAATCATGGAGGTTTGAGCTTCGACGTCTCTGCCACACCAAGCGCCGGCAATCCGTGATCTGACATTAGACTCTCGGGCTGGCTTCCCGTGCTGATCGTCTTGATCGTCTCGCTACATACCGTGACAACAAGACAAATTCCCTCTCGCGGCCAACGTCCGTCGACAAGATGCTGTGGCTCCGGGAGATCTCACCTGCGTCTATCAAAGCTTAGCCGTCTTGAGCGAAGCTGGAAAATCCGGGGTACTGGCAGCGCCTTTCATTAGTGTCCCCTGGTCGCATTATACACGCCTGGATGCGACTCTGCCACCACCTGCCCTTATTGACATCCATCCCAACCCAAGTGCCTGCTTCGCTAGCTCGGAACCAGATATTCGATCGTAGCCTCGCCCACAGACGCAATCTGTGCCGCCGGCTCTTGGTCGACCCTGCGGCACAAACAAGTGCACTGCGACCGGCCGCTTTGCCTGTGCCGCCTCAGCCCTGTCCTGTCACCCTTCAAGCTCATGGTCATGGTTCTGGTCACCGTCGCGCTCCCGGACGCGGTCGCCGACCGGCCTCTTCTCCCTCGCGACGAGAACCCGATGCCTGGGGCCATGGGCGGGCGCCGGACGGACAGGAAAGTCCCTGCTCGCCTGCACGTCTTGGCCGCCTGACAAGAGACGCCGACAGCAGCTTGAGATCTGCATCAGTGATCTGTCTGCCCGTTCAGCCCATCCTTCTGTCCTGCACACCCCTGCTATTCTGTAACCATGATTGACCGGGGGGTTGCCATCGAGAATTGTACCCACCCTGGCCCTCCCCACCTCCCGCATCACCCTCCCAGCGAGTTTCGCAACAAAGCCTCATGGTGGGCCCTTGGCCACGCCCACCCTCAGAGCCATGTCCTTCCTCTCTGCGCTTCAGCTGCTGCTATTCATACACCCCTCCTCCTGAATCATCATGCTCTCTGATTGGCCCGTGTCAGGGGCAGGTTGAACAACGGTCATGCTTTCATCCGTGGAGTCAACACAGGACTAATGTAATCAAGGACCAATGAACACTGCTCAGATATTCCAGCCGAGACGGTTCACAACGTTGTTGTGTACTCTGTACAGGCGTATCCTTCTTCCTGTGCGGAGTCCCTGGCCGCTTCTTCATCTCCCTCTGAACCTTCACATCCAGCATCACTTGCGGCGCCCTTGGGTTCACCTGGACGCTTGCTTGCACGGGCCTTTCCTGCCCAGCAGCCAGGAACCTCTGCTGCTGGTCAAATCCTCGTGGGTCGAGGCCGCTGGACCCAAACCCAAAACCAAAGTGCTTGCTGCTGCAGCTGCATGAACACACGCTCCTGTCCATGTCGGCCAAAGGTGCCTCCTCCAGCCCCCCAGCAGGAGCCGCAGTTACTCCTAACGGCACACGGTTCAACCATTCCGTCTTTTATGCTTATCCCATCACCTTTATAGCCCTCGCTACCCTTCTCTTGCCCACCTAATAAGCCCAACAGCTCTCTGTGTCCTCCTAGTGCCCATTCATTGTCTGGTTGGCTCCGGCCCACTGATACTACAGCATTAGCCATTCAGCCGGGACTTCTCCCACCAAGTACTCCTTGGTCTGCGTGCTTTCTGGCCCTTGCCGGCGACCCTCGACCCAGCCTAGAGCAGAGTGGTCCAGGCTCAGGCTCAAGCCGTGGCGCCCTACCCCTTTCAAACGAAAATAACACCACCACACTACTACCCGCGGGCCGTACTTGAGTCGTGGAGTTGTCGAGAAAGTAGGGCACCGGGGTCACCCAGGCATTACCCACCGTCTTTGATGAGGTATCAGGTACATGCTCCCGATCGCACCCATCGCCCTTGCGGCTGCCCGTGCAGGCCCTGTTCTACTTTTCGGATTCTGCCCTGACATTTCTCCGTCCAGCCTGGCAGCCCTGGCGGTACCTGTGATATTGGATCCACCCGTGTTGTACTAAAGTACAAGGGCTCCTCTCCCCCATAGGGGTTGACCTTGTTGCAGCCACGGCTATTTCTAAACTCCATGCAGACCGGGGGACCTGTCACTCCCAGCAGTACCTTGAAAATCAGCCAACCCCGCCGGCTCCATCAGGTTTGAGACCCTCGAATTGTATACATTACAGCCCGCGGTCCAGTCCTCAGGGCTAGCTTCACATACTCCCTGTTGGCTTCTACTTTCGTCTCTTCTTGGGAGGATCCTATAAACACCAGCTCGGCCGTCGTTCTCGGCAGATACATGTCGTTGGATACCCACCTCGATCTCCTTGACGACCTGATAGTTCTCTCCATCTCACCGCACTTGCGTGTGTCACGACTTTGTTGCTGGGCACTTCTCTCTCTTCCTGCTAGCCATCTCTGTTGAACACAAAAAACCGGCAGGCTTGTAATCTCGAGGACAGACTTGAGTGCCCTCAATACACCCACCCGGCTTGCTCGACAGACTCCTACAGGACGTACTCAATCTACGCAGTCTGCAACGTGGAGCGACCGTTGACGACCAATCTTTTTGGATACTTCTTGTGGAATTCACCATAATCGGTCGAGCCAGTCAGATATACCGCCCTTGGCCGAAGTCAAACACGGTCTATCATCTACAGCTGGCCTTTTGTTATTCTATCCTTTGCTTCCACGTCGACTAGCGGACACATTCTCTGAGCGTTGACACGCCCCTTCAGTTGACCTGACTCTCGTTTGTGGCGCAGCCTCTTCACACTCGCTTCTCTGGGACTCAGACCAGTGGTCCGGCACTGACGACACAACACTCGTCGTCCCCCACAGACAAAAGAAGGCGTTTTCCCCGGATCACCCTCAGACGCCCTTCCAAATGCTTGTTACCCGGCAACGCGATTCCGAGAAAAGCCACTGGTCAACAAGCAAATACGAGAGCTTCTACCACAGGTCCGAAGCTAGTCCACGCATGTCGAACAATTTTGACGCTCCTTTGTCGACACAGTCTGACTGGCAGGGACAGCAGTACTCGTATATCCCTCCTGGGGAGAGCTCCGTCTTTGCACAGTCCTATGGTCATGGAACAGCGTCCGGTGGCAACTCCGAGTCCCAGGCACACCCGCGCAGTGCCTCCGAGGCTAGCAGCTCCATGGATATAGAGCCCAAGACGGAGCCGAACACGCTGAGTCCGCCTCTGAGTCTGCGACGTGGCACAGACCCCTTGGGTCTGCATCAACAGAGACAACCATCACCAATCGCGGAGCAATCAGAAACTCAGGGTGATGTATACGCACAGAGGGCGTCAGACTCTGTGAAAGAGGAGTCAGTGGCCTCGACAGACACTCCCGGGATGTCGCTCTCCTCAAATCCAGTGAGCTCGGTCTCCTCTGCTGGTCAGGGTGCGGAAATGCCAGCCAGCCAGTCTGGTCAGGAGGAACAGGTACCCAAGCAGGAGGACGACGACGAAGTGATTGACGAGGATGACATGGTCGACGGCGACACCGAAGCAGCACTGCAGCAAATGACACCTGCCGAGAGAACCGCAGCGCGGAGAAAGATGAAGAGATTCAGGTAGGCAGTGCGAGCAGATGGTGAAGGCACGCACAAGGCTGACAGTTTCTAGACTCACTCACCAGCAAACACGATTCCTGATGAGCGAGTTCGCGAAGCAACCACACCCTGATGCTGCGCACAGGGAACGACTATCGAGGGAAATCCCAGGACTGAGTCCCCGCCAGGTGCAAGTCTGGTTCCAGAACAGGTAACATCAGTCCTTGTCAGCTGTCAACGAAAATCAGCACTAATCACAAACTCCAGGCGAGCAAAGATCAAGCGCCTCACAGCCGACGACAGAGAGCGCATGATCAAGATGAGGGCTGTGCCTGACGACTTCGACAATGTCCAAGCCCTTCATTCGCCATATGGAGCCGTACATGGGCTCGGTACCCCAATGGCATCTCCTGTTGGCTTTGGTCCGGGCCCCTACCCGGATCACCTCATGAGGGGCCCACTGGTGGTGGACGTCCGACGAGCCGAGGGTGGTGAGCACATGTCTTCGAGCGGGCTGAGTCCAGCTTTTGGAAACATAGGGTTCAACACCTCTGCATCCATGAGCAATCCGGACTTGTTGACTCCCATGTCTCAGGATTCCAGCGACCGTTATGACTACTCGAACCACTTGACGCCCCTGAGCGCCGGGCCCAGGACGTCTAACCCTTTTGCCAGACAGGGCAGCATGGAGACGGGCTTGACCGTCCCGAACCACCACTCGAGGCAGCAAATGAGACCTCTTCAACCACTACAGCTCCGGGAGACACTCACCCGATCCAGGTCCGACAACCTTCAGTCACCACTCCGGTCGAGCATGTCCTGGAAAGGCGATTCGATCGACTACTCGTCCTACCATCCCGCAGCAGCAAGCCCAACACCTCTGAGTGGGCGACAGCAGTCGGTCTATCAGCCTTCAGAGGGGCTCGGTGGCTCTCCCTCGACCACTTTGGGGGGCTACGAATCGAGCACCTATGCTGGTAAGTAACAAGTTTTACTCTACAGGGGGAAAAGTCCAGGTTGCTAAAGCAGACGTCCAGGTTCATCTGTCACCTCACCAACACACATGTCCTACCCGAACTTCCAGGCCAGCTCTTTCCAAAACTCTCAGAATCGATCCCGCCTGCGCGCCTCGTCTGCGACCCTCCCGCTCGGCCTCGATCTGAGCGCCCAGCGGTCGTACTCCGCTTCCCACCATGCCCTTCGCTCAGCAACGTCACCAACGCATCGCCATGCCGCGGTTACTTCTGCGCCATACTCCACCGGTTTCCCTACCGCGCCTCTGACAGCGCCGAGCGACTTTTCTCTGCCAAGGACGCCAGGGTTCCCGACAAGAACACATGACTATTCGATGCCGCAGATGAGCGCGCCGATCGCGCCGCCCAACGACTTCTCGCAGGCTTTCCACGCCAGCATGGGCTCGGGCCACAGCTCGAGGACACCAATGCGGGACCAATTCGGAGGCGGAGGCCCCCTGGGCGACAGGAGTGGTGATGACTACGGAGGACCCGGGGGCGAGCTGAAGAGGAAGAGGAGTTTCACGATCCCACAAGGCAGCTCAGCGCATTGAGGAAATTTGCGACGGAAGGACGGAGCTGTGGTCAAACTCGACACAGACATGGGTCTGCCAGCGCCACAATGAAACACGGGGCTGCGAGCCAGGCTATCAAGTGGTTCCATGGCATGCTCCAGGACACAATCTACATTTGAAGCAACACGTCCATATTTACCTGGTCTGAAATTGTTTCCTTATGACGCCGACTTTGCCAGCAAGCCTCTGGAACGGCCGGGAGTTGAGCGACCCGCGCTGCAGTGCTTTGCGAGATGGAACAGAGGGCAACCCCAGGAGCCTGGCCGGCTAGGATCTACGAGACACGCTTTTTTTTGTCAACAACATGGGCCACAAGCGGACAGGTTGGAGTGGGCAGTCTACGGCTGAGGCTACGGCGCATGGCATCACACTTTTTTCAACCGACATCGAAGCAAAGCATTCGGTCAAAACAAACTGGGTACGGGGTGGTCAGGGGTTCGTGGGGCAATGGTAACAGGCAACAGGGGGGGTGTTTCTCTCTCTCTCTCTTCGGAACTTCGGGAAAAGGGGGGCGGGCGGGCGGGCTGGAGCCAGCGAACCACGGAGAGGGCCAAGAGCCAACCTCGAAGATGGTGATATCCTGCCACACGTCCGGCTCGAAAATGGGCAATGCATCTTCCCTTTCCCTTCCTTTTTTTTCCCATCGGCTACACGATGTGGGGGCCAGGGGCCAGGGGCGCGAAGGAACTAGGCGGGTTGTGCCCAGGAAATAACTCGCGGGACGAAGCAAAGCACACCACGCACCACACACACACCTGCTCTCTCCTTGTCACCCTCCCACCACCCACACCACCATGACACTCACACGACGACACACAAAACATGCACAACACGCAGGCTGGTCTGCTCTTCGGATAGACAGGGGGCCTCTTCGGTTTCCGGCGAGAATGGGTATTTTGCTTCTGCCGAAGCCCCCCCCACCCCTGCCCCCTTCCCGGAATTCTCTGCATGCTTCATGTACAAAGTTTGATGGGTTTTGATTTTTCTCCCTCTGGTTTTTCCCTGTTCGGGTAACGTCTTCTTTTCCACTCGCGTCAGCTCAGCTCTCTTCTTTATGTCGCATATTTAGGTTAGGTACATTATTTCCCGCCGGTCGGCCGGTCTGCCAACATGATGGTATTCTCCCTATTTTTTCTACTTCCGCCTTCGTCCCCGCTTCAGAGGTCTATTTACGATAGCTTCCTTCTAAAATGGCTTTTCCGTTTTTTGTGGACTGATTCAATTTGGGCTCTTCTTTTTTCTGTCTGGTCCAGGGCTTTGTTTCAAGATACCTACCTGTTCCTAAGCGTGTGCGCCTTGTGTGTGTGTGAGAGAGGGAGAGAAATGGTGGGATCTGGCTTGCTTCTACTGTGCTGCTTATCTGGTCCGATACATTAAATAACGAAAAAAAGAAAAGAAAATCACATCAAAAAAGGAACGTAGAGGGAAAACGGGCCCTGCTGTGTGACCTGAGAGAGTGTGTTGCTGTCTAACCGTTGGCTCGGGGAGAGGACCAGGCTGCCAGGCAGAACGACCGAGAGCGGGCCTCTCTCTCTCCCTCTGTGCCAAAGCCCAGCCAGCTGGGCCCTGCCTCTTGTGTCTGCAGGCAGGTCGCATTCCCTCCGGCCTCACCTCGGCCGCTGCTCGCACCCGTTGGGCAACATCGGCCCCCATCTGTGGGATGAGATTTGGTGTATGTTTTTGGAACTACCCGCAGGCGGGCCAGCCACACCTGCTGCTCACACGAGACTCTGGGGTGTTCCATTGGGAGAGGGTTGTTGGTGCGCGTGGAAATAAGCTTAAACTATTAGTGACGGGCGTGGAGTCCCATTTCGGAACTGGTTAGAAGTACAGCATTTCTACCACCAAAGAGAATTACTGAGAGGAGCTGGGGGACATCGGGGCGCACAAAGGTCCAGGGGGGAGGGGGCTGCCACCTAGACGCTTCTCACCGCCCCCCTCCCTCCCCACTCCAAGCAGTGTTGGGCCAGCGTCTGACCCCGACTGATCGCAAGGTGTTTCTGGTCGTCCAACCGGGTCTTTATTGTGGGATGCAGTATGCATCCGTCAGGTGGCTTTGGGAAATTGTCCACGGCAGTCACTGTCAGCAGGCCCCCATCGACGGTGTGCACCTCAGCCTGGATGGCTGACTGGCCGGCCGGGAGGGTGGAAGCCCGGGCGGCATGCGGAATGGTTTTCCCATGGCTACTTCTAGGCGCGGAACGAGGCGCCGTTAGCTGCCAGATACAGCGGGCCAAACAGGGCAGGCCCCGTTGGCGATCACCCTACTACATCGTCAGACCGTCAAGTCGAACCTCAGCAGTCCCCATCGTCGTTTTGCCGTGCGCTGACCTCGCAGATCAGAAGTAAGCAGCGGCGGCTACAGGAGTCGACCATGCGGTGTCATCTGCCGCCTCCCTGGCATCTCGAGATGCCATCACGGAACATCCCTCCGGGCGCGCAGCGTGGTGGAGCGGCAGATCGGCCACGGTCATGGGGTCTGACAGGTTTTTGGCGGGAGGTCAAGTTAAGCTTGCAGGACGTGGGAACCGGATGGGCGTGGGAATAGCGGCGTTGGGGTCTTCGGGTCCGCCACTCGCCCGGAGCTGCCATGCATCTCTCACATGACCTCGGGCCTAGGTCTCTCTTCTGAGGGTTACATGAGGGTGTGAGGGCCGCTGGTGTGGCTCTTGCAGCCCTCTGCACCTCGCTGCAAGCGCACTGATTGATGCCCAGCAGGGTATAGACTGGAAAGCTTCAGTCTCTTGGTCGGGAACTGGATGGTCGCACAGAACGGTTCAGCCTGGCCGCGGTCGAACGGCCCTGTATTGATGTCAGGGTCCCGATCACCACAGACTTGGTCGGCCAGACGGCATGGCTTGACAGCCGGCCCGTCTTTCTCCAGAAGAAAAAGACTCAGCCCCTGACCGGTGAGCCGTGCTGCTCGCGAGACAGCGGGAAAGGTTCCATCAGTTGACCTTTCACATTTCGCCTACAGGTAAGGCTTGTGAGACCGTGGCTGCTGTAGGGCGCCGTCCCGTGCCGCTCGGATGGATCAGTGTCTTTGACGTCTTCAGTCACTGATGCATGGCCCAGAGGCGAACGTTGAGCCGTCATCGTGCAGCTTGACCCTCGCGATCCACCTGCGGCAATATCCGGTGGAGGCAATCCCAGCATGTTGTTTCTGAAGCGCACCTGCAGCGCGCATACAGTGAAAGGCGGCTACTGTCGCCTGACACTGAGCGTGATGTCGAGATTGATGGGCATATCAACAGTACTCGACTACGACAGGTGGGAATGGCCCGCCTCATGTGGAGGGTAGACAAGATGGCGGTCATAATGCACACAGCTCCTGCGCCACGTCTCCTTCTTCACTTGGCTGGACCATTCCGTGAGGCATGGTAGATGGCGGGTGCGGGATGCTGCGGTCCCAACTCGAGCGGCGGGCTCATTCGCCTGGTACTCTCGTCCACTCGATGATGGCAACGAGCCGCGCTGTGACTGTCGGTCAGTCAGCCAGTCAGTCAAGGTTGTGGAGCGTACTACAGGCACAAGAGGGCGGGAACTTGCACCCCCACATCACCAAGGTCCAGCCGTGCTTCGCATCGTCGCACCAGAAACGACCGAGAGGCCGACGGCTGACCTGGTGAGTGGGCGATGTACCGTGTACTCCGTACCCGAGCGAAGTTGATTTCTGAGCCAGGCCCGGCGATGACGGTTGGATGACCCGGCTCCGAACAATAGTGGGTGTAACGGTAGCAGTCGACTACTGCCTCGTCCAGACGGATCGCCCGCCAGCACCTTCCAGCACCTTGGTAGTCAGCCACACCCCAGCAGTACATGCCTAGATGGACATTACTGTTAGCAAACTGCCAGACACAGCGGGTGTAGCGCCAGAGCTGAGGGTCTGCGCAACCATGCCATGCTCCGGTAGTGAAGGTATCCTGTATCCTACACCAGACGAGTGAACGCAGTCGAGAGTGAGAGGAGGCCCCCGGCCGCCCCCATCCCAGCCCACCCACCCAGTACCTCATCCCGGCACCTCATCCCAGCAGGCCCGGCCCTCAACGTCTTGCAAATGACAGGGCAGATGTGTAGGAAAGTGGAGACGCAACTAACCGGTCGTGGCCGGCGTCATGGCCTTGGGTGATGCAGGCGTCCATGGAGCCAGAGGGGCAGCGACCCGAAGCGGGTTGGCTTGGCACGGAGGAAAACGTTGCGCATGGAGGGAGGGAGCCCTTCTGCCCCAGATGCTTTTCTCCCCAGCGCCGACCAATCCAACCATCCCCATCCGGTGTGCTGTCAGGCAGGCAGGCAGGACGCAGGACTCAGGACGTCAGCCAGGCGGTGTATGGCCAGAACTGAGCGTGCCACGACGGCGGGAGCCGATGTCTGTGTTTTACAATGCACAGGCGCTGCATGGTTGACGTTGGTGTTGGGAGCAACGAGTACATGGCATCCAGGTACGTGGGGCCTTCAATTGGAGAGAACCTGCCCATGTACTCCGTACTCAAGTACCTAGGTACCTCTGCTGCACCTTCAATGTTAGTTTCCTCTTCGGGACTGACAGCTGAGCTCAGCTGGTGATCCAGTCTCGACCAGCTGGCGCCTCGAGACATCGATCGTGACCCTCGACGACATATTGTGAACTGCTCCTCGACCAAAAGTTTACAATATCATCGGCTATTTGTGTTTCATATCAATTGGAAGCTCTTCAACACATCAAGACTCCTGAGTCGTGACTCTCCTTAGCTTCACATTGACGTGCTCATAGTCCGGCGTATGTATCTCACCCGCAGGCCTCGTCCAACCTCCATCACTGCATAGTTAGAGAGACCAAGGGCTGACAATGACTCGTTTAGAATTTGATAGATGCGCAACTAGTGTCTTGAGGTGAGGCACGGTACCGCCAAAAACACAGATCAGTTCCATGATACGAAGCCGTTCTGGTTGGTCTCCCAGCCCTGGAATTTCCCCAGTGCTTTCTGCCTAAATGCAGACAGTGGGCCTTGCAACGAGCAAGCTGCTCTGGTGACTGGCCATCGGGAGGCGTTGGATGCTGAGCCATCCTGTCAACGTTCTGACTATTGACGAGGATCCTGCTGCTCGGCAGTTGGCACTAGGACCTCCGGGCCGTTGACCTGCGATATCCAGGGGCATGTTCGTCGACCCGCTGGCCTACACGATCCTATGCACACCTGACGCTACTGGGCCCGCCAGGAGGCCAAGGATGACAGGCTGCCGACAGAGGAACGTACCATCGAGAGCACACACGATACTGCTCCCGAAGCTTTGGCACTCGTGTCGGAATATCAACACCGCTAGTGAGGCTTACGAGCTGCAGATATTGGTAGTATAATTTCACGGCACTCGATGCAAGATCGACAGGCATCATTATTCACCCAAGATTCGCCCTGCGGAGGCGGAGCATCAGGTTGCTAGAAAAATGGCCGAGCCACCTCAAAGTGCACCCTATGTTGGGAGACATGGTGGCAGGGACACTATGTGAGCGCTGTCCCGTGTAAATGATTCCCCTCGGGCCCAATATGCCCCCATATTTCGGGGAGCACAAGTATCACGATCGTTCCATTAATCTCGCATTACAGATAGCCGGCGCGCCTCGTGGGCGGGCAGCCTCGTGAGAGACATCACCGTGATGCTACTGAGGGGCCCCCAGGCAGTACTATGGTGGCTGTATACTACCGATCAAATATTGACAATATACCGCCCACCCGAGAATACGCAGGCACAGGATGGAGGGAACCGCTCTAGGATCAAGGTTTCGCGACAAGGGCAGGGACCAGCGTTCCGGACCCGTACTACTCGACCATGACAGCCAAGGTATCAACCGCATCTCCGCGTCTAGCCTGCCTCGCCCATCCAGACGTCAGCCCCTCGGCGGGTGGAGCGAGGTGATCAGCACCGCGCAATCTGCAGACCGCCCAGATCATGTCAAACCACCCGAGTCAGGGTTACCTTGCCCACAGCAGCCAAGACAGATGGGCAGGCAGCGGGGGGCTCGATGCAAGTCATTGCCCCCCAAGGAAGCGGCGGCACGCACAGTCAGTGAGTGACTGACTGACCGCAACCCCGGGGGAGTGCGCCTAGGCAGCGCACCGCAGCAGCGCGGGGCGCGGACGATGCATCGCGAGGATCGTCTTCCAGAGATGGTCAAGCTCTGGCTCGGAACCTTGGTAGACGCCGGCCCATGTGTTCGACCCAGGGAGAGGAGCAGGAGCGGGAGGCAAAGGGCTGGGGATGAGTAACCCGCCACCGAGACGGGGATCCCTCGACGCGGCCGGATGAGCCGCCTGTTTGCCCACAGGTTGGCTATTCGTCAGAGCTCCGTGGGCGCATGACACGATGGTGGGATAGGTCTGTCTACCTTGTGAGGATCTGCTGGTTGTGGGGAACATGCTTGCCAAAGGCTGGCTTTGTACGAGAAGGTGGTCATTGGTACTACAGGTCGATTACGGCCATTTGCTCGAGAATGAGCTTGAGTACTGTAAGAAGTCCAAAGAAAATCGGAGTCCAGAATATTTACTGTTAAGCCCCTTACGTTCACCCTCAGGAAACATTTTAATTTGACTAGAGTGATGCTCGCCATGGGGAGGTCAAACCATAGAAGTTAGTCAGTTGGAAGCTTGCCGCACGAAGTTCTCCTGTAGGAGTGTATGTCGCAGAGGGTTATCATACGAATGCTGTCCTAGAGGAGGACACCTCGTAGGGGTCAACCCAAAGGTGATCTCGAGGACGAGTCTGTATCTGAAAGCACAACAAAGAAGATTACATGCCATGATAATAAGCAGTATCAAGATAAATGCTTCGCAAGATACCTTCGATCCCCTGCATGATTGCAGCGTGCCATGCCAGACCCAGACGCGCAAAGATAAATCTCGAGGTCCTGTTACGGACGGCGAGCTCATCGCAGCTCAAGCGACGATGCACGAAAATCTATAAGCCAATTTATGCCAGTTTCAAGCGCTCAAGGATCCTCATCAACATGATCCAAGCACTCCGCCGTAGGCACTCAGCATGAATCCCTGGACATGTTCGTCCTCTGTACAAGCGAGCTCGTTCTCACATGATCCTTTGGCGGTGAGATGTGGTAGTCGAGCCTGTGAGAGTCGCGGAATGTAGTAGCAGACAGAAACAGAACGTGTTGCTCAGCAAATAGGCCCGCCATGTCAACACAGTTACTCGGTAGCCATCTGGAAGTGATTCCGGTATCGAGAAGACCAACTGATCAACCCACTGCCGAAGCTGCGGTCTCTTTGTACTGTTAGCAAGTGTATCATACGCCGTCGAGGCAAAAGGGACGGCAAACAGCATCGGGAATAGTCCTGACTACACGGGTGGAATCTGTTACCTGCACAGCATCACAGAGGAAGTGAAAATGAGTCTCGCATCTTCTGAGATATGTTCTCATAACGATATGTTTCCTGAGCCAAACCCAGTGACCTTATGATGGGCATCATCCTCATGTTATGTTATGAATGCCTGGCTACCATATACAACTGGTGATACATAAAGGAGGCCGTTTGGTCGAGAGAGCTCCATCCTCGGTGCATCATGATCTCGTGCACTACACTCATAAAAATACGTTGAGACTGTAGGTTAAGACTAAACTTGTATTGCTCCTTTTGCAGAGCATGCCTCATCAGAAACTGGCCTGCCTCTAAGGCCTACCGCCGCCCATGTCTCTCTCGAGCATTCACGGTCGGGGTTTCGAATACTGCGAAGCCACTCCCACCCTCGGACCGCGTTGTTCTCTCAGGCGCCTCATTTGTAACGGTTCAGTAGGGGTCTGCATGACAGGCGACCGGAAGACGCTCGGGACGCGACTATGAGACCCCGATCGGCTCTGAGATGCCCACAGCCCACCGTCACTGTCAGCCACCGGCTGCAGGAGGGGTTTAGGCCTGTTGGGGATCTTGAAGCTCACCTCTTTCTTGCACTCCCGCGAGACTGGCTGGGCAGACCGTGACAAGGCTGCGGACGTGGGGGCGGACGAACGGGTCTCAGGGGCGAGCCCTTCGTTCTCGGCTGGCTCCCGCTTGACCTTGCTCTCGAGTGGATGCCGCTGCTAACGGCGTCGACTTGAGCTGCGGTCCCGACGGTCACGGCGCGGTGAGCGATCTCTGGCTCTGTCCCTTTCTCGATCTCGGTCCCTGCCTCTGTCCCGGTCCCGGTCCCGATCTCGATCGCGGTCTCGGTCCCTGTCACGGTCCCTCTCGCGATCTCTATCACGGTCCCGATCCCTGTCCCTATCACGGTCCCGATCCCTGTCATGTTCTCGAGCCCGGTCCCGATCGCGGTCACGAGAGTCGTCCCGCACTCGGTGGCGAGGCCGACTCCGGCTGCGGGGGGACCGGCTGCGTCGTCTGTCCTTGGCCCGGTCTCTTGAGCGCTCACGTTCTCGACTGCGGCGCCGGGTGGTAGTCGAGGCGCTGCGGTCGCGGCGAATGATGGAGTCCCGATGTATAACGGAATCACGACGGCTGTCTCGCCTATCATCCTTGGCCCGGTCCCGCTCCTTGTCGCGGTCGCGGTCGCGATCTGGCCTGTGCGAATCGACCCGCGCTGGCGGCACATAGCGATCGATGTCTTCGGGAGCACGCCGTCTGACGTCGGGAGACCGCTCAGAACGCTCGCCACGCTCGTCATCCACCTCGAAGTCAATGCCGGGTACAGGCTTACCCTTCTCGCGCGCTTCCTTCTGTGCCGCGAGGTATGCCTTCGCCTCACGCTCTCGCTTCTTGACCTCGTCTTGCTTCCAGGCTTCTTTCTCCTCCTTGTCGAGGTATGCTGGAGGGCGGTCGAGACGGCTTTCCTTGGACCTAGATCGCTTTCTCGTCCTATCCGCACTCTTCGACCTCTTTCGGACAGATCGCGAACGATCTCTCCTCCTTGATCTTGAGCGAGATCTGGCTCGGACCCTCGACCTTGAACGGTGTCGCGGGCGGGATTCAGATCGCGACCGTCTCCGTCTGACCGAGTCACGTTGATCTGCTCGATAAGGGCTCCGTCTCCTTGGCGACCTTGATCGCCTGTAAGATGAGTAGTGGTCGCCACGCTGGCGCGAGGGGCTGCGAGTTCGTCTCCTGTCATCTCTCTTAACCGACCGACTCCTCGACCGGCGTCGTCGGACTGATCTGCTTCGTGATCTCCGAGGCTGGCGATCGCGGCTGCGACTGCGGTCACGTCGCGCATCCCTCCCCTCTCTCGGGGCCTTGGCATCCTCAGCATTCCTTTTATCGCGTGAGGTGGATCTATCGCGGCGGCGCCGAGAGTCAGAGACACGGTCTTTGTCTTCTGCATCTCGGCGACTCGGTGGAGAGGAGTCGCGGTGAGAGTCCTTTCGCGGGTCGTCCTTCAGCGACGATGTTCTCGCTTTGGGACTCGGTGTTCGATGACGGCTCCTGCCACGAGTGTCCCGCGATGCCGCAGTAGGGGGTGGAGAACGCGACTTGCGGCGAGACGGTGGTCGATCTTTTGTAGATGCGGAAGCATTCTGCTTCTCTTCCTTAGGCTTGGCATCCTTGGGCACCTTGTCCGCGTCTGCCGGTTTGCTTTCCTTCAGAGGCTTCTCATCTTTCACCACTGAGGGCGTCTCGGGTTTGGACTTGGTCGGCGGCGCCTCAGGGACCTTTTTCACCTCCGTCACTTTTGGTGCTGTCTTTCGGATAGGGTTGATCGCAGACGCCGGCTTGATTTTGCGAGGCGGTGGCTTCAATTCCTCGTCAACCTCCAGTTCAGGCTGCTTAGAAGCGACCCGTTTGCTGTCCCGGAGTAGGTCAGCCAAAGCCTCTTCTTCGAGGCGAGACATCTCCTCCTTTGATAATTCCTTCTTGGCTCCTTCCTGGCGGCCGCGGCTCTCCTCTCTTGGGCTCCGACGCCGTCGGTGTCGATCCCTAGAGCGGTTGCGTGAATGATCTCGTGAGCGTGCTCTTGACCGAGCTCTGTCACGGCGATCCCGATCCCGACTTCGCTCCCTGTCCCTGTCACGGTCTCTGTCGCGGTGGTCCCGAATCCTCTCCCGGCTCCGGTCGCGGTCCCTGTCCCTATCGCGGTCCCTGTCCCGGTCTCGGTCGCGGTCCCTTTCTCGGTCGCGGTCTCGCTCTCTGTCCCGATCCCTCTTTTCACGTTCTCGTTCACGCTCTCGTTCGCGCTCTCGTTCGCGCTCTCGTTCGCGCTCCTTCTCCCTCTCCCGTTCTTTCTCGCGCTCTTCTTTTCGCTTCGCCTCCCTTGCAGCTCTCTCGGCCTCGCGTTTCTTCTGTTCGGCGCGCTCCTCCCTCTCGGCGATTTCTCTGCGCTGACGGGCGATCTCTTCCTCCATGGCCTTCAGGTCGGCATATTTCTTATCACGCTCGGCCCGTCTGGCACCAATCTCGGCAGCGTACTCCTCATCCGTCTTCGCGCCGTGTATGCGTTCTTCTTCTGCAGCCTCCTCGCCAATCTCTGCCTTTCGAAGTTCGCGGATCTGCTGTTCAATTGCGCCGACATCGATGAGACTTTCGAGGAGGACTTCAGCTTTCCTGTAGACACCAGTCCGGTCTAGCGCTCCGTCGATAAGAGCGACAGCTTTGCCACGGTCGAGTGTCAGCAGTTGAGTTGGGTTCCGTTCGATTTCCTCCTCGGCGACCTCGAGCATCGCCTTTGTGATCTGCTCCCGCTGATCCTGTAACGCACATTTGCATCAGTGAGTTTTACGTTTACGAAGAGAGTCTCATATATACATATGCCAAGAGTCGTCCTGGACGTCTTCAAACGAGTGGAGCATGGGTCAGTACGTACACTTGCCTCGAACGTATCCCAAACCTGTTTGCGCGTCGCGTCATAGCCTCCCTTTTTCTTAAAGGCGTGGGCAAGTCCATCGATGGCGGTGCGGGTCGCCGAGGTGAGCGGCAACTCGGATGCCTTGAACTTGGGAGGATGGGTGGCGGCCGGCGCATCGGCCATCTGGACGTCGCCTTCTGCATGCTGGTCGGCAGCGGCAGGTGGGACGTTCGCGACAGCTGCTGCCATCGCGGAGGATGCCACTTTGGCAAATTATCAAGCCGCACCTGACATGGATGTATCTGCTTCGCCGTAGACCGTCGCAAAATCGCGGCTCGGAAAGGCTCGTCCAGAAAGGAGCGACAATAAATTCGGATGGTTGGATGTGGGGATGGTGAAAGGAGCAAGTCGGCGCAGTCGCTCCCAAAAGAATCAATCGCGGTTTGATGGATTGGCACGCAGGGATGGGAGAAGCTGTGTGGGGTGCGGCCCATGCAGTGTGCTTTAGCCGCATGTGGGGCGCTGTGCTTGTAGTGCTTGGGGGTCCGCCAGTGACACACTCTGCTGGCTGGCTCCACACGCTAAAAGTGACTCGCGCCAGGACTGCAAAAAGACCTCAGGCCGCCAACGTCGGCCGGGCGCCCGGGAAAGCTCCAACCAAGCTTGAGCCATAAGTCATCAACCCACCCTCGGGATCACGACCCTCCCACCCCACGCCACCACTCCGACGAGTACAACCGACCAAGGACTGCTCAGCAGAGCCTCACGTCTCCAATTGCGACACATCTCCACTCACAACCCGGCTGGTTACCCCCAATCGCGCCGCCAATATGGTCTCCCGCATTCTCTTCTGGACTGGCTTCGGTACGCACCGCCCTCCATGAACCCCCCGACAACGCCCGAAAGCTACATTTGGAATGGGAGAAGAAGGGTCTAACACAATGTCTACGTACAGGCGTCGCCACCCGGCTGTGGCAGCTGGGCCTCGAGATGCGGCCGCTGTTCAACCGAGGATCGCTGTGGGCGTACCCCGTCTTCGCGGGCGCCGGAGCAAGCTTCGGGTACTGGCTCCAGACCGTCGACCAGAAGCAGACGGCACTCCTCACAGAACGCAAAGATGCAATCCTGGCGAAGCGGGCAAGGAGGGCGGCACGGGAGGCTGCTGCCGGCGAGACGGCATAGTTGGGATACGTGAGGGGTGCATGTGGCCTGGTCACAAAGAGCAGCTAGCTTCAGGAATGACGAAAGAATCAACGGATTAGATTCGACAGCCAATGAGTTTGCGCCGAGAACGTCTCCTCTACGTGGCTACAGTGTATATCTACATGCCCGTGCTTCCAAGGGGCTTGAGCCGTCCATGCACCTGAGTGCTCGACTTATATCGCCAAAGCATACCCTCGAGTCACATGCTGTAGCAATCTTCTGACTACCTTGAACCGTGTTGGTCGCCTCTAGAATTCCTGCTGCCCATGACTCCTCCGGCGTGCCTTCTTGGCTTCTCCACTGGTCCGGCCGAAATGCTACCACAGCGGAGATCACCCACCTCATCAAGCAAAATGGTTTCAGCGAGACTTTCCAACAACATTCCGCAGGCCGAAGATTGCTGATAAATTCTTGCGATGATACCATGTTGAGTCGTAACATCAGGAACCAGGCCATTTAAAATCTGGCCTGCCCGCCTTGATAGCTGCCACTGCCACAATGGAATGGGCGTAAGGGAGGGTTCCGCAATCGATTCTGATGTGGATGGGCCAGGTGCCTCATAACGTGCGCTCGTCCATTCTCCTCAGCACCGGCAACATAGCGGACGTAGACGCAGTGGCATTGCCTTCCTCACTCTCAGTAATCACTGCCGTGATGTACTTGTCTTTCGTCGCGTCAAACAGCAGCCGCAACGACTCGGCGCTGTTGCGCTCGGGGTCGATCTCGTTGTACGTGAGGGAATCTGCGGAAACGCGATCCCTGTCGATATTGACCGTCTCAAGCAGGACGATCACGGCGACATCGGCGTCGTTAGCGGCGATGGCGATATCGGAAGTACCAGCAGGGCCGTAAATGTATCCATTGGCGAACATAGCCTCCGCTCCTAATAGGACCTTGGACGCACGCTTGAGGTTGACGCTCAGCCCTGCGAGGCTGGGATAGTAAAAGACTCGTATCCCCTCATTCCTGAGGATCTGGGCCAGCTCCTGGCCGGATCGGTCATACGGGTCATCTAATACGGCGACTTCGAAGTCGCGTCCCTCGGCATGTGCTCTCTGGAAAGCTTTCCGAACGAGTGTGTCGTGGCCGTATGTGAAAATCGTCTCGCCGTCAGAAATTATCGACGCAGCCTTGGAGACAATGGAGTCCTCTGCGTAGAGTATTCTCTCCTGGATGAATAAGTCTATAGCATCACAGAGCTGCTCCTTGGATGTCTCGTCGGACTGGTCGAGCTCAAGCTTCGCAATCTTGGACTTGAGCATGCGGATGGCGTTGCCCATAGCAAAACACATGGGCCGACACTCGGCAAGATAGTCGATTTGAGGGTTGAGAACATGTGGGAGGAAGTGCCGAGAAAAGACATGTCCTGGTGGACTCTCATACTCCTCGATGACCTGTTCACACTGTCAGCCTGAAGTGTTATGCGCACCAAGTGACAGAACATGCAAACCTTCTTGAATGCAACGAGAGTGGCCTCGAGTCTGGTGACGTTGTCTTTCAACGTGAAAGTTGCCATTTGCTGGCCAAGAGCCAGGACAGTCCGGTCGACATCCTTATCAGTCTTTGACAGCGGGAGCTTCTTAGCCATGGGCAGATGGCTGAAGCACTCAGGCACGACTGGTCCAGCAGGCTCCTTGGGCGCTGGGGCAGGAGTTGGGACAGGCTTTTTTGGCCTGCTTGCAAGTGATGTTGCCGGTGCATCCTGCTTCGGCTTGTTCTGCTTTCCGGAACCCTGCTTCTCGTTTCCAGCTGGGGCGGCAGGACTTGGATCTGCGGCCTTGGACTGTTCTCGGCGAGCAGCCTTCTCGGCCTTTTTCTGTGCTTTCAGCTGGGCATTGGTGAGTTTCGGGGCAGCCTCTGAGGCAGGGGCTGCTGCAGCGGCCGGGGCCGGAGCTGCCGCTGCCGCTGGAGCTGCTGGAGCTGCTTGAGGGGCCTTCTCTGGCATGCTGAATAAATGCCGTGAGAATTATGTGTTTAGGTTGAAAGCAGGGCGGGTTGGTGGACAGGAGTGAGAAAGTTACAGGGCGATGTGCAATTACTAGGGCGAGTGAGTCAAAATCCGACTGAGCTTGTACATTGATGATGTACCTTTTTGCGCCTGCTGCCCCGCGCCTGCACGAGCTGGGATCCGCCCTGTAGCGCTTTTTCTGCTTGACACTAAATTCGGCTGGATCCGAGCTTTCAAGCACTGTTACCATCAACTCTGTTACTGTTATTTCAGTGACTTGAGTGTAGGTTACCTGGGTACTTGACTTGCTTGTGGGACTGGTTCAGAGCCTCATTGTTGGGCATCTGCAGCATTCAATCAAAAGTCGGCATGATCCATAAATTCATTCTAGCACATGTTACTTACTCTTACTCTGGGTTCGGTTGCCTGTGTCAAAGTGCTCCACATTCACCACAGGATGCACAGCTTGGTCTTGTCACAAGAACACAACATGGCCAACTGATGCAATCCACCTGGTGCCGTAGTTTATTCACGGCTTCCTAACTGTGTGATAGATGAGGAGTGTCTGATGGTATAATACAACATACATTACCAGTATGATTTATTCTGTTCACGATGCTCGTGTAAATGCTGTTGCAGTGGCCGGAGCAATCATGCTTGGCTCTGGCCCACGGTGCTTGTTCCCTCACTGGTTTCTGCCACATCACTGCTTGCAGCTGGAGTATCTTTGGCCACGTCTTTCGCCACAACAGCAGCTTCGGCAGCAGCTTCACCCTGTGCCTTACCGTGCAAGAAGATCCTGTAATTGCCCAAGATCACGCCCTCTCGTCCCTTCCACTCCTTGGCGCCGTTAACCTCCTGAATGGCCTTCGTAACCCTCTCAATAAGTTCCTTGGCGTCGGATTCGTTCGCAGTTGCCTTGCCACGGACCTTCTTCTGTATGAGGACCTGCACCTTGTAGCCCTTGTTCAGGAACTTCTGCAGCGTCTTGAGCTTGTGGTCGAGGTCGTGGGGCGCCAGCGTCCACGTCAGCTCCACCTCCTTCTCCTTGACGGCCCCCTTCTTCTTGCGGTCCCTGATGTCCTTCAGCCTGGCCATCTCCTCCATCTTGTTGACGACCCTGCAGACCGGCCACCGCGGCGAGCCCTTCTCCTCGGGGTCCGGCACGGCCAGGGCCTCCAGGTACGTCGTCTTGCGGTCCAGCTCCGCCAGCACCTCCTTGAGGGGCCGCGGGATGTCGATGGACGGGTGGCCCACCGCCCCGGGCGGCGGCTTGACGTGGACGTACGGCCAGGCGATCTCCTCGTCGCGCGGCATGCGGCCGAGCTTGACCTTGACGCGCTCCACCGGCGCCTCTTCGGTTTTCTTCTTCTTTTGTTGTTGGGACGCGCGGGCTGTGCGCCGGGCGTGCAGGCTATCGAGGGCGTTCGGGGGTGGTGTCCGCGGCGCGTGGCTCTCGCGGTCGAACAGGGAGCTGTGCCGGATCGGTGTGCTTTTCGTGCCTTGGTCTCGGCCTGCCCAGTAGGCCCGGGCTTGTGGCGGCAGTTCGAAGAGCGCGGGGACGAATATCCTCGTCAGGTGTAGCGAGTGTGCACGTCCGACGTTGGAAGGCATGAAGACGCGGCGCAGGGCCGTCGCCGGGTTGAAAACGCATTGGGAGCCCGTCATGATGACGAGAGGTAAAGAGGCAAGCAGAGAGAAGTTCTGTCCGTGTTTCGGTTCTGCAGCGAGGTTTGGAGGCTGGGTAAGGAGAGACTTGGTATTGATAGTGGAATGGCTCGGTGAAATTTTCCAGGTCCAAGTTGGGAAAACAGCTTGGAGATTCAAATTCGTCCTCCAAGAAGGCTTGTAGCTCTCCAAACCAATCAGGAATCAGGATGGGGGTTACGTAAGTGCTCATTGTACCTCACAAGGCCAGGGTCCATTTCCAGCAGGTCTCACCAGTCTTTGTTGACCACCACTGCAGGTTTCGGAATCTTCTCATCTCCCGAGCTGTCACTCCTCTCGGGCCAAATATGGACGACGGAGCACAATAAGAGAAGGTGTTTTCGACATGTCACTCTCATAAAATCACCCCAACATGTCGTCCTTTGTCCGCTTCTTCCGCGAGGGCAAGGGCCGTCTCACGGCCCGCTTCGCAACGCCCACGGTGCGCTTCTTCCTTGGCCGGTACTACGGCCGCCCCGTGGCCCTCGTCTCCGACGCCGGAAAGGTCCTGGCCGCCGCCCACTTGTTCTGGTCCTACGGCTATGACTGGGGCACCGTGTCCGGCCCCTCCATGCTGCCGGGCTGGTCCGTCTGGGGCGAGGGAGCCATCATCTCACACCGGTACCGCCGCGGCAAGGACATCAAGGTCGGCGACCTGGTCCGTTTCAAGATCCCCGTCGACGACGGCCTTGCCATAAAAAGGGTCCTCGGGGTCGCAGGGGACTACGTGATGATGGGGACCCCTGAGACGGGGCAGGACTCCATGATACAGGTGAGGCGGGCAGCATGGACAACACCTTGTATTTCAGAGCGGCTGATGTGTGGCTTAGGTTCCACCTGGGCATGTTTGGCTGATCGGTGACAACCTGCCTGCGTCTCGCGATTCCAGGCTGTATGGCCCGGTTCCAATGGCTCTGATTGATGGGAAGGTGGTTGCGCGGACTGGCGCATGGCCGTGGCAAATGCACGCCATTGAGAACCCGTTCGATATTGAGGAAACAAATGAATCCGATCGAGACTCGGCGGCCATCTCGCGAGCAGAGCAGACCAGAAAGCCCTGAAGTGTTCGCCCCCGTTTAGGCGGCGATAGTAAACTGGTACAAGACAAGCACCATGCTCTCAAGAAGGTATGGGCTATCCACCAGACCGGACTGGATCGGGCTTGATGAAAGCAGCACAGGGCTGGGTACACCATCACTCACGTACGGGGAGGAAGCAACGTGATCGATTGTTTCGTCAAGCTGTGGGCTTGCGCGCAGTAATTACAAAAGAGACACACGGTCAAGTGGGACTAACTCTTTGTGGTAACGCTGTGCGGTTTCGAATTTCCGGCACAGAACAGATAAAGGAAGCATATATGCAGAACAAAGACGAACAACAAGAAGCGCTCTCCCCTTCCCTAATGTTGTATATAGTCATACGCCGGGAAACACCGTGCCGGTTTGCCGAGTCCAAAGTAAATGCAGGTATAGGAGACGTAGAGAAGAGACGCCGACCCAACCGGTAAAAGTAACAATGCCATAAGTCTCCATACAGTCTTCATCATCAACGCGCGGTGTTAACGGGTCTTACCCCTCGATGTGGGCTTTGGAACCGCTCTGTCCCAGAAGCTCGAGGCACCTTTGGGCGAGATTTACCACCTCGCCCTCGTCGTCCTCTTCCGGTTCGTTCTCCTCGGCCTCGATCTGCTTGTTCGCGATTTGCTTGATCACGTCGACAACGTCGTCTGACTTGCCAATCAGCCCAATCAGCTTCTTGTCTTCAGACTCGAGGAGTTGTAGCAATGTCCAGATCGCAATGTGTTGAAAGGTCGCATCGCCGCTCGCAAGGAATCTGCTCAGATATCCGTGGATTCCTCCGTGCGGTTCAGTCCACGCCTGGATGAAAATAGCATATTCTCCCACTTTCATTTGGTCAGTATTCTAGGTCCGCAGAAACGTCGTGAACATGACACGCACCTTTGGATGAGAGATTGCCCAGAGCTGCGGCACTGTTACCCTGAACCTCAATGCTGGACGACTGTGTAAGGGGTATCAACACATCAAAGACACCGAGATCCAAGAGGTGTGTCTTCAACTCGTCACTCAGAGCGAGGACCGCTATAGCAGCAGTCATTTCAGACTGCACGGTGACTGGAACGTCGAGCACCAGCTGCTTGCACTTCTGTACTGCCCCAGCCTCCAAGACGAGCGCCTTGTTTCGGTCTGAGCTGGCAGCAAGATTCCTCAGAGTCGAGATGGCATGGCACTGGATCTCTTCATTGTCGGTAGAACCGAGCAGATCCACGAGCGGTTTCAGGAAGCCGGCTTCGATGATTGGTGATTCGTTCATGGGATGTATGGAGATATTTCTTATACAAGCGACTGCGGAGAGTATGAGGGGGAGGTATGATGATTGAAGAAGCCGGAGCAGAGGGTGCAGGCCATGAGACCTCACGATATCGAGCTGGTACTTTTCGTCCGAAGCCAGATTCCGGAGGGCCAGAGCAGCTTGACACTGAACTTTGGGAGACGACGAGTCCATCAGATTGACGAGAGACTGGACCAGTTTGGGTTCCGATTGTGCCAACTTCTTTCGGTTGGTCGCATCGACAGCTATATTGCTCAGGGCTGTCGTACAGTAGTACTGTACGTCGACGTCGGACGAGGAAAGAAGTTGCACGAGGACTGGTATCGCGCCAGCATTGACGAGCTGTTGGCGATTCTCGTCTGGGAAGGAAGAGAAAAGGTTAGACAATTTACTATGAGCCACAGGCATCCGAGCAACATACCGGAATGCGTCATGTTCAAGAGAGCCCCTGTGGCGTTTCTCTGCACGCGCATATCCCTGGACTTTGCCAAACGGGTGAGTGGGCCAAGAGCTCCAGATTTCGCAATCTTGGCCTTGTTTTCTTCATGCGTAGCGAGGTTTGTTATGCACCCGACGGCATTGCACTGAACCTCGACATTTGGCGACAGCATCTGACGGATGAGGGGTGGCAGACCTCCCAGTTGAACGATGAGGACCTTGTTCTCCGCTACGAGGCGTCAGTCGTCCTGTTTTCATGCCTTGGCCAGGTCAGACTTACTGTTGACTGCGAGATTTCCAAGAGCTGCGCTGGCTGCCCTTTGCACCTCGATATCGGAGCTCTGGAGCAGGAACAATATCGGCTCGAGGGTGTCGCGGTCGACCTCTCTGACATCTGCTCGGCCTCACATTAGCCAAGACTGATGCAACCAACCTTGCCGGAGCATGCACCATGCTATCTCAAGCGATGTTCTACACAAAGCCTCCTCTTTCCAGCCTGTGTGTGCCGCCTGTAGGATACGCACCTCTCTCGGTTATCTCTGCGAATGTGAGACTCGCGCTTCGTTGTAGATCTATGTTGTCGGAGAAGACGAGGGTGCTCAACGCTCTAAGAGGCTCCCCTGAAAAGAAGTCGGTTTCGCCACGCTTGGACTTGTCAATACTCGGCGGGATATGCAAGGGGCCAGAGAGAAACGGACATTTTCGAGATACTGCAGGAGGTCGGCGACTGCCTCCCGCTCGCTGTCGGCGAGAACAGGCTCGTACAGGCCATCGCGGGATTTGGCTGGGTGGGATCAGTAAAGGGCAGGAGGGATGCATCGTGACGACGGGGAGGCATACCTCCACAGCAGGAGGAGCTGCAGATGCCCATCTCGAAGGTGGGCGGCGGGCTGTTCGGACCGGCTTCAAATGTGCTGGGGTGGGCCGTGTCAACAGATTCGAGACGCCGGAGAAGCGGCAGCTGTGTGCCTCGGAGGCGGCGACGCTGACTGCACCAGGGCTGGCCGGAATGTCTGTGCAGTGACTGCTCGAGTATGGGTTCCAGGCGAAGACGGAGATGGAGCTGCCCGAGGCTTTGAAGCCGGGTGTTGAGCGCTGCGCCGGAGCGTACGTAATTGTATGGGGTTTGTGTTTTGATGAGCAAAGCAGAGCAAAGCGAAGCTTCTTGAGTTGCTCTGTGCTCCGAAGGTGCTGGGGCCGCGAGGTGGCGCGGTGGGCAGTGGGTGGGTCACAAACGGGCCCCAGTGGAAAAGCTCCCGCCCTGTTCCCCCAGCATCTGGTCACCGTGCCTACCGGGTACCAGGAGGTACCTGTGCCGGTAGACCACTAGCGTGCGAACTGGACAGGGAAAGCTGCTTGCTATCAGTAGACGCTGGGTACCTGCCACCCAGCTGTGCATTCCGAGCTGGGTTCAACTGGGGTTGGATTGCTGATCCGCCCAACGCGGTTGGTTGCTTTCTTTTGATCTCACAAATGTGCCTATCATCAGGCATGTCGTCTCCGGCTTTGGTCTTTGTTCCTTGTGTAGGTAGACTATCAACCACTGTTTTCATGAATGGTAGAATATTCACGTGTGCACTGCAGCATCACATTGTTATCCAGGTTTCCTCTTAGTTGGCTATCTAGGTACTGTGGTATGTATTTACGGTGTAATCTGCGAAGAGACCGTATCCATCCCTAGTCATCCCTAGTTTTCCCGACGTACTCCCATTTCAGATGGGGATAACTGGACGCTTTGAACCAATTCAACCTGAGGTCAACCAACACATACACCCTCGACGTGTCGTAAGAGATAGGCGACAGACCTCGGAGAGCGGAGACGCTTGACGCCGCAGACGTGTAAATCCCCGATCCGTTACCGGATCTGATCACATGGAGGGAGTCCAGTGTGTCGAGGAACAGGTCGTAGCTAGCAGGAGCACAGTCTTTTTAGTGTCAAGCACAACCAACGGGAGGGCATCTCAAAGACATTTGCACATGGCCATCTAGCTTATGAGGGGTCATCCTCAAGCAGGTCAAACCTCCCAGATTTCTTAATCCTAGAGAGGATCATCCCACTTGAGATCATCTCAAACTGGTGGGTTGAAGCAAGAGAACTTGGAGATCTGGCACTGAGTTGGGGATGACATGTGCCATTAGTTTGTCGTCAGGCCGGGTAAGACACTTAAATAACGTGAGGAGGCTTGGTTTAGTATCGAGTAGGCTTAGTACTGTGTATTCTAGAGTAGAAGGAACGAAAAAGATATCGTGTATTTTGAGCACTAGAGTCTTCAAGGCAAGAGTATCGATATGGACAGTTCCTACTATTAGCGATGGAATATCCTCGTGGCTCTTGGCAAGAATCAATCCGAGTCCCTGTCCAACGTCGTTGGCCCGCCTGCACAGCTCATCATAAGTCGACTGCAGCCCATCACGTCCAAGGGTTCTCTCCCTGCATTTCTCAGCTTGATCGATCTTACCCGTCTGGTTCCACCGGCAAAGGTACCTAGGCAGTTGTGTGTATTGGTTGGGCACCTGTGCGTGGTTACGGCAGGGAGAGATATCAACCTCAGACACCTACCTGCATCTTTGTAAATACAGGCTGGGCTTGCTTGCCGATGCCCGCGTGGACGAGGGAATCGGTAGACGCGTCTGTCCCCGCAGGGACGAATTCTCAATCCTTGACTAAATTCTTTACGCTCTGGGTGTTAGACATCCGACTCGGAGAGTGTGTTAGATGGTGGTTGCACTTTTGTTGCGCTCGATTGCCTGTTTGGGCATGCTGCATCCTGGGAGCTGGGGAGCTGCCCTGTTGCCACAGAGCAGCAGGTACCTGGGCAGCCCTGGGTATTGAAAACGAGAGGTCGGTTTTTATGCCGATCCGGGATAAAACAGGATGGCACTGCAGGAGCAGGCGGAGGAGACGTCCAAGGTTGCCCTCGTCTGGTGTCGTCCGCACATGTGAAGGCAATCGCTTCCAGACCGGGGAGGAACCCCCCCCGGGATGTTGCTTATCTGATAAATCGGCCGCTCTCGCGACCAAGCAGCCCAAGCACAGCAGGTCCTCCAGCTCGGCCCAAAACCCCCTTCGTCCACACGGCCAGAGCTCGGGCGAACTGCAGCAAGTGGGCGGGCAGTAACACGGAGCACCACCTGGGAGGAGGAAGAAGAAGCATCATTCACCCGTTGGTGGGTTGGACACAAGACTGACTGCAGCAGTCAGTGCCTGAAAGGAAGAGAGACAGATATCGCCCGCAGCCATCAGGCCGAGAGAGCCTGACTTGTCCTCTGTCATTTCCCTTCTGTCCCTCTCCTGCCACTTGCTCCGTCACCTCGCCCTCTGACCTCACCTCGACCAACATTACCACCTGCACTTGCCTGCTTCGCCAGCAGCTTCTTCGCAGCAATCAGCCTTCATCCCAGCACGACAGGCTGATCCTCCTCGCACCTGGCTCTCGACCGAGCAAATCCCCAAATTTAAAGTGCTGCCGGGAGTCGCGAGGCTGAAGCCAACTTTTCCCCAATTCCCAGGGCGCGGCGCACATGTTTCTGAGCACCCAGACCAAACCGGCGGCCTGAATCGACACTAGGGCCAGGGCCTCGACCCCGACATTCGAACCGGCATCCCCCTTCATGTGCAACCGGCGAGGACCACAGTCATGACGGACCCCGCGAATCCAAGCGAGGGTGGCCCCCCAAAACAGCCTGCCGCCATCGCAAGTGCAAGACACCCGGGTCACGAGCTGCCTCTGCCTCTGCCGTTCGCAGCGCCCTCTACGTTTCTTCAATTGCGGGCTCCAGTCGCCAACAGGCCTCCGGCCAGCACTCAAAGTCGTACAGAGCACTCCTTGGCACCAGAGAAGCCCCTCATGACGCCGCTCGACAAAGAGCAGATGCAGGGTCTGGTAAGCCTTCCTGTCCTTCGGGCCATGGCACATGTGGCCCCCCGCGCGCCTCTTTCCCTCTCACCCTCGCCCGCGCCGCTTACCTGGGGCCCACGTCCTGATCCCTCCTATGCCGCTGGTGCCACGTCTGCGAGGCCACTGCCGGGCTGCATTCACCGCAGGCCCCATCCAACGTGGCTCAACGTCGTCGCGCGGCCTGTGTGAGGGTGCGGGGTACTGCCGGCGAACACAGCGAGCTTGCGTGGACGGGAGCAAGCCGCACGCCCCTGAATTTGAGCACCACCATCGTTGAATGCGAGAGACACGCTCGAGGGTCGGTCCGGAAGTGCTGACTTGGGTGACAGAGGGCCATACGCGAATTCCTCAAGGTCCGAACCAGTTACGATGTCCTGCCCCTATCCTTCCGACTCATCGTCCTCGACAATGACCTTCTTATCCGCACGAGTGTGAACATCCTCATGCAGAACAGTACGCTAGACCCAGATGCCGCAATCCCGCGTACACCGCACTGACGCACCTGGCCCAGATATTGTGTCCGCTCCGCTGTGGGATTCCAAGACGTCGACCTTTGCTGGTCTGCTTACGAGCACAGACTACATCAACGTCATTCAGTACTATCTACAAAACCCCGAGAGGTTCGAGGATGTGGATCGACTCCGTCTAAGTAGCTTGCGAGGTATGTGGACAGCATGGATCAGCATGCCCTGACACTGGCTGGAAGGCTGACCTGGTCGTTGTCTGCCATCAGAGGTTGAAAAGGCCATTGGCGTCACGCCTCTAGAGACCGTTTCGTTCCACCCAGGGCGGCCCCTCTATGAAGCATGCCGGAAAATGCTGCAGACCCGAGCGCGCAGGATACCGCTGGTCGACATTGATGATGAGACAGGCCGGGAGAGCGTGGTCAGCGTCATCACGCAATACCGAATACTCAAGTTCATCGCCGTGAACAATGAGAAGAACACGATGCTCCTGAAGAAGACCGTGCGGGAGCTCAATCTCGGTTCCTATGATGACTTGGCCACGGCGAGCATGAACAACACAGTCCTGGACGTGATCCAGCTTATGGTCAAATACAATATCTCGGCGGTCCCGATAGTGGATACAGAGAACACCGTTATCAATGTCTTCGAAGCCATCGACGTCATCCCGTGCATCAGAGGTGGTGCTTATGATGAGCTCCAGGGCACCGTTGGAGAGGCGCTGTGCAGACGGTCGGATGACTTCCAGGGCATTTACACCTGCACGGAAGAGGATAGGCTCGATTCGATTTTCGATACGGTTCGAAAGTCCAGGGTGCACCGATTGATTGTGGTAGACGACCACAGCAAGCTCAGGGGCATCATATCCCTCTCCGACATCCTGAAGTATGTCCTGATCCACGGAGAAGAAGAGCACATGCGGGAGCAAGCATGACCAGGCAGGAAACAGTCCTCGGCCCCTGGCCCACATTCCCATCATCCCAGGCGTATGGGACTATTCTGCGTTTCGAGGCATTTGCAGGGCGTTCGGAGAGGGTCATGGACGGAAGAAGGTATGATTAAGGGAGGCTGGTTGCATCGGCACAATCTGATTGCTGTGTCCGGCTGTTATAGACCTTTCGGCGACGTACCGGGGACGCAGTACCGGAAGGCCGGCCCCCTCTAATTTTGGGATATCAGAAGGAAGATCGTCGACAACGAAAATGTTTGTGCGCTTTAGATATATCCAGAAGGGCAAAGGGCCTGGCTGTCGACAGCTGAGGACAATATCAGTGTCCTCTTACGACTAATTCACTTGACTTTTGTCTTGCATCGCATGTGCCAATGAGCAGGTTTCACCGCATGGTGGAGGGCCGTTGAAGGGCACAAGGCGGGTTTGACGGAGACAGGACACTGCCTTGGTGCCGGGACACCAAGAGTGTATGCCTCCAGGTGAAGTTGTACCAAGGGGTCTAATTGATTTGCTGTGCGATCCAACCATCCTGATTCACTGACGGGAGCATGAGGCCAGCTGCAGCTGTGGCAGGTGCAATGTCGGGAAAAGGCAGGCCCTACCCAAGAGCACATGGAAAGGGTAAACGGTGCACCACTGCCTCCTCAGTCAACTGTCAACTACAACGCCAGGCAAAGCAGAGCAAGTAAACATGCCGACCACATTCCGGCTTCCAACGAACACCACCTGATCCCCTCGATTATCCGCGTTGGCATATACCGGTCCCTCTTGGATTGCGCCACCTGCAGTATCTCGCTATCGTCCTCCTGTACTTACCCGTCGGCAGTGTTGGCTACCTACTGCACTCAATCTTCTTTATTGGACATCCTTGAATCCTCGACATCGACCCCAATTCGAGCCACGGATGGCGACCGGACCCATCTAGTTCAACATCTGCTACGCTCCCTTGAGTTCGTTTCATGCGCAGTGGTGGCTTTCAAGTTTGTTGCCAATGTGATTACCCCTTATCTTTCGCGACAATGACGGCGTCCCGAGAACCATCTACGCCGGATCTGCAGCCTCGCCCACCAGTCACGGGATACCATGGCAAGCTGTCTGTTCCCGTCAAGAAGACATCCAGCGGTCTTCAGAGCAGCGCAACTTGGACGTCAAACAGCGGCGATTACATGTCCGACACTGATGAGATCGCGAATCGAGATGATTTCGTTCAAGAGTACAACAGGCTGGCGAAGAAGGCACGCATGCCCATGTACAGCACTGTACTTCGTTTGACTGACCGTGCAATAGCATGGAGTGCGTCCACTGGTCCCTGATCCGCCCGAAATTTCCGAGGTTCGTCTGATTTCATACAATTCGACTGTAGGCGTGCGGTGTCTGCTTCAGCAAAGCCCCTAACTTATCAACCAGTTCGATGGGATCGCTCCGAGACGGAACTGGTGGTCACGCACCTTCAGGAGGACTTCAAGCCAGTCTACGGAGCATAGTGTGAAGCGCAAACGCAGTGTTGGCCATGTGACGGCTCACATGATGCACCCGAAGAGGGACAGCCTCAAAGACCAAGATCTGCAGGGCCTCGTACGGCTATGTGGCAAGAGCTTCTTATATCTGCCGCCCGAGTATGCGCCTGGATCCCTCGTGCTGCCAACATGCTTCCGCGCCACTGCACAGCACTTGGTGCATTCCGGTTGGTAAACTGCTCACCTAAGCGTCCTGGTTCATTAGATAACACTTGGCAGCACCGGAGACCCGTGGAGTCTTCAGAATTCCAGGTTCGATTCGAGTGGTCAACGAGCTCTACGAGTTCTACTGCGCACATCAGGCAGGAGGCGATGTCGCCAACACTGTTCGAAGCCCAAATCTTCCCCTTCACATCAACGCCGGTATCCATGATGTTGCGTCCCTGTTCAAGAAATTTTTGGCCGGCCTCCCCGGAGGTATCCTTGGATCTCTATCACTGTTTGACGCACTGGTTGCGATCAACAGCCAGCTGTACACTGACCCCGAGTTCAGCAGGACAAAACAGAGCAAGCTCCGTGCGCGGCTGATTGCTCTTGCTGTCGGAACCTTGAGGTCGCAATACAGGAGAGAACTCATCTGTGCTGTTTTTGGTCTGCTGTGCCTGCTCGGAAGAGCTGCGGAGACAGCTCCGCGGGAAGATGATACGGGAAGGCCGTTGCCCACTTCCGACCTTATGGGCTACAGTGCTCTTGGGATCGTCTTTGGCCCTCTCCTGATAGGCGACATGCTTGGCTCTCATTCCGTGAAACTGGCAGACCCCAGCTCTGGGCTGTTCTTGGTGCCAGTCTCACCTCAGCCGAAGTCCAAAAAGGAGAAGAAAAAGGCCAAGGAGCAGCCCGAGGAGCCGCCACAACCTTTCTGGGACGTGGACAAGATCCACGTTGTCAACGATATCACTGAGATGCTAATCACAAACTGGAGAGATGTTGTTAAGCAGATGAGAAACATGGACGGAAATTTGAGCATCTTGCGCCGTCGCAGCCGTGCCTCTATTTCCGATGACTCGAGACTAGTGAAGAACTTCACGAGGACTCCGGAAGACGGCTTCGCTCATCACAGATCTGTCGACATCGAGACGTCAGAGGATCGCCCGCCTAGTCCTATAGCTTCTTCCTCTAGTGAGTTCAGGAATGACTTGTCGAATACTGAGAGACATACCTAACGTTTAATAGGGGCCGTGTCTTTCAAACAGACAGATAGAACCAGCGAAGCTCTTTCCGTGAAGAAGACGCGCCAAACCCCTGCCCGCTCCCCTTCGAATTATACCCGGGGCCCAAATTTGGGATTACTCTCACCCCCAAGAGAAGAGCCTAGTAGCGAGGACCAAGAGATAACAACTACGACACCCTTGAAAAGCTCCCTCAGATCACCAACCAAGAGTACAACGCAAAGTCAGAAGACAAGTGGGCCAGAAAATCACGAAAACATCCCACCCAGCAGCGAGGGTGAAGTCACAACGATACAACAGGTCTGCATCTCATCCGCGCCTGCGAAATCACTAGAACGGACAAGACCAGAAGCTGAGGCCACACGCATTGAATATCTGGAATCAGGCAAGACTGAGAGAGACAAAACAACACACGAGGCAAATGTTAGTACTCCACAACGTCGTGAGCATAGTAGAACACCATCGAAAGTTCCAAAGCCCAAGAACCATGAGGACCTGGGCGTGGATTCTGTGAAGAACCTGAAGCCCAAGTTCTCGTGCGATCTGGACTCGATGACTGCGTGCACGGTGGTCCCGGGCGCGAAAATATTGAGTGGTACTTCCACAATGCATTACCGGCCCAAGACGTCTTACACAGACTCGACCACTGAGTCGACAAATGTTGGTTCGGCCAGCCGCTCAATTAGATCCACACAAGGAAAGGAGCACCAAAACACGCAGAGATTGGCCATAGGTTCGGCGCATATCGTCACCCCTGACCAGATGGATGGGGCGGTAGATGTTGCCTTGACCAGAAACTTATGCCGTGGATCGTTCCGGGATCTCAAGGACCAATTCGAAGCACGAAACAATGGTGTCAATCGACCATCATCGTATCCTATCTGGAAGAGCAGGTCCAGGATTGATTTGCCGCTGCACAATGATGCGAACGCCCATCATCAGACACCGTCCTTGGACACTCCACGAAAAGGCTCTCCCGTGTCAGCCTTTGGGAGCCGTGATGACCTCAAGCGTGGTGCTGGCAAGGTGCTGGGTTTGGCCGCGAAGTTCGACAGTGCCGCCAAAACCTCCCGTTTCGTGCCTGTCGGAGAGGGCGGCGAATGTAAATATCGACGAGAAGCCGCTGGATTAGTGTCGCCATACACCAGCAATCCATCACCTACTCATTCTATTACTACAACGTCAACGCCAGCCTCGTTGATGTGTCGGTCGCGAGATCCGATGGTCTTGCCATCAAATGTCGAAAATTCCAGGAAGTCGAAAATTCCAAGACCACAGCATGCCGACAGTGGTGGCAGGTCTGCACGTGAATTTGGTCCTGAACCTGCACGAACCGGAACAGGGTCCACGCCATCGCATCCTGAGAGATCAATGTTGCTCACCCCCTCAAAACCACCCATCAAGGAGGTCTCTGAGGCCACCGTGGTATCCTTGGCGCAGCTGGATGGTTCACCGAGAGATTGCTTGTCAAAAATACCAAGACCTGCTCCCACACTTTCACCTGGACACGAACTGACGCCCGTTGCCTATCACTCTAGCCCCATTATGCCAACCGCAACGACTTCTAGTAATAGTGGTTTACCGCGCCTCTCACAATACAGCATGACACCGTCATCTGGCGAACCTCTGAGCTATATCCAGAAGACAAGCTTACACAACCTTAGCTTTAGCCCAAGCAACGGTCTAGGCCGAGGCCGCAATGCCTCCTCTCTCCGAGACCAGATTCGGAGTCTAAGACAAGAACTGTCGGCCAAGAATGAAGAGTGTGTCCAGCTTCGTCTGGATTTCGAGGAGAGGAGGAAGGCAAGCGAAGTGAACGAAATCCTACTGCGAGAAGACCTTGAAGGTGCCAAGGCGGATTTGGCCAAGTGGAAGCGGAGGGCCGAGAAGGCAGAGGATAAAGTCGAAAGACTGGAGAGTACTGCCAGAAGACTGCACAGTGGTGGGCGTAACCACGACTTCTCCTTCGTCAGCGGACTGCCCGACGCTATCGACATTAGTGAGCGGGCCCCGCAATATCAGACACTGTCACCGAGAATGAACCAGAGCGCAAGGAGAGCTCCTGAGAATATTCGGCCGACTGGTCCTCCCTTTCTAATGGGTGGTGATGCAATGTCAGATTGTTCCGGGAGTACGGTTGTGAGAAATATACGAGGGGCTGAGGAGGGACACTGGGCTCCTTTCGATGAGCAGGTTGGGATTCCCGCTCCCATACCTATGGATGAATTTTTGTAGGCGCTGTTTGCTTGATGTCGGCTGTTCGCCGGGTCAATTTTGGTGCGAGTGGCATGTTTGGCTTCAGAGATGGGGTGTACCACGAGGTACAACGGGTTCCTACTTGTCAATAAGTTTCCTTATGCAGCCTAGAATTCGAGGTTTTGTTTTGGGGGGACGAGAATGGGTTTGGGTAAGATCGCATTGTTAACGTGGCCAAAGTGGCCAATTTCAACAAGTCCTGCTTAATAGACGAGCCGACCTCCTATTGAATCTACGACTACACCCAGTTGGTTCTGTATGTATGTGCCGTGATACTAAGCCACCCAACGCCGACAAAACACTGTGCCTTGGGCGGGCCGTATGAATGTATCCTGAATATCCGTCTCTAAGCACTAAAAAGTCCACGGCGAGCTGTCCTCGCCTTGGATAAATGTAGCCATAATTCTGGCCTGTTGCTAGTCTAGCATGCACCAAAGTCAGTAGACGACACCTAGAAGCAGAACTAGACCGAACCAGCGTTTCTATCGCCGGCCCGTTAATCTGTCCCATATACCAGCGGCGTCGTTGCTCTGTGCGGTCCTCTCAGGCGACAGGACCGTTGTGTTCCAGGCCTCGGCGCCGTCGACGAAGAGGCGGTACGAGAGGCTGCTCCTGCCGACCTCGGGCCCCTTTTCGATTGTGATGGCGCCGAACTTGGAATTTCCTTTGTTGATGTACCTGAAATTCTGGTCAGCCATATGATCTGCGCGAAGTGGCCGGGGTGGGGAAAGGGGGAGGGGTGAGGAAGGGAATCGAGATCAGACGCGTACTTGATCTTGACATCCGTGTCGTCAGCTTGTTTGTAGGTCCCAATGGGCGAGTAGAACTGGCTC
Source organism: Diaporthe batatas (assembly GCF_019321695.1). Classification (NCBI taxonomy): domain Eukaryota; kingdom Fungi; phylum Ascomycota; class Sordariomycetes; order Diaporthales; family Diaporthaceae; genus Diaporthe; species Diaporthe batatas. The sequence continues at coordinate 468,956 of NW_025408562.1, read as the reverse complement.
AGGGGGCTGGCCGAGAACTCGTACACGGTCGCCTCCTCGGCCCACCTGGAGCCCCGGGGCGGCGGGAACTTGGTGGCCGCGAACTCGTGCCTGTCCCCGGACAGGACGACCACGCCGATGCCGCGGGAGGCGGCGTCCCACATGGCCTCCAGGATCAGCTGCCTCTCGGCGAGGAAGCCGCCCCACGTGTCCTGGACGTTGACGGGCCAGTTCTTGGTGAAGGGCACCGAGAAGGCGATGATCTTCCAGTCGACGCCCCTGGGCTCGGGCCTGCGCAGGAACGCGAGCAGGTCCGCCAGCTGCGCCGCGCCGAGCATCGTCTTGTCCTTGTCGCCGTGGTCGACCTTGTTGGACGACCGGTAGGAGCGCGTGTCGGCCATGAAGAAGTCCGCCGGGCCCTGCGCGAACTCGAACCACGTCGGCGCGGCCCTGGAGAACGCCCAGGCGGCGGGCTTCCTCGCCGCGGGCGGGTTGACTGCTGTGTGGTAGTGGTGCCACGGGTCCACGGCGGCCGCGTACACGCCGGTGGTGTTGCGGTCCCAGTCGTTGTGGATCTCATGGTCGTCCAGGACGTGGATCCAGCTCAGGTTCTGTCCGACGCTGGGCCACTCGGGCGAGGCGTAGACGGCCCGGTACTTCTGTCGGAACTCGGCGGCGCTCTCGCCCCATTCGCTGGGCACGTCTGCGTAGATGAAGTCGCCTAAGAACAGCATGAACTGGGCGCCCAGGTTCGGCAAAACGTCCCTGAGGTATCGCATCCCGGGGATAGAAAGAGGGTGGTCCATGGGGTTGTAAGGAAGGCGGTTGACGATGCAAGAGGTGGACAGGAAGGTAAATTTGCCATCGTCTGGGTATTTGCCGGACTCGGGCGCTGACGTGAATTCGCCATGGTGGCCGTTCGACGTCCTCCATTCGTAGCTGCGTTGCGAGTTGTGGTTCAGGGCAACATCAATCACAGCAGTGTAGTCTGTGTCATCAGATGTCCTTTTGACCGTGCCGGCCACGAGGTAGTCACCAGTCTTGGCGAAGGGAGATTCGTCTTCCTTGACGCGTATCTCGAAACGGACGGGCAGCTTGCTCTGGTCAGGCTCTCGGATGAGGAACTTGGCCTCCTTGTTAGAGATGAAGCCTGGTCTGACAAAGGAAAGGTCTTCGGTCGGGAGCATGTGCTCTGAGTAAAGGCGGTCCGCAACCATGGTCACGCAGGCAAGGTTGATCAGGAAGGTGACCAGTGTAAGAACGAGGCTGCGTGGGTTCGGAACGCCTGCCAGAATTGTGCGCCAGAGGCCGACATTTCCGGGTCCATCTACGCTCATCTCTGTGCGGGTGACATCGACGTCCTCGATCACCTCGCCGTCAACCTCCTCGAACCGTCGAGTCCTGGTGGTCCTGACCACCTCCGCCTGTCCATACTGCAGCGCAGAGAAAAAGCTGGTGATGCAGGCGGGAATGTAGACCGCGAACGCCGTGAAAGCGACAGGGGCGAGTGGCTAGTAATCTCATCAGAATCACACAAGAGTGAAGCTTGTCCCGAGATATCTGGACTTACAGGAAGCAGACCCTACCCAAATTGGTTAGCTATCTGCGGTCAAGAACACGACAATCAGCTCATCACACTTACCCAGCGCAGGAAGAAGTAGGAGACAGCTCTTAAAATGATGGTTGAGGTCGTCGTGAGCACATTATCAACGGCCATCTTTGCGGCTGTAAGGCTCGCTGTCTGATGCCAGGCTGGATCAGGGGTGATGTTGTCACTGCCTCGGCTGAGTTGTTTCCGGTAGGAAAGCGTACCAGCTTTATGACCAAGTTGGTATTTCCGTACGTGCAGTCGAAAAGCGAGAGGCCTAGAACAACGACAAAAAGTCAGGACACCGAGGCATATAATTTCATAGTAATCAGTGAGCTGTTGAAACAAAGCCGGGCAGGGGTGTTAGAGCAGCGATCCGTCCCTATTGCGAGGGCTGATGTCATTCATAACCAGCTGCTTGCTTCCGTCTGGCGCCATGCATACGGTGGACTATTTACTACGTGGTGCTACTGACAGACGCGCTGCACTACGCACAACGGCCACCGCAGGCTGCGTGTGCAAACTTTCCTTAGGGCACTTCTCCCCGCCTGAATCTGCCTCCGAGATGTATATGGGACAGCTAGCTCTTGTACTGTAGCGCAACTGTATTGAGCTGCAATACTGAGTACCTCCGTCAAGGTACAGATTAGGTCCGTACCTACCACAGTACGGGTACAGCAGGGTACGTACCTGTCTACCTACTGTTAGGCGAAGGCCAGACGCCCTGACGCCCAGACGGGGTCTTCCACCTGGCCCCTGCATGGAGACCGCTCCGCTTCAGGCATAGCGCCATATCAGCTGGGAAACAGGTGCACCGTGGCATGTCGCGACGGAGCTACTTGGTTGCTTGCTGGCCGTCCAGAACCTCGACTGCCGTCTACCGACCTCTTTGTGCCCCGTACCCAAACCCATCGCAGCCAGCTGCCGCCCGACGATGAAGCTCGCATCTCTCGCAACCGGGCTGGTTGCCCTGTTCGCTGGCCATGCCTCGGCAACAGCATTGACCTACAAGCTTGTCGCAAACGAGAAGGCCTGCTTCTATGCCAACAACCAGGACAAGGGCCAGAAGATCGCATTCTACTTCGCCGTACGACGCATCCCCGGTTGCCGTCTGCCCGGCCACGACCCTGCGCTCAAAAATGTGCTAACGAGTTGTCCAGGTCCAATCCGGAGGTTCATTCGATGTCGATTTCGAGGTCACGAGCCCAATCGGCAAGATTGTCATCGATGGCCAGAAGGAGCGCCAGGGAGACTTCGTCTTCACCGGCAATGATATCGGCGACTACTCTTTCTGCTTCAACAATGAGATGAGCACTGTCACGGACAAGTTTGTCGACTTTGAGATTGCTGTCAGTACCGCCCAGCCTCGAACCCTACTACGACTACTCTCTAACGCTTGCTTTCGTATACAGGTCGAGAACGAAGCCCGTGTCAACCTCCCTTCCAAGCAGGGTAGCTCGCCAGAACAGACGACATCCCTCGAGGAGTCAGTCTTTAAGATCTCCGGCCAGCTCTCCACAATCTCCCGAAACCAGAAGTACTTCCGCACGCGCGAGAACCGCAACTTCAGCACAGTCCGCAGCACAGAGAAGAGGATTGTTAACTTCAGCTTGATTCAGTGTGGGCTGGTTATCTGCATGGGCGCGCTGCAGGTCTTTGTTGTGCGCTTCTTCTTCCAAGGCGCCAGGAAGGGCTACGTATGATCGCGCGGCATGGCCACGCTGTTTTTCTCTTTGGACTCGTGCACGGCGTAGGAATGGAAACTGGAATGAGGGCGTATCCAATGTATTTCCCCGGTATAGGGGGCTCGACTGACCTTACGAAGCATGAAAGAGTGAGCTGGACTTGAGCGTGTGCTTCTGTCGGGGCAGAACGTGACCGGGAGACCAGAAGGCCAAGTATGGCACATACCCAATGCATGACAGGGGTTTTGTCAATATGAAAAAGTATTTGGAGACATAGAACCGGCTATCGACCATAGTCCTTGCCTTTTACCAGACGTGGGAATTGACGACAATCGTATTCCACTCCGAAAGTGCTGACCATCCATTTCAAATCCGTACTAAAATATATCCTGAACATCTACATAGCAGGCACTGTCCAGAAGGTACTGACGTACTGTAGAGCAGCCGATAGGGTGCCTAGATAGTTGGGCCCCTGCGGGGTGGCCCGTGCGTCTGCAAACGTCGGGACCTGATTTCTCTCCTCGCCCGTCAAATGAAGACCAAGCGCGTACCCTCATAACCTCCATACTCACCCTCGCCGTCCACCAACCATGGCTTCTCTCGCAGCTGCACTGTCCCAGTCCCTCCCCAAGCCGAATTACACGGGCGAGGAAGAGGAGCTGCCTTCGCGCGCCAGCAAGAATGGCCCAAGGATCGTTGGCCCCGGCCACTTCGACGAGTCCCAGATTGTCCTGAAGCGGGCCGGCGGGCCACCGCCTTACGGACAGCGCTCTGGATGGCGACCACGCAACCCCGAGGACTTTGGCGATGGCGGCGCGTTCCCCGAGATCCACATCGCCCAGTACCCGCTCGATCTAGGCCGCAAGGGCGGCTCGAACAAGTCCAACGCGCTCGCTCTGACCGTCGATGGCGATGGGAAGGTCAAATATGATGCTATTGCGAGGCAGGGCCATGCCGAGGGCAGAGTCGTGCAGGCGAGCTTCAAGGACTTGATACCGCTGCGGCAGCGTGCCGATGCCGGCGAGATCAACCTGGAGCGGCCGAGCGAAGAGGAGGTCGCCGCCACGGCTGAGAGGACCAAGGCCGCGCTGGAGAAGCTGGTCAGCGGCGCAGTGGCGTCTCAGAAGCCCAAGAATGTCAACACTGGAGGCTCGCGAGACCCCACGTTTGTGAGGTACACGCCGGCGAACCAGATGGGGGACAGCTCCAAGAAGCAGGATCGGATTATGAAGATTGTCGAGAGGCAGCGTGACCCCATGGAGCCGCCCAAGTTCAAGGTCAAGAAGATCCCACGTGGCCCACCCTCGCCTCCGCCTCCAGTGCTGAGGTCGCCGCCAAGGAAATTGACGGCGCAAGACCAGGAGGACTGGAGGATCCCGCCGCCCGTGTCGAACTGGAAGAACCCCAAGGGTTTCACCGTCCCCTTGGACAAGCGTCTGGCTGCGGACGGACGGGGTCTACAAGACGTACAGATCAACGACAAGTTTGCACAGTTTTCAGAGGCGCTATTCATGGCAGACAGGCATGCCCGCGAGGAGGTCAAGCAGCGAGCTCTCATGCAGCAGCGCCTGGCGGAGAAGGAGAAGCAACAGAAGGAAGATCATCTGCGCGCACTCGCCCAGCAGGCCAGGGAGGAGAAGGCCGGGCACAGCAGGCGGAGGTCAAGATCAGGCAGCTACGACAGCCGCTCAGATTCCGGGTCATCCTACGACAGCGACGAGTCGGCAGTACGTGAGCGTGAAGAAGCACGAAAAGAAAGGCGCCGCGAGGAGGAGCGCAAGCTCCGGCAATCCCGCATGGGCGCGGAGAGGCGCGTCCAAGTCATGGCTCGCGAGCAGAATCGTGACATCTCCGAGAAGATTGCGCTGGGGCTGGCAAAACCTACGCAGAGCAAGGAGGGGATGTACGATTCACGGCTTTTCAACCAGTCAAGTGGCTTTGACAGTGGCATCAACGAGGACAACCCGTACGACAAGCCTCTGTTCGCTGCACAGGACGCTATCAGCAGCATCTACCGCCCTGGGGTGACCATGGACGATGATGACGAGACGGCCGGGGACAGAGAGATGGACAAGATCCAGAAGTCGAGCCGGTTCGGCGAGGTATTGGGCAAGGGCAAGTTCAAGGGCACGGAGGACGCAGGAGAGCGCGAAGGGCCAGTGCAATTCGAGAAGGAGACGGCCGACCCGTTCAACGTTGACAAATTCCTGTCCGAGGTGGAGCAGTCGTCGGGCAAACGGGGCTACGGCTTGCAGGAGACTGACGACCGGAAATCAAAGCGGCCCAGGGTGGAGGATGACGACGACGACTAGGGTGGAAAAGCACTGGCAGCCGTAAGTTTTACGGAGGTCCGGTGCACGTCGAGTGCATGAATATCGAAGAAACATATCACTTATGTTTTACTGCCCGGGATGTGATTAGTGTCAATGGCGTACATGGCTGCGTCCATCGGTAATGGATGGGGATCAATTCCTGCTGCTTTGGCCCATAACCTGAATCCCATCCGCGACACCACAGCGCACACGAGTCGTGGGCGAAAGCGAATGATCTTGATGCCTCACGAGCGTTGAGTTGGTCACACGCAGTAGTCGCAATCTGACTTTCGCGTGAGAGGAGGAAATCTCGACTAAGTTGCGATCACAGCACATCTATATAACCTTCGAGCGATGTTCTACGCTCAAGCTTGCACCACGCGTCCTACCGTAAAAGCTTCTATAACCTCCGACACGATGACAGAACTTAGATCTAACAAGCCTTTATCATCGCCGGGTGCACACCTTAAATGTGCCCGAGTCTGCTCGCAAGTTTGGCTCGGCCCCTGCCGCTGTCACAAAAAAGAGGCCGAGACGCCGAGACGCCTGAAGAAAAGCACGGATCTCGGAGTCGTCCCTGATTCGCGCCTGATGAGCACGGAAGCTGGGGCTTGCTGGCTATATGACATGGAGGAGATGATGTCTCTTGGACCTGGGTCCTCCACTGCTGAAACCCCTTGGGTCCAGGGCATAGGCCGCAGGGCAGACAGCTACCAGCTGCCAAGACCAGTCAACGTCTGGAAGTCGACCCCTTCCCCATCATTTCTCGCGGACGATTGGGCGGTAGTTTGAATATTTCCCTGTCCCCTTGATGACACACGTCGTCCTCTGATATGCTGCCTCACGACGCGACGTGACGTGGTGACGATGGTGAGGCGACAGCAATATCGATTGATTGCTGAGATATCACCTCCTGCGACACCAGAACACCAGACGCAACGGCAGTACGTCTGCACGTCTGGATAACCTCAGAAGCTTATGAGTCACTCGGGGCAATCATGGACTCAACGGCGCCGATCGCGATCATGTTCGCGCCAGCCCAGCCCAGCCCAGAGTCAGGCAGGCCACTCAGCCACCCAGCCGGTCTCGAGGGCAGCCTCCCACGAAACGCATGATAGAGCTTGAACCTGAAGCAAGCCTGGGGTGGCCCCAGCTTGCCAGCTTGCCGACGAACCTGATCTGCCGCCGGAGTGCTGAGCTTGATTCTCAACTGCCACCACCTACACTCGCTCGCTTCGTCCCGAAACACCACCCTTCCTTCTGCCGCCCCTTGTCCCGCCCGCCGTCGAAAGCTAACCATCTGAAGTCGGAGATTTAATCTGATCTTTTGGGCCGGCCCAGCACACGGGTCTGGGTAGCCTTTTGGCAGCGGTGATCGCATGGACAACACGGTCCCACATGCGACACGACCTCCCGTCTCGCTTATCCGGGGTGCTGGAGCTCGCTCTCCCCAGACAGTCCCGGCAGTCAAGCTTTTTTTGTCTGGCGCGCTGCAACTGCAAGTGTAGTAGTACATGCAAGTCAGAGCAAGATCAGGGCGGGCAGGTCTGTGCATTACATGCAAGGCCGGGGCGCAAGGGCGGGCACATTAACGACAGCCCCGTGGGGGTGTCTTCCTGGTATCATCTGCAACTCGAGACATCATATGGCAGGGCTTGGGCAGGGCAGCGCATGGCATCAGACATCCGAAGCCATGCTCGACCCACCACGTCGATCAAAGAGATATCTATGTCGAGACTGTCCCTCGCTTCCAGATTCTTTTTTTTTTTTTTTGAAGGTGGACGAGAACGTACGTTTTCCTCTCCCTCACCGATTCATCTCATATCATGATCCTCATATACATTCCACCTTCTCAAACGTCCCCACCGAGAGGTCATCTATCTCGAACAATACTTGTCAAGTAGCACCCGAATATTACTCGCTACACTGGGTCACAGTAGCAAACCCGCCAGGACTGGCATGCAGGCCTAGCTGTCAGATCTGTGTCATATCCTCCATATCTACCAACAAGATCTCGTATTCCCGGCCCGCGTCGAATCTTGCAGCCGTTCTTGGGCTTCCGTGGGCTCGGCCCCACGCCGGCTAAATAGAAAACATGCCACGTCCCTCATCCTCCTTCTACAGCCAAGACGATAAGGCGCAAGCAAATCTAGGCTACACGCCTTTTGAATACTGGAAGGGACCGAAACCGGTAGTCTGGGCTGCAACCCGCCAGGCACCCGTCCACAACAGCATCGCCAAAGCCAAAACCCACGGCCGGAAGCTCTCGAGCTCGCGGGCCGCGGCCCGGATCAGCGCAAAGGCTCACCCGGGCGGCAACCCGGTGAACTCGCTTAGGCAGTTCGAGCCAATCCAGCCGTCCAAGCTGTACTCGGCCCAGCAGTTTGTGGCATCCCTGCAGGCCGCGAAGCTTGCCGATACGAAGCACCACAATAGGCACCCGCACGTGGAGTACGTCGGGAGCAGGGGTGACATTGGCCAGTTCCGCGCCGCTACTGCTTTAGGAGACAAGAAGTCGTCGGCCAGCACCAACCCCTGGGGGGACCCCGACGATAAGGGCAGGCTCAAGAGGCTGGAGGCGATCCAGGAATCCGCACAGAGGGGGTGGGCAGACGCATCCTACCCCCACCACGGCGACTATAAGACGCCCGCTGGCGTGCGGACATCCCACAAGGAACTACTGCTCAGCCGGAGCCAATCCACCCGCTCCAGCCCTCCCGACTACGCAGATCTGCCGCCCTTGAACATGTCCAGGAAAGCCTCCAAAAACCTGCCGCCAAGGTACGGATACTATGGCGATGAGCGCCCCGACAGATGGTGGGACTTGAGGACGTGGCGGAGGAGGACGTGGGCCATCCTCGTCGCTATCGTCGTGGTCATTGTCATCGTCGTTGTCGTCGTCGTGACGATGCTCCAAAAGAACAATGCCTACCCCAACTACAAGAGGCTTGTCTACACGCTGTCAGATGAGTACTCGGGTTCAGAATTGTCAGTTCCGCTTTCAGTTAGGGATACTACGCAGCACCTGGGCTCTCCCTCGGCAAGGGCTGGCGCCCTCATTGCTCGACCTGCGAGCGCGGGGTGAGATATGAAGGAGGAAGAAAAAAAGAAGAAAAAAAGTAAACACTGCAAAGCAAAGCAACAGTTTAACTGACAGCAGCGGGTCTCCCCCCCTTCGCCAACAGCTTCGACAACTTTGACTACTTCACGGGCTACGACCCAACACACGGCTTCGTGCACTACGTCCCCCGCGAGCAGGCCGAGGCGCTCAACCTCACGTACGCGAGCCCGTCGTCGGCCGTGCTGCGCGTGGACACGTCGGTGGGCCCCTCGTCGACGCCGGACGCCTCGACGGGGCGGTTCAGCGTGCGCGCGACCTCGAAGCGGCAGTACGGCAGCTCGGGGCTCTTCGTGTTCGACGTGATGCACACCCCCCACGGGTGCGGGACGTGGCCGGCGCTGTGGCTCGCGGACCCGGCCAACTGGCCCGACAACGGCGAGATGGACGTGATGGAGGCGACGAACCTGGGCGACGAGGGCAACGCCATGACGCTGCACACGAGCTCCGGCTGCGGCATGGGCGGCCACCGGCGCAAGATGACGGGCGAGTCGGTGCACGGCAGCTGCGCGTCCACCGGCGGGGCCGACAACGCGGGCTGCGGCGTCGAGGGGCCCGCCGCCACGTACGGCGAGGCCTTCAACGCCGGCGGCGGCGGCGTCATGGCGCTCGAGTGGCGCAGCGCCGGCATCCGCATGTGGCAGTTCCCCCGCGCCGCCGTCCCCGCCGACATCACGGGCGGCGAGCCCGACCCGAGCACCTGGGGCACCGCGCTCGCCGACTTCCCCGACACGGGGTGCGACATTGACAAGCACTTCCGAAACCAGTCCATCATCATGAACATAGACCTCTGCGGCGACCTGGCGGGCAGCCTGTACGGCGGTACCAGCTGTGAGTTCCCCCCTCCCCACCTGCTGCCTCTTGACTGCTGGCACCTGGGCGACACGGGCGGGCAGATGCTGACTTTTCCTGTTATATAGGCCCGTCAAACTGCACTGATTTTGTGGCCAACAACCCAGACGAGTTTGTCAATGCTTACTGGGAGGTTGGGGCCTTCCGGGTTTACACGGCAGCTTAGGGTGGTGATAATTCTTAATGGGAATGATGATGATGCTTTTATATCTTCTCTTCTAGCTTGGTGTTCCTTGGTGGGAAAAGTGTTTCGCTTATTATATCGAGCGGGAACTAGCTATGTACATATGTAGCGACATAAGATGGAGGTTAGGAGAACGATTCAAACTAATTCATTTTCTAAGTGGGTAGAGAGAAATACCAAAGGGTTGGGAGGGGAGACAGTGTGGTTGAGAAAGAGCACCTGCTACCGGTAGTAGTTAGATATTTCCAGATGTCTGAGCCTGCTTCACGAACGAAGTGGACCAATTGAGACTGAAGTGCCATGACCCATTAAGACTGAAGTGCCATGACCCATTAATAAGCAATTGTGCCCTTTGATAAGTCATGGTGTCTCTTTTCTATCTCGTGGATCTCTGTCTGGCGTAAAATGTTCTCTTGCGGTTTGTTTCCGTAGTGATGGTGGTGTTGTTGTTGTTGTCATACGTCAGGAGCTTGTGGCCATGTCAACAACCAGCTTGAGCTCCGCTAGGTGTTCAACATGGAATGGAAGAGCCACCCCACAAAGACATTAAAAAAATAAAGTTCTCTTCTAATGGGGGCCAGGGCGAGGAGGGCCAAAAAGGCAAAAAGAGTTCAGCGCCCGCACCTACATCTCTCATCGCGTACTTTTAGCCTTCCGCGGAGTACTACCAGGGAGGCTCGAACCAGCGACTTATCCCGCGGCAAGTAGTACCTCCCGCCCTAAACCGAGTGATGTGGAATAACCACTTGACTAGACTGGTCTTATGGGGGGAGCTGCCGGTATTGGTTGTGGTTGGGTCCGGGGGGGTTATAAGACCAGCAGGCGGGCGGGCAGGGAGGCAACGGAGGGTTGGGATGAAAGCAATTCATTGCTCCCAGTGGCCCCAATGGTAAGTGGCGATGACCAAGTCCCCCAGTCCGTCCATCCGTCTATCTCCCCCGAGTATATCTATCGAACTTGATATCAGATCGCCAGCCCTGAACGCCATGAAAACCCTCCCCACCCGTACGCCATGATCACATTCGTACCTTGCTATGCGCACACACACACGCTCAATGCGAAAGCGTAAGCAGACCAAACGCCTCTACCTAACCAACTCACTCAAGGCATTACCGTCTGTCTGTCAGTCGTCTTCGTCTTTCGAACCAAGGGCAAGAGGCGATCCACGATACCGCCGTCTCCCCCCCGCCCCCCCAACCTCTCGAGTCGCCAACACTCGTGCCGCCCACTACTCCTCCTTAGGCTGCCTCATCCAGGCCTCAATGGCAGCAGAGAAGGCCGCGAAGCCGACACACCCGACACAAGCGGCCTGCGGCCCCGCGTTGCGCGCCAGGATCGCGCCCGTCACGCACCCCGACGCCACGCCGTTGGTGATGTCGTTCTTGGCGCGGAACCCCTCGATGCCGCACTCGATGCCCGTGAACAGCGCGCCCACCTTGCCAAAGTTCTTGGCCGAGCTCCACGACCGCGCCCCCATGTCCTTGAACCCGATCTTGAGCTGCTGCTTCCAGGGGAGCGACGACACGGGCGTCTGCTGCGCGCCCGCCGTCGCTGCCGTGTGGTAGGGGGTGTCGTAGGCCATCTGTTTGTGTGCGCGCGTCAGCTTGCTTTCTATCTATCTCTCTGCCCTGCCCGTGGATAGGTTTGGGCTCTTGTCAATTGGGGGCGGGGAGTTTTAGACAACGCACCGAGGCCATGAACATGCCAAACACACCACCCAGCCCGAACCCGGCGACCCCGGACATGGCTGTCTTGGTGAGGCAGTTGTGCTGCATCTCGCTCATGAACTTCATCGTTTTTTGCTGCGCACATTTCCCGAACGTCAGCCACGCTGCGCAACCAAGAAGAGAAGAGCAGAGGAAAAAAGGACACCAAGGCCGTCGCCAGCCACGGCGTGCGTCGTGTTCCTCTCCAGAAGCTTTCACCCACCATCTGCACGGCGTTGGGATCATTGGGGTCCACGTTTCCGCCAGCGCCGGGCATGCCCGGCAGGCCACCTCCCATGCCGGGGAAGTTCATGATGTCGTCGCAAGGGTTCGGCCGATCGGGGCTCGTGGGGCTTCGTGGGTCGCTAAGGGCACGCTCTTCAGCTGCTGGGACCGGTGGTTTGGCGGCGGCGATGCTGACAGGAGGAGACTGCTTTGCGAGATAGAACGAGCGACGCGGGTGGAAGCTGTGGTCGTCGACAGTCAAGGATGGATGAGCAGTGGTGGTTCGGGAAGTGGATTGAAATGCGCTTGAGCACGGCGCGATAAAGAATTTTGGTCCTTATCGCCGCCGTTGCATTTCGCCGTTTCGGAGCCGCCGAGCTAAGGCGACCTTCTACTACCCGCCCGTCCGTCCGTCCGTCCGTCCAACCACATGCGCCTTCAAGAATTCATGTTACACTGACAGGCCGAGACACTTTATTTGTAAAATGCTGCTCGGGTGAATCTTCGTCGTTCGTTTGCCCTATAATTTGCGTACAGGCCTGGTCTAAGGATACCGTTTATGCAACGAAGAGACCAGTCTTTGCCTCTGCCAGCTCGTGCTAGAAAAGCAAAGAAGACAAGTCCGTCTGGCTGTCCACTTCCTCCCTTACAAACCCCATGTCCGCCTAGTCATGTTACCCAACCCTCTTGCCGCGTATTGATTGAATGACCTCTTCCGCCTCCTACGCCGAATCCCTGCTGCTGAGTATAAGATATTGTGCTGGGGCTGGAATCATGGCCAGCCTCCACCGCCTAGGACATATGAGGCTTTGCTTTCCGCCGCATCGAAAATAACACACGCCAGGGACCACAACCGTGACATCATGCTGGATGCCTCGCCTGGCGCTCTCTCACACTCTCGTACACTTCGCCTTTCCGGGTCTACTTTAGGAACAGGTCTCCCGTGCCATTGCGCATAGACCTTGTCCGGTCTACGTGGTCCAAACCGAGGAAATCATCATCATCTCCCGACAGGATCTCTGTGAGCACCTCGTCTGTAATTTTCGCGTTAGCTCTCTGTGGGTGTCTCGGAAACCCATGCAGACGTACCATCCTGAAGGTAATGCACCTTAGAGTAGGCTGATCGCCTCACGACGGCAAACTTGATCTTCTCGAAGCTCTTGCCCTTGAGACCAGTCCGCCTCTCAAGGCGCTTCTTGGTATCTGCGAACGTCTCGCCCTGCGGTACGCGTCAGTAATGTTCCTCGCATATGCCGGCGCCCTCGTATCATAACTAACCTCCTTGAGCAGGAACTTGAAGGGCATTCCGTGCACGCGGCTCGGCTCATTTTGGAAGTGGAAACAATTGATAAACTCCTTGTCCGAAGCCTCTGCTTCCTCCGGAGACATCCGCTCAGCCACTAGCAACGTATATTCGTTGATGCTGATGACTGGGTATTCGCGCGACATCTCCCGGAAGAACTTGTGGTTGTTCACCTCAAAGACTCGAATCTTCCCGGCCTCAGCTTCTTCGGGGATTTGAGCCTTCTTGATGACCCCGTTGATCAGGTCTTCCACAATGCCGTTCTTGGGGACCAGGATGTCGAAGTGATCCTGCAGCTTCATGTCAGCGGGGTTTCCTGGTAGACTCACGGACGGGGGGGGGGACTTACCTCTTTGGTGATGCCTTCGCTGAGCCATGTGATCTTGACATTCTTCTTCGTGTCAAGCTCTGCCAGGCTCATGTCGAGCACTTCAAAGTACAACGCATCGCTTCTCTGGGTTTGGTTCATCTGAGAATAACCTGCCGGGTTCAATATGCTCTGCAGTGTCTGGTTCGTAGACAACCTTTTCACCGCGACCCGAACGTTTCCGCTGTTGGTGTTCACGGTGTAGAATCGAAGATGTGTGGGGTCCACGTTCAGTGTGTTCCCAACCTTCTCAGCCAGTTGGTCATAGCTGATCTTTGCGCTGAGAACGAGCTCGAAGGGTGGGAATTGGTTGGGGTCACACCGCGTTGGGTGAGCATGGAACTTAACCGTCCTCTTGAACATAAGGAAGTCGTAGTACTCGCGAGCATCCTCGCACCGGTCCGATTTCCTCGTCCTGGGCTGATCAGCATGTGCAGGTTAGTCACAGGATAGGGCCGTGCACTCACGTCTCCTCGGGTGTCTTGTCGCCGAGTCCGAGCCTCTTCTCAAGTCCCGACTTCTTCTCTGTCACCCTCTGGAAGCAGACAATGTCACCGTCCTGCAGCTCAGCAGCCTTTAGCGTCTGTTTGGCCCGCAGGGTCTCGATCATGTTTGGTTTGATCTCCTCCCAGAGCATGACCTTATCATCGCCTGGCAGTTTCTCGCCCCATCCCATTTTCTTGCATATCAGTGGCACGATCTCCTCAACCTTCTTCTCCTTGTTGATGTAGGCGTGTCCAACACCCCGGAGCGTCTGTGCTTCGGCATCGAAATGCTTCAGGAACAGGAGTATCAGGTCATTTTTCACAACTACGCCGTTGCTTTGACTCTGGTAAGTAGGCCAGATGGCATCGCCTTCGGCGTTGACCTCTTCTGCTACTTCGACCCAGACACGAAGGACGTTGCTGTTGTGAGTGGTCGACTTGTTATAGCTTTCTTCCACTGTCACCCTCGTATCCATCATCGGCGTGTCAGGGCGCGTTGTCTTGTTCTGACGGTTGACCATCATCCAGAGCCGCAGCTTCCGCGGGTCCTCATTGACATCTTCAGCAATGCGGTTGACCAGATCCTGGACAGTAGAAGACCGCAGCGTTCTGTAGAATCTCGGTGCTGCAGGGTCCAAGTCGGGGTTTGCGTCGAAGGATGCGAGATCTGTACCGCCGTGCTCCCGGAACGTTGAAGGAAGGATAGCTTTGACGCCCATGTAGAGATGTTGCTCCTCTCTTTCTCTTCTCCGAGTTTCCCTGATGGCTGCCTCTTCCTCGAATCGGTTACCTGAGACAAATCAGCAGAGATCTCATGACGGCTTAAAAAAACCCTAAACTCACGCAGATGTTCGGGGATATCCTGTTCAGTGACGGGGCAAATAACGTTGTCTACTCGTGATTGGCGAATGTACACCAACATGTAGGCACTGTTAGGCCGCATAATGGGCGCCTTCCTTTGCAGCGGACTCCGAACGTTGTTTGTTGGCTGTCGGTACTCGCCACCAAAGTTGTCTTCCAGAACTTCTCGCATTGTCGCCTTGGTCACCTTGTCGTCGTCATACTTGTAAAACCATCCGTCCTTCTCTGGCTTTAGAAATGCGTAGTAGTGCCCGGCGTTAAGGTCGCCACTGTGCACAAGGACGCCGTGCAACTGATATGTCCAGGACTCGGACTTGTCGGCGTCTTCTGACAGGTACGGAGCCGCATCGAAGACCTCAGGGAACTCGTAACGGTCGTTGATTTTCGTCATGGTGTCCCTCATGTAGTCGTATTCGAAACGTTTCAGCTGCAGGTGCAGGACGTCGGGGAAGCTCATAAAGATGACGCCTTTGTTGGCGTCCTGCAGCTTGTACTGCTCACCTGCCATGTACTGGTTTTCGCCTTCCATCTTCTCAACCTGTATGTAGTCCTGAAAGCTTTCCAGCAGGTTCTTGTTCCCGGAGACGTTCAGCTGAACATCCCAGAAGTCCTCTATCCGGCTGGATTCGTAGTCGACATTAATACAAGAAATGTATGTCTTGATCTTGCCACTGAACATCTTGGGCAGCATGTTCTCGGCCTTTGTGCCCTTCATCCTCTCCTCCATGCGCTCCATCAGCTTCCGCGAGAGCTCCTGAACATCTTGTTGTTCAAAGATGTGCCTGGTCTCCCAGCCGAAGGACTTGGTCAGCTCATTCGTACCGACTGCGGCGTTGGAGGTCTGGAGCTGGTAAAAGAGGCGCTGCAGGGTGTATGCGCTGTTGGTCATGCTCTCATCGTGTTCTGTCGGTATTTCGTACACAGCCTTCCCAAGTTTGTCAGCGTTTGCCAGTCACGACGCCAGGGATGTGCGGTCAGTACCTTGCGGAATGCGTTTGTAAAGTAAAGAGACTGAAGAAGAGAGTTGAGGTAACATGTTGCACCCTGATTCTTAAGGCCGACGAATCCCGTCTCCTTTTTGGAATCATAGTTGTTGAAGTTATGCCATAATACCCCGGTCTCGTCCTCGACAATCCTGACGTACACGGTGATGTTCGCGGCGTCGTTCTCGATCATGGGTCGGTTCGCATTGTCCCAGATGCCATACATCCTACGAGACTCCAGGAACTTTGTGAAGCCCCAATCACTCTCTTCCTTGGTGAACCGGTGATGGGCACTGTGATGAGCAAAGATGGTAGGCTCTTCCGGATTCCAGAGGACCAGTGCGAACTGGACGCAGCAGCTCCAATCCTCGGGGACCTCGTTCGGTTCGAAGCCATGCTCCAGGTATATGGAGCACTGATCGACATTGTTGCCAAACGGAAAGAGTAATATCCGCCTGCACACAGGTGTCAGTTTTTGAAGACATGACTTTGCGAACGGCCTGGTGGGGCTTCTCACCAAGGGAAACCGCCGGCTTGGAAGACAGGGCCACGCTCTTTCTTGTTCAGCGACCTCCAGTTTGTGATTTCCCAGGTGTTGACGACATCCTCGAGCACGCGAGGCTCTTCGACGAGTGGTATAAGGACAATGTCTTTTATGGCCTCATCTGCAGGGGGCGTCAGCATCTCGCCGGCGCAACACATGGCCTTTGTATCCCGGTTCACGTACAGTCATCCGCCCTGGTCAGGTCCTGAAGCTGTTCTGCCTCTGTCTCTAGGTTGTCTGGGTTGATGATTGTGAGGTTGTCCTTCTCGACACCGTTGGCTGCTGGGTCGACAATGTGTTCCTCTGTGTCGACGAGCATGTCGTTCGGGGAGTGCATGTCAGGGTTGAAGGCCTCGTCAGAGATTGCGATGTCAGCACGGGTGCTATCAAGAAGCCTCCAAAGCACGTCGGGATCAACGGGTGCTGAGGGCGGCGGAGGGGAGTGTGGGGCGTGTGTCAAAGACGGCGACACCGAGACCGACGGAGGGTCGACATGGGATGGCGTAGATGATGCGGTTCTCGGGGTGGTGGAGGGGGACGGCGAGCACTCGGCCGGAGGGCTGCTCCGTGAGCGCCGCCACATCTTCCAACGCCTGGTCGGAAGGGGCATTGCCAGACGAGTGGATGGGGTGGCCCGGGCAGGATAAGATGACAAGATAGGATGGAGCAGCGGGACTGGTGAAAGCTGCGGCGAGGGCATGCAGTGGATAGGTGGGTGGTGGTAGTGGTAGTGGTGGTGGTGTTGGTGGAGGTGGAAGTTGGTCGAGGTGTGTACTCACCATGTCTTAGGTTTGCGAGCAAGCTCGACTTTAGGAGGGCCGAGCTGGATGTATGCGGTGCGGTGCGGAAGGGAAGGAGAGGCTCGCAGGGCAGAGTGCCGTGGTCAGGGCTCTCTCGACAGCCCGAGGAAGCTGCAAGCGACGGAGGTGGCAACGAGTGGTTGGCGATGGACGGGGGCCCAGGTAGGATGGTGTTTAGGAGAAGAAGGGCGACTGCGGGCGAGAGATATGCTGCGCTTGGGAAAGCGCGTGTGGCCAGT
Source organism: Diaporthe batatas (assembly GCF_019321695.1). Lineage (NCBI taxonomy): Eukaryota > Fungi > Ascomycota > Sordariomycetes > Diaporthales > Diaporthaceae > Diaporthe > Diaporthe batatas. The sequence continues at coordinate 451,725 of NW_025408562.1, read as the reverse complement.
CGACGTCAGGATCCACCTGAGGAGGGCGATTTTAGTTGCGATTCCTGGCCTGGCCTAGACGGGCTGTCTGGGCGTTGGGGTTGGCGAGGAGAAGGAACAGGTGAGACACTGTAAGCCAGGATATTGGAGCAGCACGAAAAAAATGGGGGAGCGAGTGCCGCGTTTGGATGATATGGCAGATGCAGGGCAGGGGACAGAACAGCAAGACTAGAGCAGAGGACAAGTCAAGGCGAGCAACAAGGCGTCACGCTCTGTTTGTTCCCTTCCGTTACTCGGCCCAGTCTTGGCCCAAGTAGACAATGCGTTGTGGTGGAGGAGGCGGAGGGAGGTGGTGGTGGTGCCGGGCAAAGCATCTGCATGAGCATGAGCAAAGCCTGGCAAGCCAAGGTACGTAAGAACTGCGGGTTGTGGATGCGGAGTGCTTAGCTTGCTGCAGACAGAGATCATTCAGGGCGTCCCACAAGGCCGGGTCAGGCGTGGCAGAGGCCCCCAAGGGCAAGAGGGTGAAATGTAGGTACCTACTCTCCGTGCTACCGGCGCTCCTCGTAACCTGCTCCCAGCCTGTCACCACTGCCCCTCCTTCATATGACGTCTCCCTAGTCCATCCTGCCGTGAGAGACCGGGTGGCCTTTGTCAGCTTCAATGCGGGTGCCAGTGGGTGACTGCTAGTAACGGCGAGTTGCACAGCCCCAATTCCGCTGCCAGCTCGCCCCAAAGTTCAGCAACACAAGAATCCGTTTTCACAGTTGACTCTGTCGAGTACTGAAGTCAAAAGTTACGTGGTCACATAAAAACATTTTGTCAGTGCTTGGGGACACATCCGGGGTATAGGTGAAATTCATTGGTACACTGTAGACCTATACATGCCCAGGTACCTAGGTACACAATATTTACCACATTCGGGGTATGCAGCATTCCCGTGTTGAGCAGGGGCTACAAGGCCAGCGTTGTCTCTTGCCGTTGCACACTAAAAGTTGCTGACACGTGCCATGTTGTCAAGAAGACTGGCAGACTGGTTGACTGGGTGCCAGCACCGAATCACTATGCAATACGTGCATGCGAGGCTTGTGACAATGGCGGGGTAAATGCTGTCCCGTTGGCTAACACATGTGCTCAGTACAGGCCATGTCGCAGTCCTCGTAGCCCAGAAGAGCAGCAGGCCAGCTGCTTGAGGACAGGAAAGAGAAGCTCCCCACTTTTCCAGCAGCAGCACCACGCCAGGTCCACCTTGCTTAGGTACCTAGGACCAGCCAGCAATCGACTAACACCAGAGCAGCTGTCGCCCGACTCATTCAACACACACTTGGATATGAGGAGCCTTTGTTACTGTTCCTGACAAGCGAGTCACCTACCATGACGAGAATGCTCTGACAGCAGACACATATACAGTCACACACACCTTGACCCTCCCCTCTTGTACGGCGGGCTCTCCAACTACCAGCAAACATTCGTTATTCGCATGGAATCATCGCTGGGATGTCGACCTTGCGGGGCAGCATCGCCTCAGCAAGCTTGGGGATGAGACCGACCCTCAGACCACCGGCCGCCAAGCACCTGCCAGGACAAGGTCGACGGGCAGTGTACCGCCCACGCGACCTCCAGACGCGCTCCATGAAGCACAACCACAGGTGGAGGGCCTTTTCCGCCCTCGACGAGTACGTCTGGCCAGCCATGTCATGCCATGCCATGCCCATCCTCCCCCAAAAGACAGAGAGAGAGAGAGAGAGAGCCTCGATTTCCTCCCGCTGACCGTGAATCAGCTGGGTCGGGAGGGAGGCAAGGCCCATCAGCCTGCGCCAGCTCATGGTCTTTGGCCGCTCCCTGAACGAGCAGAGGCTGATCAGCTCTGCCAACTATGTGAGGACGGAGCTCCCGAGGAGGTACGTGAGAGGCGGCCGGGCGACTGAGCCATGAGTCAAACCAGCTGCGCAGCGTTGCGTCGCGTGCGCATGCTGCGTCTCCCGGCCCTTTTTGGGGTGTTGGCCTTGTTCGCTAAAGCTATGACCGATGTAGGATCGCACATCGCATCCGAGACATGCAGACCCTCCCGTACTGTGTCGTGGCCAACCATCACTTCAACGACGTGTACGAGCTGTACTACGATGCCTTCGACAAGTTCAGGAGGGTCCCTGAGATCCGCTCGCTCGAGGAAAATGACTCCTTCTGCCGGGAGATCAGCACCACCCTCAAGGCCCACCTGTCGGTGATCCCAAAGCTGGCCATGGGCATCCTCGAGGTGAGCGCCGACGACCTGATGCCGGCCGAGGAGCTGGACCTCTTCATGAACGCCATCCTGCGCTCCAGGATCTCCCGCCGCGTCATCGCCGAGCAGCACCTCTCCCTAACGGAGACCTTCCACTCGCCCACCTTCGCCCCCGGCGTCACCGTCCCCGACAGTGACTTTGTCGGCAAGGTGTTCCTCAAGTGCAACGCCGCCGACGTGATCCAGCGCTGCGGCGAGGCCGTCCTGGACCTGGCCAGGTCCGCCTACGGCGACGGCGTCGCCCTGCCCGAGATCAGGCTCGCCGGCCACCAGGACGCCAACTTCCCCTTCATCCTCAGCCACATAGAGTACATCATCGGCGAGCTCCTGCGCAACTCGGTCCAGTCCCTCATCGAGCGGCAGATCCAGGACGGCCACGCGGGGGAGCGGCCCCCGCCCATCGAGGTGACCATCTGCGAGTCGTCCAAGCACGTCGAGTTCCGCGTGTCCGACCAGGGCGGCGGCATCCCGCGCGACGTCCTCCCCCACCTGTGGTCCTTCTGCAAGGGACCCAAGAGCCAGCAGATCCTCGCAAACCTGACCCGCGTCCCCAGGATGGCCGCCACCCTGCAGGAGGTCCGCGTCGACCACCCGCCCGAGTGCGAGGTCAAGGCGAGCGCCGCGAGGGCGAGCTACGTGAGCTCCCTGTCATCCCTGACGAGCAGGCCGCCTAACCTGCGCCTCGGCATGGGCCTGCCGCTGAGCCGCATCTATGCTGAGTACTGGGCAGGTGGTCTGGAATTACAGAGCTTGTGGGGCTACGGCGTCGACGTGTTCCTGCAGGTGTCAAAATTAGGTAACAAGAACGAACAATTGCTCACGAGGGCCATGATGGACGCTGTGTAGAGAGCAGTGGGGGCATTCACGGTTTACTAGCATATACGAACAACCTGGGGATTGGGTGCATATCTGATTTACTTATACCTATATCATATGAATGGAGCACTGGAGGAATTGTGAATGGGGCTAATCCAAGGCATATTCAATCACATCGTGTGCCCATGTTTGCAGTGAGGTCTCAAGGGGCAGCCATTCTCATTAATTGGTATCATGAAAAGGTCAAGGGAATTACATCAAGGCTATCTCGAAATCGAATAAAAATGGGGGGTCGGGTCTGAGAAAGGCCGCGAAATAGTAGCAGAACGGCACATACAAAAAGGGTATGGCCCTGCTCGCTGCTCCAATATTTCTGCCTTTTGTTTTGATCTCAGCCCTTTTGAAGGACGAAGAAAGAAAACGACGGCGTGCCGGAGGAAACAAATATCCTCTCTTCCCCAAGGCCGGTCAGCGCGCACTCCAAGTCACAAGCAAAGCTCCAGAGCATTGTCGCAGGCGCGCGTCCTCGCAGCTCCACATGTCAGTAAACCTTGTTGAAACCCAGCCTCTTTAGGCTACCATAAACTCCGGAACGGTGAATTTGGTCGTTCCCAAGAGGTCGACCGCTGGATCTATACCACCACTTCGTGGCCCTAACGACGACCGTGGCTGCGGACCGCGCTGCCCTGCATCTGCTCAAGCTCCTGCTCCAGTGTCTTGATCTGGGCATGAGTCTGCTCCAGATCCTTGTTAAGACGATCACGCTCAGCAATGAGCTTCTGCTCCCATTGTCTGAACCGCTGCTCCTCGATCTTGACTTGCTCGGTGAAGCGCTTCCGGAGTGCCTCCTCTTCCTCCTTGAACTTGGGGTTGTCCAGCTTCCGGGGGCGGGCTTCGCCGAACTTGCGCGTCTCCATCTGCTGGGCGCGGTAGGCCTCGTAGTGAAGCTCCTCGGTGGTGTGGATGAGGTCGAGCATGTGAGTGCGGATGAGGATCGATCGGAGCTTCTTGAAGTCGCAGTGGTCCTCGTTCTCAACCTCGGCAACACCCCACGAGTACTGTCGGCCCTTGACGATGCGGCCATCGCCAGTCTTGACGTCCTTCTCGGACCCGATGACGGCAAAGGGCATGGCGGCCATCAGGCTGCGGGCATGCTGAGCAGCTGCCTCGTCGTCCTCCTCAACAGGTGGCTGGTAGATCTTGATGCTCTGGGCCTCGATGACAGCTCGGATCTAATTTGAATGTTAGTGCCTGGGAACACGTGCTTCGAGGGAGCAGCCACATACGCGTTGCTTGAACGTGGCCAGGTCAGCAGGGCTGAGAGTATCGGCCTTGGCAATCACTGGGATCAAGTTGACGCGAGAGCAGAGCCTCTTCATGACCTCGATGTCGAGAGGCTTCAGGGTGTGGCCGGTGGGGCGGATGAAGTACAGGCAAGCGTGGACACGCAGGTCGATCTTGTCATTTCGGCGGGGCTGTTGCTCTTGCAACATATAAGACTCGTGCTGGTCGTCGAGGAATTCGATGATTGGCATCCAGGAGTCGCGGTTGTTGACGTAGTCACCGAAGCCAGGGGTGTCGATGACGGTCAGGCGGACTGTGTGTGGTCGGTCAGTCAGTTGGTGACACGCGATTCCGGCAATTCGCCAGAAACATACCCTTGAAGAACTTCTCCTCCAGCTCAGCCTTTGTGATCTCGATCTCGACGGTCTTGTCGACCTGCTTCTGGTGTCTCCGCTTGTGGTCGGCATAGTTCTTGATGGTCGTGGAGAAGAGGGTGTTGATGAAGGTCGTCTTGCCGAGGCCAGATTCGCCAGCAACCTATACTAGGAGTTAGGGGAGGTGTGCGACGAGCTTCAATGCCTTTCTCACGAACCATAATAGTGAAGGCGGCACCCCTCTTGGCGACAATCTTGTGTCGCTGGTTGGGCAGGTTGGCGATACCTATTGGGGTGAGCAGTCGCGTTAGCATGACATGGGGCGCCTTTCTCCGCGTTGGTCGGGCCTCTTGTAAGTCTAGTCATGCATACCTATGGGGCTGGCGCTGCTTTCGGTCGACATCTTGACGGTTTGTTACTCGTGAGATGAGAGGATACAGTTTAGAGAAGATGGCGTTCGGTCGAGAAGCTCTCAAGAAATGGCAATTGAGATGCGCCTCCTGGTGTTTGACGGAGCAATTGATCTCTGTTGAGAAGGGGAGGGAGCAATTTCGGTTTGGCCAGTCTTCCCCTGAAAGCTCGAGCCCCTTACTTAGGTTGGCAAGTACGGGCTGGCCCAATTAACCAGGGTCCCTCTTCTGCAGGCATGGCGATAACGGGACGATAAGGACGGACCCACAAATAACTTCAAAAGGCTCGCTAGAGTTTGGGAGATTTCGTCGCAAGACGATGATGAGGAACATGGCTGTACTTTGAAAATGAAGACGGATTTCAAGGTGCGCACATCCTGTTTGGTCCATCCACATGCCATTAAATCACTGACCGTGCATCTAGTTCTCCAACCTCCTCGGAACTGTCTACAGCAGGGGCAATCTGGTCTTCAGCCCAGATGGGACCGACCTCTTCTCGCCCGTGGGCAACCGAGTGACGGTTTTCAACCTTGTTGAGTATGCCACCCTGCTTTCCTAGCGGTCATGTTGTGAAATTTTGCATATCTACGTTCGGGACCCAGCATTGACGCTTTCTGTAGCAACAAGTCCTACACACTTCCCTTTGCCCACCGAAAGAACATCGCGAGAATAGGGCTCACGCCTCAGGGCAATTTGCTCCTTACAATCGACGAAGATGGCCAGGCCATATTGACCAACATTGCCCGGCGTATCGCGATATACAACTTCTCTTTCAAAGGTTCTCCCACAGCCCTTGCGTTTTCGCCCTCCGGTCGTTACTTCGCCGTTGGCCTCGGTCGCAAACTCGAAGTATGGCACGTGCCGTCCACCCCCGACGCGCATCCCGACGGCGAGCTGGAGTTCGCGCCCTTTGTCAAGCACCACACACATACCGGTCACTTCGACGAGGTTCGGCATATTGAATGGTCCAGCGACTCAAGATTCTTCCTCAGCGCCTCGAAAGATTTGACGGCAAGGGTGTGGAGCTTGGACCAGGAGGAAGGCTTCATACCAACAGTCCTGTCAGGCCACAGGCAGGCTGTCGTAGGCGCCTATTTCTCAAAAGACCAAGAAACAATATATACCATCAGCAAGGACGGTGCCGTCTTCGACTGGAAGTATGTTGCCCCAAAACGCGACGACGACGAGATGGACGACGCGGACGAGGAGAAGGATATGCGATGGCGGATCGTTAACAAGCACTACTTCATGCAAAATAACGCCTCTCTCAAGTGCGCCGCATATCACGCCGATTCAAATCTGCTCGTCGCGGGCTTCTCAAATGGCATATTCGGTCTGTACGAGATGCCCGACTTCAACATGATCCACACCCTGAGCATATCGCAAAACGACATCGATTTTGTCACGATCAACAAGACAGGAGAGTGGTTGGCATTTGGTGCTTCGAAACTGGGCCAGCTCCTTGTTTGGGAGTGGCAATCGGAGTCCTACATATTAAAGCAGCAAGGCCACTTTGATTCGATGAACTCGCTCGTCTATTCACCGGATGGACAACGAATAATCACAACAGCAGATGATGGCAAAATCAAGGTCTGGGATATCGAGTCCGGATTCTGCATTGTTACCTTTACAGAGCATACCAGTGGCGTGACGGCGTGCGAGTTCACCAAAAAGGGCAACGTGCTCTTCACATCTAGCTTGGACGGGTCGATAAGAGCGTGGGATCTCATCAGGTACCGGAACTTCAGGACGTTTACAGCACCTACGAGGCTCTCATGGTCATGTATGGCCGTGGACCCCAGCGGAGAGGTGGTCGCAGCCGGCTCTCTTGATTCCTTCGATATTCACATCTGGTCTGTCCAGACGGGTCAGCTCCTGGACCAGCTTGCAGGCCACGAAGGCCCTGTCTCGTCTCTTGCGTTCTCTCCAAATGGCAACACTCTGGTCAGCGGCAGCTGGGACCGAACTGCAAGGATATGGTCCATATTCGACAGGACACAAACGAGTGAACCATTGCAGTTGCAAGCTGATGTTCTTGACATTGCGATCAGGCCGGACTCGACACAATTCGCCGTCTCGACCCTGGACGGCCAGTTGACATTCTGGAACATGACAGAGGCGCTGCAGGTCGCAGGTCTTGATGGCAGGAGGGATGTCTCTGGTGGCCGGAAAATCGGCGACCGGAGAACAGCCGCCAACGTGGCCGGCACAAAGGCCTACAACAGCATCAAATACAGCGCAGACGGCAGCTGTCTTCTCGCGGGTGGAAACAGCAAGTACATCTGCCTGTACTCGGTCACGACAATGGTGCTCCTCAAGAAGTTCACAGTCAGCGTCAACCTGTCGCTATCAGGAACGCAGGAGTTCCTGAACAGCAAGCTCCTGACGGAAGCCGGCCCACAGGGCGAGCTCGACGACCAAGGGGAAGCCTCGGACCGGGAAGACCGCATCGACAAGTCCCTCCCTGGTTCCAAGCGCGGAGACCCGTCCTCCAGGAAGAACATGCCCGAGGTGCGGGTGTCGGGTGTCGCCTTTTCGCCCGCCGGCACGGCATTCTGCGCAGCCTCGACGGAGGGCCTCCTGATCTACAGCCTCGACAATGTCCTCCAGTTCGACCCCTTCGACCTGAACATGGAGATCACGCCAGCAGCGACACTAGCAGTGTTGGAGGATGAGAAGGACTACCTCAAGGCGCTGGTCATGGCGTTCCGCCTCAACGAGGCCGGCCTGATCAAGCGGGTGTTCCAGGCCATCCCGCACCCGGACATCGCGCTGGTGGTGGAGGAGCTGCCCGTGGTGTACGTGCCGAGGCTGCTCCGCTTCGTCGCCGCCGAGACGGAGCAGTCGCCGCACATCGAGTTCTGCCTGCTCTGGATCAAGGCGCTGGTGGACAAGCACGGCGCGTGGCTCACGGCCAACAGGGGCAAGGTCGACATGGAGCTGCGGGTCGTGAACCGGGCGGTGACGAGGATGAGGGACGAGATCCGCAAGCTGGCCGACGAGAACGTCTACATGGTGGACTACCTCCTGGGACAGGCCGAGACCAAGGCTGCCGCGGAGAAAGGGGATGCGTTTGCTAGGTCGCTCAATGGCGAGAACGGCACAGGCCTCCTGACTTCTGGTCAGGAGGGCGCAACTGTTGCTGACCTCATGAGCGAGGGCGAGTCTGAGGAAGAGTGGATTGGTGTAGAGTAGAGTAAAGTTGTGGCGTTACAGGATATAAAAAAGAGAAGCTATGAATACCAGGCCGCTGATACCCATACCGTCAATCCGTGTCCACGATGATTTAGTCATACAAAGTATTGTACAAGGGTTTAGAGTGTGCCAGCACCAGCGCCAACCAAAAACTTTCCGCAGGCACTGGCCGTGAAGTAGCGACTGTCGCGATGGTCCTCAAGCAAAAGCTCTCTTCCAGTCCAAGAACTCCGATGTTTAGGGTCCTCTGCAGGAGAACAAGGGCATTGGCCCGCCTGCAGGTTTACAATTTTGGCACTTCCTGTTTGTCGTGTCAGCGGAGGCTTACTCGGCGGCGTCAATACCTGCTGCACTACACTTACCGTCCACGCCTCATCCAGCCCGGCGCTCCTCACCCAGTGATCGCCGGGCCCCTCTAGCGAGTCGATCACGAGGTGGTGGATCTTGGACCACGTGTCCTCCCCTTTCAACAGCACCCAGTCCTTATCCTGGTACTTCTTGGTGAGCTCCTCACACACCCCCACCGCCCTTGCCAGCTTGATGGCGTGGCCGTCGTCGGGCATGGGGTGGATCCTTGAGGCGACCTCTGTGGGGACATGATCAGTCTTCAGCGTTCATCTAAGCTGGTTGTGGGGGTAACTCGGTGACTCTTACCGGCTATAGAAAGAGGACTCCCTTGATCCCTGGGTTTATATCCCTTGATGTGGTCCAGTGACAGTTCGGGGACGGCCCTGGCTGCGTACTCGACCAAGTCGTAGCGTATCTTCCACTCCAGCAGCCGCGCCTTGGTCTCGGCTGGTATCCAGGACTGGGAGTTGATGGTGAGGTGGAATGGAGCCGAGTTCAAGTGGTGTCTGGCCAGAAATCAAACTGTAAGCCTCTCTTTCATCTTCCTCGAGAGGCTCTGCCCTGCATGTAGGCGGCCCAAGAGGGGGGCTTCACACTTACATGATGAAGAAATCGAACTTGTTCATCTTCTGTGGGTGGAACGAAGCACCAGCAGCCATGAACATAATGGCGTCGAACATCTCTGCCGTCCTCTCGTCCACCTCGTCAGGCCTCACCTTGACCTTGCTCATGATCTCCAGCATCTCGTCCCCGGCGCGGTTGAACACCGTGTCCCGCAGGCTATAGCCGGCCTCGAACTTCAGCTCCTTGCGCAGCCTGGGCTGGTCGCGCACCTCCCTCAGGAGCGACACGATGCTCGGCATCCTGGCCTCGGCCCCGTAATCCTCGTCGGCCCTCCTCTCGGCCGCAAACAGCTCCTTCTTGAAGTTGGCATGGTGCACGCACGTCTGCGCCAGGGCCTCGGCCACGATGGCGGGCTGCGCCCACTCCATGCCGTACATGAGCTGGAGCAGCGGGTGCAGCACGCCGGCGTACAGGCGCACGAGGAGGTCCTCGGCGCCCTCGGTGCCGGAGAACAGGTACTCGGACACGACGGCCTCCCACCCCTTGGCCTCGATCTCGCGCTGGAAGAAGGCCAGGAAGTCCGGGTAGTGCTGGTCCTTGCCGAGGTACCTGCTCGCGTGCGACCACGTCCGGAAGAGGTCCTCGACGACGCCGTCGTGGGTGGGCCTGGCGGGCCGCTGGTAGCCCAGGTTGCCGTCGAAGCCCTTCTGCATGTCGCCGGCCCCGGCGCCGGTGCCGAAGAGGGCCAGCAGGTGGTGGGCGATGTGGTTGTGGAACCCGCGGTCGTTGAAGTAGACGTGGTTCAGCTCGAGGTCCTTCTGCAGGAGCTCAGAGAGCTTGTTCGCGGCCTCGTCTGTCTGCCTGACCCCCCAAAGGCCCGTGTTCTCGGGGGTGATATGGATCCTGTGAGCCGTCGCCATGGTGCTTGATCTTCGCAGGAAATTGATAGAATTGTTTCTTAGGGTACAGCTCGCTAGCCTGGACAACAACATCTGCTACTTGAATGCAGTTGGCTTGATGAAGTCTTAGACTCCATCGCCAACCCCTTATCCCGGCCAATGCTTCCTTTATGCTCTCGAGCTACGTTCTCCAAAAAAAGTTGCCAGCATACAATGTCTGCCCTCCTGCCGCTCTTCGGACAGGGTGACTAATTTGCGATCTGGCCTCTGGTCGTGAACGTGTATGGCCTCTGAAGGTGACTGGTCCGGGGCAACGTTGAGGGCTCGTCACCGAGCGGAGATCACAGGAGATGCTCGGGGCTAGACATGGCTCCAACACTCGCGGGGCGACATCAACGGCGAGACTGAGCTGCGGGCCAGCAAGCAAGAGGGTAGTGGCGGTGACATGCTACGTACGTAATCGTCACAGCTGGCTAGGCTCTTGACGGCGGATGAAGCTTGGAAGCTTGACAACGAGGGCCGCAGTTGCTCCGTGGTCCGGGACCCGAGAGCAATGGGTGTCTCCCCAATTGTAAGCAAGATCCCACATGGCCCACATTGACGTCGCTGCCGCTGTGGGGTTTGTGGGAATTAGGGCGCGCCAAGTCGACAGAATTCCATCTTCGCGTCACTGGCATTCTCTTCGAGCCGGGACGGCATTGGAGCACTCCAGCAAGCCGGATCGCCCGGAGCTGTAAATGCCTAGCGTAGTGTCGCGGGAGCTAAGAACGGGCCCTAATAATCCGAACTGACAGCTTCATCCAGGCCTGCCATTTGAGAAGCCTGGCATCATCCTCGACAGACTGGCAGAGAGGCACAGCGGAGGGCCACCATCCTACCAGAAAAAGACACGATGCGATACACATTCGGACGGATCTGCCATCCAATCCATGCCCGTCGCCCCTCAATTTCCTCTTCTGGCCGGAGCAGCTGGTCCAACAGCAGGCCTCTGGAGCCGGGCAGAGGACAAGCCGACTGACGTCGGAATATAGCCAAGGATGGAACGAGGGCGGCGATTACGCAGTGCCAGGGAGAGCTCCCAAGCTCTCCTGGTTGATATCAACAACCTCGAGGTTATAGCATAGGCCGATCGAGCGTTTTCCGAGACGCATTTTCTGGACTGCAACGGCAGGCGGTCGTCAAAAGTGCACGAGTTGCCGCGACTGGGATCCCGCATCTTTGCTCAGAGCGTATTAGCTCCAAAGCGTGTCCCAAAAACGGCCACACAGATTGACTCGCACATCGTACTACACTACAGCACATACATACATCACTCGGCATGGGACGGCCTCAGATGCATGGGTTCTCGTTTCGAGCGAGGCTTGACAAGCTTGGCCAGCTTGTTGCGCATTCCCACCTCACAACGAGTGCTTCTCTTGACGAGACCAGGAATATGGTTCACGCTTCATCGACGTCCCTCGCAGAGTCACAGCACGGCATCAGGCGCCCATGCGCTCGCTACAGGCCACGGAAGCGGCAAAGGTTGCACAGCTGGTGCGAAGGAAAATACGACGTGATGCACGTGAAAGCACGAGAAGTAGCTGCTGTCCCAGTTGCTGCAATGTGCACGTTGAACCCGGGCCAGAGGAGAGAGATGACCCTGGCAGCCGGGCCCAGATCTGCGGACCGTACCACGGTCCTGACAGCCAGCCTGAAACCACCTCCTTCAGGCATCATCGCAGCACACCAAGGGGGACCAGGGGACTTACACGCTTCCTGCCGCCCAGGACTCCCCTCGGCCATGCTAACCGAGTCCAGCCCTATCCGCACGCCGCCACCGCATATCCCAGAGGCAAAGAGGCTCCATCTGAATCTGATCATTGAGTCTGTGAGCCCTTCGCATCGCTCCCGGATCTCCCTCCATCTCTTCCTCTCCTTCCGTGCGCCGGGTTTACGGCCCCCTCACTCGCCAGGGCCAGCGTGATCGGCGGCCGGGATCTTGCGACGGCCATCACAGCAATTGGACCGCCCCATCCGAGTCTTGTTTCTCTATTATTGTATGCTACTGGGCGCCGACGGTGTGTGTGGGCCGCGATCGGTTATTTCTCGCCTGTCAACTTGTCAGCCTGGCCCGATGAGGGACATACTCCGCACCTGTCTCATGTGACACCTTGTGATGCTCCGTAAACCTGTACAAGGCAGTACATGAGGCAACACGGTCGATGGACCTCGAAATCAGACGAAGAAATGTTGCGGGCCCGTTCCTATTCGGTGGGGCCCTCGGTCTGCCGCCGCGTTTCTTGAGAGTCAAGGTTTATCTTATTTTGGCCGAGTATCCCATGCGGAGGCTTCATCTGGTCAGTGCCTGGGAAGCACAGGTCGTGTCCCGCAGTTCTCGCCGTGCTGTCTCGCCCTGGCATGAGTCTGTACTTCTCGGTCTCGTATTTCGCCTTGAACTCTCATGTTTATTCCTCTTCTTTGACCCCAGGTGGCTTCGTTCACACGAGTATGGCTCTGGAGCCTCGTTTATCTCTCCTAGACTATCATGAGAAAGCCGTGCTTCTCTGAGGTGGCAAGCTTATGCTGGCTAGTAGTATGTTGGCTTCATGTAAGCGTGGCATACGCGGCAGTTTTGCGAAGCCGACAAGACCCCGGGGCCACTTCCTCGGCCGGATTTATTCGCCGGTCTTTCGCTGTGGGGACGGTCCTGGGTGACTTTGTATATATCGACGGCGGTGAGGTATCACAAGCCAACGGGAACCAGCCCTCGGGCAACAATCCGTCGAGTCTAGGTCAGTGGGAATCTCGGAGGAACCCGTATATCAGAATCAATATCGTTCCTGTGTTCCTCGGCTAATATTTCTGTATAGAACCCTCAACGCTGTCGATAGGTCTCCGTGAGTCCTGGACCAACACCACCGTCCCCATCCAGGCCATCCAGAAGTCAGCACCTCTCCTCAACAGTCAAACAATATGGACCGATGAGCCAGGGAACTCCTTCTGGATATGGGGAGGAGCAGTTACCGACGGCACTCCTCCTGCTCCAGATCAGTCATGGAAGTTCTCCGTTGACGGTAATGGGGGAGGCTCTTGGAGTTTGGAACCGCCATCAAACCCGACAATTTTCAATGAGCTGTCACGCCCCGTTGGATGCGCCCACACTCAAGGCGGTGGCGTAGGATACTGCATGGGTGGCCTTCTGACCAGCCAGTCCAACACCTCGGTGGAGAGCGACACCGCTGTGGCCGGACTTGTGAGCTTTGGCATGAGCTCGTCGGTATGGATCAACACTTCAGTCCCTCGCACACTCGTCAATGCCCAGGCCGAGTACGTGCCCTTTGGCCCCAACGGCATCGTCCTGCTCCTAGGCGGAACAACAGGAAGCTCGCCGCCCACGTTCAGCGATTTCACCAACATCACATTCTTTGACACAATAACCAAGCAATTCTTCTCCCAGCAGGCCACCGGGACCATCCCCACCGGCCGCCAACGATTCTGTTCAGTCACGGTTGCCGGCCCGGACAATACTACCGAGATATTTCTGTATGGTGGCCTCACGGCCGACAACACCGTCTCCGACGAGGTGTTCGTGCTCTCCCTGCCGGGCTTCGTCTTCGCAAAGGCAGACAGCCCCGGTGCGACCACGGCTCGGGCAGACCATGCGTGTGTCGCCGTCGGCGGTGGCAAGAGGCAGATGCTCTCCATCGGCGGGGCCGACGCCTCCAAAGGGTACCCTGCCGCGTTACAAGACCCGGACCCCTGGGCTCAGGGGCTTGGGGTGTTCGACATGACGAGCCTGCGCTGGACGGATGGGTACAGCAGCGATGCTGCGGCTTATGACACCCCGGATGTTGTAAAACAGTTCTACAGGGACGGCGGGCTGGCCAAGGTTCAGTGGGCCAGTGACGAGGTGGAACGCCTCTTCAGACCTGGTAAGTTTGTACATTGGCGTGGCACCACGCTCGTAAGCTTCTCATTCTGGTAAGAGTACGTACTGACTTGCAATCTAGCCGAACCAGGCTTTGATGGGGCTTCTGGAAACAATAGTCCGGGTAGCACCAGTGGCAACAACAATAGTAATAACAACAACAATAGCAACAACAACGATAATAACGGAAATGATACAAATAGCCCCAATGGCAGTGGGACAACATCGGGCTTGTCGAGACAAGCCATCCTGGGCCTCTCAATCGGCGGAAGCGCAGCCCTGCCCATCCTAATAGCCGGCATATACCTCTGCTGCCGGCGACAACACCGGCGGCGGCGGGACCCCTCGTCCAGATCAATATCCGCCACCACAACCACAACCGTCCACCACCACTCCAAGCGGCGGCGCAGCTCGGACGCCACCAGCAGCGACGCCTCCTACGACCGTGAGCTCTCCGACGTGAGCAGCCACCGGCGCCCCTCGGTAGTCCGCTCCTCCGACAGCAACCAGAACGAACGGGGGGGAGCAGGGTACCTAGCCGTCCCGGCCCCGGCCCACCAGGCGGACTCCCTGGCGCGGCGGTCCCTGGACCAGTACAGCGTGCACATCAAAGGCAACGCGACCCCCATCATCATCGACAGCGCCGCCATGACGACGGCGGCGAGGGAGAGGGAGGACGAGAGGCAGCGGCGACAACAGCAACAACAACAACAAACACAAACACAAAAGGCTTCTGTCGGGCCACAGCCGAAGCGCGTCAGGTTCTCGGCGCTGCTGAGGCCGCCGCAGCGCAAGCCCGTCGCCGCCCTCCAGCCGCAGCAGGCCCTGGGCGGCAACCCCGTCACCATCCACTCCGGGCTGGCCGACCGCCGCGGCCGCCCTGCCCTGCAGGCCATCCGGACCCGGGCGGCGGCGGCGGCGGGGAGCAGTGAGGGCGATAGCGATGTTGCCAATGGTGGTGTGGTTCGTATCTACCAGGATCGGCCTGCCTGATGGTGGCTGGGAGGAGGGGGCGATACAGATACATCACACACTACCTGATCTTTCCATCTCTCAATCAGTTCTCGGTTTGCCGCCACGCCTTCTTCTCTGCATCCACGTGATTCACTCAATGGCCGCGTGGATGCATCCTGCATGGGCCAGGCCAACATTGAGACAGACTCCTTGGGTGTCTCGCCCGTTGGGGGCATAATCCTGTTCCGTCACCAAACAGGTGGGACGAAGTAGCAATGATTGAATACCAATAGGGGGCAGCCCCCTTTGTTATTCACAATAGTAATTATGTAGTCAACAACCATGTAGACCGTTCCGTTCCGGACCCGTGATATCGGATATGCTCGCTTTTTAAAAGTCATCGCCTCGGAATCAACTCAGAAAGGATTGCCCACCCATCACCTGAGAGGCGGCTTCTCAAAAGTTCCCTCCCCTTTCTCCCCAATCAACAAGTCACGCTCTGGTTGTCATTGCGCCAGACCACAGATCTAAAGTTTCTGCTTTTCTCTCTTGTTTGTCTCTTTGCACCGCGGCCAATGAGAACTGTTGCCACAGCTCGACCGCTGACCTTTGAACCGAAGATGATATCTGTTTGATGCCTCCGTGCGCCGTGCCCATTGTCTCTCTTTTTTGTGTGAATTCGTTGACGTTGCCCCCATTTGTCTGGGTATGAGGGCTTTCTGCGATGTCGTGATCGTTTCATTTCATCTATTAGGGTCGCTCCTCTCGTGATGCTACCAGGCCGCATGGGCAGGGACGGTTATTGGCCCTGCCCATGGCCCGTCATGGCTGATCTCACTGGCCTCAGCGATCACTGATTAGACTTTTACTTGTTGCCGTGTCGTACCCGATGACCTGGGTTAGATAGTACAGCCTGCCATGACTTGTTAGCTTCTCAAGTCCTAGGACTATCAGGAGCCATCGACGACGGGCGCTTACTTTTCAACCATGAGCTCCTGGGCGAACGCCTCTTCGAAGCTCTGCTGGCACTGTATCCAAGCCATCGTCCTCTTCTTGGGCGATACCTTCTTGACTGTGAGTTTGAACTTGCCCGTGACAGGCCTGTGATCCGACACCCTGACCTCATGCCTCTTGTATTCGACTTGCTGTATCCTGCCTTTGCCACGGTACAGCAGACGATCGCACCACGCCGGACTGCGCTTCTTCTCGCTCGAGTCGTAGTTGTCCGTGCCCACGTCGTACTTGTATGTTGGGGCGAACGTTATGGGCATCTCCTCGAAGGCGCGGAGCTTGAAGTCCGGTTTCCGTCGGCGCGCCACCAGCAGCTGATCCCGCTCGAGGAGCTTGGGAAGGTTGCCTTGCTTTACGGCCATGACCACGGTGTCGCGGCTCATGGTGTCAATCCGGTAATTGAGATCGCCGTTGAGTATGACAAGCTCGTGGTCCATGATCATGGTGCCATCACCACCCCCGGCATAGCTATCGATGCGAACACTTGGGTCGCGTTCCGGGGGTAGGATGGGCGCCTCTAGAATCGCAGCAATGTCGTTGTTCCGGCTTTGAGCCTGCGACTGTCCTGCTGCCAGATGGCAGTTGAAGAAGCACAGTGAAGTGTCGTCGACCATGAAGCGGACTATGATGGCACCTTTGTTGCCGTGTAGACCGCCCATGCCCCGCTTGACCTCGGCTGTGCTGAGATTCGAGATGCGATCCCTGACGTCGGCCTTGACGAATATGCAGTAAAAGAGACCGACCATATGGGAAGTTTGTAAGAGATGGTACAAATCTCCGGCCATATAATCATCAAGGCTTCTGATGAGGAAATCTCTCCAGTCCCGGTATTGATGGCTCATGCGCTCCTGGTCCGATTCCTTCTTTTTGGATTTGAAAAATCGCTTGGCGGTAGCGGTCTTGTCCTCCAGGTCAACGAGTTCCTGGAAGCCAAATATCAGGATATCGGGAGAGCCGCTGCCCTGTAGCAAGTTCTGTATGAAGACAGAATCCGTCTCGGAGTACCGTAGGCTATTGGGCGTAGAAGCACCGGCGTTCCACGTCATGATCATGGCCTTGAGCGTTTGGAACTCGCAGTATTGGACGTCTTTGGCCTTCATTTCCGCTTCAAGCCAGTCATCTTGCAGCATGCCGTCCCACACCCTGATCATGTTGTCCGCACCCAACGAGAGGACCTGGTGCCGCTCTTGTCTGTACGAGCTCGACCGGTCGGCGATGATCTTGAGCACCGGTTCGTTATGAGCTTGCCACTCTTTCTTGACAGCCCACGGGTTTTGATGCACATCATAGACAGCCATCTTCCCGTTGCTGTAGCCTGCCCATATGCTGCCACAGCTCCCCGATAGCGAGTTGATCTTGAACGCGCTAACGTTGAGGACCTCCAAGCATGTGTAGTCTTTCTTTGAGTACACGGTGACCTTTCCGTCGCTGTGACCGAAGAAGACCTTGTTGGGGTCGGAGGGGAGCAGGGCACCAGCAGTGACATCGCCAGCGGCGTCTTGAAACAATGAGCGAAGAAGCACCTGGAACTGGGCCTTGCCGTCGATCGTCGGTAGGAAAACGCGTATCTCCCTGCCCGTGGCATGCCAAAGCTCATCGCCAACGATCATTGAGAACGTGTGGCCCTTGGGTACTCGGTACGACTGGTGCGGGTGGCCCGTCAAGTCTGGCGTTCCGTCGGCCGATGGGCCCCAAATGTGAAGAGTCCCGGCCTCGTCCAAGGTCCACAACTCATTGAAGTGCCGATATATTTTGGCAACCTCATTCCTCTGGTGTGCACCCGTCTTTGTGGCAACAAGGCTTTGTGTTTGGATGTCCGCCTCCATCAGGTCCCCATTGTTGTTCCCGATCCACAGCCGTTTACCCTCCTCGTCGACGTTTAAGCCTGGCTTGAAGCTCACAGCTGTGGCCTTCAGTCCCTCGCCGTGCGCGAAGCTCATTACAAGTTCCCCGTCCCTCAGGCTCCACACCCTAGTAAGATGCCCCGAGGTGCATACGAGGTCCCCACAGGCATCGAAATTCCTCGCATCTGACTTGGTTACGATTTCTGGCTGTCCGTGCTTCATGTAAGGAGGTCTCCTGTTGGTGTTTGAAGCGTCTGGGTACGTCCCATTGACGGCTGCAGCCGTGTCGGCGGGTTTGGCGAGAACGAGAGCCTGCGAATCAGCAGTGCGCGGCTCGGCGGGAGGAGCAGTGGGTGCTGCTGGTCGCCTGGGCTCAGGAGGCGCCCGGTCGGCGCCCCTGTGAGATACCGTATTTGCCCTGCCGTGCATCGACGGAGGCTGGTGCTGCGCCACAGGCGTCGATACAGTGCGCTTTTGGTTTGCCGCCGGGACCAACGCTTGACTCGAAGCCGTGACTCCTGGCCGCGGAGGTCTAGGAGGTGGTATTTTCTCAGGTAGAAGCCCTGGCTTCTCCATTGTTACACTGAGCGGTCTATTAGGCAGTGTCGGCCGCGCTTCCCCCGTAACATCTGGAGTGAGCTGGCCCCTTGCGGATCCATCCACCATCTCCTGCTCTCGATCCCTCCTCTTGCTTGCTATCGACGGATGCAACGGCGGCGGATCGAATCCAACCTGGATGGTCTTGGCCGTGGCAACGGGCTCCCTTGGCGGGCGCGGCCGTTGTGGCAGTGATGGTGGCGAGCCTTCGGCGCTGGCTGAGCCACTCGTTGGAGGACTGCTGAAGGGCGATACTTTGTCAGGCATACTCCTCCTCGGCTCTATGGCACTGTCTGCCGTCCAAGAATTCCTAGACCTAATGAGCAGCTTCCCAGAGCGGTTGATAGGCGGGGGCACAGGGTCGGCCTCGCGCTGTCGTCGAAGTTCGGCGGACCGTCGAGGAGGAGGCGGTGAAGGCGGTTTGAAGGCGACTACTTTTGGCGATCTCCGAGGATCCAAGTTGGGCGTGCGCGAGCGGCTTGGGATCTTGAAGTTCTTGCCCGGCACCGCCGGCGAGGTAGCCGGTTTCACGACATCGTCCGAGTTGAGGAAATTGGGCTGGTCGTTCACGGCTATGTTCAGATGTCGGCCCTTGGGAGGGGACTGTGGCGGTTCCACCATGAGGGCGGGAGCTGGGACAGGGCGGGGGGTGAGCGGAGGCGGAGGGAAGGCATTGCGCGCGGGAGAGCACGGAAGGCCGTTTTCTTTGGCGACAGGGAGAGCCAAACCAGGCTTGTTCTTAGGTATGGGAGGCGGCTCCTTATTGATCGCATTCGTGTCTCGGGGCTTGTCGGGGCGTGGCCCTGGGGAGGCATTCCGGCTCGAGGGTTGGGCCGGCTGTGTCTGTTGCGGTTGGGGCTGGTCACCAGCCTTGCCCATGTTCTCGAAGCGGGAGCGGAGGGAGGAGACGGGTTTCTGGCAGTCGGTTGTCAGTCATGGGTATGAAGCCGGGTTTGAGGACGACAGGAAGGGCGGGGATGCCCCCTTGGACATGCCCAGGGTCCTGGAAGAAGTGTAGGACTCACGATGGAGGTTTCATCGGGCCCTCCTTCCTCTTGAGGGGCCGCCATGGCTTGGTGTTGTAGAGAACAGACGCGGGGCAGAGGTGGACGACGGCAGCGGCGCTGGTGACGACGGCAGTGACTGCGATGGTGGGGCTTGCGGGCGCGGGCGTGGGCGTGGGAGTGAGAGTGGGCTCGTCGTGGTTGGGGTTGGGCGTGGGCTTTGGACTCGGGCTCTGGGTCTTGGGGCGCCCATCACTCCAAGATTGAGCAGTGACTCGCAGGAAGAAACATGCACTTGGAGGCCAGGCAGCGTGGTGTTGTTTGTTGTTGTTGTTGTTGTTTCCGTGAGAGTCGAAGAGGGAAAAAGGGGGCTGTTGGCTCCAGGCGTGCTGGGTAGGCTAGACTTTGAGCAGACGCGAGTATAGACAGCAGTCTGTGTATTAAGATGCGATGCTGGTATGTGCTGCGTACCGCTTAATGTACGTAGGCATGCAGACTCCAGACTAGCTGGCTAGGTACCCGTCCGAGGTACCTACAACTGCTACGGTGGCCGCCCTCCTGACTAGGTGAGCAAGGTTGTGGGTGGTTGGGATCTTGGTGGGCTGGTGGGCTGGCAGTCTGGCTGGTACGGAGTAAGTTGTAAGTTAGCTACTTAAGTTAGTGTGTGTGACAATGTTCGTGCCTGGATTTGCCCAACGCTACGGGTACCCTTTCATGCGCGTACACTGTCCTCGTGTGCCCTGTCTGCAGAGGTGCAGAGGAGAACCTTTCAGCCTGCCAGTACGAGAGCTATCTATCTAGTGTGCTCCGTACACCAATGCAATCGAGGCATCCGGATGGGGCCAGCCGGGCGGTGCTTGGGGCTGGCCTTGAGGGATTGCGTCACAGGCCCGCCCTAGCAGCCCCCAGCCCGTTTGTCTTGTCTCTGTTCTCTAACAAGCACAGCGGTAGTCTACTTGAGTGAGATAACAATCGCACCAGTCATGCTCACCCACCCTGCCACCAAGCCCATCCGCCGAAACGGGCAGCGTGATAAAAGGCCAGATAGATGCAGGTACATGGTTTCTCCCATGGGCCTGGTCGCTGCGGCCGTGCCATGTCCTTTCTATGTTTAGACACGTTTCTGGCCTAGCTCGAGGCCTCGCGGGCCCGTTCTGCGGGAAGCACGTCGGTGAGGTTGGCTGTTTGGGTGGTGCGGCCTACACAATACAGCTTCGGTGGGTATTGTGATTCCAACCTTGTCGGTCACCAAGAGGGCCCTTCTCGCGGCCACCCAGCGGCCAATCTCACCCCCCTGAGTTGCTGGTGACCAGCCTTGAAACATGGTTGGCCTGGCCAGCATTGGAGTCCGCCACGACTCTAATTAGATTGTTGGATATGCACATTCAAACAACCACACATCGCTACAGAATGACTGGCAGGGCGTCTGGGTCCGCCCAAATGATAATCAAAGTGGACCTCCAACGACGACTTATGAATTCCATCTGACTGACCACCAGAAGCCAGTCAGGATGTGCTCACACTGAGTACCTCGGTATATACTGGCAGTTGCTGGGCTACGTTCCGGGTAGATTCATATTTGTATATATGTATAGATAGATGCACAGACATACAGACAAGTGCCACTCAGAGATGAGATGAATAGGGGCCCATGCCCGGGAACCTAACGTGCAGACATCAATGCTGCCCCACTAGCTGTTGTTGCAGGCTGCAGTTACATAGCTAGCGCCACGGCAGGCAGGCAGGAGAGGCGGGAGCTAACGGGAGCTGTCCCATTACATTTTTGGAGGACGGCCCTGGCGACCCCGATTCGAATTCGCAACTCACCGGCTACCACTCGCAGCGCCTACTCAACCGCACAGCAAACAGCCCTCCTCAGCTTGCTGCTTGACGCATCTGGACGGCACCCCACCTTGCCCGATAAATACCGGATAGATAATATCGCACCCATCAAAGATTGGTCTCTCCTTCCCGACATCGCCCACCCAACACACGGAGCAGGCCCTTCTTCCTCGACAAGCGCAACGACAAATCCAACCACCTCATCACTCTCAATTGCAAAATGAACACTGTACGCCTTCTCCGAGTTCTGCATGACCTGCCTTCGCATTACGAGCTGTTTTTCGCTGACGAGAATTCCCTAACAGGTCAAGTCCTTCTGGTCAGCAAGCCGGCCCAACGAAAACATCGGCCCTGGACATACATACTGACTAGGCTGTTTCTACAGGCTGGGCTGGGGCTCTCTCTGTGTTGGTAAGCCGAACCCAGTTGCCCCTGTTGCCCTCCCTCTGCCTCATACAGAGACAATTTGTCCTTTGACGACGAGGGTTGCATGCCAGCCAACGACTAAACTGAATTGTCTCTCCAGCCGGCGCCGGCGCATACGTAGTCGCCAAGCGAAGCATCAACGCCGACCGTCAGGCCCGCCTCGAGGAGCAGCGCAAGAAGAAGTCCATGATCGAGTCCCTCGAATATTCGCAGAACGTCCCGTCCCACCCCGGATCCTCCTCGGCCATGGGGGGCTCTCGACCACGGACCGACGACCAGAGCCAACGCCCGAGGCAGGATGAGGACCGCGTCGACCATGCCTTCCACCCAAGCCTGGAGCAGGCTGCCAAAGACGTCACTCCGACCGAGTCTCTGTCTGACAAAGAGTACAACCGGCTCTATGGCAAGAGCAAGTACGAGAGCTCTACTCCGTTCAGGAGCCCGAAAGGGGACCGTTTTTCTTAGCTTTCGGGGACAACAGCTTATAAGCCATACAGGAGGTGACAGGTAATCTGTCGCCCGGCCCTGCCCGCCCATCGACGACCTCGCGCGCGAACACCGGAAAGACGTACCAGGGAGCCGGAGGACTCGGATGATCCAGCGGAGAGCCATCTATCTTTTTGGAGGCCTGAAAGGCCCAGCAGGTCATTGCAATTTAGGCGACTGGCGCCTTCTGGCACATGTATATTATTATGACCGAGACCGCGCACCGGAAATGCGGCAATGAAATGCAATCGCCACTTGATCTTGACACCCCTTTCTGCAGCGATTCGCGTTCCGTTGCTTCAGTCCGTCGTCTCATGCGCAGCATCATGCCTCTCTCTTTCTATGAACGTCCACATTTTGCATCCCCGTTGCGACAAACAAGCGATCTGAGCAAAAGACGAAAACCCCTGCCTTCAATTACCAATGAACGGTCTGCATCTGTTGTGACTGTTTGTTGCATCGGGCCCGAGTCGGCAGACTGCCCAAGCCACGCATGGGCGGGCCCAGCCCTGCGGCCCAGCCTGCCCTGCCCTGGCCAGCTCCAACTCTAGTGCATCTTGATCGGAACTTTCCTCTAGCTCCCCCCTGGTCTCTCCCATTTGGCTTCGACCAACCCTCCACATACAGTCGGTTCATCATCCCCGGTCCCTTCCACGTCACTTTGTCAAATCATCCCCTTCCTCTCGAGGATGTGCCCATGATACCTTGAAGGGCGCGACACCGTTCCACAACGCCCGTGCTCATTCGCCCAGGGCCACCCCGCCAGTCAACATGGCGGCTGCACAGCTCGCCATCGCCAAAGCCTCCCTTCTCGCCTCCTTTCTCAAGGCAGATGCAGACGCCGGCCTCGCGTCGTGTTCTCGCGACGAGATCGAGCAGTTCCATGGCCTGCTCAACGCAGCCGTCGCCAAGTGCTCACCAACCAACGTTCAGGTTTGGAACACACACGCCACTCCGTTTTGACATGAGCCTTTGAGCCCCGGCTAAACATTTGCTTATATTCTCTTTTCGCCGGCAACAGAAATGCAAGCAATGGATCCTCCAGCACCTGGTCGAGTCTCCCGCCCGCGCCGTCGCCTTTGGGAAATACCTGGTCGCCCTCGCCTCCTCTTTCCCCGGCGGCGCGCAGAAGGCGCCTGGCCCGTCGTCGAAGCGGAGGAGGCTGCATGTGCTCTACGTGCTGAACGACGTGCTGTTCCACGTCAAATTTCGGACACGCAGTCCCAACGGCTTCTTCGACAAGATTGCACCACATCTTCCTGCCTTATTTAAGAGCGCTGCCTCCTTCACGAATGCCCCAAAGCACACAAAGAAGTTACACGACCTGCTCCAGTTGTGGGACAAGAACTCCTATTTCTCAACCTCCGTGTTGGAGTCCTTGCGCGCCGCCGTCGAAGAGGGGCCAAAATCGGAGGGCTCTGAAGCCAATGGCGGGGATGTCTCAAACAAGGCACAGGCGAGCTCAACGGCACGAGAGGCGCCTTTCATACTGCCGTCCATGCACGGCGACCCGTCAACGCCCTGGTACGACCTCCCCGCCGCTAATTGGCTCCCTGTCATAGAGCCAAACTCCACGAGGCCTATGAATCCGAACATGATCAAGCCGCTCCAACTGGCAGGCGGGCCGGCCGACAAGAACCTCGTCGACGCAGTGAAGAAGCTGCTGGGCGATGTCGACAAGATATATGCGAAAGATGCCCACATGGACGGCGACTCGGCGTTCGATGTCAGCCAGATGGGCGAGTTCATCGAGCGCGACGAGCTAGGGGATATCGTCGGCGGCGAGACATACTACGGCTGGTCCAGGAACTTTTGCGACAAGATGAGGGCACGGCGGCACAAGGGGGACGGGATGGACATCGACGATGACGAGCAGAGGGGTCGGCGAGGCTCCTCGCGCTCAAGCAGCCGGTCCAGGAGTCCCAGCCGCCGGCGCTCGTCAAGGCGAGACCCCTCACACCCGGCCACCAAGAGACGGCGGCTCTCGCACTCGCGGGGCCGGAGCTGGAGCAGGAGCAGCGCATCACGGTCCCGCAGCCGAGGGGGAAGGGGGAGCCGCAGCCCGCGGCGGCAGCGGAGCTACTCGCGCTCTACGTCTCGGTCCCGGTCCTCGCGCCGCGGCCAGAACGGCAGGGGCAGGCCGAGGTCACGCCTGCGCGACTCCTACTCCCCACAGCCGGTGCTCTCGGGCGCCCAGAACTCGCACGGGGCGGGCTACGGGCCCCCGAAGGGCTTTGTGCCGCCGAATCCGCAGCCATATCATCAGCAGCAGGCGCCACCACTACCGGTGCCGCCGCCGCCGCCGCCTCCTTCAGGCCCATACGCCCACCCAAACTTCCCCGCGGGGGGACCACCTCCACCACCGCAGCCTAGCAGGTTCAACTCGTGGAACGCCGCTGCTCCTCCCCCTCCGCCGCCGCCTCCGCATTACCAGGGCCAATGGCCTCCGCCTCCACCCCCGCCCCCCATGGCAGGCAGCCACGGTCCGCAGCAGCAACAGCAGCAACCACCTCAGGGCTGGTTCCCGCCCGTCCCGGGCCCGTTCCCCCCGGGCCAGTGGGGCGGCGGCTGGGCGGCGCCCCCGCCTCCGCCTCCACCGTATCCCCCCCAGGGAGGACACCCAGAACAGCATCAGCAGCCGGGCGGGTTCCAGTATGGCAGGGGCGGGAGCGGCGGCGGCGGCGGCAGTTACCGGGGCAGAGGCGGCGGGGGGTACGGCAGGGGGAGAGGATGGTGATCGATCGACCCTGATGAGGCCGGGACAAGTCGTCGTTGGATGATACTACAGTGCTGGATGAATGGATGGTGGGCATTCCGGGAAACGGTCAAACGGCATTCGTAGAAAGCGTTTCTAGTAGCAGTGCTTTGCGAGCACCGTAAAAGGCGAAGGAGGACTACCAACCCGGCCAAGATGTCACGACAACAACGTCTAACTGCGACCCACCACAGCCCCCCCCCCCCCCAGAAAGTCCATATCAAAAAAGTACTTAGCATGCATTACGCAGAGACATGCGACAACGTCTTGGTTGGGGAAAATGACATGCTTCTACCTCGCATCGTCGTTGTCGTGGTAAACAGTATGTAGACAAGAAGAAAGTTCAGACAGATTCAAGAGAAGAGAAGGAGGTGTGAAAAAAAGAAGGCTGCCTTCTTTTGAAAGCGTTGTTTCGTTCGTCCCCCGTCTCCCCAAAACCACGGTATCGGTACGCCGACACGCCAGTATGTCCCGTCTTTTTGCCCTAGAGGTGGTTTTGCAGAAGCTTTGTTGACTAAAAATTCGTACAGTTAAAAATCTTCCCTCGAAAGGTGGCCTCTCGCCATATTTTCCATCGCCAACCGCCCCCCGTCCTCATCCCGCAAACCCCTCCTGCCCAGCGGGAGCACCGCATGACCGGCCTCTGGAGAATAACAGAAGAGAGCTCGACTCCCCTTTGCCTGTACCATCCGGTCTTTCGTTGCCACAGAAACATTGGCCCTAATGCTAGTCGGTCTACCAAATCAACAGCAAACCAAAAGTCTGCTAGAGTACTCGAACAGCCCCCTTTGACAGCTCGTGTGTTCTAATTGAAAGTGTGAGAAGCAGCGCCAGCAAGCGCAAGTTTGTCTGGTCCTGCCACCAGAGACGACCAAGTTCAGCCAAGGCCATTGGGTCGCATGTGCCTGTTCCGTGCCCCTGGTTCCTTCTCTAAGCTGGATCCGCTGATGCCCAAGAGAACCTCTGGCATTAGTTTTGCAAAGAATGCTAGAAACCGGGCTTTCGTCATTACCCGTCCTCGGAACCCTCCACCTGGTCGATGTCCATATGCCACCCTGAGCCTGATCCGGTCTGACGCACTGCTGGGGCAGGACACAACAATCTCAGGTTATCGCCCGCTTCTTGACGACCCCGCCGAGCTCTGCCTCTCGTGCGTACCCGGCCGCCGATCTCTTCGGTCTCCGTCTTGCAGGTTCAGCGAGTCGAGCCGCTTCTGGTTATCTTCTGTGCCGTCAGTCTCTTCCGTCTGCTCATCTTGGGGTGCCGCTGACCCATTAGCCTTTTGTTTGTTGGCCAACTCTTGAATGGCCGCCCACTTCCTCTCTCGCTGCTGCTCCCTAGCCGGCGCGCTGTTCTGCTGCTCCGTGTACTCCTGCGAGCAATCATCGAATAGTTGCGGGTTAATCTCCATAAAGAGTTTCATGGCATTATAAACCATCCCGTGAATAGTTCTGGCACTGTGTCAATAACGCGCGCACAAACTTCCCAACGCGTGGATCTTACCTATTCCAGTGGCCCTTGGAGTTCTCGTACAGCGGCGCGAACATGATGGGGAGGATGATCTCCACGTTGTCGCTAACCAGGTTGCAGAAGTACTCGTTGTTCCAGAAGTACAGAGCACGCTCTGCAACTTGGAAATGCGGGCTCGCCACCGATTTTGCGAGCTGGTGGAACAGCGGCTCCTGAACCTTGGCGAACTCCGCCGGGTCCATAACCTCGAAGATGTCCTCTACTTCATTCAAGAACATGACCTCCTTGGTGCTGTTTACCTTTGGCCAATAGCGTAGGAGACCAAGCACCACCTAGAAGACGATTAGGGAATTGAGGTGCACGCGGCTGGAAGGGGGACGGGACTGACCTCTTCCGTAAGAGACGCATCCTTCTCCAAGAACTGAACGATGCAATACGCAAGCTGTGGGTGGTACATGCTGAGACTCTTTGCCTTGTGCAAAGGTATCAGCGTACGTGTGAGGAACAACTTGTGCTCCTCCTTCAAGGGCAATGCGAATCCGTTGATAATGGACCCCAGAATTTCGAGGAGTTCGGCCACGCCGTTGAACCTTTCCGTCTCGTACACAAAATGGAAGAAGACATTGTTAATGGACCGTCGAATGAAGCTTCGAAGGTTGAGGAACTTTCCGTAGATCCTGTGCAGCGTTGTCTTAAGGAAATCGCGCTCACGAGGGTCTTCAGAGTCAAAGAGCTCGAGCAGTCGGAGGACGAAACTGTGGTCAATGTAGGCCTTGGCGATGTTGGTGTTGAAATCCTGGCTCTCGATGAAACGCAGGAAGAACTCGTAGACGACTTGAATGTGAGGCCAAGCAACCTCTAGCACGGGCTCGTCCTCTTCAGGGTCGAAGGCTTCTCCCGATGGGTTCATTGGCGGCGGCAACGGGCGGAACAGGTTCTTGGCGAACATCTCGACAACTCGCGGGTACATGGGCTCAGTGATGACCTGGCGATTGTTGGCGACGTAGTCGAGTAGCTCGTGAAGCGCGAGGCGCTTGATCTCCTTAGATTTCATGTCGCCACTGGCGTCGTTAAAGTCGAAGATGACATTGCACTGGTCGATTTTCTGCATGAACAGCTCCTGCCGCCGGTTAGGCGGCACCTCGTGAAAACCAGGCAGCTTTTCCAGCTCGCGATGCGCCGAGATGTCGAATCGAGACGAGTGCTGGCGCTTCGGGGTCCTCAAGCCCTCGGGCACGTCCTTCGGGGTCTGTTGCAGACGGTCGAACATCAGGGACTTTTGGCCAGCCTTTGGAGGCGCCAGGTCGTGCGGCATGGTCTCGGCCGCGCCGGGCGGAGGGACATGAGGAGCACTGGGGCTGATGATGACCGTGGGCGGGAGACCGCCGGAGCGCTGGGGCGTGCCGCCGCCATTGGCAGACTGGGAGGAGGCGCCAAAGGAGCCAGATCCCGAGGCGGAGCTCATGTTGCTCAAGGGTGACTGCCCTGGGATGCCCTGCTCTTGCCCATGTGCTCCAGCGCTGTTAGGGGGGAGAGGCTTGTTTCGGGTGTCGGGAAGATTGGAAGCGGAGGACGAGGGCGTGAGTGTGGGAGACTGGTTGGAACCGTCCCTCGATGCTGAGCTGTTGGGGGAGGCTGTGCCGTCTTTGGAGTCCTTCTTCTTTGATGATTTGCTGGAGTCTTTCCCGCGCGACAGCTGTTGGGGGTCGCGAGCCGAGCGTTAGCAGACGTCGGACGAGGGTCGGGCCGTTGGGATGTCGCTAGTGGGCGGGCGGTTGGAACTTACGACTCTCTGACTGAAGCGCTTCATCTTCGAAGAAAGGTGCTTCTCTGTGGCGAGGGGGTCAGCAATGGCCAGCTGAGAGGCAATGGCGGGGCCTGAGGGGGGCAGGAGACAAGCTCCGCGGACGGCGGATGGCGGAGGGCGGAGGGCGACGGCTCAGCGCAAATACGCGGGAGGGACCGCGTGTGGCTGGTCCCAGAACCTTGGGGAAGAGCCCAGGCAGTAGGTGCCTGTGTGGGTGGTTGGGTGTGATATGTGTGTGATGTATTATGTGGGAGGTGTGGGAGTGATGCGGGGGGAGGGGAGAGGACAAATGTTGAAGATCTATCTACCTGTTCAGCCTCGCGGGAAATGGCAGGGGGAACGGCAGTAGGCGCTGACGGACAGATCAATGGGGTCGTGGTCCACGTCCAAGGCAGTCTCGCTGTGTGGTCCGGAGGAGAGGGAGGGTGATTGGCAACAGGACGGCAGCGGGAGAGGAGGGCAAGGCGCAACCAATTCGCCAGACGGCAGGCAGGTCAGACTGATGCGCTTGGCGGGTCCCGAGGTGGGAGGTGGGTGGGTGGTGAGGATGTCGGGATGGCGAGACGACTGGGAGCTTAGGTAAAGGTGAGGAGGGCTGGAGAACAACCTTGGGGGCAGGGCAGGGTGCTGGGCACTGCTGGCTCAAAAGGGGGCCCGGACAGGGGTTTGCCGAGTGGTTGGAGGGAAGAGCAGGGAAGCTTGGAGGTGACAATAGGGTTTATTAGGCACAGCCAGTGAGCCAGTAGACTACCTAGTATCTAGGCAGATGGGGTTGGAGGCCGAACGGGACGGGCAAAGATGGGCTGGGGACGACGGCGGAAGGAGCAGAACAGGGCAGATGCAGGTGCAGACGCAGGTGCTGATGCAGAGCAGATGCAGAGGATGCAGACGAGGTGGTCAGGAGGAGAGGCAGAGGCTTTGGGAGGCTTGGGAGGCTGGCTGGGCTGGCTGGGCTGGCTGGGCTGGGCTGGCTGGCTCGCTTGGTCGCTTGTTGGTGCTGGTGCTGGTGCCGGTGGTACACAGTATTCGATGTTGAGGCACAGGCAGGCGTGCAGAGGTGAGTTGAGGGAGGCGGATCGGAGGTGCGTCAGGGTGAT
Organism: Diaporthe batatas; assembly: GCF_019321695.1. NCBI lineage: Eukaryota > Fungi > Ascomycota > Sordariomycetes > Diaporthales > Diaporthaceae > Diaporthe > Diaporthe batatas. The sequence continues at coordinate 422,372 of NW_025408562.1, read as the reverse complement.
GACAGGCAGGGTACTTATTTACCGTTTGAAGGGGATGAGCCGTCGGCGTCTCTAGATTCTTTGGTGGAGGGCATCCGTGATATTTGGACGAGGCCCATCAAGCCTGAAGCAGGAGCCTGTGTTCAGAAGTGAGACTCGACGATGAGGCGTAGCAGTCAAGAGCACGGTAGGAAGGAAGAGAGTGAGTTCGTCCAAGATGGCAATCCGCAATCCGCAATTCGAGAGGGTGGGAATCGGGAAGGTTTGGGTTTGGGTTTGGGGTTCGGAGACACGGTAGGCGCTAAGGGTGCACTGCGGTGCGGGTCGAAACGGTGCGGCAGACGGTAGCTCTCTCTGGGGAGTTGGAGCTCCGAGGTGTGAGTGAGAGGAGGGACCCGGGGAGAGAGTGAGGGTGAAGGAGTGTGTGCGTGCGCATGGGATTGAGTTTGGTTGCATGTGCCAATCATCTCAACGGGGAGAGAGAGCACCAGGTACGTGGTAGTAGTAACAGTAACAGTCGCAAGTCTTGGGCACAACGCATCGCTCTGCCAGCCTGGCGGATTGCTCGCTGGGGCCGGGGCTGGGCGGTGGGCTGCCGGCACCTAACCGGGCCACTCTGACCTCACCCAGTGCCCACCAGCATGGAGCCCCACTGGTCGCCCGCAATTAGAGCCCTGCAGTTGGAGCCAGCGCCCGTGGACTTGGGACGGCGGGGCTTGCAGACACAGACGGGCAAGGACAAGACAAATGGCCATCATCTCCCGCTAATCATGGTCACAATTGCTGTAGGTGACGCGAGAGCCACGGCACTCGTCCGCAGGCTGCAGCTTTATTTCGCACATGGCATTGCGAACAAGCAAGGTGGGCGAAATTTGGCCCACATGGGCCAAAATACCCGAGCGAGGGTCGAGTTGGCGACGCTCGCCAGGACCACCCAGGGTCACTCGACATTACCTCGAGGCCTGCCTGGGACTGCTAGGGACTGCCGAAGCTAGCCCTGTCTGTTGCCCGCCCATCTTTCATATGCCCTTGGTATCTGATCAGACATTGTGTCTGCTGCACCTACACAATACGATTACCTAGGTACCTAGGTACTCAAGTAGGTTAGCATACAGTACTTACACATGGATTTATATCGCCATGAGGACGTCATAGACCCCGGCCTCAATAGCCGGGGTTGCTCAACAATGAGGCACGAGGCGTGCGGCTGTTTTGGATGATCTGTGAGACTTGATCCATGTTGTTGCCATGCCGTGCCATGCCGTGCAGTACCAAGCCTTGAGTTGAGTGCCCATCTCCCATCAGGAAGAAGGGCAGATCTGTTTCGAGAGGCCGCGGGAAGCCTGGGTCGATGCTCCGGGCCCGCAGCTCCTGCGCCTGCAGGGCCCATCCCGACCTCTAGTGTACATGCACAGTGCCTAGGTACCTAGGTACTTGCATACCTCGGTCTCTGACATCTGGTTGCCAGCTGCGAGACCCGACCCTTCGCTCTCGTCTCAACATCGCGAAGACCTCTCACCTATCCACTAATACACGGGCTGCAACGCAGTTTCTCAGTCAGACATCGTTCAAGTGGTGTCAATGTCATCTTGTGGCCGCAGTGAATGAGCCAGCGTCTCAAGATCTAGCCCAGGCGCGGCCTAGGACCTTTAGTACATACCAGCACTAATAACAGAGAAGTTCCCTCACCCACGGTCTGAGTTGATGGACTGCTCCGCCTGCTGCAACACCCAACACACAACATGTCGTTCATAGACATGAATGACGCCGAGGAAACCGATGCGCTCTTGAGTGCTGCATCGCCCTCCGAATCCTCCGTCTCAGATGCCCAACCTCAGGCGCCCGCTTTCAAGATACCCTCCCGCACCATTGCCGCCGTCGAGCATCCTTTCCTGATCCAAAATCTCGACAAGGGTATCGAAACTTTCGGTACAAACCCGCAGTTTCAATCAGTGAGATCGCATCACATCCTTCTTGTGCATGGGCCGTTGGGAGTTCTAACCATCAACACAGGTCTTGGATCCTTCCAGGCCCCAACTCTCCGTGCCTCTGTATTTGCACCCCAAAGATCCTACTTCAAGGCCAATGATGTCTCACTATGCATCATCCCACAATGTACTCTTCAAAATAACAGTCCCAAAGCGCACTGGCCGGAAGCGAAAGAGGGGCAGTAATGGGCCATGGCAGGGAGAGGCCCATCAACCCGCTGAAGCCACCGGGCGAGGACCGGAAAGCTTGCGCTCAGAGTCAAGACTGGATGAGCCCAGGATCCTGAGGCGGAAGCTTCAGGACAACGTCGATAGCTATCAGGCCGAAGCGGTTGGTGTTATCAAGCATACCCATCGCTACAGAGGCATGGCCGACTTCAACTACTCCATGAAGAACAATGACTTCATGAACGAGTTCTCAGACAAGATCTTGTCTGGTGACGGTACGTTTCCCAACGCTCGCTTTTGTTGGCTTCTGGCTCATAGATTTCTGCAGTCTCCAAGTTCCGTCAATTCGCCATGAGGCCAGGCGTGGACACGACCCCTAAACAAGAAATCGTTGCTCCGCCTCTCATGACCCAGATCAGCGTACCCTATTACTATATGTACTCCCAGAACCCATATGTGAGGGTCGTGAGCACCACGGATGGAGGCTTCGAGATGGTCAACACCACTTCTAGGGTCAAGTCCGTGGGCTACTTCATTGGCACACAGGACGCAATTCCCACTGGCCCTACTGGCAGGCCGAGAATCAGGGATCCCTTATTTGATGTCATCGTCAAGTCAATGAGGACGCTCCTGGACGAGCGGCCGGTCTGGACGCGTCGTTCGATCATCAACCGGTTGACCGACTTCGCCTACGATCCTGAGAACCCGGAGAAACGGTTCCCGCCCAACCTGTCACAGCAGCTACTCAAGAATGCCATCCAGTACGCCGGCTACCAATTCAAGGGTGGGCCCTGGCGTGACGCCCTCTGCCGATACGGCTATGACCCTCGCAAAGACCCCTCAAGCCGCGTATACCAGTGCCTCATCTTCCGGTTGCGGCGGCTCCAGGTCGGCGAGATGGGCGAGATGTGGCAGGAGCTGCGGAAGCGTGACCTCTCGTCGGTCAAGGCAACCACCGACGAATACACCGACACTCACCTGTTCAATGGCAAGAACTACGCCGACGACGGCAAGGTCTGGCAGGTGTGCGACATCACGGACCCTCTACTGGCCAAGCTTTTTGCGGACGCGCCCGTCCGACCCGTCTGCGACATCGAGGGCAGCGGCTGGTTCCACCGCGGGCTGTGGGCGAAGGCGAGGGCCATTATGAAGTGCAAGATGAGGGCGATCCAGTTCGGGAGGGTCCTCAAGGACAGCGACTTCGAGCAGGCGTTGCAGGCGCGCGACGACAGCCCGGACCCCGACGCAGCCAGGAGCATCGCCATCCCGACGCCCGACCTGAAGCTGACGGATAAGGAGCTCGAGCTGATCCGCGGCAAGAAGTACAACAAGGGTATCGGTAGGAAGCGGCACAACAAGCGCACCTCGTACCACTTCCCGGGGAGGAGGGTCAAGGTGGGCCTCGGGAGGTCGGGCCGGGCTGGCGGGCCCTCGCAGTCGCAAGAGGGAGATGGGGATGAGACCGCCCTGGAGGACTACCAGGAGCCTGAGGACGGAGATGAGACGGGCATCGTGGACGGTCTGCCGACGGACTTTGAGGACGGCAGCGAGTATGACGAGGACGAAGGGGATGAAGACGAGGATCTTGTAGAGGGAGAAGACTACGGCGAGGACGATGAGGACGACGAGGACGATGAAATGGCCGAGCAGACGGACTATCAGGCGTTCCAAACCGACTATGACGAGGATGAGGACGAGGAGCAGGACCTCGAGGCCGACGATGCGGATGGCTGAGACCAACATTAAAGGAGCCGAGGTGCCAATGGAACGACTGGGCGGTTGTAGTGTGATTGTCCCCAAATTGATACCCATTCTAGACAGACGGCTATTGATTTGCTGGTGTATAGGTCATATTAATTACTTTGAAGAAATTGCATCGTTCGTTGCCTCTGTTTCGTGGCTTGAAGCCTTGTGTTTATTACAACTCCAAACAAGAACAATTCGAGGAAAAGGCAACAATAACATCAACTTAGTAGCAAGACGAACCAATTTGTCATTCTGCTACTTCGTCAACCCCATCTCTTGTAAGTGATTGATGTGCCAGAAATGGTGAAACAGGAAACCGAAATATCATTCTGGAAAGGGAAAGCGCCTGTATTGTTGCAAGTCGCCCAAAAATCACCAAACGCCGCACCTGATAGAAGACCCTGAATCGTTGCATGCAGACTACCTCCGGGCATTTACTCATTCCCTCGTAACTCATGGAAACGTCTAATTATGCAGATATGCCAGCCATACTGCCCGGGTGCAAAATTTCTTCTTCGCACACCACCTTTTCGGCCGTCTAATAACGGGAGTGGGATACCAACCATCACTATCACCACCACGAACAACAGCAAAAGAAAAAGAGAGAGAGAGAGAGAGAGTTGCGTAGGACAGAGCGAATACTTGTTGTCCTGGTCCGTCACTGCACCTGCAACACCTTGGTCCTGCTCGCCTTCTGCCTCGTCATCGCCTCGACCCAGTGGTCCGCCTCGGCGAGCGCCCTGCGCGGGTCCTTCTTGCGCTTGAGCAGGAACCCCTGCAGCTCCGCGGGCGAGAACCCGTCCGGGATCCTGGCCGCGAACTCGGCCGCCACCTCCCGGAGCTCCTCGATCGTGATCTCGAGCCGGTGGTCGTCGAGCGCCTCGCTCGAGATGGTCCCGCCCGCGCCGCCGCCGCCGCCGTTGACCACCCCGTTCGGGCGGTGGTGGTGGTGGTCTGGCTCCGCCGTCCCGGGCAGAGGCTTCTTCTCGGCGGCATGGCCGTTGGCCCCCTCGTGCTTCCCGTTCACCATGGCGGTTGGCTGTGGCGCGGTGGTGGTAGTGGGCTTGCGCTTCGAGTCGGCCTCGTACATGCGCTCGAACAGCTCCCGGGCCTGCTCCTGCGTCGCGTTCGTGAAGGCGACCTGCAGGTCGACGCGGCCGGGCCGGATGAGCGCCTCGTCGAGGGCCTCCGGCTTGTTGGTGGTCATGATGAGCACGCGGCCCTCGTGCGAGGCGACGCCGTCGATGGCGTTCAGGAGCCCGGACAGGCTGATGCCCTTCTTCTCGTCGGGCCCGCCCTGCTTCTTCAGCTCGCGGGCGAGGTCGGCCACCTTCCAGTCGTTCATGCCGCCGTCTCCGGTGCCGTCCCCGCCGCCGCCGCCGCCGCCGCCACCGCTTGTGCCGTTGGGACGGCCGCCCTTGCGGCCCCTGCCGCCTTCTCTCTTGGTGCTTTCCTTGCTCGCCTCGCCCTCTGCCTCCACGTCCTGGTCCTGCTCCTCCTTGGGCCGCGCAAGGCCGGCGGTATCGATGTCCTCCAACAGGATGACGCATCTCCGCGGCAGGGAGTTGAAGAGCGCGAGCAGGTCCTCCTCCGTGAGCGATGGCTCCAACAGGCTAATAACGTATATGTCAAGGCCGAAAACGCCGGCCAGCGCAAAAGACAGTGACGTCTTGCCGGTCCCGGGCGGGCCGTGGAAGAGATAGCCCCGCCTCAGTGGGATGCCGCGGTTGGCGTACCACCGCGGCGTGGCGGGGTGCAGGTACTCGTTGACGTCGGCCAGGAGCTGGACCTTCTGCCTCGCGTCGAGCACGACCGTCTTCATGGGGCGCACGGGGCGGTTGGCCACCTGGGCCCAGGCGTGGCGGCCGCCGTAGCGGCGCATGTTCTGGGGGGAGGGCCGCTTGACGATGGTCTTTGCGTAGTGGTCGTTGTAGTAGGACTCCTTTGCGTGGCGCAGCAGGCGCTTGATGGGCTCCGGGGAGCGGCCCAGGCACGAGATGACGAGGTTCTCCTTGTCCTTGAAGGTCTGGCCCCCGACGCCGCTGTCCTCGAAGAAGTGCTCCTGCTTGCGGTGCAGGCGGAAGTAGTTGCCCTCGAACCAGAAGCCGTGGACGCCCAGGGCGGGCACGAAGCGCGGGGGCATCTTGGCCTCCTGGTTGGAGAAGTTCAGGTAGACGCCCTCGCCGTCGGGCGAGATCCTGGTGGCCAGCACGTCGGCCTCGTCCTCCTCCTCCCATGCGGTTTTTGAGAGGGTCTCGGCGGTGAGGGAGCGCGAGTTGACGAGCCTGGGCTGGGAGGCCAGCCACTTGATCATGTGCAGGTAGATCTCGTCGCCGCTGGACACGTGTATGCTGGCCATCAGGTACTCGGCGATGAACCTGTAGATGACCATGAAGAACTGGCGCCATATTCTATTTGCGGCCCAGGCGAATCCGACCAGGGTCAGGATCATGGTTGGGTCGATTCCTATGCGCGAGCCGACCATCTGGTGTAATACCATGAAGAGCTGGACCAACGGGTTTCGACTGCCGAGGAGGGTGATGATGCCTTCCAGGCCAGGCATGCCCCCACTCATATTGGCCGCAGTCATGTTCGAGCTGAATGCGCCATTGTGCAGCTGTTTGCCAAGTATGGACTTGAAATCCATCTTGTGAGGCCCTAGTCAAGACAACTTAGAAGTCTAACTGTCTTTGACTTTGCTCTCCGCCAGATCCCAAGTGCCCGCCTCCAAGAAGCTGACTGAACAACCTGGAAGAGTAGGAAGCGGTGGTTAGAGGAAAAACGTAAGAGACCAAAAATGGAAAGACACTGGTGGGCTTAAATATTTAGGGATCTTACCACCTCTGCGGTGAGGAGGACGCCAAAGAGCCTCGAGGAGATACCTGGGTGGTACGCTGGTACTCGCTGCCTAGCAGGCACTGGTTTGGAGGGTGTGGCGAATACACGCACTTGTACCACGGGAGAGCCAGCCTGCAGACGACTTTTTTGCCCAGCTTTTGCTAGTTCCCATATGCTGATTACTCACTTACCAACTAACACTTTCTACTGGCTTTTTGACTTGAGTCAGCCCTGAATCAAAGAAACAGCACACCAGCTGACCTGTGGTGAGGTGGGCCAAGACAAACCAGGAACGTCAGACGTAGACCAACTGCCTGGAGTCCTGGAGTACATACGCGGACTCACGTTCTACAGCACTGTTCTGCTCACATCGGTGCCTGGCTGCCGTGTTAAATGCTCTTTCCACCTGCCTTTACCCAGGCACCTATTAGGCACTAAACACTCAAGTAAGTACTTAAGTACCTAGGGTCCTACGCGGCTACGCGGCATGTGGCCGCTGAATCCTGTCGACTTCTTTCACCGAGTCTGAGGCTAAATGATGCGTACTTGAGCAACGCACGACAGGATTGGCGATACCAGAATTGTGCAAATAAATCTACTTGTTAGGAAAAATCCTTCTGCACAGAATCTTGTACGAAGGAACACCATAGAAGGATTTCCTTTGTAAAATTCCATGTGTGTAAGGTTTTGACTGGCTGTAAAGATGGGTCTTTTGAGGGAGGGCTATGTACCACTTTAGTATGCCTCGACCACAGATCGTCGTCGTCGTGTCGGTTTCGCCACGTCAGAAGCCCCTCGCCCGCCTTGTACTACAAATGACAACGAAAGGCAGAAAACAGCGATAACTGACGCGGAGATGGTGTGTACTTAAGTAAGTTTGCACTGCACCGTGGGAAACAACACACTGTGTACTAAATAGGTAGAACATGTGAAGCCCTGGGGAGCGAGCGGTGACAGGGACTACCGCTCTTCGCTGCGGGGCACCGGAGCAGTGCTCGGGTTGGTATGCGAAAGAAGCTTTTTTGAGCCGCTGACGACAGTCCCCGCCTGCCTGCCTGCCTGCCTGCCTGCCTGCCTGCCCAGCCTGCTGGGTACTGCTACACACCTGCCTAACCCGCCTGGCTAGCCTGGCGCTTGAAACATTTCAAGTAAGCTGATCATATTGGCTCCATAAGAATGGCTTGTCTTTCATCCGAACTCCTTCAAACATTTCAAACTTAGTCTATCGTGTCTATCATGTCTTAAACGCACATATGAATCCAACCATTGAGGCTCTGCAGAGTTCCAAGGCTGCCCACTGCGACCCCGGGGCGCCCCGCTGCTTGTGACATGCAACCAGGAAGATCCCGTTCTCGTCCTTGTCCAGTGCTTCGAGGAGGCCCAGCCCAGCCTGCTGCGAAGATACTCTTGGGGGGCGCCTGCCCCCCGTCTCATCTCGTATTGTAGCCCTTCTCGACGGCTGCCAGGATCCGCAAAGATGCCCTGAACGCAAGCAAGGCGCATATATCACCGCATCAGTCACACAACGTGCACATCCAGCCAACCTCCGCGACCCAACGGGTGTTCGTGCCTGGCCTGGCTCCTCAATAGTCTGTTCCCGAAACAGCAGCTTGCATGTTGCACTTCCAAGCATAGGCACAGTCGACCATACTTGGCCCGCAATATCCAGCCTCATTGTTTATATGCTAATGCACACAGACAAGCAGGCTGTCGGGAGGCAGGCTGGAATGGGGTAATAGGCCAATCTCGGCCGGTGGGGGAAGGACTTGGGCAAGTCAAGTCATGATACCCCTCGCTGATAGAGACTAAATCAGCCGGGGGTAAAGGATTTGCAAGATGGTAGTCCGGTAGGGCGGAGATATGGACGGACACCCATCACATCCCCGGAGACATTGGCCGGCTCAGGGGGAAGTCCGCAGATTTCGGCGTGGAGGCCCCGCTGCGGGCCCTCTCGTCCACCCAGAGGTGTCCTCCGGCGCCCTCGAGCAGCTCCACGCACTCCCTGTGGGCCGTCCGCCTGGCCAGGAAGAGCGGCGTGTTGTTCGCCGAGTTCCTCGTGTGCACGCTGGCCCCGCGGGTGAGCAGCTCCCGTAAAATGTCCACGTTTGCGCTCCTACGGGCTTCGTGTCAGCCTGATCGATCGTATGTTATACCTCCCGAAGTAGAAAAAAAAAGGGGGTCTTTCGGGCCGTTTCAAGGGCTAAAGGGCAACTTACATAGCCGCAAGGTGGAGGGCTGTGTTTCCGGCATAGTCCGCCATCTTTAGCAGCTGGTAGTTAGCCTCACCCCCATCGAGAGCCTCGCGGACGTTCCGCAGGTCGCCTCTCTGGATTGCATAGCCCAGTGCGGTAAACGCCGACTCGGCAGCCGTGAGGCTTCCCACGAGCGCGTCCAGGGTTCCCGACGGGTGCGAGAAGCTGGGTGTTGACATCTCGGTCACTGTGAGGCAATGTGTTAGTCACCAGGTCATCAAGACTCGTAGAGACTCCCGAAGAAGCGGGACTGCTTACTTTCACCGCGGATGGAATGGGCCATCTGCGTGGTAATGTCCGTGTAAGAGAGGTTCTCAACGGCCAAAAGGTACGAGAGCTTTGTCAGGGCGGCCTCGGTTGTCAGGTCGTAGCCAAAGACCACACCAAGACGCCCCAGCGCGAAGCCCGGGGCGTAAAGCGGCGACACGAAGCCGTTGGTGCACTGGCTCACATTCACAACCACGATCTTCCTCTCGACGGCCTCCTTGATGACCTTGGTCAAGCTGCCGTCCACGCCGCCGGGGGCGTTACCCATACCGAACGTCTCGAGGATCAGGCCCTTGAGGTTAGGCACACGCAGGACAGAGTCCACCATCTCGGGCTTGATTCCCGGGAAGATGCGCAGGCAGGCCACGTGGGCCGTGTCGATGTACTTGGTCACCTGGAACTCGGCTATCCTGGTGGGACGCCTCACCAGCGACCATTTGACGTCGACGCCCAGGCTGGTCACCTTGGCCAGGGGCTCGCAGTTGGGGCTGTCGAAGGCCTCGAACGCCGATGCGGACACCTTGGTCGTCCTGTTTCCCCGGAAGAGGGTGTGTGAGAAGAACAGGCAGACCTCCGGGATCACAAAGGTCCCTGCGATGATCAGGGAGCCCAGCAGGTTGTCCACCGCGTCGGACTGGAGGGCAAAAATTGACGCTTGGGAGCCTGTGAGGATAATTGGCTTCCCCAGATCTGTCATCATGAAAGACAGTGCTGATGCCGTATCTGTTCTCTTGTATTAGCACATGTTTCTGCTCGAATGCCCACGTCTACATAATGAGAACCAAAAAAATGGCCTTGATTAAAGATCCCGTAGCCTCAAAACACTTGTATGAGGAATCAAGATCATTGTGAGTCGTATACGTGACTGTTCAGGAAAGCTCAGGCTAGCCAAAACATGCCATGGAATAAACTGATGTACCTCCACAGTTCGCTTTGCAGTGTACTACTGTCACTGTCTTCGGAAGAGGCAGGTCTCTCCTTGATATGCAAGCAACAACATTTTTCCTCCATGGACTGTCGTCCGTAGAAGGTCGTCACATAGAAGACTCTTATACAGAAGAGTAACTGGCAATTGATGGCTCCAGGGAGCAAACCGCGCTGAGAACCCAACAGAGAAACCCGAGAAAATGATTACTCACAAGCCAGCGAGTCCGTGCCGTGGAGAACCACAAAGCCATCAAACAGGTGATAGTTCTCCTTGACGGTCAGGGCGACCTCGGTCCAGCCGACGGACGAGATGGAGCTGGAGTCGAGCAGCGGGGAGAACTCGAGGATGCCGTAGCGGACGTGGCGTGAGTACGAGCTGGGCGGGGTCCTCAGGCTGTCGAGGCTCAGCTTCTCGCCGCCCTTGTAGGCGTGCATCTGCACCGGCGGCGAGCCGTCGTTGAAGGTCGGCCGGGGCGCCATGGCGTTCTCGAGGAAGCCCGTCATGGGCACCAGCCCGTCCTTGGACGGCTGCATGCAGATGGTGCCGCCCGTCATGATGATCAGGACGCGCGACTCGGGCAGGTTGGCGTCGGCCCCGTTGGCGCTGGGCGCGTGTGCGTACGCCGTGGCCATGGCGGTGGTGGAGATTAGTCCTTCCCCTGTTGGATTTGGTGGTCGATTCGTCCGGGTGAGTGAATCTTGAAAGATTGTGTAACAGCCTGTCTGATCGGGCTAGTATCTGGCAATATCGAGAGATGATCTCTAAGATGAAAACCTATGAGTCCGACTGGTGTCCCTTTTTCCCCGCGAGAATAGGTTTGGATCGTGCCCGAGGACAAAGGAGTAGTTTATCTGGATCATCTATCATCTTGGGCGAGCTGCGGGCCGTTCCTTTCTTTTCAACGTCGGACTTGAGTCGCTAGCCGGTGTTTCTGAGGCAAAATTTTTGGCCTATTACCCCATAATAACCTAACTCCCCAGGTGACCGTCAAATCCACATCGACATGACAATCCGGGGCAATCTTTCTGGGGTAGGATGGTGCATCGTGTGATCACAAGGCATCCGATAGCGGGAATCTCTTAGATAATTGTTGTTGAAGCCAAGATCCAGCAAAAGCAGAATAGATGTGGTAAGGGATGTGACGCCCAGTGAGAATATTATTGTCACAGCCGAAGTTACGTTAAATCGACCATGGCTCACTAACCAGCACCAATTGGATGACCAAAACCTCCGCCCTCCAACCAACTAACACCAATATTCACACCAACCCCTTCAAGCTCTGCATAGTGTGGCCCTACCCAGCTCGATACCCCCTTGAACCTTTTCTAGCCGATCGTTTCCCTTGGGCCAATTCGGTCTCCAGCCATCTCGTTCTCTGGCACACCATGGCAGCGCGTGTCCTCAGCCGAGGCCCCAGGTGAGAACAGTCTTCCCCTCCCGTACTCCATCACAAGCGAGGTACGGGTTCGCCCGCGGGCATAGCTGCACAACGCAGCGCCGAACAACACGTGTTTGGTCCGGCGGCTGAAGGATTCTTGTGACATCTAGTGTTGTTCTGTCCGCTTTGAGAGGGCCAGCTTGGAGATTGCCGGGCAGTTGCCCAGCCTCAGGTAAAGTCCTCGCCGGGGTGAGCAGTCGGCGGTGGAGCTCCCAACTGCCCCCTGGCGTCCAAGATGGAGAGGCCCTGAGCTCAGTTACCAGCTCTGTGTCAAAGGGCAAGGAAGAAAAGGCCCCCGAGGCCCTGAACTCAGTTCCTGACTCCGTGTCAAAGGGCAAGGACGAGACGGCTTCCGAGGCCCTGAAATCAGTTACCAACTCTGTGTCGAAGGGCAAGGAGGAGAAGGCTTCCGAGGCCCTGAACTCAGTTCCTGGCTCTGTGTCAAAGGGCAAGAAAAAAAAGGCTTCCAAGGCCCTGAAATCAGTTCCTGGCTCTGTGTCAAAGGAGAAGAAAAAGAAAGGCTTAGAGGCTTCTGCTCAGACTGACCCCCCGATGAACTATGATGATCGCCTGAAAATCGAAACTGTCAGGGAAGCAGTGGATGTTTCGGGCGGGACTGCACCTTACAAGGCGTTAATTTCCCCGGCTGGTGTCTTTTTCTACAAACAAGACGGTACTACTCCATCGAAACATCGAAACTTTATGTGAGAGTTCCCTTGGGTACAGGCTTGGATGCCTCGTCCTATCCTAATACCAATTCCCCTTGTTAGCGACTGACGTGATACTACAGGCCGCACACATGGTTGAGGTGAGATGCGACTTCTGACGAACAGTGGTAAATCAGTGCTCACATTCTATAGAGACAACTGCCGTTGCCCCAAGTGCGTCAACCAGGAAACCATGCAGAGAAGCTTCAACATCTTGACAGTGAGTTGAGAGTCATTGCAGCACTGGAATATGATCTAAGGCATGCGTTCTCAGAGTCCCCTTCTCACCCCGCGGCCCCTTGAAGTCCAGACTGAGGAGCGTGGTGTCAAGATCATATGTAAGTAATAAAGGATTTTGCAACTGCCGAGCTCGGGAACAAATCTTGATCATTTCTCACGTAGGGCCGCCTGAACGCCACGAGAGCTTCTATGACTGGGCTTTCCTGGAGCACTACTTTGGGAACCACGCCAGGCTCACACGCCCCCAAAAGTGCGTCACAGCTCCGAATCCCTTCAACGCCATGCTTGCTGACCATCATAGTCGCGATTTATGGGGTGCCGAGATCAAGGAGAACCCACCGACCGTGACATACTCTGAAGTCATGGACTCGGAAGAGGGCGTGGCCAAGATGACCAGTCTTATTGTAGGAACCGGGCTGCACACATTTCATTCAAAAAGACCTCTGATGAATCTGACTCGTCCCGTCGCAGATGAAACTTGGGCTCGTGTTTGTCGAGGGCACGCCGTTCGACGACTCGATCCACACAAAGAAGTTGCTGGAGCGCATCGGCCCCATCCGAGAGACGCATTACGGCGGCTTCTACGATTTCATTCCAGACATGGCCAAGGCAGACACGGCATACACCAACATAGCATTGGCTGCGCATACAGACACGACCTACTTCACAGACCCCGTCGGCCTACAAGCCTTCCACCTGCTGTCTCACACACCGGCCCCAGGGGAGACAGAGGCCACCGGGGGAGAGTCGTTGCTTGTTGACGGGTTTCACGCTGCCTCCAAACTAAAGTCATCTGCACCGTCATCGTTCAAGGAGCTGACCCAGAGAGATCTCCCGTGGCACGCGAGCGGCAACGAGGGGGTCACTATCACGCCGGACAGGCTGTTTCCAGTCATTGAGCTGGGCCCTAAAGTCACGGTAACGAAGATCAGGTGGAACAATGACGACCGAGGCGGTAAGTTGCCCTTCAGATGACCAGAGGAGAGACTAGGGTCGACAGCTATCGACCGTGGGCACACGCGTGCTCATACACATCGCAAATCGACTATGGACACTGACATGATTTAAAAACTTAGTGGTACCTATGAAGAATACCAAGACTAAATCAGGAAAAGTCATGGCGTGGTACATAGCTGCGGCCAAGTGGGAGAAAATACTCAGGAGCAAGGAACTGGAATACTGGTACCAGCTAAGGCCGGGAACGACGGTCATCTTCAACAACCACAGAGTCCTACACGGCAGGAGCGCTTTCACAGGGCTGAGAAGAATCTGCGGTGGCTACAGTGAGTCTGCCCTTCACCTACCAGCCCGAAGAAGCCCCCCCTCCCGCCAGCGGGTCTCGAGTATATAACTAATTCGTGTGATGCGGCTGTAGTCAACATGGACGACTTCGTGTCTCGCTGGAGAAACACGAACCTGCCGCGAGAACAGGTGATGGCCCAGGTGATTGGGTAGATGGTGTCAGTCCGCAGGACGAAGGACGGCAAGGCTGCGAAGGAAGGCGGCCTCAGCTGTCTGCCTTGGGCCTTGGCGGAGCGGGATGAACGAGATTTATGTCTTGGGACCAGTGTGACAATAGGCGGTGGGGGCGAGGGGGGGGGGCAGAAAAGGGAGTAAGGGAGCCCTCGATTGCAAGCAGTCTTGTCCAGTACATACTTATATAGACTTTCAGATGCAGATCTTATATACAGAGTCTATGCTATGCTGTGACGTTTGAGTGGTGCAACTATAGTCTAGTACGGAGTGTATACTTGAGTAGGTACCTAGGTACTTGATACACTACAATCCAAACAGTCAGGGCTTGTGAAGCACTGGGCTGGGCTGGGCTGGCTGGGCTGGCTGGAGGGGCGACCCTACTCCGCTGCCATGGCTGGATGTTCGGCACCCCTTTTTTTATTAGCTCTCTGTCGATTGGCCATACAGGTATCCCGAATAGGGGCTTCGTATTCCTGGGCATCAGTAGTCTGAGTCCAATCTGCTCAGTAGCGTGCTAACATCGGGCCTGGGGAGCCTGCCCCGGGCATGATAGCACAATATCCACAGCCTGACAGCCTGACTCCCAGCGCGGTTGTAGTTGAGAGACGGTCAGAAAGAGGAAGTCAGAGGGGACCGAAAGGGGAAAGATACCAGGGTAGCACGCCCACCGATAAGCGGTGCGGATTATTAGCTGTGCTTTGTTCTGGGCCGCACTCAACGTGCCACCGTAGGGGCTGAGGGGGAGCCCAAGCTTGGGCGAGGGGGTTCAAGCGAAGGTCCCCTGGCCGTTGGCGGGGCTCCACTCGTTCGGCAGTACCCCATCTGGCTGCGATTTTCCAGCTGTCTTACTGTCTGCTGCTTGTCCTTCTGGGCTGGTTGCTGTCTGTTTCTCCGTCCTCCAATGCCCTGGTACCTGTTCTCAGCCCTACCTCACCAACTCGCCATCCTCGCCTCCTGCAACCTCTCGTGACCCCTTCAAGGCTCTGGCGACCGCTTGCCCATTCCACATCACCAGCATCCTGACGACCGTCCTCGAAGCTGCCGCGTGTCGTACTGCTGAACCTTGCCGGGCCGCCAAACAGCCTCTAGACTTGAGACGACGGACAGCTCCTCGCTGATTTGCCCTCTCGTCTCGTACCCCTCGCTGCACCTCGCCTCGCCTTGGGTTGCCTCGCCTTGTCGTCCTCGCCGCCCACCATGGACGCAGACGGCGCCGGTTCGGACCCTCGCAACGCCCAGGTCGACAATGCGATCCGTGCCATACAGCAGAAGAAGCCGCTGCCCGAGATCGACTTCTCCATCCACCAGATGGAAGATGGCAGCCAAGTCAGCACCATGGAGAGGGTCTGCAAAGGTATGTGTTCCCCTGCCGCCCACCCCGCTTGCCAACCCCCTCGACCGCAAGCCACAAACACCGCTGCAGCACGTCACACGCTGATCACCGCCGCCCTCCCAACCCAGATGTCCAAGCTCCGGCCATGCTGAAGCCCACCGACGAGCAATTCTTCGAGGACGACACCCAGAGCAAGCCCGACATCGCCTTCCTGAAGTCGCACTTCTACAGGGAGGGTCGCCTGACCGAGGAACAGGCGCTATGGATCATCCGGAAGGGCACAGAGCTGCTGCGTTCCGAGCCCAACCTCCTGGAGATGGACGCCCCCATAACCGTCTGTGGCGACGTCCACGGCCAGTACTACGATCTCATGAAGCTTTTCGAGGTCGGAGGCGACCCCGCCGAGACGAGATACCTTTTCCTAGGCGACTACGTCGACCGTGGCTACTTCAGTATCGAGTGTGTCCTGTACCTCTGGTCGTTGAAGATCCACTACCCAAAGACACTGTGGCTGCTCCGGGGAAACCACGAATGCCGTCACTTGACAGACTACTTCACCTTCAAGCTCGAATGCAAGCACAAGTACTCCGAGGCCGTATACGAGGCTTGCATGGAGTCCTTCTGTTCACTGCCTCTTGCCGCAGTCATGAACAAGCAGTTCCTGTGTATCCATGGTGGTCTGAGCCCCGAATTGCACACCCTTGACGATATCCGAAATGTAAGCACTCGTGCCGCCAGCCAGTCGTCACGAGCACCCACCGCCACGTCGTCCCAGGCTGCTGACCAGTTTTACAGATTGACCGATTCAGAGAACCACCCACGCAGGGCCTCATGTGCGACATCCTCTGGGCCGATCCGCTCGAGGACTTTGGCCAGGAAAAGACCAACGATTACTTCCTGCATAATCACGTCAGGGGCTGCTCGTACTTCTTCTCATACCCGGCAGCATGCGCGTTCCTCGAAAAGAACAACCTGTTGTCGGTCATCCGCGCACATGAGGCACAGGATGCGGGATATAGGATGTACCGTAAGACGAGGACGACGGGCTTCCCAAGTGTTATGACCATTTTCTCCGCCCCAAACTACCTCGACGTTTACAACAACAAGGCCGCCGTGTTGAAGTACGAGAACAATGTCATGAACATCCGGCAGTTCAACTGCACGCCGCACCCATATTGGCTGCCCAACTTCATGGATGTCTTCACATGGTCTCTGCCTTTCGTCGGCGAGAAGATCACGGACATGCTCATTGCCATTCTTAGCACGTGCAGCGAGGATGAGCTCCGTGATGATTCCTCCTCGTCCCCCGGGCCGGTGTCGCCGCCCATCACGCCCTCGGCCAACGTGGACCCAGACTCGGTGGAGGCGAAGAGGCGGGCAATCAAGAACAAGATCCTCGCGATTGGCCGTCTCTCCCGCGTTTTCCAGGTCCTCCGAGAAGAATCTGAGAGTGTTACGGAACTCAAGACTGTTTCTGGAGGAAGGCTGCCGGCGGGTACCCTTATGTTGGGAGCCGAGGGCATCAAGAACGCCATCAGCACGTTCGAAGATGCCCGGAAGGTCGACCTTCAGAATGAAAGGCTACCTCCTACCCACGAAGAGGTTCAGCGCGCCACTGAGGAGGAACGCCAGCAGGCCCTGGAGAGGGCAACACGGGAGGCGGATAATGATAAGAAGCTCCAGTCGCTCTCCAGGCGACTTTCGACGTGAGTACTTGCCGATTGGACTCATTTCTGACCAGTATCGAATTTATTGACTGACGTGCTTTACAGTGATCGCGATACCCGCAAGAGATAATTTCTACTTCCGCACCGCATTCTCCAAGATCAGGCGGCACAGGCTGGTGGATGCCCAACGAAGCTTCAGTCAGGGATGGGACGCAAGCATAAATGTCGAGAACGCCCGCTCACCTGGTAAATGGCAGGCCACGCGGTCGGTGTGTATTGGGACAACGGCTGCAACAGGGTCAAAAACCGGCGAAGCATATCCTCTTGTCGGAACCAGCAAGCTTTTTTCATATTCTTGTCCGCAACAGGCTCATGATGCCTTATTCCCCCCTTTTCTCACAGGTTTTCTGCCGGCCCAAAGGGCCGGTCGTGATTTCGTGGCACCACTGTATACAGCTGTAAAGGCTGAGCAAGAGTCTAGACACAGCGAGGCGAAAGGAAGAGAGGCTGCTTCAAACAGTTCACGAGGGAGGGAGGTCAGGGGGGATGGGGGTGGGTTCGGTACGTGCGTACGTGGAATGTGTGTACCTCTCACCTCGACACATGATGGAACATTTACTTCAGTGTTTTCTCGGGCCTGTTCAAAACTGCATGTGTCAAGGGTGAAATTTGCACTGAATCTGAAGATCGTGATGGCCCCTGAGCCAACATGTACTGAACACTGCCTACCTAGGCATTTACAGCTCCCTCTTCCGGGCAACGTCAGTCCCTGCGCGTGCACTGCCCACCCCCCGGTCCTTTTTGATGACGATGGTGATCTCTTCCCGTCGACGCCGACTGCGACGTCACTGTCGAATTCCTTGTCAGTCTGGGTGATCAGAGATGTTGATCCCGGAGCAAAACGACATATCTGATGACAGGAGCATATATGTGGGTACCTAGCAATATATACATGCTCTATCAGCATGGGGTAAGACAGACACTTGCAGAGATAGCGTTAACCCGTATTCGCGTCCATCGTCATAAACATCAAGAGACACAGCTCTTCCCCAACACACCCACGGCCAACCCGCGACGGCGTCCCAACCCCATGCCTAACACCCCGCTTCCCAACCAACAAGAACTCACTCAAAAGATGGCCAAGATATTCGGCGGGCTCGCAACACCACCGGGGACATTACAGGGCTCGCTGGCGACGAAGAAGCTCCACCTGCCCTCGCGCGCGCACGCCTCGGCCAGGCCCTCGAGCCAGAACAGCTCGCCGATGGGGCACCCGTAGCCGGCGAGGAGCACCTCGTGCAGGGCCCAGTCCTCGCGGCTGGGCCAGGCCTCGAACGACGGCTGGTCGCCCGCCACGGCGGAGAAGTTGTCCCACACCCAGCGGATCATCTCCTCGGACTGCTCGACGCCGCCGAAGCGGTGCGGGAGCCGCGCCTGGTGCGCCCTGAGCTCGGGCTCGGGGAGCTGGGCGTGCTGGGCGTGCCAGCCTGGGGGGAGGGGTAGGTGTTCTGTTAGCCTCATGTGCGAGTTGTGTGCATGTTCTTGTCTGAAGGGGGGAGGGGGAGGGATGGGATGCTCCTCACCTGTGCGCGTGAACAGGATGTCGCCGAACTTGACCTCTGTCCCCTGGGCCTCCAGGCACGCCTTGATGTCCCTGAGCGGGATGGACGACGTCTCGAAGCAGTTGAACTCCCTCAGGGCCGGGTCGTCCTGTTTCTGGCGCCAGCTGTACAGGTCAACCAGGATCCCTCGGCCCACGATCCCCTGCTCGGTGAAGGCTGTACACCCGTCAGCCCTCAGGTCAGATCCCGACGGCGCTGCGTGTCTCTCAGGATCCCCGGGCGGTCACACAGACTCACCATGGATTCCATTCACAGTCGTCTTCTTGCCGTCGGCGTCCCTGCCGTGGATATCCTCCAGCGTCACGCCGTTGTAGAACTTCTTCTCCTTCTGGTACCCAAAGTGGCGGAACCCGTCCCACTGGCTCGACACCTGGGTGTTGAAGGTCCAGATGTCATCGTTCACGACCCGCGGCGGCTTCTGGAAGAGCTCCTGGTGGAACAGCTTCCGCTGGAAAAAGCCGGACTCGCCCTGGGCGTCGAGCGGCCAGTTGAGCGACACCCGGGTCCCCTTTTTGATCTCATCCCTCGCGGCCGCCGCCACCCGCTCGTCGGTCAGGCGGTTCAGGGTCCCCAGCTCGTCGTTGTCGCCGTACAGGCCCCAGGCCGAGTGGTGAGGGTCCCCTTCCCTGAGAGGGAGGTCGTCGAAGCTTGGGATCCCGTTCTCGTTCAGCTTGGGCGGCATCTTTAGGGTGTTGCTTATTGCTTTTAGTCTCTCGGCCATATGGGAGGCAATATTAATTACAGGATTTGGTCTCTAGAAACAGTTGACTACTACATCATCGCATACTGCACCGTAGATATGTATAAACAAAATACGTAACCAGGGGCGGGGAAGCAGGCCCGACTCCAAACGGGCCGGGAGGGTGTGCCAGGGAAACGGCAGCTCCGACATCGTCCCACACCATGTACGGAGGTGGTGCCGGCGGTGGTTGCAAGAGCACCTCGGCCACCATTAACACGAAGACGGTTGTTTGACGTCTCAGGAGTGGATACCAACGTTATCAGTCGATACTGTGTAGTTATCTCTGAGGATGGATGACCTGCATCAGGGTATAACCCCAAACTGATAATAGGTGCTAGTGAGGGTTGGGGGTTAGGAACATTTCAATGTTTCCTTTGATATAGCCTCTTATTACACAGTGGACATTCTTTGGAAACTCTCAGGGATTCCCCCAAGTCTCAAGCAATCGGCGTCTTCTTGTGCTGTCAAGGTAAACCAATACAGAACGCTGTGGAGGAGCCCCCTGTTTTTTTTTTCGGGGCCAAAGCAGTTGTATAAATTACCCTGTCCTACGATGCCGTCCACTTGAAACCACCACAAGTGTGCGCGTCTGTCGAGACAGAGCAAGGCTGGTGGAGCGGACTCTCTCACCAATGCCTCGCATCACCCCGGGTGCGATACGCCAAGCCTACAGAATCTCACCGCACGCAGCAACACTCCTGCCAGCCTGCCGGGACCTGCCCTCGACCCTCAACGAGCTGCGATGGATCCGTGAACACGTCGAGGAGCTCCAGCGCGGGAGGCCGGCGTCGCCCTCCAGGGCAGAGCACCAGCTCGCCTCGCTGTGCCGCCGGCGCGGGAGGGGCGAGCCCCTGCAGTACGTCCTAGGCAGCCAGCCCTTTGGCAACCTGGACCTGAAATGCCGCCCTGGCGTCTTGATCCCAAGGTATGCTCCCTTGACCCTTGACCCTTGAACCGTCCGTCCCCTGGCCAGAACCTCACCATCAGAACGCTGACCATGAGAGAGAAAACAAAAGGCCTGAGCCCGAAGCATACACAACCCACCTGGCCGGCCTCATCAGGCGAGGGTCCCTCCCAGGCAGCAGCGGGCCCAACACCACCACCACCAAGCCCCCACAGGCCCTCCGCGTCCTGGACCTGTGCACAGGGACAGGCTGCATAGCCCTGCTCCTCTACTCGCTCCTCCGCGCCGCCATCCCGGGGGGCCTCCACGTCACGGGCGTCGACATCTCCGCCCACGCCGTGCGCCTCTCCCGGGAGAACCTGGCGCGCAACATCGCCAGGGGCCTCGTGTCCGAGGCGCCCGAGGCCCCCGGGCAGTCGGTGCGCTTCATCAGGGGCGACGTCTTCTCCGAGTCCCTGTTTGGAGGGGCAGGGGAAGAGGAGGCAGGTGGTGGTGGTGGTGGTGGTGGTGGTGTGCCGGCGGCGGTCGAGGGCTGCGATGTCATGGTCTGCAACCCGCCCTACGTCTCCCGGTGGGCCTTCTCCCACCAGACCGCGCGCAGCGTCCGCAACTACGAGCCGAGGATCGCGCAGGTGCCGGATGTGGCCTACGGCGGCGCCGGCGCCGTCAGGCACGAGGACGTGTTCTACGCCCGGCTGCTCGACATTGCAGCGCGGCTCGGGCCCAAGGTCATGCTGTTTGAGGTCGGGGACCTGGGCCAGGCGCTTCGCGTCGCGGAGATGGCGCTGCGGCACGGGGGGCTTGCGGGTCTGGGCTCCTCCCCTGTGAGCGTCGAGGTTTGGAGGGACTGGCCGGACGCGGCACCCGAGGAGGACGAGCTTGTATCTGCCAGAGTCTTGGAGGGGAGTAGAGCAGTGCGCATTAGAGGGAGCGGCCACGGTCGTTCGGTATTAATACAGTGCAGCTGAGAGTCTGCTTTTGTTCTACCACT
This sequence comes from Diaporthe batatas, assembly GCF_019321695.1. Classification (NCBI taxonomy): domain Eukaryota; kingdom Fungi; phylum Ascomycota; class Sordariomycetes; order Diaporthales; family Diaporthaceae; genus Diaporthe; species Diaporthe batatas. The sequence continues at coordinate 401,086 of NW_025408562.1, read as the reverse complement.
TAGGCCCTGCCTCCCAGCCTTGTTTGGCGGCAGGGTGGAGGTTCTATGAATGCATATGGGTATCATCCTCCGTCTACAGCACAAAGTTCACGACCCTGCCGTTCTTGACGACGATGATCTTCTTCGCTGCGCGAAGGTCCTCCACGGCCGGGAGCTTCTTGTCTCCGGCCTTCCGCAGGATCTCCTCTACAACCAATGCTTCCACTTCTTTCTGACCCAAGCCCTCTGGTGGCACGGCAATCTCCAAAACGTCCCTAACTTTCCCGTTGATCTGCACAGCACAAGACTGTTCCCTGGGTTTCATGAGCGACAGAGTACCGTCCTGCACCGGAAATTGCACTGCACCGGAGAAGAGTGGCTCCTGCATCCCCAAACTCTCCCAACACTCCGAAGCGATTGCTGGTGCAACGGGGGCTAGCATCCTGACAAGCGTCGAGACTGCAGCGGCTCGGACTACCTCGGTGGCGCTCGACTGGGACGCGATTGTGTTGGACAGGATCATGAGGTCCGAGATCACAGTGTTGAGGGAGTAGACCTCATGGTACGACTTTGTGACCGACGCTATGGTATTCTGGACGTCCCGCCAGACGCCAGTGTCGATGTCCCACTGGGCAAGCTCGGCACCTTTCAAACTGTGAACTCTCGCTGCACGGGCTTTGATATGCTCGGTCGCCTCTTTGTCCACGGTGTCTTTGAGCGTGGCAGTAGCCTTCGCCAAGTCGTGCACCCGACCAAGCCAACGTGTGACGCCCGAGATCTTATCCTCGTCCCAGTTGACCACGTCGCTGACAGGTGCTTGGAACAACATGTGTGCCCTGGTTGCATCAGCACCGTATCTGGCGATGAATTCTGTGGGATCCACTCCGTTGAACTTGGACTTTGACATCTTCTCGTAGCTAATGACTGCCTGGTCTCCGGTAGCAGTCACTCTTGGCTTAGAGGGGTCCTCGAGGTCCACCTCTTCAGGTTTCAGAAACCGACCATTCGATGGATCAATAAATGTCTTCCCGTGTACCATTCCCTGCGTGATAAGGCGGGTAAATGGCTCGTGGACAGAGCCTGATGGTTCGGCGGGGCCAAGAGACGAGCCCATCAGGAATTTGTAGATGAATCGCGCGTAGAGGAGATGCAAAATCGCATGCTCTATACCGCCCACGTAGAGATCCACGGGAAGAAGTGACGCCTTGTCTTTTGAGAATGGTTCGCCATCATTCTTCGGATCGATGAAACGCATATAGTACCAGCTCGAGTCAACGAAGGTGTCCATGGTGTCGGTGTCTCTCTTCGCAGGGCCACCACACGAAGGACAGGACGTGTTTACCCAGTCGGTTGCCGACTCAAGTGGGTTTCCCGGTTTACCCTCAGCCCAATGGTTGTCCACCTCGGGCAACTTGATCGGGAGTTGCTCAGCAGGGACCGGCACCGCACCACACGAGTCGCAATGCACGATCGGGATGGGTGTTCCCCAGTACCTCTGTCGACTAACGAGCCAGTCTCGCAATCTCCATTTTTCAACAGATTTTGCTACCCCTACGGACTCGAGGATCTTGATCAGCATCTGGCCCCCTTCTCGGGATGATTTGCCCTTGAATGGGCCACTTTGAGCGTTCATAACGCCGTGGTCCAAGAAGGGTTCATTGGCAATTGCTGTCGTGGATTCGTCTTCGGATGCTGCTAGCACGGTTCGAACAGGTTGGTCATAGTGATGCTCTTTCCAGAAAGCATTATCCCGCAGGTCGTGGCCTGGCACGCCCATGACCGCGCCCTCGCCGTAGTCACCAAGAACGTAGGGTGCGACGTACACCGGAAGAGACTCCTTCGTTGGGTTCGGTGTGTTCTCGTGGAACGCAAGAGGATTAATAGCCCTTATACTGGGCAGCATATAGCCGACCTTGGAATCGGGTGGGAGACCTGGCAGGGTATCCAGAAAAGCCCGGAGCTCAGGGTCAGTCTCTGAGAGACGGACGACAATAGGATGACTTGCAGACAACGCCAAGTATTGTACGCCGAACAAGGTATCGGGTCTGGTGGTGTAGACCTCGATGGAAGCATGGGCGTCGTTGCTGTGGGCCATGATGGGGAACTTGATCATTGCACCCTGTGATTTACCCAGCCAGTTCTTCTGCATGGCGATGACCCGCTCGGGCCAGGACTCATCTTTGGCGAGCACCTCAAGGTGTTGGAGAAGCTCCTCACGGAACTCTGAGATTTTGAAGAACCACTGCTTCAGACGGCGCTTCTCAACCTTGGCGCCGGACCTCCAGGAGCAGCCATTGGCATCAACCTGCTCGTTTGCCAGCACAGTCTGGTCAACGGGGTCATAATTGACCTCGGCTTCAGCCTGATACGCGAGACCTTTCTCGTGGAGCATGAGGAAGATGCGCTGGGTGTGCTCGTAAAACTCGGGGTCGCACGTGGAGATCTCCTGTGGGCACTCTTGCGTCAATTACCATGTTGACAGTAAGGGCGGTCAGGGTATAACGCACACGCTCCCAGTCCCAGCTGCCGTTCATGCACTGCAGCTGCTCCTTCATCTTCGCTATGTTGCCCTTGGTCCACGTGGCAGGGTTGATGCCTCGCTGAAGGGCAGCGTTCTCCGCAGGCAGACCAAAGGAGTCCCAGCCCATGGGGAGGATGGTCTTGCTGCCCTGAAGGGTATGAAAACGGGAGAGGACATCGGCAATTGTGTAGACCCTCAGATGGCCGATGTGCAGGTAGCCCGAAGGGTACGGGAACATTGGCAAGATGTATTTGCTATCTTTGTGCTGCTCGCCATGGCCGCTGGGGGGCCGGCTGGCCTTGATGCGATCCCATTCCGCCCGCCACTTCCTGTCCAGGGCTGGAAGGTCGAGCTTCTGCGATGCTGTTGAGGCGGCGCGCCATGACGGCACGGCGTGACGAGTGCAAGATATTCTGCTGCCCAAGAGGAAGGGCGTTGTACTGCCCAGGAGGGGCAATCGCCGACCTATGGCCCTTGCGTGTGTCGACAGCATGGTGAATGCATTCTTTGCTGTGCTGCGAATTACAGGTTGAAGCCAGGTGCTTCGTTTGCGCGGCAGGGGAGAGTAATGTTTTGTTTATTAGTCCATGCCGTCAGATGTCCTTCTGGACAAGGACCTGAGCAGAAATATTCGAGCTCCAAGCTCCGGTGACAGGTACTTTGTGGCCATGTAGTTCAGGGTCCTGTCATCACTCATGGACGATCAGACAGGCACCTTACGGTAGGCGCCATACGCTCAAGTCGTCGAATCTCAGTCTATCCAGTGATACATCGTGTATTTGAAGTCACATTCTGTGCTTCTATATATGTGCAACGAGATCATAGGGGACCTGATGTCGTTGTGACCAAGCATGCTGAGTTCCTCATCATGAGCCGAGGTACCGCGCACCTGAGTACCTCGTGTGCAGGGGTCACTACAACCTTCCACTTGTGCGCCCTGTCAAGCCCCTACGGAGCGCATACGTAGTTCAGGAGCTGCCGAAACGCCCCCAGGCCCCATGGCCGGGCACGGGCCTTTGCAAGGGGATTTCTGGACCACTCGACCTTCGTCTTGGCCTTTTCGGCTGTTCTAGCGCTGCAGGACCGGGGCACGTTGCGCCCCAGAACAGGGCCAGATATAGGCTTGATAGGCTCCCCCAGCCAGCCAGACGGCCCGGGTGGCTCTTGGCTTGGATGCTTGTTTGCCCACCTTTGGGCAATGCCTGCCGTGTATCGCCCGTCTCCTTTCCGCAACCGTCATCTGTCTCATAACACTCTGATTTCCGACCTGGCAGTCCTGGATACTCGCACATAGCAGACTTCGCTCGGCTCCTTTTTGGAACAGACTAGGCTTTGGGATTTCTTTAACGGTGCTTCTTTGTCGATACGACCTCTCCTGCCGCGCCATCTTGGCCTTGCTCCAACACGTGCTGTCCGCACCCTTGTGAGCAGATACGCCCGACCGCAAACTCGGAAGACGACGCCCACGCCGCGGCCTCAAGCAGAGCGCGAGAGGCGACGACAAGTTCCCGACAAGACTGATTTGTTCCGAACATGTTTGTCTTAGCTGGAACATTACAATAGCGGAAGCATTGGACTTGGTGGACCACGATATAACACCCAACCAGCCGGGTGCGCTCGGCTCGCACTCTTTCTCCTCCTCCTAAACGATGCCACCCTTGTACTCGTCGAACCTCCAAGGGCACACGCGCGACTCGCTGGAACTCGCGTCGCTCGCGAGTTCCGACCAGCTCGACACAGCAGAGACCGACTCGCGGCCCAGCATATCCTCGTCGCGGAAGCTGTCCCTCGAGCAGGATGACCCTCTAGACGCCGGCAACCCGGCCGCCAACGGCCGCCCCGGGGGCCACGGGCGCACGTTCTCCGTGTCCTCGGGCTTCGACTTCACCGCAAACCTCTTCCCGCTGTCCTCGACCACCGGCGCCGGCTACACACCCATCGGCGCCCCAGCCGCGCCGGCGCAGAGTGGCGGTCTGGGCGGGGGGTCCCTCGAGAAGAACAAGACCCTGACATATCTCAACGGGCTGTCTCTGATTGTTGGCCTCATCATCGGGTCTGGGATATTCTCGTCGCCGAGCCAGGTGAACGCCAACGTCGGCTCGCCGGGCGCCGCGCTCATCGTCTGGGTAATAGCCGGGATACTCGCCTGGACCGGCGCGGCCAGCTATGCAGAGCTGGGAGGCGCCATACCCCTGAATGGAGGGTCGCAGGTGTATCTGGCCAAGATATTTGGCGAGATATTCGGGTTCCTCTTCATGTGGTCCGCCGTGCTGGTGCTGAAGCCCGGCAGCTCGGCCATCATCTCCATCATCATGGGGGAATACGTTGTCCGCGCCGCCATTGGCGCAGAAGCAGAGACCATCAACCCCTGGATCAACAAGTCAGTGGGCTTGGCTGGGCTTTTCCTGGTGACATTTTTGAACTGCGTCTCGACCAAGCTCGGGACAAGGGTTAACGATTTGCTCATGTTCATGAAGTTTATTGCATTGCTAGGCGTCACAATTACGGGGGTCGTGGTCGCAGCCACTGGGTATTCCTACTCGGGGAAGCCGAACCTAGACTGGAAGAATCACGAGTGGTTCGAGGGGACCAAGACGGAGACTTCAGCGTGGGCGGTGGCTCTGTACGCTGGTCTCTGGGCCTACGACGGCTGGGATAACGTGAGTAGTGCTTCCGACTGATCGACCGAGTGACTAAGTCATCCCGCATCCCGCATCCCGCTGACACTGTCTCAGACAAATTACGTCGTGGGGGAATTCCGCAACCCAAGCAGGGACCTGCCACGGGTGATCCACACGGCCATGCCCCTGGTCATCCTCTCGTACGTGCTGGCCAACATCTCGTACTTCCTGGTGCTGCCCCTGGCGGCCACCAACTCGTCCAACACCATCGCCGTGCTCTTCGGCTCCAAGGTGTTCGGCCCGGTCGGGTCGCTGCTCCTGGCCCTGATCGTCGGCGCGTCGTGCTTCGGCGCGCTCAACAGCTCGACCTTCACGAGCAGCCGGCTCGTCTACGCGGCGGGCAAGGAGGGCTACATCCCGGCCCTGTTCGGGCGCATCGGCGCGGGCTCCAGCGCGCCCGAGAACCAGCACGTCTCGACGGTGCGCACGCGCAGCTGGCTCTCGGGCCGCCTGGGGCGGCTGCTCGGCGACGAGGACAAGGGCCTCTTCTTCACCCCGATCAACGCGCTGGCCCTCAACTGCGCCCTGACCACGGCCTACGTCGTCGTCGGCGAGTTCGACACCCTGCTCACCTTCTACGGCGTCGCCGGCTACTCCTTCTACTTCCTCACCGTCCTCGCCCTCATCGTCCTGCGCGTCCGCGAGCCCGAGCTCGAGCGCCCCTACCGCACCTGGATCACCACCCCCATCATCTTCTGCTGCGTCAGCCTGTTCCTGCTCAGCCGCGCCGTCTTCGCGGAGCCCCTCCAGACCCTGCTCGTCATCGCCTTCGTCTCGGCCGGCGTCCCCGTCTACCTCCTGCGCGTCAGGACCTCTGCGCCGCCCAAGCGGCCCAACCGCGACTACGACGAGGACGAGTCCGGGCCGTGGTGGAAGTTCTGGAGGCGGTGGCGGAGCTGAGAGAAGGGGAGGAAAATAAAACAAGAAATTCCACAGGAGCTTCCGCCCGGTGTCTTTGTATTTTAGGCTGCATTGTTGGGGGGGGGGGTTTCCGGCAGGTGAATTGTGCACATATAGAGATGCATCACCCCCCATGGCCCGCTGGGGCCCAAAAAAAGAGCAGCGGCAGAGAAGCCAACAGGAAATATGATGTACTTAATATTTTTGGCACTATAATCAAGACGAGTCGGTGTGTAAAGCCGCGCCTTTTCTACCCTCATGAGTTGGACATTTGTTGAAATGCTCACTGTTTAAATATGGTGGGTCTGCACATTTAACCCGCCCAAAGTACTTGGATTCGACCAGTTGACGCTACGTGATGCCTGGGTATACTGACAATCTTGACAAGTTGGCTCGAAGTCATTTGCCGACGCTGAAAGAAAGCCGCCATGTAATGAATATATTGTGCCAGACGAAAGCTGCGGCAGGAGAATATCTTCCAGCTCACCGTCGCTCAGGTAAGCCTGTCTCATTGTTGCGGTTGGCTGTAAGCTACTTGTTTACAAAATTGTACTTAGGAATATGGGAACCGTACATAGGCCAATGCTTCCATAAACGCCCTACCCCTTGAAACATGTCACCAGTGGTACTGTTATTTGTTACTTTAAAATTTTTATTCATTTATTTCGTTCATTTACCTCCAAACTATATGAGGCGTGGGAATCATAGCATCGTCATCTTCCGATTATAAACAAAATAACCTTCCACCGAGCATGCCGTCCAATTCATGGCTCGAGATTACCGCTGGGAGCTCAAACTTGACTCCTCATTTATTTCTTGGCGCGCTGGCCGTACTGTGGAGAGGGTTAGCATTCGGTTGCGGGTGTCACATGAGAGGGGGAGGGCGGGTGCGGAAGCTTACAGCCTTGGTGGCATAGTCGCCGTTGGTCACGATGAGATCCTCGGGCCGGTAATCGAACTTGCCAGTCAGGTACGACTCCAGGATAGCCTTGGTGCCGTCGGCATAACGCTTCTGGGCATCGAGGGAAGTACCGGACATGTGAGGAACCATGGCGTTGCCGCCACCGAAGGGGTTCTTGGCGTAGCGCAGGACGTGGTCCTTGGGCGCGGGCTGTGGGAACCAGACGTCACCACCGTAGCCACGGAGGTGGCCGGACTTGAGGGCATCGGCGACGTCCTCCTTGACGACGATAGCTCCACGGGCGGTGTTGACGAGCCAAGAGCCGGGCTTCATCTTGCTGATGAGATCCTTGTTGAACAGGCCACGGGTCTTCTCGTGCAGAGGGCAGTTGATGGTGACAACGTCACACTGAGCCAACATCTCCTCGAGGTTCTCGACGCGGCGGCAGCCAATCTCAGCCTCCTTCTCGGGGCTCAGGGGCTGGTAGTCGTAGTAGAGGAGCTCCTTGCAGTCGAATGGCTTGAGACGGCGCAGCACACGCTCACCAATACGGCCAACAGCGACGGTACCGACAACCTTGCCCTCGAGGTCGAACTCGTTCTTGGCGGCCTCGGCGACGTCCCAATCTCCACGCTCAATCTGCTCGTGGGCGGGAACGAAGTTACGGACGAGAAGAAGGATGGTCATGACGACGTGCTCGGCGACGGAAACAACGTTGGAGCCGGTGACCTCAGCAACAGTGATGCCACCGTTGGTGGTGTTGGCAGCGTTCAGGTCGACATGGTCGGAGCCAATACCAGCGGTGACGGCAAGCTTCAGCTTCTTGGCCTTAGCGAGACGCTCGGCGGTCAGGTAACCAGGGTGGAAGCTATGAGATTGTGGATCAGTTTGAGTGCTTCACAAGCCAAGTGAAAGATATGAATGACTAGCAGAAGTGGACGGCCGGACAGCCGAGGGCTGAGCAGCCAGAGGAATGGAATGAGACTCACGGAGTGGTAATGATGATCTCAGCGTCGACAAGCTCCTTGTCGAAGGTTGAGTTCTCACCCTCCTTGTCAGAGGTGGTGACCAGAGTGTGGCCTTGGTCCTCGAGCCACTTCCGGATTCCGAGCTCGTTCTGGGTGGTGCCAAGCAGACCGGGGACCTGGGAGCGGGAGGATTATTGTTAGCGATCTGCGCTGCACTTGTTTTCCCCAGGCCGCGCCCAGACGCGGCAGCCGCTTCTCCAATCGAGCACCCCGCACTTCCCCAACTGTGTGTGTGTGTGTGCGCGTGCTGCAGCTTTTTCTCCAGCTACCCGCCGCAACGGGCGTAGAGGTGTAGGAGGATCGACCCGCTCGTCCATGCGATTGACGTCCACAGCACGCAGTGAGGGAGAATCGACAATCGGATCGAGCGTGCGATAGATCGCCCACAACCACCAACCTCCGACCCCTGCTCTCTACCACGAATGCTACCCCGCAATTCTGTAACCAATCTACCGGGCCACAGAAAAGCTGGCCGTCTTCCGTAGTGTGTAGCATCGCGTAGTAACGCTGAGCAAAGCACGCAGCGTATAGACTAGCCCGGGAATTCGCGTTTTGGGAGAGAGAGGAGATCGGGGGGTTATCTGCAGGGGGCGATTCGCTGCGCGTTCGCGCGGACCCGAAGAGACGAGGAGCTGCTGTCGGCGGACGGCGCATTGGGGGCTCCTGGGTTAAGACACAGGAAGAAGGAAATATCTGGTCTGCTTACCTCCTCGGCGTGCTTGCCACCATCGTACAGGACCATAAGCACCTTGACCTTTTCACGGGGGAAACCTGTCAGCGACCGGATCGACGTCAGTGGTCCCAGCTTGCTCCGGCATATTGAGCCTGGCAGAACTGGCGAGTTTGCGGCAGCCTGTCGAGATGTGACGCCCCCAGACCGAGAGGCAGAGTTCCTCAAGCTGGAGACGGCAGAGGCGGAAGCTAGAGAGCTCAGGCCTCTGCTGCGCGAAGCAATGGGACCAAGTGAGCGGGCTAGGGGACGAGATGCAGAAGTAAGTACCATTTTGGCGGTTTGTGAGGCTCAATTGATGTGTAGAGAAGAGGATGAGGGTGAATTGGATGCGTTCGAGCTGTCTGTGAGAGGTCAATATGGGCGAGCCTTGGGAGGGCGAGCTGGTCTTATAGGTCTCGCGGGACGATGGCCGCGCCTTCCTGGGTGAGAGGGATGCTCGGGGCTGGGTCGGGTTTACTAACGATCAGGCCAGACAAGGCAATGACAAGGTTAATTCAGAGGTATGATCTGATTACGACACGATCATCTCCCAAACAGGTCTGGGAAGGAGCAGGGCCAGGTATTTATGTGTGTCCCAGGGGAGGTCCGATGTAAGGATATGCAAGGGGGGCAAGGAGGAAGGAAGAGGTGAGTCTCTCTCTCTCGCTCCTCCTCCTCCTCCTCTCACACAGTACACCACACACGTACGACACGTTCGTTCTCGTGTGTAAGAGATAATCCGGTAGTCCTGCGCTCAAGGTTGGCTGCATGAGCTTGGGAGAGGGCCATCTGACCCGGATCCCTGTGCAGGAGCTGAGGAGCTGGGTACACGATACCAGAGGTGCACCCTGATGTCTGGGTGGCGGGAGCCGGTCCAGAGCTTGATAGCATGGCGTACATGGCAGGTGTCGTTGAGGTAGTGGTGACATCAAACGCCGACATTCAAGCGGCCTGGGTGTGCCTGGATTCTCCATCCTGCCAATGCCATGTCCCAATGCCATACCCAGTCAGCACCAGTCTGCCACTTAAAAAGGGCGGGTCCTGGCCCCACCCGAGCTCTGTATGGTGGATCTACTACGTACTACGTATCCGTACTCCCGACTCCGTGCCTGACCCATGTCTCTGTCATGGCCAGCTCTTGTTGCTGCTCTTCATCAACCACACGCCGCACCCGCACCCGCACCCGCCTCGCCTGGCCTGGCCTGGCCGCAATGCATGTCTCTGTTCAGCCGGAGCAATGGGGTGCTGGCACGATACAAGGCCAAGCCAGCCTCGGTCTCACTCGATGTGCAGCAGAACCCATGAATGGCCACGACCGGCGAGACTGTCGCCGACCCCGCATGGTGCTGCCCTCGAGTTCCTGGGCTGTCTGGGGCTGCCTGGTTCGCCCTGGTGGTTTCGGCCGTGTAGTACTACTGGTCACCGGTCGCGGCTTGATGCTCGATGAGGAAAGATGTCGGCCCCTCGGGGTCTGCCTGTCCTGACACCGCCGGCGCGTTGCCATGGCGTTGGCGGTCGTTTCTCGGGCATCGCTCGGCTTCCCCCCGCTCCCAGGTTCTGGCGGAGCTTGACGTCGGACAAGTGGGACGGCAGGACGGGGCTAAAAGAGAAATGTGGGGTAGGTAGCTGGTAGCCCACCCCTCCACCCCTCCAGTCCTCTGCTCATTTTAGTACAGTTAAGCTAGACTCGTTAGCTAACAACAGGTTGTCCCCATCCAGCCGTTCAGTCCTCCACAGCGCAGGCTACCTATGCTGTCAGCTTGACACTTCAAGGTTGTTTTATAGTATGTGCTGTTTCGGTGGTCTAGCCCATGCAGCAGCAGCATCAGCCACACTCCTTCTGATGGCACGGTACCATCCATAGCAGACAGACAGACAGACAGACAGGTCTGCATATTGTAGGATATGCGGGCATGAACCAAGCGTGTGTGATATGCCACGCGGGCTGCATACAAGGCACACAATGCATACACACGCACACATACACACACGAGAATAGCAGTCTACTGGGTGCTGCACTTGCACCCCGTACTCCCTTACCATTGGGACCCTGCATGGTCCATCCCATCTTGCCAGGGCTGGACTGGGGCCAAGCATCCAAAAAGCTTGTCCGCCAATTGGACCCCCATAGGAGGAGGCTGTCTGACTTGCTCAACTACCGCCGGCGTGTCATGCTCGCGGCGACGGGGAGGATTGACAGCCCGTGAGACACTGGTAACGGCAATCGGGATGGCAATCGCAGAGGCAAACAGATACATAACACACCGGTGCCGCTGTGGAAACACAGGCGGCAACAGAGGCGGCACAGAGGTAGGAGGAGGAAGGGGAAGAGGTAGAGGTCACGCCCTGCCACCCACCAGCGGTGGTGTTATGTTAGTAAATACTACTCCGTAGGGACTTGAAGGAAGTCGTGCCAAAAAGTATGTTTACTCGCAACCGCCTAGTCTAGCTGCTAGAATGGTAGAAGTACCGGATGTATTTACAATGTGCCAGAAGTACCAGCCCCCAACACCTGGGCACCTTCCCAGACAGCTCCCGAGGTCACGTCCGCCTCCCCGGCTCCCCCCAGCATGTCGCCTCACTTCTTCTTCTCTTCATATCCCCCCTCCTACTGCGAGGAGAAGCCAAATACCTTTGCAATCCCACCCCACGGCCTCGCCTGCCTGCCCTTTCTCCTCGCCTTGACCAGCAGGAAGCGAGGGATCACGCCCTCCACCCAGTCCGGGTGCTTCCTCCCGGCCTGGTTGGTCGCGCCCCACTCGTCCATCTTCTCGACCTCGAACCCGGCCTCGCGCATCGCCTCGAAGTACGACGTCAGCGTGCGGTGCTGCTTGATGACGCCGTTGACGATCCAGTCCACCGACCGCACGCCCTCGGTGAAGTAGCTGTCGACGGTCCACTGGTCGACCTCCTCGCCGCCGTCGGGCTGGGCGGTGCTGTTGTTGGTGTTGGTCCTGGGGGTGCGGATGAACTTGGGGCAGGTGGGTGCCGTCAGGAACGGGTGCTCGATGGAGTAGACAAACACGCCGCCGGGGACGAGGGACGAGTGCGCCTGGTGCATCAGGCCGGCCAGGTTCTTGACGTAGTGCAGGGCCAGCCCGCAAAAGACCAGGTCGTAGGTCTCGGCCGCCAGCTGCAGCGTCTCGAGGTCCACGCGCGTGAACCGGATGAGCCCGTCCTCGACGTCGTCGGCGCCGACGCCCCTCGCGCCGCCGCCGCCGTACGCGCCGAGGCCCAATGCGGAGGTGGTCGTGGTGGATGTGGTCTTGGGCCCTTTGGTGAGGCCCTCGGCCTTGCGCAGCATGTTGACGCTAATATCGCAGGCGTCGACTGACTTTGCGCCGCGCGACACGCACCACCGTGCGAACCAGCCCTCGCCGCACGCGAGGTCCAGCACCCTCTTGCCGTTGAGGTCGTGGGGTAGCATCTGCAGGAGCTCGGGCCATTCTGAAGCTCCTTTCTCTCCTTCCTTAGCGCGAGGGTACTCGGAGTAGAGGTCGAAAAAGACAGGGTCGTCGTAGATGTTCTGAGGTGCCATTGTCTAGGTTGTGGTTCTCTTGTGATAGGTGGGTTGGTTTGCAGGTGGGCGGTAACCGCAGACTTTCTAGTGTTTCTACCGCAACAAAGGAAGTTCAAAGAGGGCCGTGATGTGTCGGTCGTCTGGTCTGGCTGACCATGGGTCGGTCTCAGGGATCTGATGATAATAGTGGTACGATGGACCTTTTTCACGGGTTTCGACTGACTTGTAATTATAGACAAACGGACAGTCAAACGGACAGACCTGCCGATCAACGAGCCACGACGCTCGTTTTTATAATTGACGGCGCTGACTTTTCTCCCCTGCGGCTGCGGCCCCCATCTCTGGACCTGACTGTTGCTCTTCCCTCATCCATCTACTGACTACTCGTCTAGCCTCAGATTTGGTGCCTTCGCTCTTTCCGTGGCTCCACGGGCTGAGGATGATGGTACACACGTCTCGCTACATTTGGCCTGTACGACTTGCCTGGGAGGCTGCGGCTGCGCATATCTTGGTTGATAACCGACCAGCTCGTCTGTGGCGCCTCGCCGGCCTGGGCAGGTCCACCCCCTTCCCCCTTCGTCCCCAGGAGAGGACGGGCACTAGGAAGGCTGCTGCTGCTGCAGCAGCGAGCGGGTAGCGGGTAGCGGGTACAATATCACGGGAGGGCGAAACTACTCTGTCTGGCCCTCGAGTCCCCCCATTCGTGGTGACCTCGCAGCGACGAGCAATGTACCGGCGTCCCAAGGTCACACGGGACCAGTCCAACCACGTTGTAGCCGCCATGGGAAGCATCCAACCGGGAGCCCCTTTCCAGCACCCACGCACCCACGCTCCTCCTGAAAGCCCTGCGCCGTCCGCAGCTGTGCCCAAAGGGCGGGAAGGATGGGGGGGGGGGGACCTTTGACTACATTGTAGCCTAGCCTCGGTATATGAAGGGCTAGCGGTACAACGAGATACAGTGTGCACAGCGCGGAACGGGCGACAGCTCGTGGCTCGGGTCGGTCAGGATGGTACTGTGTACAGGTCTCACATCACCAGACTTAGACCCCTTCCGGACGCGATCTAATCCTGCAGGGCTGCTGGATCTGAAATGCCCAGTTGCCTCAAAGCTGCGGCCCCGAGCGGAAATCTGTGCCTGGCCGTCCTGGCCGTCTGACCAGAGACAGGCTGGCAGGCTTGGTTGATTATGTGCGCTGAGAAAGCTTACATAGTTGGATCCTTGGGGGTCCCACAGACGAGTACGGCCGCCCATACACGAGACACAACCGAGCGAGGCGCAATAAGGTCAAGACGGCCCGCCCGCGATTCCTGCACAACAAGGAGAAGGAGTCGAGGAGGGGCCAGGATTGGGGGAAGGGGAGACTGGGGGAGAGACTATGGGAGACAAAGTGGGAATAAGAGCTGTAAATGTACGGCTGCCCTGTGTGGCGTGATCTTGATGGCATAACGTTTGGACGTTCTGACCGTTGGTGGCTTGGCCTTGACAGCACTTGCCTGTCCGCGGCTTGGCGCAGAAGGAGAAAACAAAAAAGTTGCCCGTAGCTGTCCTTTTCAACACCAGCCCGCGCACTCGAGCGGGCCCTGACAAGGTCGAAGAAGTAGCCCACGAGGCACCTTCCCATGTCGGGCGGTGGATTGCCCTGTTGGCTTGTTGGCTGGGGGGAAAGATAGAGAGAGCGGGGCAGGTACGATACAAAGGAGAACAACGCTCTCGGCACTCTTGTGCCTGTGCCTGTGCCTGTGCCTTCCAAGGGCTGGCTGTTTTACCAAAAATTCCAACCTCGCCAGCAAGCCAATATCCCGTCCTGTGCATCAGCCCTCAGCTCGGTCTTTTTTTTTTCTCTTGCCAGGATCTGCGCCCAAAGGACAGGGCCCGGCTCCAGAGTGTCGCTTGTGTGCACGCCCCCGAGAGCATCAAAAGACCCGAGAATTTGACGCACGCTGTCACGTCCGTAGTCGCTTACAAGTGGAACCAGAGCGAACGAGCAGTCAGTCAGTCAGTCAGTCAGTTAGCCAGTCAGTCAGTTCAGCCAGTCAGTCAGTCTAAACACGTCTCGATGCCATGCGATGTCTGCTGTTGGAATCGGCTGTTGGTCTGTCCATCAGCCCACGTATTGTATTCACAAGGCTCGATGTTTCGTCTCAAGCCAGTGGAGACATATGCTCTGACAGTGCCAGGCTGTCCCATGGGAATTTGAGTTTGAGCCTCCCGCCAACGACGAATTCCTGGCGCTGCTGCCCTGCTGCCCTGCTGCCAGGCTACCCGGCTGACAGACCGACCGTACGGAACAACCCACATAAATTGGGCTAGGGAATGATGGCTGGGTCAATCTTAACATCGGCATGTTCGTCGACCCCTCGGAGGAGTGGGTCCAGCACAAGGCCTGAAGACCAGAGGTCCGACCTCCCGACAAGCCGTAGATTGTGGGCCTGGGCCCCGTTAGTGTACAGGCAACGGCAGACACGGAAGGGATATCGACGGGCGATCGACGATGGTCCAACGGGTCTCGACCACTGAACGGCAGGGGACACATAAAGAAACCAAGAAAGAGATGTGGGGGGAAAAAGGCGAAAAGGCCACTCATCATTTTCCACCTTGGTGCCGGGCGTCGAAGCCCCACGACAGATGGCCAGGCTGGGCCCGGCTGGCTGTAGAACAACAGCAGGGATGGGTCCCGTCGTCAGGCCCGCCAGGCCCGCCAGGCCCGTGTATCGACAAACGGTGGAACCACGATGCCTGCTTCCACGGGTCTTTGTGTGCTACCGTAACGTTGACGTCGATGTGTCAAGTTGAACGCGCACGCGTGTGGGCCGCGACCACGACATCGGCCTAGCAGCCTAGATCAACTCCCTCCCGTCGCCGTCCCAGGTGAGGTGCAAGCTGTCAGGGGCCGTTGACGTAAATCTGCCCCATCCTCTGCCCTGACCCATCGACGGATTCAACGGATGCTGCACGTCGCCCGTCCACTCTTTGCCTCCCCGGCCGGGCTGCCAGCGCTGGCTCTGGTCCTCTTCCTGCGTCCCGCGCGCGCCCCCAACAGACGCGGTGCTGCAGCTCTTTACGCATCCGGCCAGGGCGCGAACGTGAGGCAGGGTTGACAGCTACGTATGTCTCAGCGGCGGGCAGCCGGATTGGACGGGGCACGGCCCGGAGCTTTGCTTTGCGGAAATGACGCCGGTCAAGGCGAGGGCGACAAGGGACGTGAGAAGAAGGAACAGAACATTGAGGGTGAGGTAAGAAAAGAAACAACACATACGCTCACTCGAAAAAAATTCGATCGAGTCAAGTCGCACCGAGGATTAGACAAGCCACGCGCAGATCTCCCTGTCAGCTGCGTGCGACCCCAACATTTGCAGATGACAGGAACAAGGGGGGCGGGTGGTTACACAACCGTTCCCTGCGCCAAGGAGGCTCGCGACCTACGCGGATGTGGGCGAGGGAGGCTACACGACTTTGACTGGCTAGCAGGCAGGCAGGCTGACAGGCACAGGAATATCACGGTATTAGGAGTCACTCGGCGTCCCTTGGCCTTTTTTTCTGGTAACATGGATATGTGCAGCTCGAGTTGCACGAAAGAATGGTGGGCAGGGGGTGTGAGAGAAGAGCCAGCAGAATGCACGGGAGAAGAGATCGTCGCCCTGCTTCTTCGCTGTCATGGGCAATAAATACCAGACTACCGCGCCACAGCAACGGTTACACCTGCCGCCGTCCGAAAGAGGGTTGGAAAAGAAAAAAAACCAGGTCGGCAGGTCGGCAGGGAGGGCAAAAGGAGGAAGGACTAAGAGAGCGAGAATGGAATAAGAGACAACAACCTTGGAAGACACACCGAGAAACGAAGATTTCAAGGACAGCAATGACAAAAAATCGCAAACACGAGGTTGTAATAGCCGAGCACGACGTCCCTGTCTCGGATGTTTCCACCGGGCCTTTGCTCGGCCTCGAGTGATGACAACTGGAACAGAGTACTGACGGCCTTCTAAGAAGGGCACACCACGGTGAGTAATCCCCACGTTGTTATCCAACGTCAACGTCAAACTGCCGCCCATATCGCCGATTTTGGGGGATGACAGAGCCGCCTAAGAGGGGTCTCAGCTGAGGTGAGGTGAGGCTGATACCGCCGTACCCTCTCCCCGGTGGCTTGTCACAGAGTGGCAGAGACATTCCTAAGGGGCGGTCACGAACCAGCCAACTCAAAAATCCTACCGGGCGGCCACTCCGGCCCGGTGAGTTGCCCCCCCGTCCCAAATCCTAAGCTTCGTCTATTTCTCGTCTCGCCTCCAGGCTTCTTTCTCGAGATTGAAACAAGATTGGAGAAGAGGGCAGAGCGCCCCCAAAGACGTTCCAAATAGAGCCACCACGAGATTGGCCGGCGAATGCGGCGTTGTCTAACCGCGGAAGCACAGGGTGTTGATCACCCATGGGGCCTAAGACGGGGTCGGCCGCACACACACACCCACTCATATACCCATCCGTATTACACCCCGGCCGGTGGAATGGCCTCGCGTCACACCCCACGTGGCTGCGAACTTGACAGGTCCTTAATCGAGGTTTAGTCGAGGGGGCGTTTGGCCCCCGACGAATCTGAGTGGTCTTTTCGTCTGTTACAGATATGTTGTCTAATGTAGTACGCTATGAGCCCCGAGATGCTCATCAACATCTACCCTCTCCGTCCTTGCTTCTGTCTGGATGCAGGTACGAAATGAAGAAAGCGAAACGAGAAAGAAAACAAAAAATACCAAGCAAAAATTCCATTGCGTCGAACGCTCAACGAAATGTGTCTCATCAACGCCGTGCTGAATGCCCCGTCTAGTGTGTGTACCTCCTGAAATCTCCACGCGAGCCCTGCCGTCAACCCGGAGCCTTGTCCCCCAACAACACGTTTCTGAATCCTCCAGGGCTGTCTTATGGCCTCCCACTCCCTCGGCAACGCCCTCGCCTAAGACCACAGTACATTCCTGTTGATCCCAAGTACCCCTTTGTACCCGCGCCGGCCAAGACCCGCCGGAAAGGTTCTGAGACTTCCGCGCCTAGTTCATCTTACTGTAAGGCGGCGGAGGCGGTAGTTGCTGCTGCTGCTGCTGCTCAGGCTGAGCCCCGTTGATGGTGACCGGGATCTGTCGCTGGCTGCCACGGCTATCTGACGCCTGGGCGGCGGCGGCGTTGGTCCACGACATGGCGCGCGACATCATCTTGGTGAAGTACTCCTGGACAAAGGACTCGGTGTAGTAGCTGTGGTTGGCGTCGTGCGGCCCGACGAGGTTGTGGGCGAGCTCGTGCGCCACGACGACGAACCACCAGATCCCGGCCTCGGCCTTGGTCGCCGCCCCCGAGGGGCCGGCGGCCCTCATCTTGTCGTAGTGCAGCTGCCTAAAGTACCGCAGGTTGCAGAAGATGCTGCCGTTCAGGTTGAAGGCGATGCAGGGCCCTTCCTCGTCGAAGTGGATCTGCAGCGCCGTGGGGGAGACGCCGTAGACGTCCGCGACGTCGCGCAGGAGCGACTCGAAGGTCGAGATCGCGTCCCCGTTGGCGGTCAGGAAGCTCATCTGGTCCGTGGAGAGCTCCCTGGAGAGGTACACCTTCATGCCGCGCGGCGCCTGTGCCGCGAAGACGATGTTCTGGGCGGGCTTGCTGTCGCAGTATGTGGCCTGCTCCTTGACTTCTTGTGTCTGCGGTGGGCTGAACACAGACGACGAGTCGTGTGGCCTTGTAGACCGGATGGCCTGCAGCAGATTATTCTGTACAACAGCTGGGCTCGTTACTCGGCCGCTGTCACCTGGACCTTGAGCCTGGGGCGCTGGGGGAGCGGGCTTGGCCTCGGATCCCGGGTTCGTGAGCAGCTTGTCCAACTGCTGCTCCGCTGCCCCGTCTCTATCCAGACCAAACTTGCGGGTGAAGTTTGAGAAGAACCCCTTGCTGCGCCTATCCTGTTGGTTGGGAGGTGGTGGCGGGAGCTCGGGCGTATCCTCGGGAGAATCAAACGCACCCGGCATCTTCGACGACGGCTCTGCTGGTGTGCGGGGACGCTGCTTGCTCTCAGCCTCGGCAGCAGCTTTGTTCTGGCGAGCCCAGTCCGCTTCTCTCTCCCTGATTCTCTGCTCCTCAGCCTCCAGAGCCTTGCGCCTCTCCTCTTCTGCCATCCGCGCCTCCTCGGCCTTCGCACGCAGTATCCTGTCAACATTGTATCCACGAGCCCTAAGATCTAGGAGACCAAGCTTCAGGAACGGCTCGAAGAAGAAGTATGACTGTTGATTGTGGCGTGTGAGGATTAGCGAACAGACGGCCTGGCCCACCTGGTACATATCCGGCTTCCCCTGATCAGCAGAGATGTACAACTTTTGTCCTGTGGCGGACCGCATGGCCATCGCTGACCGCTTCTCCGTGTGCGACTGGGCTTGACCCCGTAATGTGCGCCTAAGTTGAACGCTCTGGACGACCTCAACGGCCAGGTTCTTCTCCAACCATTTCGCGTCATGCTTGATTGTATCCCTCCGGATGTTTCGGTACTCGTGTAGGAACAACTTCGTGCGCTCTAGGATGTGTTTCCGCAACCATTCAGCGCCATCCTGGGATGGCATTGATCTACCGACACGCGCGTCCTCTTGTACCAAGCTACTGATTGTAGGAGAGCCCAGTGACAGGTAGAAGGCCTCTAGGGCATCATCTTCGGGAGCCGAGAGCAGATGTTCCTTGAACAGTCGGAAGCTGTAGAAGTCATCCGATATGACAATCTCACCAGGTGCGGCGAGCTGGGCATGTCGCATGGGTTCGTTGTACTCGTCATCTTCCGTACCCTTGTTCTTAGGGGATGGAACGTCCTTGAAGGCCAACAGCCATTTCTCGGTCTTCATCTTCCTGTAGAGATCTTTGTCTCGTTTCAGGGTTGGCAAGTCGCTTGCAAGCGATCTCAAGACATCTAGGTACTTCTCAGACGTCTGAACCGTGGTCCACAGCCGAACAGGCTCGCTGCAGGCAAATGTGGCGATCTCATGCTGTGTCTTGTCAGTCTCTGCATCGTAAAACCGAAATTAGGGGCTTTCTATATCTCACCTTGGTTGGTTCCAGCTTTGCTCCGCACTTGAGCAAGAATGCATTTGCCGTGCGACCAAAGTCGATAAAATCAAAGATCTCCCCGTACGTCGACGATGAACCAAGATAGACACTCTGGGGAGCCACGAGCGTAATGCTCTGAGACTGGGCTTTCTCCCCTGACGATTCATCATGCCGTCTCTTGCGACTGACAGGTACAAATGACGCCGCTCTCAACTTGGCCAGACTGCCCTCACCCAAGTCGTTCATTCGAGCAGTGAAGTATTCAAACAAAGTTATTGCAGAATCACGACTCTGTGGGGGTTTAGTAATAAGTCTGTATACACAGTTCTCGATCGGGGGATCACGAGGAACCCCAAATTTATTGGCATGCTGGTGGAGGTCCCTGGCCAGGATGTTGAAACCTAGCACAGAGGCTGATTCGTTGGTGTAGCAGGCAGAGGGTGGCACCAGCTGCTTTGCGTCGCCCTGCAATGGAAGGATGGCCTTGTTGGTGTTCGCAATGTTGAAGGCAACGTATCCATTTATCTGATGGTTTGCAATGAAGTAATTCCTGGCTTTTTCTCTCAGTGATTGGTCAGACGACGCCATCATTTCCACAAGCTCCGGGACAGAAGGATAAGGGCGCAACCCTAGGCTGTAGAGAAATTTGCCCTCCTTCGAACTGGCCCTGAAGCTCCCTGGTGGCCCAGGCCACTGCAGAAGAGGCAGCCCGAGAGCTCGAAGATCTGATTTGGGCTCGAAGAGATCAGATAGCTTGTATAGCTCCTTTGTGCCCTGGGTAGATTCCATGCCTGCCGGTCCAGCTTCTGCGGGACAAATCTGGGAGTTCTTCAACTTCTTCTTGTCCTCTGCGGGGATGTCATCCGTTACAGAAGCCAGATACTTGATGAGCTCCATATGGCTCCAAGGTTTGTGAGTTGTTTCCCCGGAAGGATTGAGCAGCCGCGAGAAAATGGTGTCCAGATCGAGTGTTCTTCGGACTCCCAAGGCGGACAGAAATTTCTCTTTGAGAGTCTGGCACCCTTCTATCGTAGGCAAGTCGTCAAACAGCTTTACTGAAGGGAAAAAGGATTCTGAAGGTTTCTTCATTCCCATCTTCGTCGGCATTACTGTGATGCCTTGTAGCAAAGACATAATAGTGTTCTTTGAGCCCAAACTCATGTTTTCCCAGTTTTTCGACAGGACAGTCAAGACTGACACGGCAAATTTGGGTGACTTGGTAATGTTTTCGTCCTCGGCCCGGCCGGGTGCCGTCTCTATCAGGAATCGCAGCCAAGGCACAGTCTCCAGTCGCTCCCAGCCTAGGGCCTGGAGCTGGGGTTCCGTGAGGTGGTTCGTGAATGCAAAAGGAATTGTTGTCGGAGGTATCGGCAGGCTCGGTGGAATTTTGTTGCTGATGAGATAGTTCTTGACAGAGGCCAGTGCAATGATTTCGCCTGAGTCGTCCCCATCCCCAATCGTGGCAACAGTCACATCAAAGAGACGCGACCTACTGCCGGGATCCAGCTCTCCACTCGCTGCCTTCTTGCTAGCCCAGCTGATGAAGTGTATCAGCTGGTCCTTGTTCAGCGCTTTCGCTTCCAGCTCCTGGCGGATATCGTCCGCGGTGATCCGTTGGATGAGACCAAAGTCCTCGAGCTTTCTCATAAAAACAGCGTCTTTCATCTCATCCAAGACAACTGGTATGCCGTTGACGAACTTTGCCAACTCGTCAGAGCCCATACGGACTTTAGTGGAGGACAAGACACCACGACTTGAAAAGACTTCGATCGATGCTTTCTGAAAGGCAAACCAGAATGACTCCTCGATGATCTGTCCAACGTTGGCGCTAGGGGTCGAATCCTGAAATGAATATGTTTTCAAGATGTGCAGGGCTTCGGGAATAAATTTCGCGACTTCGTCTTTTGTTGGTTGAGAGCCCTTGGCCCTCGCGTCTATGACCCTCCGGAGCTTCAGCTCCAGATCAGACATCTCATTGGCGAATGCCAGGCGTGTCATAATGCCAGCAACTCGGAGCATCTCGATGTTCCAATTCCTGACCCAACGGGCGTTCAAGTCGATGGCCTCACGTTCGACTGTGGGGATGACAGACGGCGCTGAGATGTGCATGCCAGCCCCCGTGGTTTGTGTAGTAGGGAAACCGATGAAAATCCTGCCACCGGGTTTCTTGTTTGGCAGTACTGACGCAAAGACATCGGCAGCCTTGGCAGCCGGGCCTGAGCTGGATGAATTTTCAGAAGCCAGAGTCTCGTCGTATGACGATGTCAGTATCGCCAACTTTGTCGTCTTGGGCGGTGGCTTCTTCGTGGCACGCTCCAACTCCGCTGCAAAAGAAGCAGACACCTTGGTCTGTATTGAGCCAGTCGTGACCTGGAGGAAGATGCTCGAAGTCGACTGAGCAGTGATATCCTCAGCAATTGCTTGTTGAACAGCGGCTTCCTCTTTGGCTGCCTTGCTTCTGTTTGCTTGCACAGCAGATGTGGCTAGCCTTGAGAAGAAGCTTCTTATGCTAGGAACGTCGGAGGCAGCGCTATCGTTGGACGCATTCGTTGCAGCCACTGGTTTCCAGCCGATAGCCCCCATGAAGGAGGCATCGATCTGGGCGCTGGTGCGGTCCACCATCGCCAGTTTCATAAGGCCATCACGAGTCTTGGTCTCCAAGTCCCTCGGAATGGGCACGTTGACACTCGGAGCGGTCTTCTTCTGTAAGGACAAGACCTTGTAGTCGTCAATCCAGAATTCGATGTTCTGCAGAGCCACAAAAGTCAAGCTTGTCGCAAGAAACTGGCTAATGGACAGTAGATTCGGAATTGGTGTCGTCGTGTTACGGTAATCAAGGACAAAAGCAGTGTCCTTTGTACATTGCTCCGGCGGCAGGACCAACTTTCTTGTGAAGAGGGCGTTTCCTTTCCAGTAGAAGGCCATGGCTTCGTTACCAGAGCTGACAAATGGATCCTCGCAGTCGGCGAAGACGCTGTAGAAGCCTACTCCGAAAGCACCGATCTTGGTCTCGTCCGGGTTGCCCTCAGCAATGCGCTTCAACCTTCCCCAGTCTGTCTTGGCGAATGGCTGGCCGTTGTTCTTCACAACTAAGCGACGAAGTGTGTGGTGAGCCAATGTGTGCTTCAGCAGTTCCGATCGGTTTGGCGTGGCAGGTAGAGGCGTCGTGGTCGAGGGCAGGGTCTCATAAGTGATCGAGACAGTTGTGGCCTGGGCATCGGCGGCGTTCTGGATGAGCTCTCGCAATGTCGTCCATTCTCCCGAGTATCTTGCCAGCACCTTGTCAATCAGTGCTCTGGTATCTACAGTGACGGCTTCTTCATCTTCACCAGCCGTCAAGGCGGTTGCTCGCAGCTTGGAGTAGTCCATCACGGCTACCACAGGCTGCGCCTGTTCGGAAGCGGCGGGACCGAGTTGCTGCAGTGTTATTACGGTATGGGTGGTAATATAGTCGCGAGAATCGATATCGGTGTCTGGGACAGGTACTCGGGTCTCGAGTGTCGTGGGAGTCGAGTCCCTTGTGTCAGCTTTACAAAGGCAGCCGAGTCGCGGCGATCTGGTCGGAGTGAGGGGAACGGAACACGCAGTCGGTGGGGAGTGCAACGCTTAGGACGAGGTAGAAAGAGTGAGAATTATGGTAAACAAGTCTAGTTCTCAAGGAATGTCTTTAGTCTATGGAAGAGTGAGGTAACAGGAGAGGTGGCGTACAAGGCTGCCGCCGCCTTGCGTTTCGTCCGTAAGTACGTACGTGACCTGTCGCCGCCGCGTGCCTGCCCGGGCGGCCACCAGCGTCATGCAGGAGGTGCGCCTACCCACTACCCTGAACTAGGGGTCCGCCACCCACTAGCCCCTGGGCTGGGCACGCGGACAGCCTTGCCCGCCTGCAGGCTGTGCAGGTCCGCCTTGCGCCCCAGTCCGAGTCTATCGAGCCCCGCCCCCTGGATCAGGCCTATTGCAAGCAGTCGCCTGTGTCTGAGTGTTTGCTGATGATGACCAAGAAATTCGCATGTATCTTCATGAACAATGGGATGTGAATAATTTCTGCGCCGAAAAAAGGCAAGATTGAACGCCGATCCTGAATGACCAGTAAGCAGCAATCGAGAAACGCTCGCATGCATAACTATCCACCATACCAGTCTAAAGCACTATCCTTCGAATTCGTCTACCCATGACCATAGCAGTTTTCCGGCCAACCACTCGGGGAGCCCTATACAAACTCCTAACATTGACACAGCTATCCTCCTGCAGCTGTCTCGGTGTCGGAAATTTAGAGTGCTCATCGATCACTCCGCCTATGTCCAGGGCTGAGACTCCTCCGTCTGTCTGGAGACCTCTGGCGACGTTCATCTCTCCCTAACCGCCGATGTTCCCGGCTTCGACTTCTGCTCCGTGTGGTCCCGTGGTGCCTATGCCGTCTGCGATGATCACCGTCCCGGCTGCGACTCCGGCTCCTGTGCGATCTGCGGTCCCGGCGTGAGGACGGTTCACCATCGTTGTCTCGGTCTCTCCTCCGGTGCTCCCTGTATCCTTCCCTGCTGCGACTTCGGCTTCGGTGGCGATGCCTGTGACGATGCTCGCGGTCACGACCTTCCCTCTTCCTCTCATCTCTGCCGTCTGATCGTCGTCCACGAGCTCCTTCGCTCTTCTCCGGTTTTGTGACTCGGAGTCCACCCTCTGCGTCGTCTTGGTCGCCGGTGACCCTTGATCCAGAGACTTCAATAGCGTTTGCCCCTGACTGATTCCGTACCGGGGGCGGCAGTCCTAGTGCTGCTGCCATTGCATCCTCCTCGGCCTCCTTGATTTTCTGAATCTCCTCCCGACGTCTGCGAGCCTTGGCCTCTTCCTCAGTCTCGTTGGAGTTGGCATCATCTGCGTCCGCTTTGGCATACCAGCCGAGGTCTCGTCCTTGTTGCCATCGCCCAACAGGTGCTTTCAGTGAATGGCCGAGATAGTTCTCCCGGTGCGCTGAGTTGGCGACGTCGTCCCAGCTGAAGTTGACGCCGCCTCGGGAGCCTGATTTGCGGATGGTCGACACCAGATCCATTCTGATGAGTGCGACCAACGAAATGAGGGTTGTCTTATGAGGGTGAGTAATAGCGCAGGTTACAGTTCGTGTGTTTGGCTTGGAGTGACGGATGGATGAGATAAGAATCAACCTTGGAAGAGAGAAGAGTCTCAAAATTCTAGAAGGTTAGAAGTAAGTGTTGCAGCATGCCAGAGCTAAATGGACATCCACCATCCCACTAGCGACCTGCACGGGCTGGTGGGGCACAGCTGGGGTAACCCAGGCACCTTGGCCTGCACCTGCCCCCCCCCCCCGGCCCCTGTCGGGCGAGCTTCTTGGAGCTCCAGTTGAACCAAGCGTTCCCAACTTCATCCTCGAGCTCGCATTCAGCCTTTCCACACCTGCCGTGCCCACCACTTGCTATCAGAACTCGTCTGCGCTTTCGAGGCTATTACCACTGCCTTTGAAATCCCTGGTGAAGAGAGGAAGCCACCTTGCTCACATCCGATCGAAAGCATCCTCGGTGACCGCGGAGCAGAACCGACTTCTTGTGTCCCAATCTCGAGGAACGGGCGGCTTTCAAGATGGGCTCCGCGGCGAAGGAGTCCGCCATGGACGAGATCCAGTGGAGGAACCCAGCCTTCATCATGCAGAATGGTCCATTACATACGAATACCGTGCTGCACTACTTCGCGACATCCCCATTCTTCGACCCAACGTCCAACAACAATGTAATCCAGAACCAGGCCATGTACAATGCCAACCTCTTCCACGTACTCGCTACCCGAGAGGCCTTCGAGACTCGTTTGAGGAGTATGCAGGGACTCGAGTACATTGTTGCGGAACAGCCCGCCGAGACTGGCCCGGGCCAGGGAACAGGCGTATGGGTGATCCGCAAGCAGAACAGGCGGAAGAGGCCCGGGCAGGAGGATGAGTTGACGGTGCATAAGGACTATTTCCTGGTGGGAGAGAACCTATACGCTGCGCCGACGTTTGCGGACCTTATGAGCTCCAGAATGGTGGGTTGCAGCCTTCACCCGAGGTGTCCTCCAGACCACGGCATTAACGGACGTATTGTTTTATAGGCAACCGTTTCCACGGCAGTGGGGAAGATCCTGGAGAGTGCCAATAGCATACAGAAGTGGACACCTGCGAAGGGCCATGTCTACGCCAACCCTCAAGTTCCAAGAGCTTCGACCTTGGAGCCAAAAGAGGCAACGCCAATGCCCGAAGCCCCCGGTGCCAAACAAGGCCAACCGCCCGCAAAGACTTCGACAAGGGAGGAGGAGTTGGCGCGCCTGGCCGAGGAATCCTTCCGTATCCACATGAAGTACGGCGGCGACTACATGGATGAGATACCCATCACGGGAGCCCCAGGGAACTTCCATTTCGCATCAACCGGGCGCAACGATAAGCTTGCCGTGCCGAGTGCCCCTCCTGTGGCCCTGAAACCGCCCACACTGGCCCCCCTTAACACGAAGGCTGTCGAGGTCCTCTCTGCGAAGGAGACCAAGAAGACCAAGAGTCCAAGGCCAGGAGGCAGCGCCAAGTCAAAGGAGAGGAGGAAAAGCAAGGGAGGCTCAGGCATAGCTACTGGCACGCCTACCCCATCGTGATTCGGTTGGCTTGCCAGTTCCAGGAAGCTTTCATTTCCTGAAGGGAGTTGTAGGGAGAAGCATACCGAGGTAGGCTGCGTGGCGTTCTGTGTTAAAAGTTTGGTACGATACCCCCGCCTAGAAGCCACAGAGATGGCAGGTGAAATGAGAATGGCACTGGTTTTCCTTTTCGAATATTTCTTATGCCAGCACCACACGTTAATGTTTTCCAATCGAACGCTCGTGGGCAAATCAAATGCTCGGTTCTTGGAACAGACTTGGACGATTTTCGCCGTCACGGTTTTCGATGGATTTTCAACATCCCAGAGTACGTATAGTCACAGCAACATCAGGGGGCCAGGGGTAAGAAAACAAATTGGTGCTTATATGTATCAATTGGTTTCCTGTAACGGTTTTGCAGACATGACTACGCTTCATTTCAGGAGAGCGTGGAACACGGAAAGTGTTCTTCTGCCTTACTAATAACGATAATTCCCAGCAAACAGCAGCACACTCGAGGCGTCCAACTCCAATATCAAGTCTACCATCATTGCATCAAGGACTCTCCTACTTTCCCTGCCACTCCAAGCTTCCCAGGCAAGAGGATGTCCACCTATAAGCTTCCATCGTCACTGTCATCGTCATCATCACTGTCAGCGTAGGGCGGCGGGTATTTCATGTCCACGATCGCCGGGCCACTCGGGCTAACGTATTCGAAAGAGCGCAGCTCATACCTCGGCTTGACGTCTTCCCACTGGTGCAAGGCCGCAAGCTGCTGCATCCTCGTGACATCGGCATCGTCGGCACGACCGGCGGTAACACCCTCAGCTAAAGCGTCACCGGCGGCAGCCGCGTGGCTGCGGTTATACACAAAGGGCATCAGGGTCCCCGGCCTCGCCCAGGAGACGTCAAACGCGTCAAAGTACCCTCTCGGGCGTCCCCCCGGCGGGTTGCGGTAGGCCGCCACGCGCGCGGCCGCGGCCGGGTACAGCGTGTCGACCATCCACCTCGAGGTGGCGGGGACCCGGGCCAGGGGGTTGTCGAGCTCGCTGATCTCGGTCCCCGTGTCCATGAACTCCCACTCGAAGTTGGCCAGCAGGCCGACCAGCTCGTCCGAGTAGTTGGGCACCGAGGCGTCCCGGGCGTTGAGGTCTGCCATCCTGATGTTGTCGGGCCGCCGCGTCAGCCAGTCCGCGGTGCCGACGCCGCCCTCGTCGTAGGGGAGGTGGGCCTGGCACAGCCGGCGGAGGGTGTTGCCCGCGCCGTACGTGTCCTCCCACAGCCGCAGCTCGTTGTTGTCCGGGGTGTCGCCCCCGCACACGTTCAGGGGGAGCATCGTCGGGTCGTCCCCGTCAACCCCCGAGTTTCCGAAGTCGCCCACGACGATCTGGGGCAGCGCGAAGGTCTCCGAACCTGCGGCTGGGGGGCGACCAGGTCCGCGCGGCGGGTAGTTGATAAAAATGTTATTGGGGAACTGAGAGTTTGTTGTCAGACCTGTGGGCGGACACAAGCTGCAGGTACTATCACACAACATCACTCATTGACTTACCAGATCACGATGATATATTGTATTCCAGTTCGCTGGCGCCTGCTGTCCAGGTACATCAGGTTGCTCTCCAAAGTGTAACCATGCGATCACTAGACAAAGCTGCTCTGCTACAAGCCTGTGGAACAGCCGTTAACAAACGTCTATACTGTCGTGGTTGAGTTAGCGAAGATTAGGGGCATTACCATATAAAGTGCTCAGAAACGGCCTGGTTCCTAACATTGTGCGTTTCTATAAAATGACCCAAGTCTCCGCCATTGCAATATCTTTAAGACGATTAGTTGGGGCAAGATACAAAAAAAAAAAAAAAAAGGCGGCCCTGTAGCCAGAATATCTCACTCAAAGTACAGCGAATACGCTGGGTCATTATCGCTATCGTCAGGTGGAGTATAGTACTGCCAGAACTCCAGGGAGTTGAAGAACGGAAACGACGAGTCTAGCACGCCCACCGGGACGGCATTGGGGAACTGGCCGTTGGGAATATGGTCCTGCCACGTCGACACGCGGAGCTCCAGCGGCTCTGGGTACTCTGGCAGGGCTGGGTCGTCGTGCTTCGGCCGCACGAACTTGTGCACGAAGAGCTCGCCCGTCTGGATGGACTGTACGACCTGCACTTGCGACCTCCCGGGGAGCAGTGCGACTAGGAGAAACCCTTTGCTTGCGATGTGTGAGCTGTTGACTATCCTAGGCCACTCTTGGGACACACGAGCCGGATCGTCGGTGCGGGTCTGCGGTGGGAGGAGGACGCCGACGTGCTTGAGGCGTCTTGACCGGGCGGATGACATGGCTGGCGGCCCAACCACATATGATTGCAGAGCTACACGAGCCCGTAGGTATTTTGATTATTGCACACGCATCTCCTATCGAGATGTCCGAGTCCGGAGAGCATGTCAGTATATGTAAGACATAATCCTCCTTTGTCTGTGTCCGTCGTGCTGTTGACCAAGTGCTTCGTTCGTGAGCCGACCCTTTGTCTATACATCCTGACCCCTAAACGGCTTTTCTGTACTCGACACTTATCCCAATTGCTAGAATACAAAGAATTCCGGCGCTATGCCAACCAACCCTTGCCTACTCCACGACCCAGTTGCCCGCAACCCTGCGCTGCGTGACCTTCTTCGCAGGAAGAGGCCACCCCAGGCCGCCCTTGCCCTCCGCATTCAGCGAGGGCACGACCCACACCTCCCGCAGCTTCCCGCCCTCCGTGTTCTCCAGCTTGACCTCCTTGATCGGCTTCCCGTACGAGATCAGCGGCGTGCCCTTGGCCAGCGACGCGAGCTGCCTGCCCGTCACCTCGGTCAGGGTGTGCATCCTCGTGCGGCCGCCGGACGCCTTCTGCAGGTGCGAGTAGATGACGTAGTCCGGGCACTCGTCCGGGCTGAGGTGCGCCATCGGGGACGACGGGTGCAGGTAGACGGCCCTCTCGCCGGGCTCGGCGGCGGCCGGCACCGCCAGCGGCGTCAGGGGCAGGTACGCCACGTCGATGGCCCGCCTGGGCTTCCGCCCCATGTCCAGCGGCGTGGGCGCCTTGTCGTTCCTGATGGCGACCTGGTCGATGAAGCCGGCGGCGACCATCTGCTTCAGGGCGGTGATCTGCTTCGCGGACGGCGCGGGGAGCTTGGCCTGGAACGAGAGGCCCGCGAACGTCGCGATGTTGGTCCGCAGGAGCTCCGTGATCTGCTGCCGGAGCTGGAGTATCTCCTTCAGCGTCTTGTACCGGACGAAGTGCGCCTCGCACCACGCCTCGGTGGGCTCGTGCGCGAACTCCCCCACGACTTGCAGCAGCTTGATGGCATCTGCCTTGTCGTCGA
This sequence comes from Diaporthe batatas, assembly GCF_019321695.1. NCBI lineage: Eukaryota > Fungi > Ascomycota > Sordariomycetes > Diaporthales > Diaporthaceae > Diaporthe > Diaporthe batatas. Next base: position 371,836 of record NW_025408562.1, on the reverse strand, counting down.
GGAAGCAGAAGTTCTTGTGCACGGCGTTGAACGCGCGCCGGGCATTGGCTTGTCGGGTCTCCGCGAGCACGTCCGCGTTTGTGCGGATGCTGTCCTCGCCGTCCTCCTTGTTGGCGAGTTGTGGGATTGCGTGTGATTCTTGCAGGAATATTTCTGCAGCCGAGAGGCCGGCGACCAGGGCAATGGTGTAATGAATGCAGTCGAATTGGTGGCCGACTAAGAGGATGCGAGAGAAACGGGGCGACAGCGGGAAAATCGACATGGTTCTTCCGATCTGGGTCACCTGCCCGCTGCTGTTGATGGCGGACAGATAATGCAATAGCCTCTCTGCCTGGCGGAGGCTTTGCTTGTCCGGGGGCGTTGGGAACGGGAAGTTGATGACATTCTGTAGGTTCATGGCTTTGAGCTGGAGAACCACACCCTCAATGGGCATTCGCAACAGTTCTGGTTCGGCGAATTCTTGGAAGTCCCTCTCGTACACCGCAGAGGAGTATAACCTGTAGCAGTGGCCAGGCCCTGTACGACCTGCACGTCCAGATCTCTGGCTAGCGCTGGCCTTGCTAATCCAACCAACCTCAAAGCTTTGGACACCAGTCAGGTGATCGTACTTTCTCTCCTTCGATCGCCCGCAATCGAAGACATATCGTATGCCTGGGATGGTCAAACTGGTCTCGGCGACGTTGGTGGCCAAGATGACCAGGCGGGAGCCATCTGGCGGCGGCTCAAAAACGCGCATTTGCTCTTTTGTAGGCAGGAGTGAGTAAAGAGGCAAGACATGCATGCGCTTCGGGCCAGATCCCGTTTCGCCCTCTTCCTCAGGGATCTCAAACTCGGCCTCGTCGTCTTCTTCCTCGTCGCCAGAGACCAGGCCATCGTCGTAGTCCTCAACCTCGCGGTCGTCATCAACCCCGAAGTCTATGTCCTCCGCCTCGATCGATGCCACATTTGCTGGCAATCTTACTTTCGGCCCGGTTGCCGAGTCCATACCAGTAAAAGTTTTCTTCAGTTTCTTCATGAGTTCTGTGATCTCATTTTGACCAGTCATGAACACAAGGATGCCACCGGGCGGAAGCTTCCTGTGGCCTCTGCTTATCTTTTTGAAAGCCTCTTCAACGTAGTCGTGCTGAGTCCTCCGGGAGAAATGAACGGTGACGGGGTACTGCCTGCCTTCCACCTCCAACACAGGAGGAGGGGTTTTGAACAAGGTTGGATTCTGGGTCATATCTTCTATGCGCAGTGTAGCGGACATAATGACCAGTTTCAACGGCTTGATAGTGGGGTCCTCCTGGGAAAGCTCCTTGCGCAGCTTAACCACCCTGCTGAGCATACCCACGAGGATATCAGTGTTGACGCTTCGCTCGTGAGCCTCATCCACGATGATGGCGGAGTATTTCTTGAGTGAAATATCCTGAGCCACTTCTCGGAGTAACACACCATCGGTCATGAATTTGACAGCCGTATTTGGGTCCACCGTGCCTTCGAAACGGATCTGGTATGCCACCTTATCGCAGTGGTCCCCAAGCTCCTGACCCACACGTTTTGACATACTGACAGCTGCAACCCTCCTGGGCTGTGTGACACCGATCAAGCCAGGAGTCGGGCCGTCGCGAGATCCGTATCCCGCTTCGAAGAGAAATTGAGGGACCTGAGTGGTCTTTCCGGATCCTGTTGAACCGCACAGGACGACGATGTCATTGTCGTGAATTGCCTCCATGATCCGCTGCTCCTCGCCAACCACAGGAAGCTTTAGCCGAGCCTCCTGGATGTCAGGAGAGCGTGATACCGTAACGCTGTAGGCCTTTCGGTCCACATTCTTTGTTGGCAGCAGCTCGCGGGGCAATGGGTCTTCCTCGAGCGGGCGGGGAGTGAAATTGGCGGGTTTTGGCATGTCAAGTACTTGGGCCACAGGTGTGTACCCCATGGCCTCATTCCGCTGTTGGTGAGCCCACTGCTTGAAAGCGGAGGAGCGTTGCTTCCGTTTGGATTGCTGCTCCTCTTCATCTTCTTCTGAATCGTCTGAATCATCGTTGGACCCTTCATCGCTGCTGTCTTCGCTGCCACCCTCAGATTCCGACCCTTCTGATCCGGATTTCGATTCTTCATCGGAAGCCTCTTGCTCTGATTCATCACTGCCACTGCCACTGCCACTGCCACTGGCTGACTCTCCTGCCCCATCGTCGGAGCTGAATCCGTTCCAAGCATCGTCATCGTCCTCGGACTCCTCTTCGACCGGTTCTGGTTCAACAGGCTGGGGAATGGCTACTTTGGACTTGACGCCACCCCTCTTTTGCCGCTTCGCCAGCTTGGGGCGTCCATCTTCACCAAGGTCCAGCGGTCGCTTGAGGCCGGAACCCACGCCACTCGTAGGAGGCACAGGCGCAGGTGCAGCCGCAGGCGATGCTGTCTGTGGCGGCGGTGGTGGGTTGGGTGCCGCGGTCCTCACTGGAGGCTCATCCTGGGCTGCATCACTCTCATCGTCGCTCTCCTCTGCCGCAGCCCGGCGTGCCTGATACAGTAGCTTCTCGTTGGCGTCCTTGTTGATCCCGGCCTGGCTCTCCCTCAGGGCTCTTGCCAGGGCCTCGCGGGTGGTCTCGCGATTGTGGCCGAGTGAGCGACTGCTCGCGAAAAGGCTGGTGTCTACCTTTGTCTCAGCGAGCTTGGCGAGGAGTTCTCTGTTTTCGTCCTTCTTGAGCTTGTTCTCGATGTACTTGTCGAGACGCTTTGACTTTTTGCCGCTGACTTTGACGCCCTGGTTTTTCAGCTCCTCGCGCATGCGGGCCTTGCGCTCCTTCTTCTCCTGGATGTGCTCAGGAAGAATCTCCTCGGCATTTGCTGTGTCGTCGCTTTTGCTATCTCGGTTCTGGTTGCGAGCAAGATTCCGGTCTCGCTGTTTCCTTGGTTTCGATACGTGCTTTTTTGCCGCCATTTTGTCCCAATGTTGCGGTGTTTTTGAGATATCTTCAGAAATCTCGGCCGGTTGACTGCTTCGCAGTGTCTCTCTCACATGAGAAGGCGATGAAATCTTAGACTCCAGAAAGTTTTTTGTGGGTCTACACTACTAGCGCGGCTAGTGGAGTCAGGGTGTGTGCCGCTGAACTTACAGTGCGGCCGCCCACTAAGTACCTAGGTACCTATACCCGGGCACCAGGTACGGATAGATAGCCTTCCACTGGAGAGCTTCACCTGTGTGGTGGCCGGCAGAGCGGTTCAGCACTCATGTGGAGCACTGGGCCCTTAAAGCGAGACCCAGGAGTGCGGGCGGGCCGACATTTAGCGGGGTTGGGCTCGGGCTGCCAACCCCGGCTCAAGCTTCCTTCCAGGCTCAGTATTTGGTCGCAGCCTAGTACTTCAGTCCTCTGTCACTGTTGACTACTAAGTAAACAACATCCCGTCACTTATCCTGGGCAGTACCTTCGCTCCACAAAGACGCAATTCCAAGATGGCGTCGACTACAAGCTCTGACGTCCGGGAGGAGCCTTTTCCAGCGCCCTCGAAACTGGCAAACGGGACAGTCAACGGCGTGCCAACTCAGGTCTCGTGCACCAATTTCGCCGACAAGATCCTGCTCACCATCTCGCAAGAGGGCCGCCTGTCGCAATGGGTAGGTTGTTACCCCAGCCATCGATCACATGGAATTCAAGTACTGATGATAAATTCTCAGGTCCAAGTACCGCTTGCCGCCCCGTCTCCGGCCCTCGTTGACATGGCCATGCCAAGGGCCGAGCTGTCGGCGCTTCCCTCTCTTCACCTGACCCCCAAGACTCTTCTTGGTGGCGGGGGACAGGACAGGGAGACTATGGGCCAGCTGTACGCCGCTCAGATCGCCAGCCACCTGGCTCTAAGGAACCCTGATGACCGAAGGACGCTCTTGGTGGGCCTGGGCATCACCAAGTTTGACGACCAGAGCCGTGAGGCCTTCTTCGATCTCCTTGAGTTGGTCACCCAAGCCCTGTGATCGCGGAGAACTTGGGTCGAATGAGGCCCCAGCGAGAAAATGGAAAGGAGAAGACGACGGTCGTTCCCAGCACGCAATGTTGACTGCCGAATGCCACCAAATGCATCATGGGCTTGCCTCACGGCTGAAGCATTGTGGTTGCCTCACCGTCTCTAAACATCGCGCATTGGAATCACTGTGGCCACTATATGACTTATACAAGGGTCATCGACTCTGCCACCTTTTTCGGCACCAAACAAGCAGTAAGGCTTAGCCATCAAACCACACCGGACGCCTTCACGTCTCACACCCACCGCAGCGGTTGGAACCCCGAGAACATTTGGGGAAATTGTGGTCGGGCCGAGCTGAACTTTTTAACACGCCGTGAAAGTGGTTGAAATAGATGTAGGCAACCATTGGTGATGGTCATCAAGGTGTATGACACGGCTCGTGGCTGCAACCATGTTCATCCTGAACAATGTCGAGGACCTCGCCCGGTTGCCAGAAAGCTCGGGTATCTGAGAACGTGCCGTTCCTCGCCGCGCCGAAGGGTGACGAGTGCCATTGAGGTTGTAAGAAAGAATTAGACAGATAATATTGACCCATGTGACCACTAAGGGACAACCGAAGGGGAGAGTGGCCTGATGAGAACCGACAGTTCTAAGTGCAGCAATTTCGACGCCAGGGCATTCGTTGTTTGAAAAGCCAATTTGCGACTTGAAATGGGGAGATGATACCTTGGAACGTGCTGGACTCTTATGATGCCTTTTTACTATCCGTGAGTACCTAGGTAGTAACAAAACCTACCGAACCAGAGGCCATCCTGTGTATCACGATATATGCATGCTATTCTGAAGTCCTCTACAATGCTACAGTATGGCCGAAAGTACATCAGTCTGTTCATGTACTCCGCATTGACGAAGAACTACTGGGGAAGTACTGAGCCACAAACGAGCGTCTAAGTATACGTTCTGAATCTGGATGCTGCGTGTTGTGTAGTATTATTTTTTCCTTGGGGGAGGGGGCGGGCGGCTAGGGTGGGCCGTAGGCCTTCTGAACCACAGTGAATCCGGAGCTGGTCTCGGTGACCGACCTACTAGTCTAGTGAGGCCAGAGTTTGCGTGAAAACTACATAAGGGGGCAACAAAAGCGTATTATAAGTGCGTCACTACTCGACCAACACCCAGTCACTTCGAATTCTCATGAGCAGGGGATTCAACAGCCTGAGATGCCACCACGCCCGCCCCGGCCTCTATCAGGCCTGACCAGCCGGCATTTCATGCTCCCGGCGCAGAGGTTCTACAGCGCGGGCGCGAGGGCGCCAGCCTTCCCGACGGTGCCGGCCTGCCCGGCGCCGACATGCGAGTGCGCCGCGACGCCCGCGATGCCGGCAGGGCTCGAGATCGACCACAAGGGCAAGCTGAACGGCCTCATCTCAAGCTACAGCGAGCAGGTGCTCGTGTGCACGGGCGAGGACGACTGGCCGTCGCGCATCGAGGAGGACAGCAGCGGCGACAACCTGGCCGCGGACCTCAAGGAGCTCTTTGGCCGCGGGGGTGTCTACAGTGACGTGAGTCGGACCGCCCCTGTGGGCTGTGCGATCGCTGGCTAACGGTAAGTCTCCTTGTCGTTGCGCCTCGCAGCCCTTCCACAACATCTCCGTCCTCAACTCGTCCTTCGCGTCGTCTGCGCCCAGGAGGGCCGAGCTCGTCACGACGTCGGTCTACCTGCTGCCCAGCTTCAAGTACGTGCCCTTCCTGCCGAGGGTGTCCTTCGACAGCGTCGAGGCGCTTGCCAAGGGCTTCCTGCTGCCGGAGAAGCTGCACTCTGCGCACGATGGCTTGTCGCCGATACATCGCGACCGCCTGACGCGCAAGCCCATGTATGGCCAGCTGCTCCACGGTGTCAGGGACGTCGAGGACATCCTGGTCCTCATCTGTGGCCACGGCGGGAGGGACATGAGGTGTGGGGTGATGGGCCCCGTGCTCAGGAGTGAGTTTGAGACCCAGCTGGCGAGGCAGGGCGTCGACGTGCTGCGCGGACCTGTTGAAATCGACGGCCCGGGTGAAGCTGCGGCCATCACGGGAGCTGTTGGAACTCCGGCCCCGGCGGCACGGGTCGGCCTGATATCTCATATTGGCGGTCACAAGTTTGCTGGGAACATCATCGTCTACCTGCCGCCGTCCATGAAGACGGCCAGCGGGGAGAAGCACCCGCTTGCCGGACATGGCATATGGTACGGTCGGGTTGAACCACAGCACGTCGAGGGCATCATCGCGGAAACAATTGGCCAAGGCCGAGTCATTGAGAATATGTTCCGAGGCGGGATCAAACAAGACCGAACCATCTTGAGATTATAGACTTAGAAGAAATAATACGGAACGCCGTGACTTGGAGTGCTGCCGTGGCCGTAAAATACGCAACGTAACTTTCAATCCTTGAATCTTTTCCGAGACCTCATGAATACAGAGCGCCTTCAACTCGCGACAAGCACAGGAGTGATGGCTCTCGGACGAACCAAACAAAAGAATTCCGATCTAATACTCACCGATTTGACCTCCTGACTGCAGTACAGAGTCTGCTGCACGGCACGTGATTGTTGCCCAAAACTTCACCCTTGAGCCTTCAGGTGTCCGCCATCTCGTCGTCATCAACATCAACCCCTAATACATTCATCTTCTTGCCGATCTGATGTTGTTGCGGTTTCACTATTGCAATCCAGCATGACAAGCCGGGCTCTAACGAGGCCGGCAATGAGATTCCGGCCCAATGCCCTCGCAGACGCCGTCCCATCACCAACACCGCTCACATGCATGCGGCTACAACCACGCGGTGCGGGCATGAGACCAGGGGCCTGCCATTTATCAACAAACAGCAGAGCATCCACACAACGACACAGGCCTGAACCCCTCGGGGCCCCTCGCTGCTCGGCCCGCCGGCCAGACGGGACCGCACGGAGCTTCGCAAACACAGCAACCAGGCGCACCACACCCAAGGGAAGTGGACAAGGCAGCAGCAGGACGAGACGCAGCCGTCAACTGGCCACCCTGACACTCATCGCCCTGGGCGCGGTGCTCTTCAGCGCCGCCACGGACATCGGCAACCCCTTCGCCAACAACACACCCAAGGGCGTCCTGAACAGCGAGAGCTTCGTCCCCTTCACCGTCACCTCGAGGGAGCAGACCTCGCCCACGACCTTCATCCTGACCGTCTCGGCGCCGGCGCAGCACCAGCCGGCCAACGCCGCCCTGGTCCGCGCCGCCTGGGCCCACGGCCTGTGGTCCGTCGAGATCAAGCAGCCGCAGCTGCAGATCGCCCGCAGCTACACGCCCCTGCCGCCGCCCGTGGCCCCCGGGGAGGGGGAGGAAGACGACGGCGGCCACCACCACCGCCAACTGCGCTTCCTCGTCCGCAGGTACGACGGCGGCGAGATGTCCACGTACCTGTCCCGCCTGCAGCCGGGCGACGACGTCTACCTGCGCGGCCCGCACCTCGGCTTCGACGTGGCCGCCCGGCTGGGCGGCAAGGGCGGGCGCGTCGTGTTCCTCGCGGGCGGCACGGGCGTCGCCCCCGCGCTGCAGGTGGCGCGGCACCTGCTGCAGCAGCGGCGCGGCGAGCAAGACGAGGGGAAGTTGTCCATGGAGATCATCTGGGCGAGCCGGTCGCGCGCCGACTGCGCGGGCTGCCCGCGGCTCCTCCCGCCGGGGAGGGACAGCGGCCGGGGGTTCTGGGGCCGGCTTGGGCTGGCCGGCGGGCCTGCGCCGCCCACCACCACCACCGCCGGGGCCGAGGACGCCGGCGGGGGGCCCGAGCATCCCGTCGTGCGGGAGCTGCGGGGGCTCCAGGGCGCGTTCAGGAGCGCGGGCCACGAGCTGGAGCTGCGGTGCGTCGCGGACGACGAGGCCGGCGTGGTCGGCGCCGCGGACGTGGCGAGGGCGGTCGAGGGCCGGCCGCACAGGACCCCGTCGCCACGGGCTGTGGGCGCGGAGCCGGCGTCGTCGTCGTGCTATTACCACTCGCAGCAGCTACTCCAGCACAGCACGCACGAGTCTGACGTCCGGCCGGGCGGCCAGCGCGGGGCTGGCGAGCCGGCGAGGGGGTGTACGTGTGATGATGGCAGAGGCGTGAGCGGGAAGAACCTGCTCATGATCTCCGGCCCGGACGGGTTCATCAGCGCGTACGTGGGACCCAAGGTCTGGGCGGATGGGGCCGAACGGCAGGGTCCCGTGGGAGGGCTCGTCCGCAAGCTCATGCAGAAGAACCCGGGGGCCTGGGGGGACTGGCTCGTGCTTAAGCAATGAGGGAGGCTGATGATGGGTCTGGTTGGGTCGGGACTGAGGCAGAGGTGGACGGCTTGGTGGCAAGCAGTTATAGCATACTAGTCACGGCCTATATTTTGTGGCATGGAACAGATAGACTTCACCAGCAGTCTCATTCTGGAGATAGAGTTATATGGCAAGACAGTCGAGATGGTCGTTCTAGAAACACCACTGCTGGGAACCCAACGCCAAAGCTATGCGTGCAGCAACGGACTGGAAACAAAAGAGAAGCACAGCAAAAACGCATTCACATTCACAAGCCTGCAAACCAGGCCAGTTGGATCAAATTCCTTGTACCTTTCGGTACGAAGGCGGCTTCATGGTCCTCCTGATAAGCTTGCCGGCGTATGGTGGGATGAGCGAGATCGCACCGATCGCAAGGACTCGCCAGTAGAAACCCCTAGGGATATGGTCAGACAGTGCCGTGGGGGAGAAATCCTATCTATTGAAGGGGTTAGAAGTTACTCACAAGGTTAAGAGGAAGGCCAGATCAAAGTAGCCGCCAAGGAATGGAATGGACCCGATGAACATCAGGAATGTCCCGATGATGCATAAGATCATAACTGGGTGCCACGTCGTGATTTCAATTGCAACCATGAGCAGCTCGTTGAGCACGAGCACCGTATAGCTCACCGCGACCATCCTAGGCCCATCGACCTCGGTCAACAACTGAGAAAGGCCTTGGATCATGCTTCCCTGGTATATCGAGACGAACACCCAGACGAAGAATGTCCTGTAGGAAAGGGACCGACCTGAGGTCAATTCCTTGTACAGTTCCGGGTAGAGGTTGGCCAACTCCTCATCGACATCCTTGTCCAGGACGAGGGACAAGACCGGCATGGCGGTGTAGACGGTTGCATATCCGACCAGGAGCCAGTCCTTGTACAGGCCTTCGGGCTCGAACTTGATAGCGATGCTGTACATGGTCTGGCAAACGGCTATGATAAGGCCACGGTGGATGACGAACTGCGCGAGCTTGGCGCTTCTCTTGTAGCTGTTTCGACCGTGCCACACGAGCAGTTTGGTCAGGTGGTAGAATTGCTCAATCGAAAAGTCCGCAGCAAGACTGGCCTGGCGACCCTCCTTGCCCACAATACCCACGCCGACATCTGCGGCCTGGATCATACTCACATCGTTGCCACCATCGCCGATACAACACACGCGCTTCTTGGTGAACTCCTTAATCAGCTTTGCAACCTCGGCTTTCTGTGTGGGGGAGCATCGACACGCGACAACGGTAGGCAGCTTGACGGCTGCCGAGATGAAATCTGTGCGGAAGTGCGTGAGGAAGAGGGCGAGACTCTCGCCGTCAATGAGGAGGCATGAGTCTACCTTGCTCCGGAGAAAGTCGAGGTGGTCCTGAGCGTGGTCCTTGCGCTTCATCTTAGCAACGGTGTAGATGTACTGGCCGCGTGCGACGAGCTTGGAGCTCACGGCGACGCAGCGGGCTGTCTCCACCTTGTCGCCTGTCAACATCCAGATCTTGATGCCCGCGTTCCTGAGAAGCTCAAGAGACGGCTTGACATCCCTTTGCAGCTTGTCCTCCACGCCTGTGACACCAAGCAGTTCCAGATCGCGCTCCAGATACTGCGAAACCACTTTCTGCATGCCGGTATCACGCCCACTGATGGCGAGCGATGCTTCCTGGTATTTGGACTGGAATTCGTGATATTCGGCAGGTGAGAGGCGTTTCCGACCCACTACCAGTGTCCGCAGGCCTTCTCGGGCCATGTTGGCGGTCTCCTCATCAAGCCAGTCATTTGCAGCTACAATCGAACTCATGACCGTGTCTGCACCCTTCTGGTAGAACCAAATCTCACCATTGTTGAGATTTGGGACACTACCCAGTCGCTCGAAAAATTGAACGACAATCCCCATCCTTTTGCCGTCGGACGTGAAGGGAAACACATCTAGGATGCGCACCTTGACAATTGGCCGGCCAGTCTCTGGAGACGCGAGCACCATGCTTTTGCGATCCCGGTACGAAAGCCGCAATCCAACGGCCTCTGTCCACTTCACGATGGCAATCTCGTCGGGAGACGAAGCCTGATATGCAGTGACCATCTTGCCATCCTCCTCATCCGTTGTAGGGGTAACATTGTGACACAATGCCAGTGCCAGCACAACGTCACGTACTCTTGTACCAATCTCACGTCGAGTGCGTGTGGCTCCAGCATTGGATGTTGCTGTGAATGTCGACGATGGTGTGATGAGTGTGCTGTTTGCAGCTGGATCCGTGGACAGGGGGACTTGGAATCCCTGGCTCACATATGCTGAAACCTCGTCCATCGCCTCGTTGGCGTAAGATACAGTTCCCACGTGAATCTTCTTCATCTCCATCTCATTCTGAGTCAGAGTGCCCGTCTTGTCGCTCAGCAAATACTCAATTCGACCAAGATCTTCTGGTATCGTGCTGGTTCGAACAACGGCGCCCGGTATATCGGGGTCTCGTTGGATGAACCAAGAGTACACACTTTTGCCCATGTCAAGGTTGACTCGAAGACTGATGGGCACGATTGTCGAGAACAGGACCAGAAAGCGCATGATCTTAACATACCAGACATTTCCAGGCACGTTCTCGAAGCCTTCCAGGGCGACGAGGATAATCGAGATGCCGAGAGTCAAGGCGCAAAGAATCTTGGTCAGTGAATTGATCTCATACTCCAGGAGCCCTGTTTTGGACCTGGAAGGCGCCGTGGAGAGAGCAGATCGGGTTTGGGGCCCGGTGTAGATGATCACGGCCAAGGTAGTTGCGTGAGACGCGATGACCGTGTTTGCCCAGGCAGTGTTGTCTATGGACAAAGGTGCCGTGCCAGACAGGCTTTCATCAGTCTGGGCGCTGGTAGTATTGCCCATGGCTTCTTGTCTCGACGGCAGAAGCTCGAGAGTGCCAACAAAGTCGTTAACCTTCTTGTCCGGCTTACCACCGGTAACCCGGAGACGAACCAATTCCTCAATGGCCAGGTTCTGCGACAGAGGCGACGCGACGCGAAGCTTCCAGTCGGTCTCGCCATCCAGTTGGTCCGTCCTGATGAACGTCTCCCCGCCAGGCCCCGAGCTCTGCTCAGGCTCAGTGCTCGCAGGCGGACCAGCACTGCTTTCCCCCGACTCGTCGATACTGCCCAGAAGATCCGGCTCGGCCTTCTGGGGCACTTCAGAGTCGCTTCCTGCGTTCGCATCGCCGGACAAACACTTCAGGATGATCACATCGGCGGGAACTCTTTGACCTTTCTCCAACTTCAAGACGTCACCAACCTTCAGGTCGCGAGACTTTTTGCTAATGTCTCGAACTTGTGAAGAAGGTTCCCTGCGCATGCCAGAGCCTTCAGCTTGCTCCTCTTCTTCCTGGATGTCAGAGAGTCTATCCCTCTCCGGAAGCTTTCCCTTGCGCCCCTTTCGTGCGGAAGTGGACTTCAGCGTTCTTCTTGGGCGAGTAGACGAAGCATATTGACCTGGTTCGTCAAACGCCAGGACAGCGTAAGGTTCTGAGTTGGCCTCATTATCCCTCCGCCTCCGTTCTATGTCATCATATGCCTCTTTTCCCATCGTGATCACCAGGACAAAGGCTAGGGGCGCGACGTAGGTAGAGAGGTAGCCGATCCTCAAGGCAGGTATCGCTTGTGAGAGGGCAACGAGGAGGAAGTACATGTTGAAAAAGAATGAGAATTCGTTATATAGCGTAATAGGAAGGAACGTGAAGGCGGTGTACTTTGCGTTGGACACAAGGTTTGGCGGGAAACGAGTGGACTGGGCAGAGCCGACGGCGACGAGCCTGGACGCCGAGGGGTCGTCTTCATCCTGGTCCTGCTCTTCCTCCTCCTGACGCTGCGACCCGGTGGAGGACATGAAGCTGGGCAGGCGCAGGCCACCGGACGAGCTGGGCCGCCGCTTTTGGCCATCCTTAGGGCGGCGTGAACGGTCGTCGTGGTCTCGCAAGAAGGGGGCGTCCTCGCCGGAGTTCTCGCGACTAGACTGGCCATCTCCGTCTCCGTCGGCGTCACCTAGCAGGGCCGCAGCATCGTCGAGCCCAGCATCCCTACCCCCACCAGCGCCAGGATAGCCTCTGGACGACTTTCCCTTGCGGCGCAGACTCCCCATACGGAGGTTGCGCAGAGCTATCCTGGGGGCCCTCTGTTCAGCAGCTTCTCGATCGTGTCCTAAAAGCCCAGACTTGTTGCCGGGCGCATCGGCGGGAAGGGGGTCAAGCTCTTGGAGGTCGAGGTCAAGGTCGGAGTCGGAGTCATCGGCGGGCGAATCTGGAGGCTCTGTAGGGTGATATGGAGTTGAGGGAGGCATCCCGCAGGCAGGCGAGTCGAGTAAGCCCACTTGCCTCTGGGGGGGGGACCTAATATTATGGGAGGGAGCAGAGATGATTTATCCTGCGGCGTGGGCCGGGTGAAGTGGCAGCCCTCCTAGCTCTCATGTGGTGGTGCCGGGACTGGAGCTAGATGTTGTCATTCTCCAAGTCCACTTGCGCTTGCAGGGTCGCTGATCTGAGGCGGATCTGGCGCGTGCTGCGCTGTGACTGCGGTGTGCTGGTTGAATGTGGGTATGGGATCCTCTTGACTGGGTTTCGCTGGCTCAGCAGCGAGGCTCGACGGGGACAAAAACGGGGTATCAAACAAAGAGGACAGTCGGTCCAGGCCCAGGGAGAAATTTATTCGGTAAAAGACAGATATCTGGCGGATGGAATCCAGATCTACAGATCTATGGTGTGCATGTGGTCGGCTAGTCGGAGACTGTCACAATAACTCGACGGACCAAAAGGACAGACAGCTGGCTTGGGCATTGCGGGACGTCACTGCCAGACTGCCTGCAACAACGCCACGGCCACGGGTCACCTAGTACAAACGCACTACCCGGGTACAAGGTTCCTCGACCATATGCACCTCCAGGGGTCTTGCTTAGCACTAAAGACAGCAGGATAGCTGCTCCGAGGGAAGAGGCGAGACTGGCAGGCAGGCTGGCAGGCAGGCAAAAGTCCAGGCCAGCTTTCAAGTCTAACGGGGTTCGAGACGACACCGTGCAGCGCAATACTAGTAGATGCCAGCAACAGCACAGCAACCCTTGTCTATCCCGTTCTGCTTCATCTTCCGCAACCCAATCCTCGCCGCCTGCCTGTCTGCATCACCTCACCACTCGAGGCTCCCTCCTGTGTCCTGACTGCGGGCTCTGTCGTCCCTTCATCCCTTCCAGGCCGCCTTTCACGAGACACGAACCCAATAGACTTGGCCGCGGCCTCGGCAGCTTTCCACACAAGATGAAGCACTGCCTCTAGGGATCGCATACTTGCAGCGTATTTGAATTTACTGTATTATACAAGTGAGGTCCACCACCTGTTCTGTTCCATATCTACCTGTCTCCCACCCAGGAAGCGCATCAGTCACACCACGAACGGCCTGGGTGCGCGTCGTGCCTCGGGACTGACGCGGCCGTCTTTCGTGATCGAATACGTCGCCAACTCGACCTGCATGCTGACTACAACGGGCCTTCCCAGCTCCATATACAGCCTGTCTGCGGACATCACGTCTCGCCTCTTTTAGTTCTTGGTTTCGCAACTAGCTCAATAGCCAGCCACCATGTCGTCCGACGCCCCGACGGCCGCCTGGCATCCCGCCTTGATGCCGAACTTCTCCCCGGATGTTGCGGCCGACACCACATCATCCGAGTCGGACAAACCTTACGACCCGCCCTCCGAAGCTGCCCCCAGTGCGCAGCCCGAAGCTCCCGCCGCCCCAGAACCTATCATTGACCTCTCTCGTACTCGGGAGAGCTCGGTCGCTGATGAGTGGTTCCCAAATTACGAGGCTGGCAGCCCGCGGAAACAAGATCCGGAGCCCCAACCCGTGGTGCCAGTAAAACTTGAGCAGCCGGAGCTTGGATCAGAGCTCCAGGCTGAAGACGCGCCGTTGCAGGAGCAGGAAACTCTGGCGCATCACGAAGAACAGGCGCCGGCCGATGTGGTCGAAACGACGGAACTCGATGGGGCTGCTGAAACTCCGGCCGAACCCGTTCAGGACCAGCAGGACTCGAATTCGTCGGCGCCCAAGCATGTGAGCAGCGATTCATTCGCGCGCACCGTCTCACACCAACCGAACTGGATGAGCGATGAAGAAGAACCCGAATGGGGATTGCCTAGGGTCGAGACGGACCTCTTCAACAGGTATATGCCGCCGAATGAAAGGACCAATTCTTTTCCTGTGGTACCACAGTCTGGGCACCATGAAAATGAGGTTGTTGAACCGCTCCCCTCAAATCAAGCAGAGGATGTGCTTCATGAAATAGAGCACGAATCCGAGTCTCACGAGCATGAGCACGAGCACGAGCAAGACGAGAGCATCATGCCGCAAGCAAACAACGCGCTGCAGCAGGATAATTTCTGGGGCGATGATGATGCTGAAGTAGGCTTCACCACACAGGGAGGCGATCTGCAAGCTCCAGAGGAGGAGGCTTCGGATGCCAGGTATGCTGAAGGACTGCCCTTGATCGACCACCAGGAAACCGAAGAGCCGACCCAGCCAGAGCCCAGCAAAGCGCAAGACCCGTTTTCTGTCGATGGAGAGGGTGATGACTTTTTCGATCAGGTCGCAGCGGGCGAAGATAATACAGAGGCTGTGCAATTCTCGCCCGGGCAGCTAGAAAGAAAGTCGACAATGCAGGTGCTCAACGGACTCGACACGACCGAATCCAAAGGGCTGGCTGGCCTGGTTTCAGACACTCTGGAGGAGGAGGAGGAAGACGAAAACCAAGGTGGAATCGAGTCCTGGGCTGCAGAGGAACCCCAACACCCGGCAGAGGAACCGGCCGTGGCAGAGGCGCCCGCTGCTGCCAGCAAAGGAGCCGAGGAACCCCGTGGTGAAGACATCGCTGCGAAATGGTCTGAGGCCTTTGCGAGTGATGATGACGACGGCTTCCTTCTGGAGGATGAGCCCGCCGAGGATGGTTCGGAGCCAAAGGCAGTGGATCCCTCGGCCTTCTTTCTCGACGACGACGAAGGATTTCTCGAAGACGTCGAAGAAACAACAACTTCACAGTTCCCCCAGCCCTCTCCCAGCGCCAGTCAACCGGCTCAAACACCAGGCTCGAGTGCTGGCAGCAGATACCTGCCCACGAGCACTGCGCAGCCTGGCGCGGCTCCCACACCGAATCCCTATATCCCCAGTGCTTCACCTACAGTGCCACAACCGCCGATTCTCAACCCCGTCTCACTGATGCCTGCCGTTGCCGGGAATCCCTATGCTGTTCAGCCTCCACCACTGCAGCACTCAACGACAGCGCCTCTCGGCACACAGCCTGCGAGGCCGCCCGCGGTCAACAAGGCGCAGAGCTTCGCGGACAAGGCGAAGGGTGGTTACTCTTCTCCGTACGACCTCCCGATGGAAGTTGTCAAGCCGAAGAAACGAGCCAGTCTACAACAGATGCCTCGAGCGTCGCCAGCCCCAGTATCTGGGCCTCCGGCACCCCCAAGGAGTTCAAGCATGCATAGCCAACCTCCTGTGCCGCAAATCCCAACAGCGCCCGCTCACGGCTCCATGCCCCCTGTGCCTGACCAAACGCAAAACTCTACACCGAGTATTTCGCCGCAGTCAGCTGTCCACCCTGGCCAGGGACCTTCAGACATCAAACCTCCCCAACAGCTGAAGCCCAAACCTAGCTTCTTTGAGGATCTTCCATCATCCCACAGGGTACGACCTGCCTCGCGTACGAGTAACAAGAGCCAACCCTCGCCTTCGCAATCCAGCTTCAACGGGCCTCCTCAAGCCCCGCCACCCCCGCCATCGTCGACACTTGCCGTGCCGCAAGACTCTTTGGCACCTGGCCATCCAGCCGCACCAGATATCGCGAAATTAGTACCACCGGCACCCACAAACCCATATGTTTCGCTCCCATCTGGACCGGCTGCCGATGCAGGCGGGCCACCCCCAAGCGCGTCACGGTACTCCCCAGCGCCACCGCACGGCGCCATCCCCAGTAGCTCGGCACCTCCGCCAGTGAGTCGATACTCACCCGCGCCTCCTGCCCAACGTACCGCAGCGACGCCACCTACCGTGTTGCCTCATTTGCCCAGAACGTCTAGCCCACTGGCAAACTTTGAAGTCAGCCATGACCGGCAAAGACCTCTGGCTGGCGAAAATGGCCTGCATTCAAGTCGAAACAACTCCAGCTCGCACGAGCCAAGGCTGAACAGAATGTCGTCCCTACCCCCAACGCGAGAGGTCGAAGAAGAGGATGTTACTGCGCAACCCGCAACCGGTGCTCCTCCGCCAATGGCTGCTGTCCAGAGAGCCGTGACCCAGGACTTTAATCAAGGTCAATTTGCACCCCGAAGCCCGCAGCGTCCCCCGGTTGCTCAGGCGACCTACAACCCAGAGGTTATGTCTGCCCCTAAGCGAAAGATATCGTACGGACCGGCTCCAGCAACTTCGATAGTACCCCCTCCAAGGTCCAGCACCGGTTCGCCTGGCGCCATGTCTGGCCTCAGGTCTCCCATCAAAGCCTCAGAAATGGTCCCGCGACCGTCTTCAGCATACGGTCCGTCGCCGGCGTCGATAGCTAATGTCATGTCGCCGAACAGCGTGGCAGCAGCCCCCACCTCAGCAGTCTCGGGCCGACCTAGGGGAATGTCACAGAAACTGAATCTGATTCCACCTACAGATGGCCGTGAACATGACCCACTGCAGCGATGGAGAGGGTGCCCGTTGATAAGCTGGGGTAGCGGCGGAATGATTGTGACCTCATTCCCTGTTGATGTGCCGAGGTACGGTATGAACCAGCCTGCCCCGATGATAGTCCGCAGTCCTGGCGAGGTTGTCATCAAGGCTGTCAAGGACATTCAACCATTGGAGGAGCGTCTTGCCAAGTTCCCTGGTCCACTCAAGGGCAAGTCGAAGAAGAAAGAAACTATTGCTTGGCTCACAGCTGGCATTCAGGAGCTTGAGCAAGGTCTGCCGAATCCAGGTCTTCAGACAAATTTGTCACATGAGGACAAGCGAGCCACTGAGCGTGTGCTGTTATGGAAGATTTTGAGAACGTTCATCGAGAATGATGGCGTGCTCGAAGGCAACCCAACGGTAGAAAAGGCCGTACGTGACATCCTCTCCGACACAGCAACTGGACAAGCCGGTATTTCGTCGCCTTCCTATACGACTGGTGCCGACCTGGGAAGCTTCACGGGCGAACCTTCCGCGCCGCAAATGCAGTCAGACTCCATAGACCCAGCAACCATACACCAGCTCAAAGAATCTCTGATGGCTGGAGAGAGAGAAAAGGCAGTTTGGGACGCTGCCGACAAACGTCTCTGGGGACACGCACTGCTCATTGCCAACACGGTGTCACCAGAACTATATCACAAGGTCTCACAGGAGTTCATCAAGAAAGAAGTGAATTTCCCTGGGCGCAACAACGAATCGCTAGCTGCTCTCTATGCCGTCTTGTCCGGTAACCACGCGGAGTGTGTTGATGAGCTCGTACCTACGCATGCTCGGGCAGGGGTTCAGCTTATTGCATCAACTTCGCGCTCGACCGCCGCTGGCGTAGACGGCCTTGAGAAGTGGCGCGAGACTCTGACTCTCGTTTTGAGTAACAGGAGTGCTGGCGATGTTCAGGCCCTGGACGCTCTTGGGAACTTGCTCTCTGAGTACGGTCGGGCAGAGGCGGCCCACATATGTTTCCTGTTTTCTAGAACTGCGACCGTATTTGGTGGCCTTGACGACCCGAAGGCTCAATTTGTGCTCGTTGGTGCAGACCACCGTAAGCAGGCGCAGCAATTTTTCAAGGAAACCGAGGCGCTTCTGCTCAGCGAGGTGTATGAGTACGGACTGACCCTCTCTGGAGCTCCACACTTCGCAGTTGGAGTTCCTCATCTGGCTGTTTACAAACTGCAGCACGCCATGACTCTAGCCGAGTATGGCTTGACAGAAAAGGCTATGCAATACTGCGACATCATTTCGAAGGACATGATTGCTCAGACCAGGAGGTCACCATACCACCACGTGCTGTTGGAGACCGCAGTTGAGGACTTGCGGCAGAGGATCGCACAAAGCCCTCACAAGGAGACCTCGGGCTCTTGGATCTCCAAGCCAAGCATGAACAAGGTGTCTGATTCAATGTGGAGCCGCTTCAACAAGTTCGTGGCTGGTGATGAGAATGAGGCCCCTGGGCAAGGATCACCGAAGCTCGGCGAAGAGTCTGGTCCCTTTGGTCGTATCGCCGGTGGCACGCCGACCATCAGCCGCCCCGCCTCCGCCTCGAATGCTACCGGCATGGAGATGTTCGGATCGCCCAATGGGTACGCAAACGGAGGCGCTCCGCTTGCGCCGGCGATGTCGACTCCGGCGATGTCGCCTCAGTTAACAAGAGCGTCTTCGAGATACGCACCCGCGGCCCCATCTGCTTATGAACCTAACGCGGCTTACACCCCGATGGGACGCTCATCGATGGAGCGGACGTCTGGCGAGTACAGTCGAGGTCCGTACGAGCCTCGGCGACCTTCCTCTGATGTTCCAGCGAGCCATATTAGTGCATACACTCCCAACAATGTGCACACACCAGCGCAGAGTCTCCCCGATCCTGGACTCGGTATTTCGAGCCAATCTCCCTACCAACCAGCTCGGCCGACTTTCAATACGACAGCTTCAGCCCCTGCACCAGCTGGGCCCTCGGTTCCAACCACCCCGGCCTTCTCACCCTATGCTTCCTTCTCCCAACACTCGTCACCTTACGCGCCTGCGCCACCCACCACAACCAATGCGTCGCACTATACCCCGATTGCTCCTACCGCTGAGCACACTGTAGCTAGCAACGACAGTCCGTCAGAACCATCGTTTGGATACCAGCCCCCATCGTACGGCTATGAGCCACCAGCGACCAGCTCAGTGGAACAAGGACCCACTGAGATAGAGCATCAAGATTCTAGCGGCGGCTATGAACCTCCTTCATACCAACCTCAGGGCTTCGAACCTCCGTCTTATGTGCCAGATCCTGAGCCTGATAATGAGAACACAGAGGGCGGGGATGAGCCCAAGCCGAAGAAGAAGAGTTTCATGGACGATGATGATGACGACTTCCCTCCCATGAGGTCAATGACGCCAGGTGAGAAGAGCAAGGCGGAGAAGGATAAAGAGAACGAGGAGATGTTCCGCAAGGTCGCGGAAGAGGAAGGTCAGTAACTTGATGCCATCACTGTCTGGCTGTTTTCCATTTACTAACAACGTCTCAGCCAAACGAGCCGAAGCCGAGAAAGCAGCCAAAGCCAAGAAAGGATGGGGTTTGACCTCTTGGTTCGGCGGCGGCGCAAAGAAGGAGTCTCTCGAGAACTCCCCGAACAAGCCGATCCGTGCCAAGCTCGGAGAAAAGTCCAGCTTTGTCTATGACCCCGACCAGAAGCGCTGGGTCAACAAAGCCGCCGGGGCGGAAGAAAGTGCCCCCAAGTCTGCCACGCCACCCCCTCCCCGCGGCACGCCTCGCCCAGCCGGTGCTGGAACACCACCGCCGCCCTCGAGCTCTGCGCCGCCGATGAGGCCCACCCCGCCAACGAGCTCTGCCTCGTCACCCAACCTGTCTGCCCCATCAGCCGTGCCGCCATCCATGATGCGCTCCACCTCAAACGCTAGCAGCGTGGGAGGTGGCCCGCCCTCCGCGCCGCCCAGCAGGCCTGCGACGAGCATGAGCAACGCCAGCAGCATTGATGACCTCCTGGGAGCAGCGGCGCCGCGTAAGGGTGGCGCCAAGGGCAAGAAGAAGGGCGGGCGGTATGTCGATGTCATGGCCAAATAGGGCGTTTTGACATCTGGCGTCGCTGCCAAACGATGAGTGGAAGTGAATGACTGGTGGTGCATGTGGAGCGTTCTAATACATAGCTATGGGCAATGGAGACGGGCGAGCCCAGACATAATTTAGCGCCTTGTGCGTTAGCGCCTCTGGTCGTTTTGACAACCATACTGAGCAAGCCGATGAGAGATGGAGTATATGGATACACGCAAAGAAACGACGCATAAATGGGACAGGTAAAGCAAGTGATCGCTCTTGCTGGAGAACGGTGCACCTCCGTTACTTGGGGCAAGAATCATGAGGTGGAAGTGGGCATACTGTAATAGAAGTGTTGTAATGATAAAAGTTGTTGATGACTCTACCACTGTCCCATGTGCAATGAAGATTTTAGATGTATTCATAAATGTCTATTTCTACAGCTCACATCTCATGGCTTGGGAAGCAATATTGTGTGCTGGCTTATACCCTAAACAGGACCATGAATGAGGAAAAGAATAGAGTACATATGTGCTTACTCCTAGGTGTGCCCGTATTCATCCCCGTAGATAGAAATCATCATTTTGGCTGAGGCTATCTGGAGGAGAATAGCATGGGAACTATTAGCTAGGTCACGTCTGTGCAAAAACAGGAGGTAGACTGATTGGCATAATCATCTACAACGTCAATACTGGGATTCCAAGGTTTACATATGGGCCTATTAATGCCACTCATTGACAAACGACTTTCTCAAAATATGTCCACTCGTTGAGCAATTCAAGTTTGTCTGTATATTCAGTGATGCAGAAACTGCCCACTGCTTGTGACTCCCCTGTGCCTTTCACCTCTCTTCAGAGAAAAAGACAAGAAAGAAGTGAAACAAAGGAAATGTCATCTAGAGCCTGATTTTGCTTTCATGAAAGAGATATTTTGTCCCTAGAAGATGAAAACACAGGAGCCATTTGATTCTCTGAAAGTGTGTCAACACCATAATCATCTAGTAGATCTATCAATTTGCAGCATACAAGCATGATCTCAACTCTTCCTGTGTGAGCCAATATTTCCATCATGTACTGGATCCTTGCTGCCAACATTTGGTCAATTTAATTGAGCCTTGGAGAAACCCCGTTTTCTAATATTTAACCTATATGATAGTGCTTTTAGGAGTTTGAACTAGCAGCAATTGGAACTGGTTTGTACTTGTTGTAATTGTAACTACCGCTCATGTATAATTTGAGGTTACTCTGGAAAGGTTTGAACATAGAAGAAATCATTGATGCGGACTTTGTTCTTATGTTCTTGGACACCAACAACTTTGGAATATTCCGCCTGTCCCGCAGGGCATCAAAGAACCATAGACAGAGAGTACACGCATAGCTGGTCTTGAGTTGACATTTACCAATTAATAACAATCATGTCCCTAAACATGAAAGAAATCCGAACAACCGCATCGTAGATGTGAATGATCACGACAATCACATTGTTTCACAATATATTTCTTGTTATCAATTACTATATATTCTCAAGGCTTATTCGGCGTCAACGATACCTGATGATTAGCATCACTAAGGACGAGTAACCCTCACACAAACGGACAGAAATCTGACTAAGGACGAGTAAACCTCACATAAACGGACAGAAATCTGACAGCATGCAGTCATCATACGAAGACCTGCAGCCATCATACCAAGAAATGACCTCCACGAGGAAATTCAAGTTCCGCAGGAACAACATCCCACGGGTCCTCATCCGAGGCTGGCACACAGGAACCGCAGCCACAACCCGGGGCCTCAACACCGACAGGGGGGTCTACCCCTTCGCATGGCACTTCAAAGTGCTCCCGCCGGCGGCGGAGCCCGCCCCCGTCCCGCCGCCCCTGACCGACCTCACAAGGGGCGAGGTCATCTCCCGGTCGGTGACCCACATCAGCGGCGACAGAAGGGACCCCTCGGTCTTCACGTCCTGGACGGCCGACCTCCCCACGGCGGTGTTCTTCGCGCTGGGCGATTTCGACCACTCCGGCTGGATCGTGCACGCCGAACCCGGCCACGTCGCGGTCGTGGACCCCTCCCGGCCGCCGCCGCCGCTGCCCGTCGCCCACGCGGCGGACCTGGGCTGGGGCAGCCTGCCGATGGAGTACCTCGTCCACGGCCCCGTCACCGAGGGCCTGCGCGTGGTGTCGATCACCGCGATCAGGGGCACCCTGAACTGCCCGCTATTCCCCTTTTGCTACAACGTGCCGCGCGAGCCGCACCCCGTGACGGAGGAGGAGATCCGCGACTCGGTGAGGGTCGGCCTCATGTTCCTGAGCGCCGCCGACACCCACGTCGACGTGGCGCTCGTCATCGCCGCGTCCCTCCTGTCCTGGGGCCAGGTCCCGGTGCGCAGCCCGATCCCACTCAATGAGGCGGACATGGCGCGCATCAGGCGGCAGCAGACCCGGCCGTGGCCGCAGGCCGACCTCGACACCATCATCTCCTCGAGGCTCCTGGTGCACGACGGGGCGTTCCCGCCCCTGAGCGGGGCTGCCCTGGCGAACCCCCTGACGAGCACGGTAGGTGCGGCCCAGCTTGACCTGACGTTGGGTTTACTGACACGGATGCAGGAGGCCTGGGGGGGACGGCCCGCGGGCGGCGCCGGCAACAACACGGCCGGGGCGAGCCGGCCCCGGCTCACTCGCGAGCAGTGGGAGGCCGCCTTCAGGGACGCGGCGGGCCGGCACACGCCTCGTGAGCATGAGTGTGGCCAATTTGTCTGCAAAGGTTGCGGTAAGAGCCGTGCGAGGGAGGAGCCGCCCGACTATAGTTTGCCCGAGACGCTCTTCCATTGCTCAAATCGTTGTGCAGCAATGCATGATGTGAGGGGAGCCGTTGATACTGCCCCAAGCCCCTGGTTTACTGCCCAAAACCCCTGGTAGGTGGGTGATCGGGGAAGTAGCGCATGGGCGAGTGATGCTTGAACTGAAGCTCTAACTCAGAATGGTCCGAATGTTAGATAGCACTCAATGTAGACTCACTGCCAATTTAGAGCTCGATCCGACAGCTGACTTGCGTCCAAATGTGAAATGCTTGTGCTGACCTGTTATTGTTGTGAAATGCAATACCCCCTTATAGCTAGTATGTCGGTAGCAGAGCGTTAATCAAGCCATTATTCCATCTCCGTGACGCCGTCCGGAACTCCCCTCATGGACACCAGCTATGCAATGAGACAATCAACCCACCTCCAACCCCCCCCCCCCAAACCAAAGATCCGTTCTTCAAGCGCTGTAAGAAGAAACATAGTACGTGACCACGGCATCCTCGGCATTCGCATCGTCAAACTGCGGCACGTACGCGTACAGGATCAGCGCGTGGTCGTCGGCAAAGCACGCGATGACGCGGCCCTCGAGGCGGCCCACGCTCAGCACCCTGCTCCAGTCCTTGCCGTCGACGCGCACCGTGGCCCACCGGTCGGGCCCGGCCTCGCGGAACCGCGTGCTGGGGTGCTCGGCGAGCGGGACGGCGAGCTGCGCCGGGTCCAGCTCCGGGTTGTCGAGGTTGCGCCAGACGCTCTCGATGTCCAGGGCGTCGGTGGCGATGCGCAGGCGCAGGCTGCCGTGCATGTTGGCCGACAGCTCCAGCTTGGGCCCGTTGGCGCCGCCCGCGAGCCCGCCCCCGCCGCCGCGCCCCGTGGCGGTGCTGGAGGTGCTGGTCAGCGCCAGCTTGGTGAAGCGGTCCGAGACGGCCTTGAGCTGCAGCAGCGGCGGCAGCTGGATGTGCACGTCGGGCTCGCGGACCTTGGGCTGCATGATGGTCTCGACCGTGTCCGGGTGCAGGACCCTGACGGGGATGTCGTGCGTGATGACCTTCTCGCGCTCGCGCTTCATCGTCAGCTCGAGGGCCTCCAGGTCGGCGTCGCCGAAGGGGTCGTCGTCGTCGTACTCGTCGTCGTCACCGCCGCCAGCAGCAGCTGCAGCAGCAGCACCCCTGTAACCGCTGTCTGGGCCGGCGCGGCGGCTGTGAAAGGGAGCTGGGGGCGGGGCCATGTTTGAGCGCTGGTCGGGGGTGGTGTGGATGGTCATGGACAGCACCGGGATGCTGTCCTTCTTTGTGAGGCGCAGAGTCGCATGGTCGCTGTTGATGGCGGACTTGAGGGCGCGCTGGAGCGGCCCAAGAGGCAGTTCGAGGTTGATTGTGTTGGATGGCTCGGCAGACTGGATGTGGTACTCGGAGAAGACAAAGTCCATCGAGAGGGATCTGCGAGAAGGACCGTGGTAAGTTCGTGCCCTTCAGCCAAAAAAAGGCGGTTAATTAATTGGCTGGGAGGCGCGAGGTACTCACGCCCAGACTTGGGATCCCGTCTCAGGCATCACCGTGAAACGTGCCGTGTCATCGTCGAGGCGGACCCAGGCGATCTTTTCGAGTGTGTTGAGGGCGGCGATCAGCTTGTTGAAGGTGCGAATGTTCTTCAGTTCCGTCTTGAACCTCATCTTTGGCCAAGTTCCGGCCGAAGGCCCATTTGGACGCGTCGCGACGCGTCC
Organism: Diaporthe batatas; assembly: GCF_019321695.1. NCBI lineage: Eukaryota > Fungi > Ascomycota > Sordariomycetes > Diaporthales > Diaporthaceae > Diaporthe > Diaporthe batatas. The sequence continues at coordinate 347,319 of NW_025408562.1, read as the reverse complement.
AAAGTTCCCACTCGTCAAGTCACTTGCTCTGGCCAGTCAATTACTCTCGGGCCAGAGGGGAGACAACGTTGCGGTGGAGAGTTAAGGATCGCAGATAGAGCAGCGGGGCTGACTTGCACAACTCGGGGTGGATCTTTTCGGACAAGACGTTGTATGCTATACTCGGTAGCGTGGGAGCGGCTATCGACTGACGACGTCGGTACTTGGCTACTGTGGTGCTAGGAAATTTACCCCAGTGTGGCCCCCACCACATTAGGACCCTTGTAGTGTACAAGTGGGGTTCGGGGTCGTAGGAAGGACAAGCTACCCCGCCTGGGGTCATCCCGTCGTCTCCGCCCGCACCAGCTCCCAGCCTCGCCCCGCCTCGCCTCAGTCATTGCCCGCCTCACGTTCCCGGTCTCGCTCCTGACAGAGCCCATGATGCAATGAGCGGCCTTCCAGTCCACCAGGGCAGTGATAAATGATGAGAACCAGACTGCAAGAACTCCTCGTGGGAAAAGAGAGAAACCCAGATCCAAGCGGAAAACCCCATTCACCGAACAGCCTATTCCTGAGTGCAGCACAGCTCGAAGAGACAACCCGCCCTCGACAAGACCATAGTACCAGCCCAAGGCGCCGAACCCACATATACCCATACCCCCCCCCGGACAAAGGCCCTGTCCGGGTCAATGAAAACTGCAATTGCTCCCGTCCTGCCATCCTGTAGTGCCCGCAACGGTCTCCTTGTCTGTGAATGTCACGACACAATGCATCCTGCCCGGTACAATCTTATGAGAACTGATCGGCGGTGGTCTTCATCTTTGGCTCCTGCGAGTCGTAAAACGACAGGAACTTCCAGTCCGGGCCCTTCCTAGCCACGTCCCAATAGCCATATGCGCCGGGCACAGGGGGGAGGTCTCGATTCGAGGTCGGTACCAGCTGTGGGGAGTCGTTTGCGTCGTTCTCGTAGTCATCATCTTCTTCGGGGTGCAGCGACTTCATCTTCCTAATATGGGTAACGTCCAGTGTCAGCCTTGCCACGGCGTTTGCTATGCGCAGTGCTGACATTGCCCACCTCAGGCCCTTCGTCCTTGGCGTTCTGGTCCCCTCCGTGTCGCCGTCGCCGTCGGTGTCACTATCGCTGTCGCTACGGTCCTCCGTCGGCCCACGCGGCCCGCCCTCCAGCATCTCCTGAACCCGTTGGCGCCTCGCCAGCTTGTGTCTCTGGTGTCGGCAGTAGGAGCAGTCGTTATTTCGGACGTCACCGGGGAAGCTCTGGCGTGCGGCCTCCTCGCGGGATAGTCTTGACTTGTTCGGGTCGTAGGCTGCGGGCAGGACTGGGTGCGAGCAAATGTGGAAGAGGTCGGTCCGGCAGACCGGGCACAGCGGCTTGTCGGTTATGGAAAGGTAACGCTTGATGCAGACGTTGCCAAAGACATGACCGCACGGGGTGATTGACCAGCCCTCCTTGATGCCATCCGGGGACTTGGTGCCCACGTCGACCTGGCAGATTGCACAGGACGGGTCGAACTCGTCATGATCAGGATGCTCGTCGTGGCGGGCGACGGAGGTCTTGACGGGCGACTTGAGCTTGACGGACCTCATGATGGCCCGGCTGAGAGGACCGAGGTTGGGATGACAGCAGGAGATGTAGTCGAGGAGGTCGGCAGTGGATGTAAACGACACCAGAGGGAAAACGAAGGGGTGTGTCAGCAGTGCGGCGGCCAGAGCCCAGCAGAAAGGCGAGGAGGGTGAGTTTGAGGTGTTGGTCTGAGTGAAAGGCAGTCGCAGCCTGCCCAACATGGATGCGACTTTGGGTATCGAGAAAGGAACGATAAGGCTTGAGAGCAAGAGGCGGATCCGGAGACGGAAGGGAAAAGCGCACAAGTCTGTGCAAATGACTAGTTATCGTCGAGTGATGCAGTTGTCACTCCAGCTAGGAGGGCGTGCCACACGGGCTGACGGGTCACAGGCCAACTTACTCTTGGAGGGTTGGGTGTGTGGGTGGAGAAGGGGTGCGGCAGACCAGGGAGAGAGATAACCTGGGCACGACTAGAGCGGGCAGGAAGGATAGCGTGCCCGAAGTGAGTTGGCCAGGCAGGACGGCAGCAAGGCAGGAGGGCAGGCAGGCAGGCAGGCAGGCAGGCAGATAGGCAGATGGCTGGGGAGTGGACGCAAGTGGGTTAAGCTCAAGCTTGGTTGGGGGACTTTGTATGCTGCTGGCCCGGCCTTTTGGCGGTTTCGTGCATGTGCATGTGCAGTCAGTTCGTGCGTGCGTTCGTATGTGCAGTAGTCGGTCGGTCTTATGGTGGGCTGGGATGGAGACGGGACGCGGGACGGGGGGACGATGGGCTGAGGATATGGGCCGAGCAGGTGGAGGGGCCGGGCCCTCGGACAGCACAGGGTGACGGCACAGGATGACGGCACAGGTACTCTGCACCCAGCAAAATGCAAGTCTCGATCAGGTCTCGTGCGTGGCTGACCCTCCAACCGAGCCGGCTTGGACGGATGACTGGCGAAACGACGTTTCGACCTGTGGCGCCGGCTGTGCGCCCACATGTGGGAATAAGCTTCACCTTAGTCGTCAAAGGCCGTACCGGGTGCCTGTCACGGTATTATCAGGTGCTCAGTGGTGACCAAAGTGTGCTGTGTACCTGCGAGCACGGCTGACCTAGGCTTGGATGGACCTTGGCGGCGGTGCGAAATGCAGTGAATCAATCCACAACACGTCAACGAGCTCACACATGTACAGTATTCCCGAAAGGTGAAAGAAAGGTGGCGGGGGTAGACGCACACAAGGCTGAACCGACTAATACATGTGTAGATAGATTGCCCGCCAACCCGCTTATTTTTATGCAAGTAAGTGGATAACCTTCATGTTGTAAGTGAAAGCGACCGGGGCAGGGGTTCTCTACCTGCATGTTTACTATACAGGATTTACCCTTACATTTTATTAACGCAAGTACAAGGTAAAACCCACAATATTACCCTACCTAACCAATTAGAACCTTTTAAATATCCTTTTATAATTAAATATATAATATTAAAGGCCTTAAAAGCTTAATATTATATATATTTAATAATTTATTAAGTAATTTACTTAAATAGGTAATAAGTATTCTAGTAATCTTTAAATTACCTAATATCCCTTAAAAACCTCTATTTAAAGGGTTAGAGTTTATAAACTAACTTAATTTATTAATTTAACTAATTATTAATCTTAAACTCTTAATTTATTAACTATTAATATTTAATTAATTATTAACTCTATTATTATTTTAAATTTCTATAATTTAATATAATAAATATATTAATTAATTTTAATTTACCTTATTTATACTCTTTTTTATTAATTATAATTATTAATATAAATTATTAATAAATATAATATTTTTATTTATTTTTTATATTTTATTACTTTTATTACTTTATAAATTTATAGCTTTTAAAATCTACTTTTATAAAGTTAAAGTTTATAACTTTAAGCTATTTAATTTAACCTATTAATTTATTTATTTATTATATTAAATCTATTAATTTATTAATTATAACTCTTAACTCTCTCTTAATATTATTATAATAATAATTTTATATTATTTAATTTAATAATTATATTATTTACTTTTAAATTATTTTATTTATATTTTTTTAATTTAAAAACTATTAATTAAAAAATAAATTATATTAAATATTTCCTTTTTTATTAATTTTAAATATTAATTAACTATTTTATAAACTACTTTAATAATTTATTATTATCTACTTATTACTAACTCTAATTATAAGGTTCCTTTAATCTATTAAACTATATAATAATTACTTCTATTTATTAAAAACTATTACTTATAAGTAAATAATATATTTATATTAATATAAATTATAATAGTAAGTATTATAAAACCTTATAAAAGGTTAAAAGAAATAAAGGAAAAATAAAAATACTCTTTTAATACTTTATAACTACTTAAAATTAATAATATTTTAACTTTATTACTATTAAACCTAATTTTCTAATTAAATATTTTAATATAAAATATTATATTAATAAACTTAATTTTATTACTTTTATATTAGTTAAAATTTCCTAAGGTTTATTAAAATATTACCCTTTTTTATTAAAAACTAATTATATTTAATTTAAAGATTTAAAATTTTAAATTAATAATCTACTTATTAGTATATTTTTATTTATAAATAGGTTATAATTTAATAATAATAATAAATACCTTTTCTACTTTATTTAAATACTTTTAATATATTAAATCCTTTAAACCCTTTAAACTTTAATTTATTATTTTTAATATTTTTACTTTAATTTAATAAACTATTATAATATATACCCTACCTTAACTTAACTTTATAGATCCCTCCTTTATAAACGTTATTTATTATAATATAGTTATCTTTCCTTCTTTATTTATTTTAAACTTTAACCTTTTTATACTTATAATAATAAAACCCTAAATAATATTAAACCTAATATTTACTTTAAAAATAATAATAATAATAGTATTAAAAATAGTTAAATAAAAGTAGTATAATAAAGTCTATCCTTTATTAATATTTACTTTATAATACCTTTAATTTATACTTATTAATTAATTATATTAATATAAAAACTTATATTAATATTTTAATTTTATTAAATCTTTTAAGCTTAATTATTTTTAACCCTTTTTTTTATATTTAAATTTAACTTACCTTATAAATACTTTAATATTATAAAGTCTTTAATAATCTAACTAATACTCCTATTTTTAATATTTTATAAAGCTTAATACCCTAACCTTCCCAACTTTTATAAACTAATTATTCTTAATAATAAAAATAATTAATACCTTTTTATTATATATATTTTTTATTAAATTAGGATTTTTAATTAATAACTCTATTATAATTAACTTTTAATATAATAAATATAATATACCTTTTACTTTATTTTACTATTTATATTAATATATTTAATTTAAACTTATAATTATAATTAATTAAAGAAAACTTTATATAAAAACTTTATATTAATTAAAAATAATATATTAAAACCTATACTTTATTATTTATATATTAATTTTAAAAATTATTATTATAACTAGCCTTATTATTTAATAAATTTAATATATATTAACTATATAACCTTTATCTTTATTTTAAAATTATTACTATATAATCCCTTTAAAGGTAATATTTTTCTCTTCTTTATTATTAATATATTATAAAAATAAAATATACTATTATATATATATAGTTATAATAAATATACTAAACTTATTATTATATATTTTATAAGTATTATATTTTATTATATTTATTAATAGATATTAATATATAATATAACTATTTTATATTCCTTTTCTAATTAAATATATTAAACCTAATTTAAATTTACCCTTTATTATTTTATTATTTACTTATTAATTAATTATATTAAATTTAAACTAATAAAATATAATTTAATAAGTTTAATATAAGATATTAATTTATTATTTTTATTTTAAATAAGAATATTAAAGAGTTTATTAATATTTAATTTAAATTAAATAATTAAATATTTTAAACCTATTTTATAAATAATAAGTAAAACTTTAGTTTAATTTAAAAGAAAATTAAGAGAAAATTAATTTAAAATATATTAAATTTATATATTACCCTATTTAAAAATTCTATAAATTCTATAACTTTTATAATTTAATAAGATAATACTTTAATATATATTTTAAAGTTAATAAAGATTTAATTTATAAAATATATAAAAATACCTATTTAATTATTTAACTACTCTACTTATTTAACTTTAACCTTATTAAATATATTTAAGTATAAATAAAGGTATAAATTAAATAAAATTATAAGAAATAACCTAAAGATAAAAATTTATATATAGCTATTTTATAAGTATAAAAAGCTATTTTTCCTAATATACTTTAAAAACTTACTATAAGTATACTAAAAAAAATAGTAATAATAATTATAATTAAAGAAGGTTATATTAAAATATAATACTATAATTAACTACTTTTAAATATACTATATTCTCACCTATTTATAAGTCTATTTATTATATATATACACTAATTACTAAAACTTACAAACTTATGCAATTTATTAGATTTTAGTCTAGGGGCCCCTCTCAAAGCCCTTAAAAGTCACTATTTAACCTTATTACAGGCAAAACCCTGTATGTTTGTATCCAGCCCCTGCTCCCCTTACCTTACATTATTTCGGTGCCAACCACTTTACCGGGTATTGTACATGTTGATCAGAAGAACGACCATACAAATCTTTCTCCGGTTGGAACATAGTCTTGGGGGAAACAAAAAGAAGGCACGCGTTGGTGCATCCAACCGTTGGTCTCATTTGTATTGCAATCACTCAATGTGCCGGGGCCACTTGCTGCTGGCCTTTGATGTTCCATACCTGAAGCCCGGCCTCACTTATCAAATGGTCATTTTCTCAACGGAGCCATGGTCATGGTTGCCTCACCGCCGTCCCTGGAGAGACATGTGAGGCCCACCCTCTTTGTTCAGTTGAAACATGTGCAGCCATCCACAGCACCGCCTTGGACAGGTCACAATGTTGTAGGCCTATTGCGCGGCCGTGGATCTTCAGGCTTCCACCGGGATGTCGGGCTTCCGCTTCCTCGCCTCAATCATTTGCCGCCCCGTGGATAGTAGCCTGAGGGCCTGGGCTTGAGGTTAAGCTAGGCTGTACGGGCCATTCGTGGGACAGTGTAATATGGCTGCTAGCACCAGTGATGGCCATGCATTGATCGCGGGACCCTACTCCGTCAAACTGTGGCGCAAAAATACGTTCATATGCAGGTAAAGGACATTAGTTGGGTATCGCTCAATTATCGCTTCATGTAGAATGCCCCGGTCTGGGCTATCGCGATCTCGTGGTATGGTCGATTTCCTCGTCGCTGTCATCCCTGAATCCCTCCTCCAGGCTGTTACGCGTTTAGCAGTTGGTCCCCAGGGTTCGACCAAGTGGCACACTTACTCCCGACTCAACCTCCGCTCTAAATCCGGCCTGCCACTGCTCCTGGTTCTCCTGGCCTCTCTTTCCAGGCGATTCCTGACGTCCTCATCCTCGGGTACCTCGTCTAGCTCCTCGCCCTCGTCCGAGTCATATCCGTTGTCGGAACCCGGGCCTCCGGCTATGACCAGCCGGTCTTGCAGCCTCTCCCGCCAGGTGGATGGTACGAGCCACCGTGCAATTTGATCCTGTACCCTGGCCCGGAAGGACTGGGTCCCATTGGAGATGGTGTCGAGTGGAAGGTAGGCGCCGTATCGGCTATTACGAGTACGCTGCCATAGGGGGTAGATGATGTACGTGGCGAGGAGGAAGACGATGAGGGCTATTATTGCCGGGACGACGAGAGTCTGTCGGCCGGAAGGCCAGTCCTGTTAGCTGTGGGTCTGGTTGCATAATAAAGGGGCATCGCAAGAGAGAGAAGTAGCGAGCTTGCCTTTGCTGTGGAGATGGTAGAGCCCATGCTGGAATTGTCGGACTTGATTTGTCGCGCCCTGATAATATGCTAGAATAGCTGCTTCGTAGCGATTTCCACCGGGACGGATGGACGAGAAGATGATGACGTTGCAAATGGCCGGTCGAGAATCGGTGGACGGGTAGTCTCGACTGGTTCTATGGCGACATCCGGGACCGGACTGCGTGTTTCTTGACAGGACTCTACACGGGTAGAACGGTTCCTGATCTGATTGGAACGAATCTGCCCTCGGAGTCCAGTAGCAACTGGGCGTAGACCCGAAGTTGATGCCCCGTGGTAAGAAGCGGGCGGCTCGGAGATGATCGTCGTCGGCCACACTGGCAATGTGTTTCCGATGTCTTACCCGGGCGACCAAGGGTCCAGGAGCACTTTAAGCATTGAAGGGTTAGGGTAAACGTACTGCGAGTCTGCAACCGACTGACTGGGCAAGGCATGTGATCGCATGTATTATTACCATAACCACTACACTTTATGAAACCTGGCTTATCTTATGAAATTCGATTCTATGAGAGGTTATCCTATCGGTCGGTATTTCATAGGAGGCAGCCCTCCAGTAGGTTATCTATATGTAAGAGCAGGGCGATGGATGCTGTAGCTCAAAGCGGACAGACACCTGAGCATAACCCGCAAGCCGAGAATGTATGTCATATTGTGGAAACACCAAGCTTGTCAAATGGTGCCTTGGAGTCAATGCTTCCTCTTCCCGCCGCCTTACCCAGCCTGGCCGGCTCCGCGTCCCCAGCTTCATCAAGGGCACGGGGATGTCACATCATGCCGGGCCGGGCTGGGCTGGGCTATGCTCCACGTGGACCCAGTTCGAATCTGCAATGTCTCGAAGCCTTCTCGGTGCTCACAGGGTCGAATATGCAGTGCGGCTGCTACTCCGCACCTGCCAGGCTACTAGGTGAAGAAGAGCATGGCGGCATCTGATGGTGCTGGTTGAAACCAGATTGGTTTCAGGGGCACAACCAAACAATTCGGAGTGGGTTGCATTTGCAGGTCGCATGCCCAAGTACTAGACAATAACGTGGGCGCGCAGGTCATAAGTGGCTATAGTTAGATAGCTAGCTGCGAACAGAAACGGAAATGAGGACGACGGGGATTTGGACTTGGGCCTGGATGGAGATGGAGACTGCTGTACGAGTTCATCTCCGCACCCAGCTGACTCGACCTCAGTGCTCGTTCACACCTTGTCGTGGCCTACGGAGTACGGACGGTCTACGGACGGTCTACATAGTACAGTACTGCTGCTGTGCTCGGCGGGCAGGGGGATATCATTCGTTCGTGGCGTACAGAACTGCCCAGGGACTGGATATGCATGCAGCAGGCATGTGGACTGGACCTAGCTGCCTAGGCGCCACCACAAGCCAGACGAGTGTCGATCCTGTAGGACCTTGCCGTATCAGTCCTTGACTCCTTGCATGTGGTTGATGCTAGGCAAAAAGGGTCGTATTTGCGCAGGTGGGCCTCCAATTTGGGAAATTAATCCATTGTCTGGCAGCCGGTCTGGTTGGGCCTCTCTGCCTCTGCGGCTCCAGTCAAGAGCAAACGTTACCACAGCCATGGCCAGTCACAGCCAGCCGTAGCCAGCCAAAGCCCTCCAGCCAGGCCACCTGCCCACCCAGGCGTCCAGGCACACACACCCAGACACCCAAAGCCAACAGACCGGGGCAGCAGTCCAGACCGAACCTGGCTCGTGTGTGTGTGTCCCTTGTTCTTCGGCACGCACGCACGCACTCGCCCACACGCAACCGACGCAGGGGCTCGGGAGGACCACAAGCTGGGCGGCAGCTGGGCACGCACGCACGAACCACCCACCCACCCTTGGACTGAACCCGACCCGTCGGCCATCATCTCGCGAAACCTAAACCAAACCCCCAAGGCTTCGTTCGAGATTCCCGCAACGTCGTGCCTCTGTTTCTGTTTTCTCTTGCTCCCTGTCCCAACCCTCCCGTCCACACCAGCGCCCGCACTCGACCCATCCCGTCCAGAGTACGGATGATGCTGGGCACCTAGTCTGCTCAGTGCTGGCTTTCCGGGTTTGCGGTGCATGCTAAAACAGCTCTGATTATGCGCCTGCGGTCCCTCCTTGCCAATACCATCCCGCCCTCCACTCCACGCCGGGTCCCCCATCCGATTCGAATCGGCGGGTACAATGCGATCGGCCTCGAGCTCTGAGACTGACACAGAGACACACGCCGCTACCGCCGACTCCCACAACCCTGCTCGCCCTGTTCGCAACACCCCTCCAACAGTTTGCGACTCTCCGTCACCACCACCGCCCTTTCTCTCCCTCCAACCACCGACTGACCCCCCAGACCCGTCTGCAGACCCGTCTGCCCTTTGATCTGCTCTCCCAGCGGCACACGCAGCACACCACAAAGGACTGAGCACCCGGGCTCCACTACCGCCAGGAGGCTCGTCCTCGCGCGACCACCACCATGGCCTCGTTATTTTCTAGGGGGAAGCACAAGGCCGACAAGAGAGCCACAAGTGACGAGGGTCGCAACTTGGCCGTGAACCAGCAGATCGACGCCGGCAGCTCATCGGGCTCGCGGTCCTCGCGCCACAACCGGGACTCCTCGGTCGTGTCCGTCGACCGTCCCAACTCAGCCGAGGGAGGCGGCATCAACGAGGTGGCAGGCGTCTTCTCCACGATACCGTATGACAGTACCGCAAATGGCCGTCGCTCCCCCGCCCCGGTCGATTATCTGCCCAAGCCTGACCAGATGCCCGTCCGCAGAGAACCGTTGCCCCATCAGCTGAACAAGGCCACTGCCGACTTTCACCAGTATCCTAGTTTCGATCCATCCTCCCTCCCAAACCATGCAAGTACCCACCTCTCCGGGCCCCGGCCCCCTCCCGGGAGGGCCTCGAATATCACAATGGCTTCGACCGGCCGCCAGACCCAGTACCAGCAATGGGGCCCCACCACCCGGGAGAGCTCCCATCCAGCAGGATCCCATGGTTCCAAGTACACCTCGTACGCAACCTCCGCGGGCAGGACTTCGACAGACCAATCTAGCATATTTTCAGGTAACGGAGGCTCCCATGAATACGCGCGCATGTCCGGTCGCTCATCCAGAACAGCACTCCCTAGTGCCTCCTCTCAGAGTAGCTACGCCTCGAACCTCTCCACCCGGGATTCCCACCGCCTGACCAAGTTTCCAGGAGGCCTTTCACCCACGAGCCCCGGCGATGCATTCTACTTTCCCAAGCCCGAAGACCGGTTGATCGACGACATGTTCCTCCAGCTGATGCAGAAACGTGGTTGGCACAACCTTCCGGAACAGGCCCAGCGCCAGATGCTCGCATATCCCTCCGCAAAGAAATGGACACTTATTTACCAGGATAGGCTCACCGAATGGCAAGGCGAACAGAAGCGACGAACCACCGCGAAACCCGGGCAATACCAAACTTTCGATGTCGCCGCATCGGCTGCCGAGGAGGGAAGTCCTGAATGGTACGTTAGGAAGGTCATGGACAATAGCCTCGACACCAAGGGGCTCGGAAGCCTGGAAGTCAACTTGAGAACACAGCAGATCGGCTGGGTCAAGCGTTTTATTGAGTGTCAAGGACAAGTCGCCCTCACCAACGTTCTTATGAAGCTCAATCGAAAACAGGCAGTTGGGCCAGCGGCGCCCGAGACCAAGAACGACACCAAGAACCTCGACCGCGAGTATGATATCGTAAAATGTTTAAAGGCATTGATGAACAACAAGTTCGGCGCCGACGACGCGTTGGCGCATCAGCAAGTTATGGTGGCCTTGAGCACATGCCTCATCTCGCCACGACTGAGCACGCGCAAGCTTGTCAGCGAGGTTTTGACCTTCTTGTGTCACTGGGGTGATGGCGAGGGCCATGTCAAGGTTATCCAGGCCATGGACGTGGTCAAGAACCAACAGAATGAGAATGGGCGATTCGACGCCTGGATGCGGCTGGTCGAGGTTACCGTCGACGGCCGAGGCAAGATGGGTAGCCTGGTTGGTGCGAGCGAGGAGGTTCGAAGCGGTGGTATCGGCATGGAGAACCTGCTGATGGAATACGCCGTTGCAACACTCATCCTCGTCAACATGATCATCGATGCCCCTGAAAATGACTTGCAGTTGCGGATGCATATCCGGGCCCAATTCGGGGCTTGCGGTATCAAGCGCATCCTCACCAAGATGGAGTCGTTCCAGTACGACCTCATTGACAAGCAGATCGAACGGTACCGCAGCAATGAAGCCATCGACTATGAGGACATGCTTGAGAGAGAGAATAGCAGCATCAAGGATAGTATCGAAGGCGAGGTTAAGGACCTCAACGATCCTGTTCAAATTGCGGATGCAATCCAATCGAGGCTACAGGGAACCAAGACGCAAGACTACTTCATCTCAGCTCTGCAACATCTGCTTCTCATAAGAGAGGGCGATGGCGAGGAGAGATTGAGGATGTTCCAGCTGGTTGACTCGATGCTCAGCTATGTGGCCATGGACCGGCGGTTGCCGGATATGGACCTCAAACAGAGTCTGAACTTCACCGTCCAGAGCCTGTTGGACAAGCTACACACGGATTCGGAGGCTCGTCAAGCTCTTGACGAGGCCCTTGAGGGCCGGCAGATAGCGGAGGCTGCCATGGCCGAGAGGGATGAGATGAAGGCGCAGCTGGAGCTAGGCGCTGATGGGCTCGTCGCAAAACTTCAGAAGCAACTGGATGAGCAATCCCGGTTCATTGAGGCACAGAGGAGGCAAGCCGACACGCTGAAATCCGAGCTCGAAAACATCCAAAACCTGCGGGCAAAGGAGGCCCAACGGTACGAGCTCGAGACGCGAGAACTTTACCTCATGCTCCGAGACGCCCAAGATGTAGCAGCCTCAAATGCTGCTAAGGGTGGCACTAACGGAACCGAGGATCCAGCCCGTATGCAGGGCATTCTTGACCGCGAGAGGCTCATGGACCGCCTGGCCATGCAAATTGAGCGGCAGAAGACCCAATACAAGCTGGAAGGCAGGAAATGGGGCGAGGATGCTGGCCCATCGGACCGCTTGCGTGCGTTGCGTGAGGAGATGGAGGGCTATGGCCCGGCAACAGGTCTTGCACCACCTGGCCCCAACGATTTTACCTACAGCGTGCTCGGTAGCGTAAACCACCGCAACACTAGGATGAATCGTAGGCGCGGATCTCAGGACGGCTTTGGAGACGAGGAGGCCGAGGGTGAAGAAGGAGAAGTCATCTACGAGAAGCCCCAGATTGTCGAATACCGCCGGCCACGCCTTGATCCCAAGCAGGCTAGCGGCCTCATGGGTGAAATCAAGGGCACGGTCAAGCGATACGATGGCAGCGACTCCGAGGGTGAAGATGCGACCACTGGCCCGTCTCACCCGAGTCTGGAGACCCAGTCACCCATCACGCCCAGCGAAGACACACCCAAGATCCAGATCACCGGGGAGAATGGAGCTCCTCCACCACCCCCGCCACCGCCGCCTCCTCCCATGCCTGGTCAGATCCCAGGTGCCGCTCCCCCGCCTCCGCCGCCGCCTCCGCCACCGCCTATGCCAGGACAACTTCCTGGTGCCGGCCCTCCGCCGCCGCCTCCTCCACCCCCTATGCCAGGAAGCGGTGGGCCTCCACCCCCACCTCCACCGCCTCCCCCTGGCATGCCCCGAATGCCAGGTGCCCCGCCTCCACCACCCATGCCTGGTGCTGGTGCTCATGGTCACTACTTGCCTCAGTCACCTGGGTTACCAGTGTCAAATGGTCTTGGCCTTCCTGTCGTGCGGCCGAAGAAGAAGCTCAAGGCTCTCCATTGGGACAAGGTCGACGAGGCATCTTCTACTCACTGGGCTGCTCACGCTCCTACGGCAGAGGAAAGAGAGGAGAAGTACATCGAGCTCAGCAAGAAGGGTATCTTGGACGAAGTCGAGAAGCTGTTCATGGCGAAAGAAGCCAAACGGATTGGTGGAGCCGGTGCTAAGAAGGATGACAAGAAGCAGCTTATCTCTAATGATCTGCGAAAAGCATTCGGTAAGTTATCCCCGCGCCGGCCTGGCTCAGTTAGGACGCAATACTTACAAGTCACTAGAAATCGCTCTTTCCAAGTTTTCTCAGTACTCTGTTGAGAAGGTTGTGCAGATGATCATCCACTGTGACACTGCTGTGCTTGACAACCCTGTTGTCATGGACTTCCTGCAGAAGGATGACTTGTGCAACATTCCAGAGAATACTGCAAAGGTCATGGCGCCATACAGCAAAGACTGGACAGGGCCAGACGCCACGTCAGTTGCTCGTGAGCAAGATCCGGCTGAACTTACGAGGCAAGATCAGATCTACTTGCAAACCGCATTCGAGCTCCACTACTATTGGAAGAGCAGGATGCGAGCTCTGGCTTTGACCAGGAGTTATGAAGGTGATTACGACGAGATCACTGAGAAGATGCGCCAGATCGTCGAAGTGTCCGAATCCCTCAGGGACTCGGTCTCCTTGATGAATGTCCTTGGCCTGATTCTCGATATCGGCAACTACATGAACGATGCGAACAAGCAGGCTCGGGGTTTCAAGCTCAGCTCCCTCTCCCGTCTCGCCATGGTCAAGGACGACAAGAACCAATCCACGCTTGCCGACCTCGTCGAACGAATTGTCCGGCAGCAGTACCCCGAATGGGACACATTCGTCAATGACATACAGGGCGTCATGACGGCCCAAAAGATCAACATCGAACAGCTGCAAGCAGATGCTAAGAGGTACATTGACAATGTTCGGAACGTCCAAATGTCCCTCGACAGCGGCAACCTGTCCGACCCCAAGAAATTCCACCCACAAGACCGCGTGTCCCAGGTTGTGCAGCGCTGCATGAAGGAAGCTAGACGCAAGGCCGAGCAGATGCAGCTGTACCTGGAGGAGATGTCGCGGACCTACGATGAAATCATGGCGTTCTACGGCGAGGACCCGACAGATGACAACGCCCGGCGAGACTTCTTTGCGAAGCTGGCACTCTTCATCTCGGAATGGAAGAAATCGCGGGACAAGAACGTCACTTTTGAGGAGACGAGACGCCGCAATGAGGAGTCGATGCGTCGCAAGAACGCAGCACTAAATGTCCGCGCAGACCGACTCGCAGACGGCGGACCCGTCAGTCCTAGCAGTGCCGGAGCGATGGATAGCCTTCTCGAGAAACTGCGCGCGGCGGCGCCACAGACGCGAGACCAGAGAGACCGCAGGAGGCGTGCGAGACTCAAGGACAGACACCAGGTGCGTGTTGCCTCGGGACAGAAGATCCCGGAGATCAACGAGATTCCCGACTTGGACACCGGTCTCCCGAGTGCCAAGAGCGTCGACAGCCACGCCACGGACGACACGGCAGCCACCAGCAGCGTGGGCGGCAACCTGCTGTCGCCCACGTCGGTCACCTCGCCACAGGAAGGAGAGGACGACATCGCGCAGCGAGCAGCCATGCTCCTGCAAGGCATGAGAGATGGCGACGAGGGCGAGGGTGACGAGGATAGGAGGGAGGCGCTGAAGCAGGCCAGGCGGAGGACGGCCCAGGACGAGAGGAACTCGAGGAGGCGGAGGAGGGAGAAGACGAGCAGCTCGCAGCCGCCACCGAAGCCGGCGAACGGGACAGCGGAGGGCGAGGCCGAGGGCAACGCGGCCGAGGGCGAGCCGGCACAGGGGGACAGGGACGAGGCCGGCAGCACAGCAGCGCACAACGGGGAGCCCGCAGCTGCGGCTGAGGAAGAGGGAGACGTGCCGACGCCGAAGCCAGAGGAGGAGGCGGTGCCGGCGTGAGGGGGCGGTGTCCCTGATGTCGTCTGCTGTTGCCCCTATGACAAGGTTTCCCCCGGCTGTAATAAGTGAGTGCTCGCGTTTCAGGCTTTCGAGATGAGGGGAGGCGGGTCGCACCACGCTGAATGGAAAGGATCCAGTCAGGCAGGTTGTCGCCTCAGCTGTCCATATCTGCCTGCCTACGTATACGTATGTAGCAGGTGTATATATCCATATATATCCATATAATGTTTACCCAAGGCATGTTGGGAGGAGCGCATGATGTGGCCTTCCCTGCTGTGCTTGCTGTCTGCCCCGTAGGAGAGATGAAGCGATGTCCACAGGCTTGGGGCTTATTGGTCTGGTCCCTTTCTGTTTGATGTTTTGGCGCCCCGTGCTGTAGCAAACCAGGAGGTGGATTTCAGGTTGAGAGGGCGTTGGGATACCTAGACGAGACAGAATGGAATTTCTGGGAGAGGTGGAGGTCATGCTGATGTACATGGGATGTAATGTGAGGTCGTTGTTGTTTGGTTCTCATGGATTCAGGGGTGGCATTGTGTTTCTCATGAAGCCTTGCATATTCCCAGCACTGAAACGACCTCAAGCCGCAGCTGAGTTGACGTGGATGAGAGTGCCCAAAGGGTGATGTCCAGTAGGAGAGAGCCCTATAGAAGGCTTTTCTGTAGGACTATGGAGACAGACCCCGTGGTCGCAATTAGTAAAATTTTCCTAACCCACATGGATGTCACCTCGTTGTGCCCAAATAATGCGTCGCCAGACCATAGTATCTAGGACCTCTGTAGACGACTGCAAAACTTGGGGAAGGTGATTTTGTAACTCGAGTCCCAAGCTGGACAACCCGCTACCAGAAGATAAGCCATGTAATAATGCTGAACCAACAACTGACTCTTTTCCTTCACCAAAGACAACGGAAACGATGCCATTCTCTCGAATAAGCGGTAACAAGCTGGAGCAAGATTGCAATCAATGCGACCAGAATGCGTAGTGTGAAGAAGATTCCTATGTCTCAGGCCAAAGAATTCTTTACAAAAGTTAAGAGATTACCACTTAGAAGATGCTTGCAAGAACGAATCCAAACATTAAATCGTGCAGGCCCTGGCCGCATGAAACGTTATCATGTCTACCCGCATAACCCAAAATTCAGCACAAATAGGGGAGTGTCTCGAGGTCACACCAATCATAGCCGCATGGCAATGCGAGAACTCCAAACTGTCTCCACCAAGCGTACTCACGAACCTATCTCCCATGGATCCTAGTCTCATGGGCCGATGAGATTCGCGGTGAGATCGTTGTTGAAGGGGCACCTGGCACCGTCGATCGGGCGGGCAACAGGAAGGATGCCCTGATATACGAACGAGGCAGCGACCGTCGACGCCGGGTCGAGGGGGAACCGCCACGTCTGGCCGGTGTTGGACTCGGTGGCGTAGATGTTGCCGTCGTTGGCGGTGTAGACGGCGCCCCAGTCGGCCAGGCCCCCGAGCAGGCCGCCGGCGACGTTGAAGAAGGTGCGGACCTCCACCCAGGCGAGCGCGATGGTGTCGAAGTAGACCAGGTGGGTGTTGTAGGTCACGAGGAGGCCGAGGATGACGACCTCCTGGCCGAGCGCGTAGAGCCTGTTGGGATACTGGGGCACCCAGGCCCAGTCGCCCACGTTCCATCTCTTGTTGGCCGCGGCCCCGTAGCCGACGACCTGCCCGTATGTGGCGCTGGTTGCGTCCAAGTTGACCCGCACCCAGCCGCTGCCGCCGCCGTGGCCCAGCCAGTATTGCTGGGCACCGTCGATGTCGCCGATCAGGAGCAGTTCTGTGGTCACGCTCGCTGGGATCTGGAACGTGGGTCCTGCGAACTCGTATAATCCACCAGCGCCTATCCGCACAATAGCTTGCGGGCTCAGGCTGAAAGCGACTCCATATAGGTAGTTTTGCCCCGAGTGGTATCCTATGGCATTGATCGGTGGGGCAAATAGACCGGTTATCGTGTCCACCAGACTCCTTAGGAGGCCGAAGAGACCGCCACCGATGTTCAGAGTGTAAAGATCTCTGCCAACGATTTGGTACGATGGCCCAACGCAGGTGAGAGGTATCAAGGGCGAGATGAAAGGGGTCGGGCTTGATCTGAGGCATATGTTAGCGAGTGTCACGGAGACCGGAATTAGTTTCAGACGTACGACGCAGAAGAGATTGAAGATGATCCCGTCGACCCGCTCGATGAGGCACCTCCATTGCTGGTCGTCGGCGTGAGCCCAGGTGAGGATGAAGTCGCCGACGTGGAGGACAGGCTGCTGCTATTATCGCCACCGCCGTTATCTCCATTGCTGGTCGTTGGCGTGAGGCTAGTTGAGGATGAAGTCGCCGACGTGGAAGACAGGCTGCTGCTGCTATTATCGCCACCATTGCCGTCACCTCCATTGCTGGGTGTTGGCGTGAGCCCAGTTGTTGGGGATGAAGTCGCCGATGTGGAAGACAGGCCGCTGCTGCTATTATCGCCACCGCCGTTATCTCCATTGCTGGTCGTCGGCGTGAGCCCAGTTGGTGGGGATGAAGTCGCCGATGTGGAAGACAGGCTGCTACCGCCATCACCACCACCACCACCGTTACCTCCACCGCCTCCAGCAGATGTTGTTGTAGTCCCGTCGCTGCTTGGGTTTGGAAAGGGTGGTAATTGTGAACTGCTGCCTCCGCTGCCATCTCCACCACTTCCAACAGATGTCGTTAGCGTGAGCCCAGTTGAGGATGAAGTCGCCGACGTGGAAGACAGGCTACTGCTGCCACCACCGCCGCCGCCGCCACCGTTACCTCCACCACCTTCAGTAGATGTTGTTACAGTCCCGTCGCTGCTTGGGCTTGGAACGGGTGGCACTTCCGAACTACTCCCCCCGCTGCCACCTCCACCACCTCCAGCAGATGTTGTTGTAGTCCCGTCGCTGCTTAGGCTTGGAACGGGTGGTACTTGTGAACTGCTACCCCCGCTGCCACCTCCACCTCCAGCAGATGTCGGTATAGTTCCGTCGCTGCTTGAGCTTGGAACGGGCGGTACTTGCGAACTGCTGCCCCCACTGCCACCTCCAGCAGACGTTGGTACAGTTCCGTCGTTACTCGGGCTTGAAACGGGTGGTACCTGCGAACTGCTACCCAGGCCACCTCCGCCACCTCCAGCAGATGTTGGAACAGTTCCGTCGTTACTTGGGGTGGTTGGAACAGGGGGCACCTGCGAGCTGCTAGATGTTGGTGTAGTTCCGTCGTTACTTGGGTTTGGAACGGGTGGCAGCTGTGAACTGCTGCCCCCGCCATCTCCACTACCTCCACTAGATGTTGGTGTAGTTCCATCGTTACTTGGGTTTGGGACGGATGGTATTTCCGAACTGCTGGCCCCGCCACCTCCGCCACCTCCACTAGATGTTGGTGTAGTTCCGTCGTTACTTGGGTTTGGGACGGGTGGCAGCTGTGAACTACTGGCCCCGCCGCCTCCGCCACCTCCACCTCCTCCACTAGATGTTGGTGTAGTTCCGTTATTACTTGGGCTTGGGATGGGTGGTATTTCCGAACTGCTGCCCCCGCCCCCGCCGCCACCATTACCACCACCAGTGGTTGATGGTGATCCACTGCTGCTGGGATTTGGTACGGGAGGTTGTCCCGTGCTCGAGCTATCGCCACTGGGGTTTGGAGTAGGCGGTATTGGAGGGTTGTTGGTTGGAGAGCCGTTGCCATTGCTGGTGAGTTGTCCCGTACTCGAGCCATCGCCACTGGGGTTTGGAGTAGGCGGTATTGGAGGGTTGTTGGTTGGAGAGCCGTTGCCATTGTTGGCGGGTGTTGTGGGAATGAGGTTGCCGCTTGTGGTAGCTGGGCCAGGGCCAGGGGTAGGAGGAACGATAGGGCCGAGAATAATGATGTAGAGCTGTACGGTGACGCTCACACTCCCGTAGACCAGCCTCGCCTCTCCTGCCTGGGTAGTAGTTGTCAGAGTGGCAAGGATGGTAATGGGGTAGCTTGGGTAGTCCGGTGGAACAATGCCAATGATTTGTCTGGTTGATGTATTCAAGTCGACGTTGAGAAAGGGCGTGTCGGGGCTCGTTGTGAGTCTATTCACGGTATCTGTGGGAAGCTGCAGATACTTAACCAGGTCTATAGCGAAGGGGCTGCCGACATATATCGTCTCCCTTGGCAACGGTCTAGGAGAGACGGATGAGCTTGGTGAAGGACCAGTCGGTGTTGGATTCGGCCCTGTGCCAATTGTAATATTGAGTTGGATCACGAAGGAGTAAGTGAACCTAGTAACTGGGTTGGTTACTCGTACGAAGATCTGAATGATGCCTGCGGGTTGGTTGGACGGTACGATGCCGTAGAAGGACTTGGTAACTGGATCATAGAATATCCAGCTCACCGGTGGGTTCGTCGTGAAGGCCACGACCTGGTCGCCTAGACTGCTGAAGAACGAGGAAATGCTGACGCTGAATGAAGATCCGGGAGCAACAGACACTGTCGTTACGATTGGGCCCGCCCCAGGAATCGTTGACGAACCGGGAGGGCCAGGGGGCCCAGGAGGTCCGGGAGGTCCGGGAGGACCTTGGGGCCCAGCTGGCCCTTGCCCATATGGACCAAGAGGAACTGGAGTTATGCCCGGCGCGGCAAGATATTCTGTCGTGTATGTGAAGCAGATCGATGCCGCCCCACCGTACAGATCCCGCTCGTCGACGGCGGCCAGGTTCCCAACATCAACCGCAGCAAAGTCTTTTTGTCTCCGACGAAGGGGTTCGGCTGCAAGGGGGGACGCAAGAGCTAGCAACCCAAGAGTGAGCCATGCGCGGATTGTTGGCGCCATCTTCTTGCTCGAGTACAAGGGCAAGGAAATAATGCAAGGCAGAAGAAGGTCGTGCTGAGGTTAGCAGATGAACGGAGGACTGGCCGGTGGCCACCCACCAGATATATATTCCGACCAAGGCTGATACGATTCATATTCTAATGGATCTGGGACGCGTTTTCGTCTGCGAGCGAAACAGGAATGGGAAAGATTCGCGTTTCGTGTTCCAGCATTGGGAACCCATTGAGCAGCATCGACAGTGAGGCTAAGCAGTACCATTGGCATTCCGACTCGTAAAAGGCACTTAAACTCAACCCCGCGACGCGACCACGCGACTTGATCTGATCGGCGGGGATATATAGTGCTGGAGATCTCGCCTCCAGATACACCAATATAGTTCGTCATTCGGGTAGAGCTCCAGGGCTTCAACGGTTGACTCAGCCAAGAACCACAGCGCCACGGAGCGGCTAAGGCCGGTACCTGAGACACCGCCAACGATGAAGCCACAACGGTGACAGGCTGACAGGCTGATTCCAGCAGGATGAGGCTGGAATGCTGCTCAGATTGCTCCAAAGGAAGTTCCCATATCTGGAGGACGGAACCGATCGTTAGCAACAGCCAGCACCTACCGCCCGGTTAGAATGTAAACTATGCTTGTTTGGACGCGTCAAGAGAATAACACGACGTGGATACTGGCCACATGCGCCACCCTCATCTTACCTTTCTATTTAACTCGTTTCTCCCGGATTCATCTTCCTCTAGCGAAGACGAAACCAGGCGATCGCTTCGGTAATACTCGACAGTCGCTTTTTATCACACTCTTTTTCTGAAGCCAACGCCCCTTTGGGTCAGCACTAAGACGCTTCCTCGTCTTGTCTCCCAGTCCACTCTTTCATTAGGCCCTCTTGTTCCTGAAGCGACACAGCGACGATCAAACTGGAGAAAATGAGCACCAACGTCCGTTCCCTTTCCGCCTTCATGGCGGCGGTCATGCTGGCCCCCATCGCAGCGGCGGAATACTGCCCACTTGAGGTCCGCACCGCGACAGTCACCGCTTGCTTTACCAACAAAGGGGCTGCGGTCAAGCCCACCTGCGATGTTGCCTGCCCGACCCCTGTTGCAAAGCCCAAGGAAGATGGCCCCGTCAAGGTGTTCGTGCAGGCGCCCAAGTGTGACAGCTGCGGCTGTGACACATGTGCCCACACAAACATCTACACCACGACCTACGACGTCTTCTGCCCGACCGGTCTCTCCAAGCAAGAATACGTCGTCACCGAGGTTTATGCCGGCATGTCTGCGAAGCCCAGCGTGACTGAGGCCCCTCAGGTCCCCTTCGGTTTCGCCGTCGGCGTGCAGACCTGCCACGAGTGCGGCGAGAAGCCCGTCATTGCCACTCTCACCTACCCCGCCGAGGGCTGCCCTTACATGAAGGGTATGTCCGAGCCCATGGGTGCACCCAAAGGTTCGCCGGCATACGCCGTTTGTATCGACAGCCCCGCTGGACCCGGACAGCCTATTCTTCCCGGTCCCCCAGGCTCCCCTGGCGGAGGCCCCGGCGCCGGCCCCAACAATATCCCAGGTACTGCCCCGGGCGGCGCACCTCACCCTGACGTCGGCCCACAGCCTGGTGGTGGTCAGCCCGGAGCTCAGCCCGGTGCTCCCGGTGCCCCAGGTGCCCCAGGCGCCCCGCCTGCTGGAGGCGCTGCTCCGGCTGGAGGCGCTCCCCCTGCTGGAGGCGCCCCTCCTGCTGGAGGTGCCGCTCCTGCTGCTCCTGCCGCTCCTGCTGCTCCTGCTGGAGGTGCTGCCCCGGCGGGCGGAGCTGCCCCGGCTGGAGGTGCTGCCCCGGCTGGTGGAGCTGCCCCTGCTGGCGGCGCCGCCCCTGCTCCTGCGCCGCCGGCCAACGAGAACGACGTATCACCGGCGCCGCCGCCGCATGGTAAGTCATCAAGCGTGCCCTTCTTAACAGTGGCGAAGCTAACAGTGTTCTGCAAACTCAGATGGCGCAGCTCCTCCTCCTTCTGAGCCAACAGGCTCGTCAGGCATGGTGCAGGTTGCCGCGGCACACCCCGCCTTCGTCCCAATAACCATGGGCAGTGTCCTGGGTTTCTTGCTTTCCTTCGTAGCGGCTCTATGACAGGCGGCCAGCCTCTAATACTGAGATTTATAATGAGTAATGTTTCTTCGTGATGGGCGATTAGAGAAAGGGAGCGGACAGCCCAGCCTGGGCTGGAATACAATTACCTGGGAATGTTAATGCATACGTCTTGCTGCTTTAAAGGGTTTCATTTTGTATAAAGTTGCTTTTCATCAATCAACAGGATCTGCCGTCGCTTGCAAAGTCGGCCGCATATCCTCTTTCATCCATGACCTGAATGAACCTTGGAAGCCCATGATCTTGGTATCAGACTCCAGTGACTTGTTGCTTTGGGCAGGAAACCAACCACGGCTCCTTTGGTTTGTAACGTGGAACGGTCCGAATCCTTCAAGCGATCACAGGACCAGCCATCCAAGCTCCTTGCCGATGTAAGACGACCTCGTCAGGAGCCTAGTGGTAGAGCACTGGACTCGTATGGGAAATTTAAGCAACCACAGGTGGGTCGTCTTACAGGAGGTTCTCGCCGACCTTTTCGCCAGGAAGCGCAAGCTTGAGGGCCTGGTTGAAGTCTCTGGCCATCTGTGTTGAAGTGATCGAGACGGATATTCGAAAAGACATCAAGCTTGTTGTTAGTCCTGCCATTTTCGATGAAAGTGGTCGACCACTGACGAGTTGAGCACAGGACTGACAGACGCCAAGACACGTGCAGTTTCGAGATGGGGCCAAGTCAGGCGAGCGGGAGCCGAATGCTGGTTGAGGGTTGGGGTATGTACGGGGCTGGCGAGCAGTTGGGGGGAGCCCGGGGGGGGGTTCGCTTCCTCTACGCAACTGATCACATATATTCCAAGATTATTACCGTAACACCACCACATCTAACTTGATTGATGTTATAGAGGAGGTTCCTCAAGTTAAATGGCTCCAGTGTATTTTTTAGGCGCTATTCTATAAACCTATCTAGATGTTTACCCAAGGGAGTCATCCCTCAGGAGCACTTAAGGGATCAATCCCATAGGATGGCCTTACATAGTTGGGAGATAGACGCCGTGGCCGCAAAGCAAACACCCGAGCAGAGCTTGTAAACTCAATGAAATTATTATGTGGGAAGTGGTTTGCCTCAATATATCGATCAGTCACTATGGCAACCACATTAGTAAGTATGTTTTCAGTGTTGAGGCACGTAGTAATTTCTCATACCACGGCACTTACATCCGGTTGCGTTGCTGGGGTCTAATTTAGGTCTCAGCCACTACTCCTCCTCAGGCTCAAAGAATCCGTTCTCTTTCTTAGTCCTGCTCTGGCCCCTCTAGGCGGCGAGGTTCCGCAAGAAGCTTTTCCTTGTTCCGCTCTCTGAGATTGGTAATGGCGATCTCCTAGTCGCAGACTAGACTCAAGGCCCTTTGATTGCTCAGTGACCAGTGACCACGTGCGTTGAGGTGGTCCTTTGTGCGGAGATAACAGATGGTCAGACGCACCTGACCATCGTATTTCTTGACGTTGTTGGGATTTAATGCACCGAAGCATCATAGAATGTTGTCAACACCAAGGGCAAACTCCAAGGTTTTTTCACAAGTGGAAATGATCAAGCTGCGTCTATCACGGCCGTCACTCAAGCGGCTTCCAAATACTAGCTCTCATCATCTAAGTAAGACGAGTCCCATCCATTCACTTCCCTAGTCTATTTTTAGCAGCTTGGGCTGCAGCGATGTGATCATTCTCTCTTTTGAAAGCAATAAAATATTCCGTCAAAGGCTTTCGAGCAATTTGCCAGTGCGAGCCTAGGATTTGAAAGTTATATGTAGCTCACGCGGAATTAGGTCGCGTCGACCCCGTTGGAATGCAAGGCACGCCACTGAAGTGGCGCCGAAATTCACTGGTGGAGGTTCGCTGAATAAAGAGGCTCAGACTGGAACGCGTAGGGCGTTTTCCCGATCCTAATCAGGCGAGCCGGGCTGCCGGCGCACGCGTATTTCGCGAAGTTGGCGTTGGAATGTATGGCTTGGCACCTTGTTTGGATGAGCCTCGTTTTTAGACTCATCTTCAGCAGCTTGATGGCACCGAGCAATGAAAATGTCCCGATGTTATTTCTTTGACGACAACTTGGAATCCAATTTGAAAATTGACTTGAGACTCGGTGACATGTGTTCGTATGTGGCTTACACACAAACCACTTTTTCTCCACGTCCCAAGCTGTTGGAAACCAGCCTTCAACGGCGTGGCTGACTTACACGTGGCGCCCGTCAGACTACATGTGTGACATTGGTTCAATCGCTCTTGGAGAAGAGAGCTTCTCAAGCACTTGTGTCTTTGTATGGGCTACGATTCCATGTTGAGACTCGTAGGAAGACTGATTCCATTGGTGAACGAGTGTAATTGGTTAAGAGTTGTTTGTATTATTAGATTTGCCATTGAGTGAAGTATCAAAAGGCACCTAGTCAGTGACCTGAGGATTTGGCCTGCGTGATTGAATTGGATCGTGATTTAGATCTTACGGGGATAATAGCTGCAATTCTGTATTTAGCCGCCACGGGTGATAGAGGTTGACAGCCTGGGAACCTTGGAACCCCACTATTATTCCCCGAAGAGTGACATGGAGCAGCCCCTCAACCCCAAATCCGTCTAGGGCTGCTGCCAGGACAGGAAGAGACCGTCTGTTGTGCAACTGGGCCGGTCGGGAGAATGCGACGCGAGGGGTTCTTAGGCAATAGATCAAAGAAGGGTTGGCAGCCGCTTTTTTACCCAGACTTCAACGTGCCCTCAAAATCAACGTCCTGTTCTCCCCCTTGCGAACTTGACATTTCACGTCGGCTGGACAAAACACCGCAAAATGGGTTCCAAGACGGGTCTGGTGATCGGCTATGAAGGGGCTCACCCTTTCTCAGAAGTCAACGTCGTGGACCGCGCCTCAGTGCAAGAGCTACTCCGCACCCTGCTCGACCCCCTGGAGCCGTTCTTCTCCCCCAACAAGGCTCGCGTGAGGGTTCCTGGTGCCACAGCTGTACGGTTCGACCAGACGGCCTCCGAGGTCGAGGGGATATGCCGCCCACTATGGGGCCTGGCGTGTTTGTTGGCTGGCGACGGAGACTACAAGGGAAAGACCTGGTGGATTGACGGCATCAAGGCCGGCACAGACCCTGAGAACCCAGAGTATTGGGGTTATCCTAGAGATAACGACCAGAGAATGGTGGAAATGTGCCCTCTAGGTGAATGGTCCCCTCGAATTCCTAAGCTGTAATTCCTGGGTGCTAAAACCGACCAAAATAGGTTTTGCTCTGGCCGTTGCCCCTGAAATTTGGGGTTCTATGTCATCGAAGGAGAGATCCAATGTCGAGAACTGGCTGGGTAATTCTATCAACGAGAAGAAGTACTGTCGAGACCTGACATACCCTATCTGTCATGGATTTTTCACTAATCATCAAGTATAGCATGCCGAATACCAATTGGTTGTGGTTCAGAGTATTTGCCAACCTCGGGCTGAAGAAAAATGGCGGACAGTTTTCTCAGCAGCGACTGGATAGCGACATCGAGCACCTCAATACCTTCTACCGTGGGGACGGCTGGTCAAACGATGGCCCAGAACACATTCATCGTAGGTGACACCATGACGCGTTAAATTTTCGACGCTGCTGCTAACATGAACTCACAGAGATGGATTACTACTCATCCAGCTTCGCCATCCACTTTCTCCAGCTGCTATACGCCAAACTCGCCGGGAAGGAAGAGCCAGAGAGGGCCGCCGAGTTCAAGAAGCGTGCCCAGGCCGCTGCGCTCGATCTGGTCCACTACTTTGACGAGGAGGGCCGAGCGATCCCATTCGGACGCAGTGTCGGGTATCGTTTCGCAATGTGCTCTTTCTGGGGAGCTCTGGCATACGCAGACGTGGAGCTTCCGAAGCCCTTGACATGGGGTATGGTCAAGGGCATCGTGATGCGTCATCTCCGCTGGTGGCAGACACAGCCCAATATCTGGAGCTCATCTGGGACTCTGACCATCGGATACTCATACCCGAACATGTACATGGCTGAGAATTACAACAGCCCTGGAAGTCCGGTAAGAGAGAGCTAAGGATACCTTTACAAGGCCATCTCGCTAACAACTCGCCGTAGTACTGGGCATGCCTCGCCTTCATCTGCCTTGCTGTTCCAGAGACTCACCCCTTCTGGACATCCAAGGAGGAATCCCAATGGGATGCCATTCCAAGGTCGCCCAAGCCCTTGAAACAGCCGGGTCATATTATGACGTGAGTTTCAAATAGTCCTATTGCTACGTTGACCGTGCTGACGTTTCCAGAAACCTGGGGGGTCACTGCATGCTCTTGTCATCAGGACAGGCATGCGGCTATCCCATGAAGGGCACACACGCGAAATACGGCTGTTTTGCCTACAGCAGTTCTTACGCCTACTCAGCCCCACCAGGTCTCTTCACTTTGGAGCAGTACGCCTTGGCGTCCCAGCTTGGCCTATCCGACGACGGCGGCGAGTACTGGAAGACCCGGAGGATCTCCGACTACGCAGGAATCGAGGACCGAGAGGGAAAACCGGTGCTTGTATCAAAGTGGCGACCCTTCCCGGACGTCAGCATCAAGACCTACCTCGTACCCTCTGAGGAAGCCACGCCGAACTGGCACCTGCGCGCACACCACATCGAGGCCAAGCGCGAGGTCATGACGGCCGACGGCTCGTTCGCGATCTGCAACGAGCGCACACCCGACGGGCGGTTCCTGGACCTCTACGACGCAGAGAAGCTCGAGGGCACGCGGCCCAAGCTCATAGGCAACTACGACGTGAACACACCCGAGGCGTGGTCGACCGGGGTAGAGGGCGCTTTTGCGGTCTCAAAGGGCGCGGTGGGCATCAAGGCGATCGAGGGAGAAGGCGTGGGCCGCATGGCGACGCTGGTCAACGCTGATCCAAACTCGAATTTGGTCGAAAGCCGCACCGTCATTCCCACGCTGCAGCACACGATCAAGGCGGGGAGCTCGGTGTGGTACGTCTCGGCTGTTTATGCCAGGCCGTCAGGAAAGACTGTGGCCAAGGAGACATACTTGAATGGATGGGACAACCCGCCCGCAATTCCTGGGTGGTTAAAGGCCGAGATTGGCAAATAGTTAACAGCATTGGACAATTTGACTTTCTAGCATGATTGCATCTAGAAGACGAATATCTGCTGCATAAATACACCATCAGCGCAAAACAGCCACACCTTCAGAAGTGATACAACGTCATACCGGAGCTCCGTAGCTTGCGTGAGATTTTGGAGTTGCTTTGTGGACCGCTTCTCTGGAGGTCCACCGAGAGACTTACCTCCAAGATATTATTTTCTTAGAGATTATCCTATAGGATAAGACTTTGTGGGAAACCCAAAACTTCAGTATGTTGTAGGACGCTATCATGATGATATCACCTTATAAGATGCTAGCCGGTTGTCTTATAGGAGGATACAGTGATAGCCTAATAATGAATGAATGCTGCTGGCCAACCCCCTGAACGTCTAAGTAAGTACTCTGCCAACGACTAGCTTTCGAGACTTCCCAGATCAATCTCCTCCTGGCGCCTCCGGAACAATAGCTTGCCCTCCGGGTCAGGAACCAGGGCCATGCCGAAGGGGATATACTTCGGATCGTGCCCTTCAGGGAGCTTCCACTCGTACTTCAAGAGCATGTGGCACAGAATTATCTTGAGCTCATTGGATGCGAAGAAGCGGCCAGGACACGCGTGTTCCCCGTGCCCAAAGCCGATATGCTCGGCGCTAGTTGTCACGAAGTGCGCCGTGTGCTCCTTGTCTGTCCCGCGGAGGTCCTTGAAGCGGTACGGGTTGAACTCTTCCGGATTCTCGTAGTGCTCCTCAGACCACATGTGGGCGACATCAACCCACACATGCTCACCCTTGGGGATGACCAGTCCATTTGAGAGCTTCAACGGTTTGACGGTTTTGCGCCGCATGGTCGCTGTGGGGGGGTGAGATTGTCATCAGCGGATCAGACACCACACATCACCTGTGCTTTCAAAAGTTTGGAATCTGCTTACTGAGAGTCACAGGCTTCAGGCGCTGGCACTCCTTGATGACGCTGTCCATCAGCTTGAGGTTATATAGTGCTGTCTTTTTCAGACCATCTCTGCTGAGAACTTCCACAATCTCTTTTCGGAGAGGCTGGAACATCTCGGGGTGGCGAGCAAGCTGTATCATGATTTCTGACATGAGATCTGATGTTGTATGGATTGCGACAATGGAAAGTGTAATCCTGAATAGCAATTCGTCTTCGTTAGCTTTGTTGTGTGAGAAACATGAGGGCCAGAGTAATTCAAATCAGGAACAGGAGTTGATCAAGCATCGATATCGGTATCTGCTGACAGCGTGTGGGGAGAAACGTACAGAGCTGTAGCGGCGTCGTAATGTTTATACTCCTTCTCGAACCACTCCAGAGAGTCATTAAACACTGGGGGTTTCTCTCCCTCAGCTAGCGCCTTAGCTTTAGCAGCCCTCCGTGCAGTGACATATGGTTCCAATATCTCTTGGCAGCGTGCCATTCTTGCGCGCATTTCCTTGCATTCGGCAAGGAAGGGGGCTACCCAGGGGCGCAATATGGATGGCCAATCCCGCAACACTTCGACGGCGTTGAAAGCACATCTGGTGTACAAGGCGGATTCATTGAGCCAGTCCTCGTTGCGACAAAGTTCCTCTCCCATGAATATTCTCGTGGAGACCTGCGCGACGATTTGAAGCATGTCTGAGGAGGGTTTGAATTCGAGCCATTCTATGATGCACTTGGGTCAGACTCCAGATATCTAGAACCTGGACTTTTAGGGGATATAGTTAAGCATGCTGACCTGAAGTTGGTTCCCCGAACTTCTTGGACAGTGCTAGTTTTGCCTCATCCGATAACGCCTTGGTCATTTTATCTGCAAGTTTTCATGCACGATTAATTGGGGCTTCGAGGCAGCTAGGGGAAGGCAGGTCATCATCGCTTACTAAGTGCCTTGGTCAAATGCCTGTTGACGAGCTGCGATAAATTCTCATCCCCAATGAGGCCTTCAAAGCCCTGGACATGGGCATGGAAGTCCTATGCACATTTTAGTTACCTCGAACACTGAGACTTGAATACCTAGGTACCTAGGTAAATCAACTTGCCTCTTTGAACGACACGCGAAAGCTCAGGGCCTGCTCATTGCGAATGTCGTTGATGAGCCTTGGGGGAATTATAACAGCGTCAGTGGCACCGATGTAACTGCCAGTGTACAAACGATATGGCTCATCAGGGAATTTGGCCCGGCCAGCTTTGATGAACTCCTTGCTATGCCGGACAAAGCTCTGGGTCTGCTCTGCCGGCACACTGCCAAACAGCCTCAAACGAGACTTGGGAGCGTTCAGCTCGGGTACATTTGCTTTCCTCTGCCCGGTGCTGTAAACTGCCAGGAGAAACAAAAAGGCAACAATGACATATGCGACACGTTGGTCTATGGGAGATGAAAATGTGAAGAGCTCTGGCCTTAGATTGGGGGCCTCTGTAAACGGTTGTTGTGTCATAGTGAGCGAAATCTGAGGGATAATAACACTTGCAGTACGAGTATTCAAAATGTAATTTTTTTTGAGATTGCTTAAACGAAGATTAGTTTTCAAAGCACAATGGCAGATGCTTTATACCCAGATATCATTGAGCAAGGTGCCCACATGTTTACATTTGCCCCTCGCCCTAGTTCTCATTGAGTCACGTCACATCGAAGAGGGTCAAGCTCCGTTAATGGGTTTTCTTGTCCCGCCGTTGCAGCAGTTCTAGGGCCCACCCACACCGGTCAAAGCATGCATGTCGCTCTCGAATGAACAAGGTTTTCCGGAATTGTGGTCGCAGAGTAACATCTTATGAGGTCAGGAAATGATCCCTTGAGTTGGGTTTAGATCTGTGCGTGTGGACAGATGAATACTAAAAGATACCGCAGATTCAAATAGTATGGAATTCAGGTAGCTATTTCGCAGTGTTATATTTAGAACATGTGAGGAGGATAATTGATACTTAGTAGGAGAGGTTAGAAGTGCCTATATCACATAGATTAGGGGGAAGCCCTGTAATTGCATGATCTAGTGATTGCCAAAGTCCTGCCGGAACGGTCTCAATACTGTTTTCCGGGAGCCCGGAAGCATATTGTAGTATTTATGCGGGTCTTGGAACCTAATGGCCAATAGTACAGTTCCAAGGTTCCCGAGGTCATTTCGTAAGACTGATAAACAACGGCGCCGAAAGCCTTCCGAAGCCCCGCAAGCAAATACACGTGTACATGCACTATTCTTTGCAGGAGTTCGAGCTTAACATGCCCTAACCCAATGTAGGCATGGGTATATTATGGACAGAGCTCGTACACTGTGGGTGAGCTTTTCCAAACAGAGGATTATAAATAATCAATCGAGGAAAGAGCGGCATCGTGTTCAATACGTACCGTGGTAGCTATGCGTTAGAAGAAGGCTTCTGGGCCACCTTAACGTCATGTCATATGTTCAAGACCGCTGACTTCATTTCTTACACCCAATACCTTCTCTAAAGCTATATTGTATATCTTGCTACCTTAATTAGCGCATAGCAGATCTAATCATGTCAATATTGGCAGCATCGACAGCTTCGAGTGCATATCGACTCCAACCAAGCAGAAGGAATTGTATTTTAGCCCTATTTCAGAACTTACTTGCTTTCCTTGACTCAGTACACCCTGGAATTTCACACTGCAACGCAAGAAGACTTCGCGGTTTACAAGAGAACTTGGTACTTCAAGAATCACCATAGAGGAGGTATTAACGCATCGCTGGTCATAGGACTCTAGTTATACAGCGACCCTAAGTATTACAGCTTAGTGCGACTGTGAAATTGACGAAAAGTCAACAAAAACGCGCCCAACTTTGTGTTAGGATACCAGTTCCTGTGTTACATTAGCTTGCTATTACAAGCTGCGTTGCAACCAGCTCTAAGAGTCACCCACCATGCATCTCCGACCGTCGACAAGCTGAAGTCGCCTTCGAAAGGTGGAATCACCGACCAAACAGGGTCGCAAGTGGAGAGGCGCTCCACAGCTTACCAGCAATCGGCAAATCCGCTTGAGCGTGTTGAGCCACGCGCCTGGCTAGATCCCCGTAATCCTCCTGCTTTGTCCTGTCACTTACGAAAATATTTTTGGGACGGAATACGTCAGCGTGGCCAGCAATTATCAATGGTTACGGGAGACTCGGAAGCTGCCCAGGTGCTTATTGATAATGAGCGCTGCTAGCTCATTAGAGAAGATTCCATTAAGCGAAAAGCGCAGAGAAGTGAGTAGCACGCGCTTTGCGGTATAGCTGCCTAGGCCTGGGATCCCTTGATGCATGCCGTTTTGCAACGGGCGTGCCAACATTGAGACAATGTCCATGCATGTCTGTCTGTCTGCCTACCAACCCATTGTGACACAAATGGCCCCCACGTAATGGTTGGCGTGAATACTCGGTGCGGCTACGGGCCCAGAGATCTACACTTGACCGCGCCCTGTCTGGCCACCTTTATCGATGACTCCTTACTATTTTTACTTGGTGCCATAAAACTAATTTCCGGTTGCAGCGTCGTACAAACAGACTCTTGTGTGGTGAGTACATTTGACTGGCTAGTTCCAAATCAGATGCCTTGCTGGCCTTTTCTGTCGTGCTGGGATGAGCAGCTCTGATTGATTCAAATGCAAGTCGATTGGGGGCCATTGGAGGCGAAGCATCTTTCCATGTGTTACTGCCCTTAGCGATCAGCCAGAAAAAAGCAACCATGACTGCTTGCCAAGTTCAGGTGAGGTTGTTTTTCATCCATCATGCATAAGGCTGTGGACACTGTTCTCAGCTCTGGTTGCCACACAACATCATGGCTTCCACAGGAGGCTGGGCAACTCTTCGATAACCAGATTTCCATTTAACTTAACTGACACCTCCAGTGTCTTCCTACGCCATTGTCTGCTCTTCTTTTTCTTAGACCATTCCACATTCTAGCACATTTCATCTTCGAACTGTGTAATTTTTTGAACAGGCATCTCACCGTCTCTCAGTCTCCCACGATGACCAACCAGACCGCATGGGCAGATGCGGCTTCAACGGTGACATACAATGTTCACCTAGGGACTTGGATTAACTGGTCTCGGGGCCGTCTTATGGGAGCAACACTTACCCTCAACCGTGTGGACGGAAGTCTTCTTATATCGTTTACTGCCGTCTTTGTTGGTATAGTGGCTGGACGATTTTGGCGCATTGCTTGCATGTTAGTCAAAAACTGAGTGTTCTTTTTTGTCACAATCTCCTTATACTGTTGTTTCGCACCCCCCATCGCTCTTCTTGTTCCCGACAAGATTCGTTGAAAATCCGGAGTCTTTTCTCCGGTCTCGGATCAATGACCCCGATTGTTTGCAATCCCATACCACGTATTATGACGCTGACATAGGTTGAGGTAGATTGTTCTATAGATGCTATTCATCTCCTGACCCGCGTGATGCACTCTACCACCAGCAACAAGCAATCCTGCGCAATTCCAATTGTATGTTACCTTCAGCATTAACAACCCCCCCACACTTCGTCCTAATTTAGTGAGGTGTGGTGGAGGTTTCGCTTCTTTGGAGGCTCATACCTCCTCTGGTGGTTCTTCGCCCAATCTTCCCGACACTGTGTGCCACAGCCTTGGCTAATCCGTTCGGGTTGCAGCTGCAGTTTCCGCCATCTGGACCTTTTCACAGCTGCTCTGGGCGTGGCAAAATATTGCTAAGCGATGCTTCGTCCGGCTTCTACCTACAATACTGACGGCTACACTGTGTCTATGCGCTTTCACAGTTGCCGGAGGGTTCTCTTCATCTATTTCCTCTGGTATTAGTGACGAAGTGCTAGTGAACGGCACCAACTGCGCTTCTATCGTAACAACATCAGCTGACCCGAAATCCCGCCACTTTCTTGCCCCCTACGACTCGCAGTTAACTCATGCTGCTGCGACATATGCACGGCAATGCTATTCTTCCGCGCCCGGTAATTTTGACTGTACATCTTTCGTTCGAAGTCAACTGGCCAGTACGGTTGATAACCAAGCCGCTTGTCCTTTTCGTAACGCTAGTATCTGTCGCAGCAACACCTCTAATACACTGCTAGACACTGGATATATCGATCTAAATAAGGACTTAGGCGTCAATGCTCCACCAGACCAGAATTTTCAGTTCAGAGCAGTTCTGCATTGTGCGCCTTTAGAAACGCAAGGTTACACCGAATCTATAAGGGGGGCATACACCAATTTCACCACTTATAATTATGGGCCTCGGTTTTCCGGCGTCGCAAATTACACCCACATGGTTGAGACCCTGCGAGCACAATATACTCGGCAGCCCGAGAATATCCTCCGTGGTGAGGGTAGAAAATTTATCTTGAGGTGAGCATCTGATCTCTTCGTTCTGTGGGTCGGCTTCTCCCAGATTTTGACAAATTTTAACGGTTGTCAGTGTCACGAGAAATACAGTGTTCCAACACCAAGATCAGATGGAAAACGCGACCTTCGTTCCAATTCCTGCACTCTTCCGTCCCGATGGTGACACCGCCTTGATTTTTCTCTCAGGTAATGGGATACAATTCTTCGAAAAGTCCAACGACCCCTGGTACCGTGGGACTTTACCAGGTGATAGAGCCGTCTCGCCCGGCGCAGATGGGGAGAATTCCTTATATATCCCAGAAGAGGCAGCTTCGC
Organism: Diaporthe batatas; assembly: GCF_019321695.1. Taxonomy (NCBI): domain Eukaryota; kingdom Fungi; phylum Ascomycota; class Sordariomycetes; order Diaporthales; family Diaporthaceae; genus Diaporthe; species Diaporthe batatas. Next base: position 313,476 of record NW_025408562.1, on the reverse strand, counting down.
CTATGGGCTGTGTCCAACAGTTCCAGTTCTGCAACCCTTCGCTATCAAGCAACAGCTGCTCACCGCTTGGCAGTTGGACCGATGCACAACTTGAAGCGGCTCATCTTTTCGGTATATCAATATCCGGCGATGATGAGCGGGATAGTTTTGAGAACAATGCTATTGGTTCCCGATACCAGTGGCTACTGACGATCCTAGCATCTGTGGACATCATTAGCGCCGTGATAAATAGCCTCGGCCCAGATGCTTTGACTTCCATGGACTCCCTCAGCAACGGGTTGATGGGGCCCCTCCCGGATGATCAGTGGCAACAAGATGTCAGCTTCTGGTGGGCTACATACTTGGCAGGTATACAAGCAGCAGTCGTCGAAGTTGCTCATGGTCCTGCGAATCCAGCAATGGATCCCTATAAGAGGCTGCCGTTCAACTCGTATGTGCAAGACATGTGCAATAACCAGGTGAGGAAAATACAAGTGATTCATGATGTTTCAAGACCAGAAGCTGATGTTAATTTTTTGAATTGTTAAAGAAGGTTCGCAGTACCACCTACATATCCTTCAGTCTCTTTGGGCTCTATTTTACTTTCATCACCGGGGTCCTGTTTATTACCACCTCTTACACCTTAGAGCCCATCTTCCAGTGCCTCTACCGCCGCCGGAAATACAAGGAGTACACATACCTCGAATGGGCAGCATCGGAAACACTTCAACTTCAGCGCATCGGTTTTCAGGGGGCCGGATTGGGTATTTGGTCTGGCTACACGAATAACGTCCCCAAGACAGAACCGGGCGAAATCCTCGAAGGTCTAGCTTTGAAATACCCTGCGGGTACAAATAGCACAGATGGCGATTTCAAGACCCCGGAAAAGACGAGCAGTAATGCGAACAGTGTAGTACATGCAGCCAGTTCGGATCAAGAGGCTGAGGAGGCCTCTTTGGATGAGTTGCTCGGCACATCAGGATCTCAAGCCGATGAGGATCAAAGTCCTCCGATTCATCCTACCACCTCGCGAGTTATTCTTGAAAGCAGAGAAACAAGCTCTACTTCAATGGCCAATTCTCGAACGGGTACATGAATGATTCAAAATTTGTTCAAGAGAGTGTGGCAAACTGGCTTCTGGGATCGAGTCAATAGATTTTAATGGAAAGGTAGAGATTTTTATACTTCAATTGAGCTTTAGATATTGATGATCACCCTTTTCTTCACCCTGAGGATAACAAAACTTGTATGTGTGAGGTGGTCTGCCAGTTTGTCTCTGCTGAAATTCATGTTTTGAACAATGCGCCAAGTGCAGTGTTGAATAAATGCAAGGGAACTGACTTCAGTCCACTGAATGATGCTGTCGTGAACAGCTTGCTCACATCCTCGTAGACGAGGCCATCGTACAAGCTACATCGATAGCTACACTTGCAGTAGCGGAATTCGACGGGATGGCGGTGGTGTCGATGGCGTCGAGCCAAGTCATTTAAGCCACCACTGGGTATCAGAACGCATCGTATAAACAGGTCGATCATCTCTTGCCTCTGACTCACTAAGACACCTGCACCCGAAGTTCAGTCAGACGGGCTTAAGACCACTACCCATTCCGATCCTGCGTTTTCAACCCTCTCACACTCGCTGATGAAGCCTCTAGTAACCCAGCGGATCACCCTCAGTAACCTTCCCAGGGTCCATTTGGCCTCGAGTGCGCCTTTGGAGTGCCACAAAACGAAGGCCGTAGCTGCAGGCGATTTTGGTTGAATCAGGCGACTACTGAGAGAAAAACGCATACAGAGCCTAGTAGAGACAAAGGCCATCAACGACTATGATGATGCGTGCCTTTGTACCTCAAGGCAACCCGAGGACGAGACATTTGACGTGTTGCTCTTCTTATGTTTACCTGCGAACTCGGAGCCACCACAGTAACAACTTCCAATATTGAACGCTTTGAGCAGTTTGTACGAAGAAACCTCGAAATGACTGGCTCATGACTGATTCTTGTTGGTGGCGTCAGTGATGGTCGATGCCGAGAGGCAGGATATTGCAATCTCGTTCTTGCCTTAAATGCCCCAAGATTCGAGGGACGCCCCCGGCAAGCTCCAACAGCCTGAATTTCTTGAGCCAAATTGCAAGGCAATTTCGTTTTATCTCGAGCTTGAGCAGATAGACATAAATAGGTGCCTAGGTACCCAGGTACCCAGGTATTCAGGTAAAGTGGAACCCACGCACGAGCACGGGGTGCTCGATTGTTTGTCCATGGTAGGCAGTCGTCAGCCACTCTTGCCTCGGTCACTCTCACAAGGTCCCTTCCTGCAAAATCCACCTTGTTTCGGCGTTGGAGCCTCCATCTCCAACACGCACCATCTCATTCCCAGCTGAGCGCAGCTTGCACCCAGACAACGCCAACCTCCTAGCCAAACGCCTTGATGGAGTCTCCCAGCAGCGTGCGACCTGCTGCGCGCATCTCCACCACAACACAATGCCCCAGTCTTCCAGCCGAGTTATGGAAAATCATCTTCTCTGTTGGATACTACCACGAAGAGGACGGCAGCTTCTGGAGCCACTATAAACCCCCTGACTTGGCTAGTATCTGCCGTTCCTGCACCCTGTTCTGTGGTCTTGCCCGCCCCATGCTCTACCACGAGTTCGACTCTCATGTCTTGACCTGCATTAACTACGATGACAACAATGAGTTCAATCGATTCAGCATTGTCAAGTTCGCGTGGACGATTTCTACGAATCCTCTCTTGGCATCTATGGTCCGCCGAGTGAACATCGAGGGAGTGTGTGATGTGTGGGACATGGGCATGGCCTCAGGATCGCCTGTTCCTTCAAAAGACCATCCTAATCATCCTATGGCCTCAATCTTGGCCGATAGGGCCGCTGAGCTGAGCGTTGATTTTAGCTACTACGAAGTGTACACAAATGTACACAGCCCGCAGAATGTGGGATTTGACCTCGTCGCACTCATATTGGTCCAACTCCCGATGTTGGACACGCTCAGCCTCAAATGGTCTGGAAGACCCCCGGTGACCCGAATGCCAGATCCTCGTGGCGCGTGGCCTTGGAAACAGTCTAGTAAGTAATTTCCATTGCTCGGTCGCTGTGGTCTCGAGACTTTATGCTATAAACCGCCCGCTTCCCTGGACCTCGAAGAGGACATTCACGAGATGCTACCGGAACTTACTGTCGATTGTTGCGGTCGGTCTTTCAAAATATCCACGACTAACCAGGTGCTGCAGTTCGAAACATGCACTTGACCTATTCGAGAACGAGTGACCCCACGAAATTTCGCATCATTGGACGTGAGAGGCGTATACCTGGCTACTGCTTAGATCCGGTCATACCACTCTTCATCAGTGGAACAACTCTCACGCGCTTGACGCTGGAATGCAGTGCTGGCCCAAGTTTCGTCCCGCCGCTAGACAACTTGCGAGAAGTGATCATCATAGACTGCGACTTCCGCCCGGGACAGTTTCTGAATCTCCTGGATACTTGCAAAAGCCTCGTCAAATTCGCCGGCAGAAGATTTAAGCTGTCCTGGGGTTCGGAGGTCATGGAGGCTCTCGAGCCAGCCAGCAGCAGCCTGGAAGTCCTTGGTCTTCGCTTTTCGGGTATCGACTTTTTCCGCGGTCAAGGTCCAAGGATTCCATCCTTTAGACAGTTCACGGCACTCAAAACTTTTTCCCTTGATATGAACTGCGTCTGGGACTGGCAGGTGGTGTTGAACGGGGATACATCGCCGAACCCAGATACGTTGTTGACGACTTTGCTGCCAGAATCCATCGAAGAGGTTGCTCTTCTCAATGAGGGTCTTGATAATCGTTTCAGATTCCAGTTCGAGGCTCACGTCAAGAGATTGGGATTGGAAATAACGTTGAACGGGCGATTTCAGCACTTGAGAAGGTTACACGGGGTGGAATTTACGCCAATCGATTTCAACCTGCAAAGAGACATCAACGATGCGCTGTTTGAGGGTGACCGGGACGGAGCACGAGAGATCCAGAATCACGCTGCGCGCCGCTTCGCCACATTGAATGAAGCAAGAAACCTCATGATCGATGCAGGAGTGGAATTCTGCATTGACTGCCCCAAAGAGCTGGAATGCGACTGCGAAAATGACCCCCTCATTCTGGGTCACGGTATTTGACGACAACACAATATCAGGATCCAACTACGGTACAGAGAGAGAGTGAGAAGCCCACATTCGGGATCGCAAATGAAACGGGTCAAATGAAACGGGTCTTGAAACCGTGATTGAGCATAGCCAATGTCACAGCGACATGTCAACCTCGAGTGCAGCCACGGCCATTGCATGGGGGAAAGAATGTGGTTTTGCTCATATGTTTTGATGCTAAGGGATGCTTTCTATGTAGTATCATTGATGTTCTCCGCGGCGGTTGCCTGACCGGAAAATAGTATTATCAAATTGCGTGACGCTGTCTACTTTGCCTGGCTGACTCGACATGACGAATGCCCAGGCAGCTTCAATAGCTTATTGGTGTCAAGCCAAGCCCAATGAATGAAATCCATGTGCCCGAGACAGAGGACAAACGCCCCAGCTGGCGGCATCTTACCATCCTCAGAGGCACACAGGCAAACGCCCTGCCTCGTTCGACGACATGGCCTGCCAGTTCATGTTCAAGTCCGATCCATCAGATCCAATCGATGTTGGACGATACTACCTGAGCAGGGCACAGAACACGAGGCACCCCCTTACAAGATTTCGAACTAAACCTGTGGGGTCGCTGGGGCCCGAGACTGGTCTACAGGCTCGAAGCTGAGGCCAAGTACCGGTAGAGTCTTCTTACACTGTTGTTTATTTTAATTTTAATTTTATTTTCGTTTTTCAACGCTGGGTCTTTGAGCCACTATGTGAAGTGACCGTATGCCTCCGGAATGTATGCGGATGAAGAACGAAACCACTCGTAGATAACCGGATAATAAATCCAGACAACAGAAAGAACAACACTTGTTCAAATGCTTATTCTCTATTTCAAATACGCGCTAACCTCCATCTATCCATGCGTGCAAAGTACCAACTCAGGTAGCTAGCTAGACACCCTCCCTCGCCTATACAAAACACCGGCCCCCACCATCTCACTCCACAGTGCCATCCGGAAGACACTCGACAACATGGAACCCAGCGCTATCATCACTCGCACTCGTATCAGACAGCCCCACAGCATCACCAATACCGTCCGGCCCAGGCCAGCCCTACTCCTCCTGGTCCCGAACGACAAGGTGGCACGGCTGCCGCGAGTGCCAGATGCGCCTCTCCCGCGCCCCGAGGACGAGGTCATGCAGCTCCTGCGTGGCGGACCGGGGCCGCCCGTCGGCGCCGAGGCGGCCCCCGCTGCGCCGCGCCGACTCGCGCCGCCGCTCCTCGTCGGTGGTGGGCCGCCACACCTGCGTCTCCTCGACCGACGCCGTGATCTCGAACTCGCCGCGGCACAGCGCCGTCACGCCCACGACGACGTCGGCGCTCTGCTTGCCCGGCAGCAGCGGCAGGAACTGCTGCAGCGTGCCGTTCCAGCCCAGCTTGCGCGTGTAGTCGAGCGCGACGTTGAGGGGGCGGTGGCACAGCGCCGGCATCAGCCGCAGCGTCGGGTGGATCGGCGCCTCGGTGCGGTTCGTGATGTGCACGCGGATCTGCACAAAGTCGTCGACGCTCACCGTGTTGCGCGAGGTGCGCTGCGCCTTGGTCCTCGTCGCGTCCGAGGCGAGCGTCGCCGAGGACGAGGGGTCCTCCACCGAGACCTCGATGCCCACCTCGTCGACCTTGACCGCCTCGATCATCCGCGGCGTGAGGCGCATGCTGCGGAGCTCGATGGTCCCGGTGCGCGTGGGCCTGCTGGTTGTCTTCCACGTGCCCTTGATGGTGTCGAGGATCTTCTCGCGGTACCAGAAGGCCTCGCGGTTGGCTCGTTCGACGTCTGGGGAGATGTGGCTGGTGCTCACCACAAATTGCCGCTGGCGCGACGGGTTGAGTGCTGGTACTGATGCGTGTGGGTCTTCGAGATATATTCTTTTCACCGGCACGATCACGCGGCTTGTGTTGCCAGGCAGGATGTGCTCTTCGATGATACTGCCGTCCTCAACCTCAAGGTGCGCGATCATGTTGCTTGGCCAGGCATTGCGCAGATCAAGCAGCAGCAGACAGTACTTGTCTGAAGTTAGCACATGGCTTTGGCCGCTGCTCTTGCTTGTCCTTGCCCATAATGGCTGCGGTATGCTTCCATGGAGAGGAAGCACGTCCATCCGTGCGATCTCGACGCTGGCATTGACGGTGACCGTCATGTTCAGCGACACCTGGCGCGTGAAGAATTTCTGCTCAACTTCTTCGGGCGGCACCCCGAAGTGAGCGTAATCGATTTGGACTATTGCGTTTGTCAAACCTGGCTTGCCGAGTATTTCAAACTCGAATGTTGCAGTGTCGCCAGGCGCGATGTATCTTTTGCTAACAGCCTTTGAGAGGCGCAGGGCCTGTTTCTTGGCCAAGATGAGCTCGTACTCATAGAGTTCGGCTGGCGTTGCATCTCGGTTGCTCAGGGCCGCTTGAAGCGGTCCTTGGGTGGAGTCTTGGAATGAGAACAGGAGGAAATCGGCCGGTGTGCTCGAAAGGTTTTGGAGCGTCACCGAAAATGTCTGCCGCTCCCCTTCTAAAATCATGACTGAGGACTGGGGGAGGGTCGTTGACTTGACTACCACCACAGGCTGTTGTGTAATGACATTCAGCTCCATCTGGTGGGGCTTTGGGAGAGGATGAGATGGCACCGGCAGAGACATGTGGTAATCGAGTGCTTCGAGCCCCGTGGCCTTCACTTTGACCTCGTTGCCCGGGGACCAAGCATCCGAGAAAATAGGAAACCTTCTTTCCCTGCATCCTCGTACGCGTATTATTGCGCCTGTAACGCGAAGGGAGCCTGAGCCTTTGGGAGTGCCAGTGACCCGCATTGATTGCGTCCGGTAGGACCCAATGACAACCTTCTCCACGTTGGACTCGAACTCGACCCCCTCAGTGGCTAGGCGTGCGCTAACAATGTCTATCTCGGTGTCGTAAGGATTTTGTATTGTAAGTTTGAACGTTGCCGGCTCTCCGGCGATGAGGTTGCTGACCATGGCCACCTTGTCGGGTAGCTTCTGGAACGGGTTGTGTATGAATGGGTTGACATCCTGAGACGTCCTGGTCGTTGAAAACCCGGGTAGCTCAGTCTTTGCGTGCTCTATGGGCGTGCGGGTGATGGGCATGGGGTCGAGCTTGATGCCTCTGAGGAGGAACTCATCCCAGTATTCTGCCTCCATGTGACCCAAGCCTATCCTTTCCGTGAGACCGTGTGTCTTGGAAATGTTTGTCATAAGTCGTACTTGCTCCTCCACCGATATCCGAGGTGCTGCATCCTCTTGGCGAAGCCCAGGAGCAATGCCGCTGCCGGCTGTCCGCATGAGATCACTGGAGAATTTCAAGACACCCGCGAAGTCGGGCAACGCCTCGGAAAAGTTGATGCAGGCCCTGAGAATATTAAGCTTCAGCTGCCGCATTCCGTACAGGCGAGCTGCACCTTGTTTCTGTATCCGCCTCAGGCATGCTGCGTCGGAGTCCAGGTCAAGTGTTTCGTCTTCCGTGGAACTGTCAGTACCAATTGGAGTGTCGAAAGCCACCGCACCGTACGTTCTCATAATTAATTGCAGGAACGACTCAATTCCTGATTCGATGTCAGTCTCGGCAAGCTGGAGGACGCCACCTTTGGACTGGCCGTTGATGTTGTTCAAGGACACAAGCCCTGCGGCCGGATGAATGCCAACCTCGGCAGCTCCACGAGTGCGCGCATCGACCAGACCCCCTATGACGACCGATATCAACTCTCGTATCACCATGGCCTTCTTTCTTTGGTATCCAAGTAGCCCCAGAACAGACGCGATGCCACTCAAGATCAAGGCACGATCGGGCGTGGTCAGCAGCTCGGACCCAGGCCCCGGGAACGCTCGCATTAAAATGTTGACGATCAACGTCCGAGGCGGGTTGACGGTCAGTCTCGGTGATGTTGTGAGAGGTCTGTCAGGGACAGTTCCGAAAATCATCATGTCCAGAGATTGGCCGCCAAGCTTGCCATCTGCGACGTGCAGCGCTGCCAGTATCCTGCAAAATCTGATGATGGCCTCGGACATTGGCAGCGGTGGAAGATGCTCTGCTGATATCCTAGAATATAGAGCAAGGATTCTGTCCAGCAAGTCCGGGAGGGCCGTCTGGAACTGGCGGAGGTACTTTGGCTGATTAGGATCCACATTCTCCTCGTGCACACCATTTGCCCCCCCTTTGTCGGGCGGAGTGATGCAAATCTGGGGGACCTGATATTCCACCCCGGCGAAACTCAGAAGAATTAAGCTTATGACGATAATCTCGAGTGCCTTTCCGTGCCAAAGATGATCGTTAATCGATTTGGAAACGGTAGCGCCGTCGATAGCCTCCTTTAGTGAGTCGGTCCACCGGCCTGCCTGGAGGTACATCGAGGCCAAGAGAATCGTGACCCTGGCCCTCCCCTTGTTGCGCCAGCGCTCGTTCACGCCCCCAGACCCGAACCCATGCACGGAAATCCGGTCCTGGCTTGCGCTGCGGTTCGACTGAGCATTACTGGGTGCCTTTGACTCGGGGCTCCCGGGACTCTGGGCTGCAGGTATGTCATCGAACGTGGTGGGCGGGTTCGCGAGCCCACTCTTGACCGGCGTCGAGGGCCGGCCTGGCGTTGAGCTGGCCGAGTCGAGCCCCTTCGGAGAAGACTTGAAGGGCACAGGCATTGACATGCGTGCCTGGCTCCGGTCGAGGGCGCCGCTAGCTGAGGCGGACCGGCCGATCGGTAGCGCAAACTGCGAGTTCCGTCGCTTGTCGGCAAGGGCAGAGTCCACGCCGTTCGCCGCGCCCGTTGTCTGCCCTGGCGACTCGATATATGACAAGGCCTCAAACGACTTGGCCAAGGAGGTCATTTCACCTAGCAACAGCGATGTGATGTCGCACATGACGGTCCGCATGGTCGTTCTTTTGCTCTGCGCAGGAGGCGGTATCGGAATGATGCCATCTGGAAGGGCCACAGGGTGGTCGTCTGGGTGCACATAGTCGAACAGCAAGACATTATGGACTAATGCTTTGTGATAGGTCTCCCTCAGGTCATTGAGGCCTTGTTGTAACGCCAGCAAGTTCGTCTCGGCGATCGTTGTCGCCCCGGACAGTCTCTTGTCGAAGGCGGCGTTCTCGAGCTCGGCCCCGTCCGCAATGCCCACGACCACGAGCGGCTCCCTGTAGAAGTCGAAAGGCAGCAGAGCCGAGTGCGAGGCGGGCGGGACATGGGGGCTCAGCTCGTAGAAGACGGCGCCGTCGGGGAAGGCGAGCGGGGAGAACATGTCTGCGGGGGCGACAAAGGGTCAGCGTGAGCTCGTTGGGCGTGGCGGGTTCAGGGGCTGGCGCGCCGCAGCATACTTCTGTTTGGGCGCTTGTCGGCGCTGACATCGCGGAGGTGGACGACATGTTCTGCGTGGAGCCTCTCGAGGAAGGAGTTGAAGCGGGCTGCCTTGATGTGGCCCAGCGGGAGGGCCAGTGCCTTGACCCTCGCAGGGGCGATGGGCAGCAGTGAGTCTGCGCTCATGGTTCTGAAAGCATTCCCCCGTCCGTGGAGCTCTATCTGGGAGCAATCGTTGGAGTCGCGTGTGGCCTGGTGCGCATGTCGGCAGCTACTGGGCGCGGGTGGGCGAGGGGCGAGGGGCGAGGGGCGTTTGGGCAGCCCAGGTGCAACCCAGAGAGTGTTGTGTTGTTCTTTCTCGTCAACTGCAGGCGAAACAGGAGGACCGAGGGGCGTATGCTAGGCTCGAGAGCGCGGGCCTCGTGGTGGGCCCCAGGGTCACGGAGCCGTGTTGGTGATGGCAACTCGAGAGCTCGCTGCGATTAGTGACCCAGCTAAGCTATGCACCCGGATAGGCTATCTGGCCATGTCGCTTCTCTTACTCCTAGCCTCCACCAGAGACATGGTCGAGTCCAATGCCAAGACCTGGTCCAAGCGTCTATCAACCTAGTCAATGGGGCTATTGTGTCTGCACTCTGCAGGTCCTCTCCAAATGACGAGAATGAATCTACTACTAGTGCCCAAGTAACGCCCCGTACCCGTTTCAGCTCCGTCGTACGGACCACTTACCCGCCAAGCGAGGCCACGAAACAAACGGCCACTGAGGTTTCTCCGTCTTCAGCCTCCAACTCGACGCAACCCAACCCAACTCCGCGACCGCGGCCCGGAACTCTATTGAGCTGTGTTGGTAATCCCGCTGGGAGCTGGCGAACAGACTCGCATGGTCCACTGTCAAGTGCTGTGTTTTGGCAGGGGTGTGAAGTTGATCCCTCAATAATAACATCTCCAATGAATGTACAACTCTATTTACAGGAGAAAGTTATCTTTTGTCTCGTAGCCCGGTGCGATCCGCGCAATTCGCGCAATGTATGTATCCTGGCTGGCAGATTAGGTTGACATAAAGTCGAACGCCTCCAACCCCTCGGCTTCAGGACGTAAAGGTGCGTCATGGACTCTGCCCTCTGTGGCCTCGGTCTTCAGCTGGCTCTCAAAGATATCGACTGCCACGCTCGCCTCGACAAAGTCCTCAAGCTCTTCCGTGACTGTCTTGAGCTTCTCCTTCACGGCGGCAGCTCCTTCAAAGCCCACAATGTGTCTCGCCGGCGGGTTCTCGTGGCCACCGATGGCCGTAAGTGCATGCACCGTCTCCATCACCAGCCTCTCCGTGGCCGAGGCGGGCAGCTTCGGATAGCGGTGCAGGATCTCCGTGTCGGACGGCTCGACTGCCGTCTCCGGGTCTGTGTTGAGCACATTGGTCATCATGTCGCGTACCGACGGCGCCGGGTTGATCTCGCTGTCGTACCACGGCAGCTGCGGCGCCATGATAATCTTGTTGCTCAGGCACTGTATCTCCTTGTTTGGCTGCACGATCGTCACCTTGATGTTAAAAGGCGCGATTTCATAAGCCAGGGAGTCACAGAAACCTTCCAACGCCCAAGTCGCCGCTGTATGTGTGGGCATGCCGGGCGTGCCAATGTGACCACCGATGCTGGTGAGAATCACAACGTGCCCGGTGTGTTGCGCCCTTAGTTGTGGTAGTGCAGCCTTGATAAAATTGACCTGTGAAAAAAAGATGGTCTCGAACTGGTCCCTGACGAGGTTCTGTGTTGCTCTTGTTGTCGACAGCTCCTCAACCGTGCCGACAACGGCTGTAGCAGACGAGATCATGGTCAGCACGTGATCATCCACCTCGACCCCTTCTCAAGGGGGGGAGGGGGGGTGGCAGTACGTACATTCAAACTTGCAGCACAGCAAGATATCTACGCGGCCAAAAACCTGGACGGCCTCGGCAATGGCCGCGCTGCACTGGCCCATGGAGCGGCCATCGCAACGGATGCCTCGTATCCGGTCTTTCCAGCCCTCACGGTCCCTGCGACTGCTCTTGCACTCGTTGATGAGCTCTCTGAAATCGGCACTCCTGTCCTCGTGCTCTATCTCATGCGGCGGGAGGCAAGCCACGACATAATCCCCGTGGGCCAGCAGCAACCTGATGAGCCTGATGGCTAGGGGCGATAGAGCCTGTGTCAGGACCCATGTCCTGGGGGAGTTGTGTGTTGCTGAGGCTCAGCATTAGTGAGTGGTCCGGTGCCTTGAGATGGGAGAACCTTATCAGACTTACGGAAGGAGGCGGGTGGCACAGAGTGGCCATGCCTTGCTGAGCCGCCCTCGGAGCCTTTTCGTTCTGCCATAGCTGGTGTTAAACAAGTGATCTCGAGGACGGGCGCACATGCCAGATGCCAAATATATATAAACAGGGCACAGCACACGAGGAGAGGCGGGGGCTTCTGTGGCAGAAACAGACAGACGGGCCAGACAGGGAGCGATCACACAACAGCATAGCACAGGAGGAAGCAAACACAAGCACAAGCCAAGATGATGCAGCGTTGGGGACATCAGACGGCAGCAAGCACCTTCACCGTGCCCATGGCGGCGTTACCCTGTCTTCCCTGGCTGTGGGTCGCTGTGAAACATTTGACGAGGAGAGGGGGGCAAACTCGGGAGCTGCAGTCGCATGGGAAAAGTGTAAAGAGGGAATGGGCGGCCATGTGACGGGGACAGGCGCAACGGGTAGCCGTTGCAAAAGCTCCCGTTGAAGGTGTTCGCGCCAAGAAGCCAGAGGGTCCCATCTGGGCCCGGGTGGACTGGGAGCGGCATGAGCAGGAGGGACAATGCTGGTCTGCACGGGGCATCCAGCGATCGACCTGGACGGGCTGGTACAATAATGGGCTCATCTCCCCTGGGCCGAGACTGCGGGAGGCTTGGGGGGGGGGGCACGGAGAGGCAGAGAGGCAAGCGGGCGGCGGGCGGCGCAGAACATTGAACACACGGTGGTCATAGGTGGGAGGAGGAGACCCTGGTTGCGCCGGTGTTGCTCGCCGTCCATCCAATGTGGACCGATCAATCACGGCAGTTGATCATCCGGCTATTGGAGCCCGTATGGGAGCGCAGAGGCATGGTTTGCAGATCCGAACGGGGTTGTTAGGTTGGCATGGCATGATGTTGCGCGGCGTTGGGTAGAATCCTTGCGAGAGTTTGGCGTCTGTCGGTGGGAAGTTTGCAGACCGATATGACATGCTGATAGGACACGAACAAGCAGACGGGATGATGGGGCTAAGGTGAGCGGCGGACGCGAGGGATCCATGGCTTGGTGGGATCGCGCGGCCAGGCAAGGCGAGACAGGGCATGGGAAACACCACAGACTCGGCGTGGGCATGGCATGGGCATGGGCATGGCGTGCCCTACTCCGCGCTCCGTACATGGACATGGGCTTGGGCAGCTCAACAAACCAACCCAGCCCAACCTGGCCGGGCCGGACGACCCAGCCTGGCGGTCTCGAGCGACGGGAGACGGCCAGGAAGGGGAGAGAGTGGGGGCCGGGGAGGAGCGCGAGAGGCAGGGAGAATAGCAGAGAGGGCGTATACGATATGAGAGCGTGTCGTCGGAAGCGCCAAAAGATGACATGGAAAAGCTAGGGAAATGAATGTAACGTACCGTGGCCCTTGAGTTCGTCATTCTCCTGCCCAGAGCCCGAACCATGTCCGTTCAATGCCTCGTGGGCGCCGTCCTCAGCGTGCTGGGGATCATGCTGCCCCTGCGGATCAGGATCTCGCTGGTGATGCTGCTCCTCATGCTGGCCAGGCTGAGGGTGAGGCTGAGGTTGCTCCTGGCCCTGGTCGTGGTGGTCGTGGTGGTCGTGGTGCTGCTGCTGCTGCTGCTGCTGCTGCCGAGTCTCGATCCGAGTCTCGATCTCCCTGTCCTCGTGCTCCTCCCCTGCAAGCGCGTGGGGCAGGATCGGGGGCTCAGGGGTGTCGTCGGCAGCGACCTCGATCTCGTCTGCAATGGCGACGTGGATTGCCGCGTCTGAGGCAGCGGCAGGAGAGGCAGCTTCGGCGTGAGCAGGAACAGGAGCAGGAACAGGAGCAGACATCCGACCTGGCACCAGGGCGACGCAGTGCGACCCGAGCGAGTCGCCCTGCTCAGCTGTGAAACCAGTGTGCCCCCGAACCCAAGACTCAGGCCCCAGGACTTGTTGCCCGGAGTGGTTTGTCGGTCCTATGTCGCGTCGGGGACGGTGGCTGTCGCCGTCAGAGGTTGGTTAGAGCTCCCCCGTCTTAAGGGCGGCACAGTAATAACAACGTCCAAGGTTCCAAGGTTGTTAGTAATTAGCGGTCGTGCTCGGGACCGAGAGGTCAATTGTGGGAGGTGGGCATGTGGACAAGGTTTGGAGATGATGGGGCCTGGCCTGTCCTGTCCTGTCCTCGCCTGTCCTGTTCAAGTCCTCTCCTGTTCTGGCCTGGCCTGTAGTGGCGGCTGCGGAGGAGGAGGTGGTGGCAGTTTAAGGTGGTGGTGGCAGAATAAGGTGGTGTACAAGTGGTAGGTGTGTCGGGAAGTCTTGTCTCTTCTGTCAAGCAGTCCAAGGGCCGGAAGCAGTCTGCCCCGTCTAAGCTCTAACCTGTGGCCCTTGGTCCATGGCACCTTCCCGTCTTTGCTTGCCTGCCTCGTGGTCGGGTCGCAACCGAAACACCGTCGTCCGAACCTTGGATGCTCGCTCCCTCGGCCTCTCAGGCTAGCGGACTGGCGGAAAGGCCAAGCTACTGCGTGTTTAACTTTGTCTGCTCGCCTTCTCAACGGCTGCTGCCCTACGCGGGATGGCCAAAGCCACACACGGCCTGGAGATCCGACCCCGCCCCACCTCCTCCTCCTCCTCCACCAATGACTGGATGAGGGCGGGGAGGAGACCTGGAGAGACCTGGAGAGCGAACTCTGGCAATCTGGGAATCCCATCCCTTCCTCCCCCGGCCGCGGAGAGGCGCAATGCGCAATGCACATGCACGGCACAGGCGCCGCCCGGCAGTCAAAACGCCCCCCGGCCCGCTGCTGCTGATCCTGCCCTGCCCTGCCAACCTGCCAGCCTCTTCGTCAGCCTGCATGGCACGCCAAGCAACAATACAGACCCTGAGACCAGACTCGAGATGTGCGCGTCTATTAAGGCCCCGGATATGCCTAAGAGTGACTGAGTCACTGACGCCATCATTCCAGATGCCAGCCCGGCTACTGCTCGTCCGATCGGGATGAGACTTTGCTGTCAGCCTTTCTGCCAGTCTGCCAGTCTGTCTGCCTGCCTGTACCGTAGCCGTCAGGTCCGAGTCCGAACAGCGACGTGTCAAGGGGCACGCCACTATCACCGAGCCATGTCTACTACCCTAGTACCAGTTGACACCACCACAGCATCCTGTCGCCTCACGGAATCTTGCCTGTGATATCTGCGTGCATTGTTCTGATTTGCGCAAAATCCGACGTGATAGTTCCCATGCGACGGCTGCCTTGTGCTTGCGCAAGTGATTCGCGTCTCCGTGACTCCCTGCCCTCAACCAATCATGCTCCAAATACACCCTGGATCACGTGGCTTCTGGAACAGACAGGCACGCCTGCAGAAGTTTCAAAAAACAACCATATCACGCAGCACATATTACTGTGCTTCCCAGATGCAGGCCCCGCGCGTCGGTCGGGCCTCGGCGCTCTCATATTACCGGGCGTGCTAGTGAGACAAACTTTTCGACAATCGTCCGATTCATCTTTGTAGATTTACTTTTTTGGCACAAGGGTGACGTTCTCATTATTAGTACAGGCCTGCACATGGCGTAATGCCCCAGGACCAAACTACAACTGCCAGCCTGCTGTGCACGGTTGCTACTTTCGTCCCGACTCTTCTTTTGAAGTGTGGCTCGGCGTGGACAGATGGGGAAGGCTGTTGCGCAGGGACCACTTGCTCGTGCTCATACGCGACGGCATTTATAGAAGCATGTCCAAATAGGAAGGCCATGGTCAAACACGACGAACACTATATCGCGGCAGGCTCCCTGTGATCAATGACACGCTGGGTCTGTGTGTGTTGACCACCGTGTGAAAGGACCGTACGCCTTCGGAATGTATACGGATTAATGAGAACGAAGCCACTCAATTTGCACAATAGCGGTGGCCAGAAATGTAATTCATGACCTCTGATCCGGATGGGTTCAGTTAGACTGCACATATGGAGGTCGTTTGGTAAGTGCTATCCACATCTGACTTAGAAAGTCAGCAAGACATTCACATTCAGCAATCTTGGGACAATGTACTTAAGTATGCAAATGCTTTACTCTAAAACTCGAATCTTGGCCTCGGCCATTCACGAGAGGAGAGGTAAGATAAAATGTACAAGTCCAAAAACTGAGACCAAGAGGGTCTGTCTCATCGGGGTACCATGTCCATCCCCAAACGCGAAGCCAGCTTCATTCAAGCCACCACATCGGGCCCAAAATCTCAACCTTCCACCCCTCACGCGTCTTGGAAGCGTGCTTCCGAGCATGCGCCCGAGCCTCCTCGGCAAAGTCGACGGGGTCGTGGAAGAACCCCAGGGTAGTCGTGGTGTTGACGGGGTCGCTGGACTCGGGCTGGTAGAGGAGCCCGTAGATGGTGTCCAGGACAGTCCCCATGCTCGTGTCGCTGGTCCAGTCGCGGTCAAAGATGCTGTGGCAGATCCTGCCGTGCAGATTCACGTTAGGGTGCTTGATCTTGGTGACGAACCGCACCTTGGGTGCGAGCCTCGGGTAGGCCTCGTCTGCGTGGAGATAGAGCAGGAATGCCCCGTCCGAATACGGGCTGCCTTCTGGCCCCTCTACGACGATCTTCCAGAATGACACGTCGGCTGTACTGATGTAGATGTCGTATTTTCTGTGACCCCCACGAGCTGCTATTGTCCGTATCTCATTCATCAGACGCGGCACCCGAAGCCCGCGACGCGGATTGCTGGATGTCGTCGCAGACACTGCGGAATTGCCATCTGGGGCGAGAGAAGTCAACTGACAAAATTTATCTGCCATATTCGGATGATCCCTGATTGGCGGAACTATGTCGTCGGTGACCAAGGTTGCCGTGGCGCGATATCTTGATAAATTAAACTGCGTCTGAATGTTGGCCCCGCTCCACTGCAAAGGAAGAGTAATTGGTGGCCTCTGAGACAGAGATAGGAAAGGCTCCATCTCGCAAATTGCAAGTGTGTTTGTCAACGATGTTGGGTGGAATCTGTATGAACCAAGCATGTATGACAACGTGCGCAGATCCGTATTGTCCTCGTCACCAATTGAGACGCTGTCGACTGAGATTCCTTTCCGCAGAAAGCTCGAGACGATGCCGTAGCACGTATTGGTTGACGACTTGTTGTCTTGTCCGTCCGAGATAACGACGATGCGCTTCTTTGCACTGGGGAATCTGGTTGCATACTGATCTATCTGATCCCCGGCAAGGGCCAAAGCATCCCACAAGGCCGTGTCACCCCCGGCCTTCAGTTCAAGGGTAGCGCGTCTGAAGTTCTCCAAGACATGCGATATCGGCATCTTGACTTGAGCATTGCTTGAGAAGTCGACTAGTCCGACATGATTCTTGTAGTTGTAAGCCAACATACGATTGATGAGTGCGTCAAGCATTTGCTTCAGAACACCAAGTCGAGTGAGGCGAATTATGGGTTTGCGCCCGTGTTCTGGACCGATCATTACCTTGAGGACATTATGGCTGGAGTGCGATATTCGGGCGTCGCCATCTCCACTGCAGAGCCTCTCGGGCTCTAGCCGTCCGGTGCATTGACACGATGTGAGGAAACGTGACAGTCTTGCAGTCTGCTGCGGACTTTCGTATGTCCAGGATCTCCTAGTATCACCGTAAGGTCTCACGTTCGTCAGGACACTTCTCATTTCGGGCGTAGGACAGACTCCTTTGTCAAGCTTGTGTCGCCAGTACATCCAAATGACCGAAAGCAGCAAATCAGGGTTGTCCTCACGGACCCAGAATGCAAAGAGCTGCTCTTCACACAAGTATTCGTAGACCTTCATAAGGCACATCTCTGGGGTGTCATCTTGGAACATCCTACCAGAATCATATGATTCTGTTTGCAAGGGAGCTGTATCTTCTGGAAGCCGTATCATGATGCGGTCGAGACTCTTCAGCCCGAGATTTGACACAGTGACGTTCCTGTTTGGTAACAGAGTGCCCGTATTGTGGGCTGAAAGCTCGAATGCTTCGAATTCTGCTTTGAGCCCACGGTATGCAAGCACGTAAAGGTCGCTCGAAGTCGCCGTGAGCTTGACGATTCTTGTAAACAATCCAATCCGGCTTTCAAATTTCACGGCAATGACATCGACAGTATTCGTTTCTCTGGGGCCAGAAATCCAGGACAAGACCTCGCTTCGAATATCTGGTCTTACCCTCAAGGAGAGGTCGTCAAGCGGTGCACCATGCAGTGGAGATGTTTGTCGTATTGAGAACCACCGCTCAATTGCGCTGCGAGAATACGTCTGACCATCACAGGCTTCCACCGCATCTTCCATCAGCGCGTGGGAGATTGGACACTTGAGGTGGCTCGGAACGTCGGTTATTCTTTCGGGTAAGACTGGAAGCCCTCTTGGTCTAGATACCAAAGGAACTGGATCGCCGAAAGACCAATTCCATCGCGTGACAGCTTCTAGGTCCAGGAAACTGGCCCGAAACATCAGAAATTGGGCCAGGGCCTCCTCGTTTGCTTTCAGGCTGGCACCGAAAGCCTTCAGTTCTCCCAGCTCAGACTCCAGCGTGTGGATAGCTGTATGCCAGACATATCTTGAAGACACAGATCTTCGTGCTCTCTCGAGGTTGTCCTCCTTTGCGTTGATCTCCAAGCACAAGAGACAAGCAAACAAAGACAAGACCTCTCTCGCCATCCTGTCTTTGGATTGCCCGGAAGTCTTGGCAACAATGGCGATCATGTCCTCGAAGCTGTTGTGGGCCATAAGGCCCTCTTTGCTCTCTTCTAACGACGATGCCCGGTGAAGTTCTTGCTCTATCAGACGGTGTGGTCGGCTACTTATGCCAGTGTCATCTTCGTTAACCTCGCTGAAATCCGTGAGGTTTCCCATGCTGGAACTGGAGTCGACGCAGAACACTGTCATTCAAATATGAGTAATGCTCTCAAAGATCGGATAGCAGGTGTATGGGATGTTTTGGCAACCATGCCGAATCACTTACTGATTATCTCATCTGGATCTTGAATTATCCGTACTTGTGCACCCCCGTAGGCATCAAAAACTGCGGATCCGTCTTGTTCATAAGATTTGACAATTGGTGCAATAAGCCGCTCCATCACCGAAGGATCAATCGTCTCTTCTCCGTGCTGTGGTCGGAAAATGATAGAGGAATGGCCGGGTCTACCACATGGCTCCTCGCCAGTATATACTGCCAAGTGTGCGTTGCGATCGAAGGTCAGACATGGCGATATTGCAGCTGCCAGTTGACTAGGCCCGTGTACAGCCAGGTTGTTTCCACTGCACATTTCAGCCAACTGCAATAATTTGCGAAGTTGATTGAGGTCACAAGCGTGGCTGAGAGCACCCGTTTGTGAGCCATAGATGTTATTTAGTGCACCCAAAGATAAGACGAGGACCTCGGGACAAGTGCCACCGCTTTGCAAAGCGAAGCGAGCCAACCTCGGCTCAGTCTCCGCTTGAACAAGAAATGACTGCAAATGAGTCTCGGCCAATAAACCTCCGTCCTGGAGGGACTTGAAAAGGGTTTCTTCGATCAAACCATCTGATGTCTGTAACGCGTGGAGGACCGCTTCATGAGTCTTGTGGTCACGGACGTCGTAAGTGCAGAAGACTGAAGTATAACGCAATTTCTTTGCTACTTCATCATCGCTGTGAACCTCGGTGTCCGAGTCTATGCGCAGTGATTTGGCGGACTCCAGAATATACCCGAACAGAAGACGTGACCCTTCGAAAAGGCGAGCCGAATCTTGCGTAATTGTGTCCACCGCCACGTAACTCCTGAGAACCTCCAGAATTGTTTGACTCAGGGCAATGCACTCAAAACTTGTAGGTGTCTGACCGCTCACAAGTAGGTGCAGACAACGAAGTGCCGGGGGGAATTGGGTGAGCTCGTCAAAAACGTAGTAAGCTGCATCCTGGGCATTACCGTCACTCTGCATATCCTGCAGAATAGAGGCAAAGACGCGCAGCGAAGACAAGAAAATTGCCATGCCTCGATCAGACTGGGCAATTGATGGCTCCCAGTGAGCCAAGTCTCGAAATATAGCCGACCTTCCCTTGAGAAGAGGGAGCTGAGCGGAGGACGTCCGATAAACAGCGAAAATGTCCACAACGCCATTGACTGCAAGAGCGCTGAGGCCCAGCATATCCACGCTGGAGTCGAAGCAGGCGGGATGGATGGGGAGCTCAGATGTGTGCAGATCAAGGACTTGTGGTCTTGTTCTGTCGCTGCCATCCAGCTCGACCCGTGCGTGGATCGGGACGTGCCGTTGTTTGGAGCAGATCGCGACCACGGGTATCTTGGTGTAAGTCCTGCTGTCATCTTGGTCTTGTGTTGCTCCATGGTACGTGACCCTTTTTCTCGTCTCAATATCCTGGCCAAACCTAGAGAAGAGTGCTTGCTGCAGACTGCCCACACTGGCAACCTCGAGCGGAAACTTCTCCACAATGCTCTTTCCGCGAATGACCAGGAAATGGGTAAGATCTAAGTATCCTAAAGCCAGCTCCTTGGCCAAGTTGCAGTTGCATTCCCAACCTTCGACTGTCTCTTGGGTTTGACCCGTGCAGCCCAGGGTGTTCGCGATGCTGAGATGTAGTTGGCGGACAGTGGCAGATATTGGCATTGTCAGGATGGGACATGAATCTCTAATCTTGGTTGTCGATGGGGTGATGATACGGAATGATAGGCTGTCCGTATCATGATCGCTCGGTTGTGTCAAGATTGGGGCCACCTGTACAAGCAGAGCGTTAGCAAATGAAATGGGCTCGGGGGCTGCTACCGTTGAAAAGATATTTCGTACATGGGTGGTTGCCTGTATCACCGTCGCGATATCTTTCTTGTTTTTGAAGACGGCGAAGATTTTTTGCCTCTGAGAATCGGCGATGATATCGACCAAACGGTCTTCGATGTCGATGGCTGGGCCATTCTCACCACCGAGGTGGAGGGAGACAACGTGAGTCTCTGCTGTGAGAGGGATGGCACCGTCATGTCTTGCAAGGCGTTTCCAAATCTCAACGACGAAAGACGAAACGATGGCCTCGGGGTTGAAGGGTATCAAGATTGATGGGCGCGCGCCAGGAGACAGCAATGCTGCCTCTGCCTGCGGAGGCACAATGACGACCAGATACCGCTGGTTCTCCATTCAGAAGCCTGGGCCCCAAAATGGATGGCTATGATGATCAGTGTTGATTTTGTTGCGTAATAATCCCAAAATGAGGCTCTTTAATGGTGAATCTCGTGGAGTTGCGGCCATCAAAGGAGGTAGAAAATATGCGTGTGGTTGAGCAAACGGCGCTCAACAGTTTCGGCCAAACAAACTGGCTGATGAGCAAAGGGAAAGAGGGATCAAGATGGTAAGTGGATTGAGTGCAGGTGTGGTAGGTGCGTACAATCGATTGCACACCTGGGCAGTCTCACAGTAGCTTCCATCCACCTTGTACCAAATACTTGCTTCTCATCTCTAGCCCGGTCTCAACTGCCACAAAAGATACCCGAGATGCTTTTTCAAGCAGCTACATGTTAGTCCCAAACATGGACAGTTTTGATATGGCGTATTTCTTTCATAAGAGACTCAATTCAAGGTTACCGTTTTGAATTCATGTAACTTCAGTGTGACAAGTATATCACTTACAACAATTGGGTCCCATAGGAAGTGGTCCCATAAGAGATTATACCCTAGGGTGTTGCTCCATAAGAAAGTTTATTCCGAATTGCCAGTGATGAGCGGAAGTAGCTGCTGTCCGTGTCGACTCGAGTGCTGTCATTGCACCAGCCCTCAAGTGCTGCTGAGTGCAAGGAATGATGCCATCCTTTGCCTGGACAAAACTAGATGGGAGCTTGGAGTGTACATGAGAGAGTAGTTTTAACGGTCATTAACAGGCTGCCATCCCCAGGGTTTTGACACTGGCACTCCGGGTCCATCAGAGTAATCAAGAGGTCCCGCGCGTCTTCTGGAGAAAGGCTGGCTCTCACCTGTTGGTAGAGCACCCAGCTGGCTATACTTGATTTACCACGGAATAACTGATTTACACATAACACAATACTACTAGAAATGGCGAGCCTGGCCCAGTTGGACAATAGTATGGATTCTATTCGCCATCCAGATGTCCCATTCGTGGCTTGGTCGTGCGGGTGATCAGCCCGGGACTGTGGCAATATCTTATAGTAGGTTATTCCATAAGAGGCTGTTTCATAAAAATTTGTATTTTAATAGGAGGTTGAGACAACTTCTCATAAATGTTGTTCTATGTGCTTTTCTCTCTTTTGGTGGGGGGTATTGAGACGACGCAATGGACACCCATCCGAGCAAAGCTGCAAGGGGGAAATCGCCTGAGCTTTGCACAATCGGCGGGGCCGTGAAGCTTGTGTTGCTGTCTTAGAGAGCCGAACCAACTCTGTGCCACAGATGAGAAGAACGGTTTCTGGGAAGACATGAGAGCCGAGGACCAATTTCCGGTCGTCCAGCACTGCCAGGTACGGGCGGGTGGTCGGGGGGGGGGGGGCAGTCCCCGCATTGCGTTGCCCCTGAATGCGAGATCAACGGGAGCGAATCTATCTGAATTTCCAATAAGCTCTGGTCGAGGGGTCCGGCCAATTTCCAGATCCCCGTATAGCCTTTCTGTTTGAAGCTTCAGCTTTGCCCATATGTCTGTAAAGTCTAGTTATAATGGGCTCATCTCGTTTTTATGGTTTCCTGGCCGAGACAAAAAGGAAAGAACCACGTAGCTGCACGTGTATATCACTGGAGCACAACAACCCGGGTCTCACTGCGGCTCTTCAAAATAGCTGGCATTCCACGGTCCAGGATCTGACACGAATCTGGACAATTGCCGTTACCTAGGTTTCTCTTTTTGGCTGCCATCCAGACCGGGCCATGTTCCTGTTTTGTGCTCTGCTTCTCTTCCGCCTCGCAGCGTCCTCGTCCAGCCATGCGCCGAGAGCTGCCACCCCGCACCGCCACTATGAGCGGGACATACTCCTGGCAGATCAACGCCACCTCGGCAGACGACAGTTCCCGAACTCGAGCCTGGTATCGCAGGTCTTCGAGGTGACACCGCCCGTGCTGGGCTGGGACGGGCAGGTCGTTGGGGCCGGGAGGCCAGTTCCATTCACGGGAGTTGGCACGACCATCGAAACAGGTTCATCCGATGAATGCAAGGTGACTCTGGCCGTTCGATCCTTTGCGAACTCTTTCAATCAACCTTTCGTGGGCCAATACATTCCGCCCGGCTGCCTTGGAGACAGCAACACGGCTACCATGAACCTCACAGTCGAGACAATCGGTAGACAGTTTGATCGACTCTCCTTCATGTAAGCACAACTTCCACTCGTTTTCGACCCACATGGTTTCTGAAAACTGGAAAGCTTTCTCGGGGATACCGAGCTTCTTCGTTGGTCGACCGCTCAGCCTCGTAGAAACGGCGTGAGATACACGGCGATCAAAGACGTCTCGTCTTTTCTGCCGCTGTGGCGTGAACCGCAGAGAGTTATCTTCGACCTCGGAAACTTGCTCAATGAAAACGTATGATCCCTGTCTTCGGTCTCATCGATTCAAACTTCGTTCCTGTGTGAGACACTGACATGCCATGGTGTCCCAGTTAGATGGTATATTTAACACCACCCTGGAGGTCACTTTCTTCCAGGCCCCTGGAGCTCTTTCTTCCAACGCAGACAAAATCATCCCGATCTCTAGGCGTGCAGGTCTGAACGAGTCGAGGCCAAGTGTCTTCAACACGGCTGATGTCAACGCAACGACTATTGTCACGGACTTCCCCCGCAATGCTAGGAAAGCCATCTTCACAATCCAGTCATGCGGCCAAATTGATGAGGAGTTTTGGTGGTCAAATCTTCCCAGCTCTACGGCTCTGTCTTTCAACGCGACCGGGAATCCGTCGGGGAATTACTCCGCGTACAGAGAAACACAGCTGTATATCGATGATCAGCTAGCGGGGATTCAGGCCCCATTCCCAATAATCTTCACAGGCGGGCTGAATCCCTCGTTCTGGAGCCCGGTAGTTGGTATCGACGTATTCGACGAGAAAGAGACCGAGATCGATATTACGCCGTTCTTACCAGTGCTGTGCGATAGCAGACCCCACAACTTCACTCTTAGAGTTGTGGGGCTTGATGACGACGGCAACAATTCCCAAGGTTCCGCAATGCTGTCTACAGGTGTGGACAGCTACTGGCAATTATCTGGGAAGGTTTTCGTCTGGACTGAACACGATGCTTCATTCATCACGACCGGATCGGCGCCCGTCATTGCTGCTATCGACCCAGTCATTGCCCTCAATCAACGCCTTACGAAAAATGCAACCGGCACCAACGAGACTCTGAAGTACGACCTGTCTGTCTCACGTTCCATCCGTATATCCAGTGCTATAATGACCGCAGCAGGCCTGGTAAATGCCACGTGGGCACAGGATGTCACAACCACTGCCAATGGCTTCATCAGCGACTTCGGTAATACCTCGAGTGTAGAATTCAAGACAACCGCCACAAGCTCCTCAGCCCGCAATGACGCAGTCGAGTTTTCTTCTTCTGCTTCATATCCTCTTATTGTCAACACGACGCAGTTTGTCTTGCCTAATGGAACAGTACGCACGGACACTATCCTCAGCCGCTCGAAAGATACGAGCAGGACCGTGGGCCAGGAAGATGTCTTCCCAAGTGGGCTGCAGGTTTTCTCCGTGCTGCCCGCGACGACTGATATCGTGCCAGACATTGCCCAGTTGTCCCTCTCGACTTCTCAGGATGCTTCAGGCACACGCTTGGTGTTTCCGGGCGGTGGTGCACAGAACGGTAGCTACGCTGAGGCAAGTGTCACGCAGGATATGTTGCTAAGCGGCACTGCGAGCGGCGCGGCAAGCGTTACTGAGTTCTATTTTAGACATGTGTCAGTCCGCAGTGATGGAACGATCGTTTCTGATACTGAGAGGGTAACTGGCAGCGAGGTTCCCCCGGGCAGAGCTGGATTAAGACCCGGGGCATGAGCCAAGCGCTTCTGTCTGAAATTCACCTAGGACAACGGAGTACCTCGGACAACGGCGCACAGGACATTGCAATAAATCGAATGGTTTCAACCTCATAACCTCAACGTATTAAGTCAATTCAGGATCCTATTTCAGATAGACGTCCTCAGCAACTATCTTCCCCCTGTTGAGATCATCCTCGATATTTCCATTGTACCTCACTCCTAGTTTGACACAGACCTCCCTGGGTCGATCTGCCCAGGCAGATATGGTACATAGTCGATGCCCGGCTGACATTGACGAGTTTTCCACCGAGTTAGTTGCCTAAGTGGATGTCCCTGACGGGAACCTTGGAATTCCCGGTCTATGTGGAGGTCCTCGAGGTCAGCTCATCTACGCGACCTGAGATGCTGTCCAATGTTCTATGGAGGGTATGTATTCCTTGACAACTATGATCTCATTAGTATGCTTGCAGAAGTGATCAAACATTGAATGACTCGGAAGGGCATAGAGCACATGGTTACACGCAAATACATTCAGTGCACATCACTTAAACCCTTTGAATGGGCTACTTACATATATTAGTTCAAGAATCGCTTAAGGGTTATTGAGGTGTTGACATACTAGCCCGCACACGCTCATGCCGATGGGTTTCCCATATTTATCAAGGATATCGGTAGCTAGAAACTCACTTCTTCAAATGACCGCATGTTCTGTAGTGCCATTGACCGAGTAAATGACATGATACATTGCTCTGATCTGTCAGATTGCAAGATAAGGAGAGAGTACTTCAGTTCGGTTTCTGCTTTTAAGTAATGAGTGGAAAGGTACTACTAATAAGCTCGAGTCTAGGTGGTGGAGGACATTGGTGTACGCGGCATCACCTCGATACATATCTGATGGGCATGCCCCGATCTCATGTTCTCATAAGGTCATGCTTGGGATACCAAGTTTAATTCAAACAATGAACATGGCACAACCCACGACTTGGCCACTACTGCCAGAAGCCAACCCCGACATCACTCAGCACCGCGCTTCATAGCCTCCTGAATCCAGCCCGACCTCTCTCGCCCAATCCGCTTCAATTCCTCATCAGGGAGCTCGTTGAGTTGAAGGTATATGTGAGGGTTCGGTACGTTGCGGCCCTTCTCAAAACCAGGGCGAGCGAGAAGCCTGTACATCCATTCCTTGACATGGGGAAACTCGTCGATCTGGGACAGACCGCTGTACTCTGAAACGCGTTTAGAATTAATTTTCGTTCATGTGCATGCATGAATTTCCAAGGAGGGACTTACTGAATGCGGTAGTCCATGGCCAAATGGCAATGTCGGCAATGCTGACATGATCACCCACGAGATACCCAGAAGGGTTTTGAGCGAGCGCCTTGTCCATGGTGCGATAAAGGCGGCGTGTTTCGTTGACATAACGCTTCAAAGAGTATGGATGATCACCAGCAGCAGACACTGCATGATTCAACCTGGGTCAGCGAACGGTGTTTTACCCTCACCGCCGTGACACAATCAGAACTTACTTTCAAAATGGTTTGCCTGGCCTTGTGAAGGGCCGAGACCACTCACTTGCCAAAAGAGCTATTAAATCCTCAGTCAGACACGAACTTCTGAAAACGAGGCATTCAAGTTTCGACAAATTACCCAACTCGTCATCTCCCAGTGCTCTTTGGTCCCGCGAGGGTACGATATCTTGTGGTCCGCATCGTAACGATCCACAAGATACTGCAAGATGGCACCGCTCTCCCAGATCTTGAGCTGCTGGCCATCCTCCGCCGTGTCAACTATGGCCGGGATCCGACCGTTGGGATTAATGTCAAGAAACCACTGCTCTTTCTGCTCATGTTCAAAGAGCTTGATTTGGTGCGCCTACATGCAGACCTACGTCAGTTGTCTCCAATTCTGTTCTCTTTTTAATGGGCTATCTTGAGAGGGTGTGCAATCGTACATTGTACTTCAAGCCCAATTCTTCAAGGGCAATGGAGATCTTGAGAGGGTTGGGAGTGCCCTCGCAGTAGAGCGTGATGCTGTGCTCGTACGTGCTCATGGTAGCCCAGGGTGAGAATGCGGTCCACGGGTGCCCAGGTGATGCAAGACACTGGCACGGGAAGATTCAGAGCTGACCAGCGTCCGGATCGTCAAGGAGGAAACCAGTAGTGAGGTTGTAAGTATTAGTGGGATTCCGTCTCATAATTTGATCTTCCTCGGCCATGGCTCATATTTATATTCATTTATTCCCTTGCGATCATGTATATCTCGCGAAGCAAACGGTCATACGGACCTACACAGAGCGGGATCCAGTCTGGCCTACGCCAAGGAAACGAAGTCATTTCAAATCACCTCACCTCCGACATTGCCTCAAGAGGGAAATGGTCTCGTCAAATCAGCTTAGCCAGATGGTTATCTTCTGCGCGTCTCATCCACTTCGTGCCAATCGGAGTGCCAAGAACTTAGGATCAACACTGCGTGTAAATAGACCACTGTGCAGGCCATGTCTGACGTCGATGCTGACGGTGTAGCCTCAAGTCGCCCCAAACGGGTAATGGTGCATCAGAAACGACAGGGATCGTGGGAGCGAGTACGGCTAGTAAGTATTAGTGGTCAATGGTGGGCAGGAAGATATTGACATGATTATCAATCATGTCTTGCGCCTTTCTTTGAAATCATCTGCAGAATATACATAGATGTAGCATAAGGTCTCGGCATGCGATTCATTGCCATCTGCTCTGAGCAGTTATGATTCGTTACCAGGCGCGGCTTATTAATATTACCTGATTCTCTCGTGGTTGGAATACCGTGTTGATGCTCAGAAATCCCCGCCTTCTGCCACAGCAGAGTGTCCAAGAGTCCTTGATCCATTTGCGAGAACAATAATCGGCATTTGAAAAGAGGAGGCGCATCATGTTTGGGTGGCCCTCCAATATTGTTGCGTTCTAATCCTGACATCTGTTGAGGTGTGACCATTGGACATTCATTGGACAACAATAATTGATATGCTAACAGATAATGCACGATGCCCTTCACTACTGAGCGTCGCACCCGCGGCAAGTCATCTCAAAGGTCCGCCTGCGGGCCGCCATATAATGGTCGACATTGGCAAGTCCCGAAGGAAACCATCGAAAGCGTATCAATTCGATACCATCGTGTGCGGTACGAGGCTGAGCCACGTGCCTACAGACTTACTGCATTCTCTTTCCACTCCAGGGCTGTCATTGGCACTGTTTCTTTTTTTAGACGCTGGGTCTTGAGCGTTTACCACTGTATGAAGGCGCCACATACATTTTATATGTATGGGGATTAAAAACGAAACCACAACCGTCACTTTTCACTATCTGGAAGACAAAACAGAGCCACTCCAAGGCTAAATTCACACTCACACACAGGCCACAAAAAAATCACAAAACCACTCATACTACCTAAGCCTAACACAACTAACATGAACAGCTCCACAGGCTAGCTTAGTTTTATATATAGATTTCTTTACACATAAACCTCTAAATTAGACATTTTAAAAAGGGAATATATTAAAAACCCTCTTTCTTTTTATACTAGTCTCTATTATATTAAGATTGTATCTAGAAGGTATGTTTTTTTTTTGTGATTTCTTTGGGGCCTGTATGCGAGTATGAATGTGGCCAGGGGGCTTCTATGAGAGCATGCCAAGGTGGCAATTAGTACCACCGTGGCGCAGCGGTACTCTAGGGTTGTTGGTTGTTAGGACAAGACGGCACCACCATATCCGTCCACTCGCACACACAGCCAACCGCTCAAATGGGTCGGATGGGGTGGAGTGCTATTTTTTTCAATGTTGTCTAGCAGGTCTAATCCATGTAGCGCATTAAGCCCCACTGGGGGCGCTAATAGAACATGGGTTGGTTACATTTGCGACCAACAGGACGACGACCAACAGCATTGATATTTAAGCCTCTGCCACGATCTGATTCACACCCCCTCTCTTGTTCAAGTCATCAAGATACCTAACTTCGTTTTGGTGGAGCCACTGCTTAAGTCGGACAGCTCGTACAACCATGGCCAGCCTCAACTCTTTCATCTACGTTATCATATATGGAGTCGTGCCGGTGGTATGAGCACAATGCCTTTTCTTGAGCGCATTGATACTGATATCATGGTGACTACAGCTAGCCTTGCTGGTGGTTTATCAGCTCAACTTCCACCCACTGAGCAAATTTCCTGTAAGCACGCGTCCCATCGTTAGCGATTGTTGGGATCTCAGTGGATCTTGTCCCGATTCTGAAGAAAAACATGCTAACTGGCGTAGGGGCCATTTTGGGCGAAGATCACTGATGCCTACGGGGGCATAAACGCTATTGGAAAGCGGGCTCATCTCGCCACTCATCACAACCACTTGAAATATGGTAGGAGGCATCGCGAAGCGACCCCTCTCAAACAACGATAAGCTAATTCCAGCGCGGATAAAAGGCCCCGTTTTCCGTCAAGCCCCGAACCGGCTCATGTTCAACTCGGTTGGCGCGCTGCAAGGTACGCTGGTTGGTGTGAATCCAACGGTCAATGCCCCGCCAGCATCTTCTCCCGCCGGAAAGTATCTAAAGAAGTCAGCTAATGAAACACCCCTAAGATATCTTTCTCAACCCTGGAGTCACGAAGGGCCAGGCGTACGTTGACTCTCGCCTGGTGCCAAGTCCTAGTCTCTTTGACACGCTGGACCAGGCGGAGCACGGCCGCAAGCAACGCATTATTTGGAAGGTGACCTCGGAGCTTTCTATGCGCTCGTTTGAACCAGAGATGAGGTCTCAAGTGGATATCTTCCTCTTGCAGCTCCTCAAATCGGCCCAAAAGGGCGAGGTGGTAGACGTTTCGCCGCGGTTCTCACGTCTCGCGGCTGATGTCATATCCTCCCTTGGCTTTGGCATTCCTCTGCGCACTCAGACAGAAGAGACGAACCGCCAACTCCTAGACGCCTTTGGACAGGTCACCAGCCGTATCGCCTTGTACATGAACTGGCCGTCCACCTCGAAGCTTCTGGACCCCCTTATCGCGTGGTTGGCCCACAAGGCCTCTGAAGACTTCCGCAAGTCCATCCAGAATATGGTTGAGGCTCGCATGGCCTTGGGAAAAGATGCGAAGCACGACTTGTACAAACTGGCTCTGAGCGACAAGAAAGGCAGCGAGGAGGGCTTACTCGAAAGTGAGCTCTGGGCCGAGGCGGTTTTCTTCATCACAGCTGGTAAGTGCCCCCCCCCCCCCAACATGGGCGGTTCCACACTCCAATATGTCCGTCATGCTTACCCGGATGTGGTTTCCTTCAGGTGGTGCAACAACTTCAGCACTCATGAGTGCAGTGCTCTTCTATCTTTCACGGAATCCTGAAATCTACCGCAGGCTTGTCTCTGAGATTCGGACCACATTCTCTTCTGGCAACGACATCCAAGGCGGTCCTAACCTGACAAGCTGTAAATACCTCCGAGCTGTGATCAATGAAACGCTGAGGATGTCCCCTTCATCTATTGGCACATTGTGGCGCCAGCAGGATCTCACATTACCTTCTCAGGCTGGTAAGCCTTTTGTTGTTGATGGGCACGTGGTTCCACCAGGGACTATGGTTGGACTTAGCCCGTACAGCCTCCTGCACAACGAGAAGTACTTTCCGGAGCCGTTCGTCTTCCGGCCTGAGCGGCACTTGGAAGGTGAGAGCGGTAGTGAAGGTAATAATATGCGTGCCTTTGCACCCTTTGCCGTTGGGAGTAGGAGCTGTGGGGGAAGAGCTGTGGCGTATCTGGAGGCAAGTCTGGCAATTGCGAAGACAGTCTGGTACTTTGACTTCGACAGGGCCCCAGGTACAGCCGATGCTCTCGGCGAAGGCGGCCCGGGCATGGGCATTGGGAGGGAAAGGAAGACCGAATTCCAGGTACACGATGTCATCACAGCTGAGCATCATGGGCCTAATTTAGTGTTCAAGCCTAGAGGGGAGTGTTGGAAAGAGTTGGCTGAGAGAGTACGCGTGGACTAGAGCAGATTTCCAGGCCAATCCACCATATCCACGAGTGGCACTTTTAAAGGCGAAATTGAATATTCTGATTGAGGCTCCCTTGTTAAGATGATGAGACTGATAGTTGAAAGCCAGTAAGACTTGTTCTGACTGGCCATTGAGTTGGGTGTACATACATATTTCGATCGGGGCATGCGAGACACATTTGCCTGGATTGTCTTGCAATCTGTATTTATCCCGCCATGTCTGGATTTAGCTTCCAACAAGCTACCTAGGAAACAAACCTGTATGGGGCAGGTTAGCAATCTCCTTGATGGTGCAGGTCTGGTCACAGAGAAGAGATTCGAAGAAAACAAAGACGTTGGAGTTTTGATGCAGCTTGGTCAAACAATCAAATTGCTGGGTTGGCTGACTGCCTGTCCCGAGAAAAAGCCTTGAACGCATGAGTTCAGCACCAGGTGACCAAAATTGTTCCAATGCAAATTACTCTTTCTTCCAATCACCCACAATCAGATCCGCCGCCTTCTCCGCGAACGCATACACAGTAGCCTGGAGGTTCGCAGTGCTGACCAATGGGATCGCACTCGCGTCGACGACTCTCAAGCCTTCCACCCCGTAGACCTTGAGTCTCGAGTCCACCACCCCACCCTTCTCGCGGGGCAGCATCGAATTGGTCCCAGCAAGGTGCCACATCGAACCAAGATTCGCGCGCGCATACTCCTTGGCGGCCTGAAGGTCCCCGTTGAAGTCTTCGGATGGGAAGCGGAATGCAAGGGGCTGTTTGAGGAGCTTCTGGAAGGGTGTTGATGAGGCAAGGGGTTTGATGCGGAGCAGATGTCGTGCGATGACCTCCAAGTCTAGAGGGTTTGTAAGATAACCTGGGTCCACGACAGGGGGTTCTTGGACTTTCGAAGAAGCACTGTAGCGGCTGTCAGTGTATGCTCTGTGTGGTCAAGATTCCCCGTCACTTTAGTCGACAAGTTGGTGAAAGTGGTGAGTAACTAGTTCCTTTTGCGGAACGGCATTTCGTGGAAATTCAAACTGAAAAGCGAGAGGCTTCAATAGGTACTCACATATGGACGCTTCCACGAGACAAAGGTGCAGAAAGCATTGCTCCAAAGGTGATAAATTTTCCGGGCGATGGTTCTGAAGTTGCCGACGCATTGTTGAGATCCTTGGGGTAGTTCGTCTGCCCAATGGCGGTCATAAATGCAGCCGATGGCTGGTTGGGATCAAGAAGAGTATCCTTAGCAAGTTCATAGTAGGCTTGTGACCTTGGGTCTTCAGGGATCTCTTGCTGGTCCAGTTCTGCCTTGAGCGCCTCTTGGTCCTGAGCAGGAAGAGGCAAATATGCATAAGTGTGCACCCCTAGGGAGGCCAGCGGTCCATCCTGTGTGGCGATGTACTCCTGCATAGCCTGCGCTATCGCTTCCGGCTCCTGCCTTACAAGGGCATCTTTGGTCTCGATATCGTCGGCGGCGTGGAAGGCGGTGTAGGAGATCAAGTGGTCCTGGAGGTTCTCTCCAACCCCGGGGAGGTCCGCCACGACATCGATGCCGACCTTGCGAAGGACATCCGCATTTCCAATGCCGGACAATTCGAGTAATTTGGGAGACTGGACGGCCCCGGCAGCAAGGATAACCTCCTTGTTAGCTGTGGCGACCTTAGTAGCATTGTCCTGGCTGTATTGCACCCCCACGGCCTTTGGAGAGCCTTGCGAAGAATCGAATATAATCTTCTCCACTTGTGCGTTGGTGAGAATTTTGAGATTCTCCCTCTGCTTGGCTGGTTGAAAATAAGCCGAGCCAGCATAGCTTCGTACGCCCTTTGAGTCGATACTCGCGAGGCAACTGAACGCGCCAACAGAATTGTGGATAAAAGGATCGTTGGGCATCAGGCGGCCATGCTCGCGGAATGTCTCAGCCCATGCCGCGCGGATGGAATGATTGTTGTTACCAAAAGAGGTCTTGATTGGACCTTCAGCACTGTTCAGAGAAGGCCAGACATCAATCGCGAGGGCCTTTTTGGCATCATCCGTGACTTCAGGGCTGCTGTACGCTTTGGAAAAGTAGAAGTTGAAAGAATCCCACTCCCAGCCAGGGTTACCGAGGGTCTCCCATGCATTGATAACATCGCTGGCGGGCGGGACGAAGACATTGGCATTGATGGCACTGGAGCCTCCGACGGCCTTTCCTTGGTTGAGGCCAATCACCCTACCACCGAGACCTGACTACTCCAATAATTAGCAATTAAAAGATAATATGATCTTAGAACCGAACAAGGTGATTTTATGCATCTGTCAAGCTTGTTGCTTACTTGAGGAGTAGTATGGAAGTTCCAGTCAGCTTCAGATCCGAGCAGTGCGGCATAGAATATGGGAATGTTCACGCGGGCGTCATCTGACAGGTCACTTCCGGCTTCAAGCACAAGAACAGACTTGGCTGGATCTTCAGAGAGACGAGACGCAACGACCAGGCCAGCTGTACCGCCCCCGACGATGATGAAGTCATACGAAGGTGCCATGACTGCTATGGGTGCTGGTTCGAGTGAAGTCAGGGGGACAGGTTGGGGCTGACTTCTCTATTCCAAGACTGGCTCGAGAATAGACCTCCTATTTAAGTACGAGTGTTATACCATGCAAAGTGTTGCCAGGATTAGGTAAGCCCTAATGGTTGGTGTAGCAAAGTACCTAAGGTAGGTATCGGTTCTGTGTGAACAAGGCTACCAGATATGTATGAAACTATTGGCCTTGTGCTTCACTGTTTTCGGGCCCATCGGACTTGGTCAATTTGTCTCAAAGGGGGAATAACTTCATATTCCTAGCCGAGAGATGGGAATGACAATCTCTGCTGAGGGGAACTACCCTGTCCTGATTTGTCTTCAGAGCCCTTTCAGTTGATTCATAGGATGGGGGCGACAATATGCAGTGATATTTCTCCCTGTGTAATGGAACTCCGCATGCTGCGCCGAG
This sequence comes from Diaporthe batatas, assembly GCF_019321695.1. NCBI lineage: Eukaryota > Fungi > Ascomycota > Sordariomycetes > Diaporthales > Diaporthaceae > Diaporthe > Diaporthe batatas. Next base: position 279,913 of record NW_025408562.1, on the reverse strand, counting down.
TCTTGAGCAGAATTAAAATAATTTCTCAAGTTTCACCACTTGTCAGCGTGCGTGTCTGGTTGGAGTTGATCGCTCGCACTCGCCTCATCGGTTGGGAAACCAACCGGCCACTTTTGTAGTTGCGGCAAAGTGATTGGTTGCGCATTGTCTTGGGTCGTCTCATGCTCCGCGTCCATCTGACTTATCACTTACTGGGCACCTGGGCATCTTCAAAGTTACTTGCGTGCCAACGTTGGAACCTGCATTGCGCCGACAACTTGCCTGTCCTGTACGTCGAGGTCTCCATTTTGCACATCCCACACACCATAGGTGCATCAATATATGCACAACCAGCAGGATCTCGAGGTCCCTGGACAGAAAAGGCAGCGAATGAATACCATGAAGGTCTTTGGTTATCAATGCAAAACCCTGGCCGGCGTTTAAAACTGCGAGTTGGTACTACAACACCCATGACACAACGCACAATTTGATACGTTCGGGCTTGGCGGTCCAAAACTTTCTGAGTTCGTGGGAGCCTCGCTATGTTGTTCCATGTTAGCCATTGACGGCCATGGGCCGTACACTGAGGAAAAGCGATGATGATACATGGGACCTGACCGTTCAAGGTCGCCCACCACCTCGAATCCTTCATCGTGGGCGGTGGGCATTTGCAGCCTAGGGTGGGGAGGAGGCCTTTAAAGAATCTAATCTGCTAGATAAATAAGAGAAGGAGGATTCGGAGTCACTGTCTGATCCAAAATCCTCCATTAAATCTCCCTTGAACCACATCCTTCTAGCTTGGCCATCTCTGCTGTCCGAGTCTTTGAAAATCCAGCATCAACATGCCTCGCTATCTGCCTCAGCGTCTCAAGCTGGAACAATTGGCATCGACCATGTTTATACAATCTACCTGTTCAACTGCAACAACATCAAGGACATCATCTGCTTGGGCTTCATGTTTGGGGGTTTGAATGCCTCTATTGCCTCTCAGTTCGGAATGGGCCCCGACCGCTCTGTGAAAGAAATCCTCGCATCTTTACCCGCAATGCTTCCATGGTCCTGGTCCAACCTCATCATCTTTAACTTGCACAATCAACGGGGCCACATTGCTACTGCTGAAGACAGGATAAACAAACCATGGAGGCCAACTCCGTCCAGACGAATCAGCTCTAATCAGGCCACTTGGATAATGTACTGTATGTATCCTGTCATATTTGGGGTGTCATTCACATCCGGAGGGTTGGGACCTTGCCTCTTTGAGGTATTTTCCTGTCTGTGGTATAACGAGTGGGGTGGTGCATCAGATCCCTTCCTGAAAAATCTCCTCAACGGCTTGGGGTTTGCATGCTGTTTTGCTGGGCCAATGGAGGTCGCTACAGGTCACTCCATATTTTGTGGCCAAGGAAAAGCCGCCTTGTGGCTCCTTGTGTTAGCAGCCACGATCACAACCACATCTCATGCTCAAGACTTTCGAGATATGGAAGGAGACAGAGCTTCGGGCCGCAAGACAGTTCCACTTGTCATTGGAGACGCGAAGGGTAGAGTTCTGCTGGCAGTGGGCATATTGGGATGGACCTTTGTATTCTGTTGGTTTTGGGGTGTTGGCATCACGGAATGGAGAAGATACATTGTGGCATGTTTTTCAGGGTCGGCAATGGCGGGAAACTTCCTTCGGGATCGGACTCGGGAGGGGGACACATTGTCGTGGAAGCTCTTCCACCATGGGTCGTTGGTGTTTCCCTTTTGCCCCTTCCGATGAGTCCCAATTAGGCGCCGAAAGAACAAAGGCGCGCATCTGGTTTAACGAAGATCGTTTCCCAATAGGTTGCGAAGTTATCTAGGTATTAAAAACTTGGTATGCTCGTGGAGACTGGGCTGACCGGCCTCAGAAGGTTTTTGTCCCATGTCAACTTCTCTGGGCAGCTGCCAACTCATGTGTAAAATGCTCCATCCTATCGCTCTACACCGTGCTATTTCCCAGCAAAGTCTTTATTCGAGTATGCTATGGTACCATTTCAGTCACTTCAGCATATTTTATCATGGTGCTCGTTGAGACTTTTGCACTCTGCAAACCGGTCGAATACAGCTGGGATAAGACGATCGAAGGCGAATGCGCCGGAGAAAACACAGCTTACCTCATCGCCGGCATCGTCAACCTCGTTATCGACACCTTCATTGTCGCACTTCCTATGCCACAAGTTTTCCGGCTCCAAATGACCTTGACTAAACGGATCAGTGTAGCTGGTATGTTTAGCCTTGGTGCCCTGTAAGCCAGAACATACAGAGAGTCTCTGGCGAGTACTGCTAATGTCCTTCTCATGTCTGCAGGATCTGTATCATCTCTTTGCTCAGGATCATCTGGTTGTACACATGGGACCTCAGCGATTTGACATACACGGTCACCCCCGGTGCTATCCATAGCGTGCTAGAACCAACCCTAGGCGTTGTCAACGCGTGCCTACCGACAATCAAGCCAGCCACCACAAAGATATTTGGTTCCGGAAGGCTGAACTGGAGCCGCAAGGATCCTAACAGCAAGAATTCAGGCACCAGCTCGGACGCCGAGGAAGGTCAAGGGCAACATCACGCGGGATTTTGAACGGCTCGACGACGAGTACCCTCTTCACGAGATCCGCATTGAGTCAGGAAGGCACCCCGACAATACCGACAGTCTTGGCTCCGGCAACATACAAGTCGCCCGCGCCTTTGGGGTTGATAGCGGCGAACATGGCCATCGTACACAGCCTGGTCAGTTTAGTACGAGCATGAAGCCGGCCTCCGAGTCGCTCCGAGCTTAGTTATGGGCTCTACATGGCAAGTGAATGAGCTCCTAGCCCTTCCAAAGGCCTCAAGGACTTTACAGTGTGTGTCGTCCATCCCTGCAGGTACTGTTCAAGCCTGGAGCTAAGCTGCAACGAATCTTGGAAGCTCATGACAACGATGACATGTGTGATCGTTAACTTGGTGAGAGCTGCATTGAGTCTAGGTTATAGTAGATCTGTGTCTGAGTGAGGTGCTAGATGGAAGAATGAGGTCTCAATCATCGTTTCCAGGTCTGCCAGAAATGTAGTTACTGCTACGTGGTGGATTCTTTATACTTGATCACTCTGCCTGAAAGGACTTGGATAAGACAGTATCGCGCTCTAATCATTTGATTTGATACTTTTGACATATTATGTTTGCATATAATAGAAATAAGATTCATTGGATAACTGTTTGGCGATATCAACCGGGACCGCACCTGCGGGTATCAAAACCTTACAGAGGTCAACAGGTATCATTGATCTATGCAACCCCATAACATTAACCTTCGTCGCCTGTGCCTCCTCCGCCTCCGGCGCTGCCTCTCGCGTTCGCGTTCACGTTCTTGGTGCTCATATTGCCAGTTGCTGGGCTCGTCACGGCTTACCTCGCGTGCCTCAGCTTGTGTAGCCTGGCGATAAGCCCCGGTGTTCTCGTCAAAGATCCACGTCCCTTCTGGACGGAAGCGCTCTGGCATGTGCCGAAGATTTTCTTGTTCCTCCGCTCGCGTCGCTAGACGGAGTGCCCCTGTTGTGGCATCCCTGACATACATATCAACGCGTCCTGGCATTTTCATAGACAATGAGTAGACAATTAATTCCGAAGAAATATTCGTTGATCTATTTTCCTTGTGCGCTCGGAATGATTGTTGTGACAAGGTCTTCAATTGTAGATGACGGAAAAGGTGGTATTTTAATTGCAGAGTTGTTTATCTCCTCCCATTATGTACTGGAATAGATGCCATCATCCATGTGAGGAAGCGTCTTATATTGACTCAGCCGGGGTGCAGTGACTCGTCTTAATCGGTGACAATGCCGAGTTACATTTGAACTCATTCAGAGAGGCAAGTGGCTGAGTATCGCAGAAACTTGTGAGACGCTTAAGTGCACTTCATTCGTGTGCATATATATGTAGAGACGACATACAAGAGAAAATCAAAAGCGGAATTGAATACATGTAGAGGCACCCAATAGAAGTTGCCTGACACCGACCGTTGCATTGCCGATAGAGGACCGAAGCATGCGCTCTGACGCGGTTGCGATGCCCGGAGGACGGAAGCCGAGTCATTCTTGCGGCGGCTCGGCAAGAGTCGGTCTAGTCCGCCGACTAATACTTTGTCAAAGACTTTTGTCGACGATAAGGCCATCCACTGTCTTGCCCTTCCTTGACTTGGCTTGTCTCATGGGTTTTGTTTCACGCTGAAGGAATCACGACCACTGCATTGACGGTATCGGCATCCGATCAGAAGCTGAGTCCGTCGGGCCTGACACCGACCGAGCGGCTGACCAGGACCCCGAAGGCCTGACCCGCCCGTCTCCCGTCCTACTTCATCCCAGCACGGGGCACGCTTCCTGATCGTTTCTTCTTTTGCCACGATTTCGCGAGCATCGGCTGGCCCAACTTGGATGAAAGCTTGGGTTCTCGTCGGCTAGGGCCTGGAATTCCTCACAGCTGATCACTGGAGATCTTACGATCGGCCCACTCATTTATCCAGCCTGGGTTGAGCAATCGGGGAGATGGGGTCGCTCGGGGAGTCACCGCCATCATCTTCAAGCCGGCCAAGAATTCTCTTCATCGACGCGTACGACTCTTTCTCAAACAACATCACCTCTCTGCTGGCTACCCTCTTGGATGTGGAGGTTTTCGTCCTCCCCATCGACACTGCCATTTCCAAGGACGACTTCCGCCGCGAGCTCTCTCATTACGAAGCCGTCGTTTGCGGACCCGGGCCGGGGTCGCCTCAGAATGACGCCGACGTAGGGTTGATGAAATGGCTCTGGGAGCTGCCTGGTGATGAGCTGCTGCCAGTACTTGGGGTGTGCTTGGGCTTCCAGAGCCTGGTACTCTCCTGTGGGGGCAAGGTGAGGAGGCTGAGGAGAGGACTGCACGGGATGGTCAGGAGAATTGAGCACCGTTCGGCGTCTGGAGACTCAGAGAGCGGCGATATTTTCCACGGTGTTGGGGACTTCAACGCGACACTGTATCACAGCCTATGCGCTGACGTGGGCCAGGATAGCGTGGAGCAATGGCATGACCGGAAGTGGGATCGTCCCGAAGGCCTTCACGACATTGTCCCGCTCGCCTGGGTTGAAGAGGACAGGCTGGATGGCCAGGAAAAAGAGAGGATCTTGATGGCGATGAAGCATGACCGGAAACCGTTTTGGGCGGTGCAATATCACCCCGAGTCTGTCTGCACGGAAGAAGAAGGAAATCGCGTGATCCGCAACTGGTTCAACCAGGCTTTGCGATGGAATTCGAAATACAGGACGACCTCAAGCCTACGTACAGACGACCTCCAGGCGAGAAAAGCCTTCAAACCCAGTCTCCTGCAGCAGGTCGCCGCTTCCGATGTCAGCACAGGCTCGGGGAGGGACGCCTGGGAGTCATTCCTCCACGAAAGCGACCGACGGATTCAATACAAATCCGTCAGTATCGACACCCCTCTATCAGCAGACCTCGAGATCCCGGATATTGTCGAGGCGTTGGGCTCAACCAGCACTAGCCACGTCATACTTGACTCCGCGAACGGCAATCAGCCTAGGGCGAAGACGGGCGTGGACGTCCGTGGACGATTCAGCATCATTGGCCTGGAAATCGATGACTGTGTGCGCATTGAGAGTCACACGGGAGAAAGATTCATCAGCATTGTTTCTCCTGGAAAGCCCTCGCACCAAGTCACGTTCGGGCCCAGGGAGAATGTTTGGCACCTTCTTGCCGAGTTCCACGGGTGCAAGCGCTCGATTATGGAGGAAAATGGCGACAATGTTCCACATGAACGAGACGTGCCGTTCCTGGGTGGGTTCGTCGGCTACGTGTCTTATGAACAGGGGCTCAGCGATATTGGTATTGCGCTGGGCCAGGAAAGAGGACATCGTAGGCCGGATGTGTGTTTGGCCTGGGTCACCAAATCCATCGTGGTGGATCATGAGGAAGGAGTGCTGCACATCCAGGATCTGGAAGGCAACGCACAATGGACTACCTCAGTAGCATCGAAGCTGCAAGGCTCTGACTTGTGGCGGCGCGGGCTTCGTACAGAATCGAAGAACGGAGCCAGGTTTCCACCTGCTTTGGACACGCAGATACGGAAACCAGAACATGCCAAGTACGAGGCCAAGGTGCGCATGTGCCAGGAGTTTATCGCAGCAGGCGACACATATGAGTTGTGTCTGACCGATCAGACTCATATCGCGAGAACCATCGCGACCGCGAACAAAGGTCAACGCGCGGGCCAGCCTGATGTGCTGCCCCAGCGGCTGCCCCCCAGTGCCCAGAAGACCGATACACGTTCGGATACGTCCTGGGATCTCTACCGCACGCTCAGGAAACGCAATCCCGCACCATTCGCCTCATATATCCGCCTCGGCGGGGCGACGCTCGTCAGTTCGTCGCCCGAGCGCTTCCTGCAATACGACCGCTCCGGTCTCTGCTCCATGAAGCCCATGAAAGGCACCGTCAGGAAATCCTCAGAACCTGCAGAGGGGTGTGCGATGAGCCTCGAGGAGGCCGAAGACATCCTGCACGTGCCCAAAGAAGAAGCCGAGAACTTGATGATTGTGGACTTGGTCAGGCACGACATGCATGGAGTCTGTGGGGCGGGCCGGGTGTGGGTGCCAGAGCTGCTGAAGGTCGAGGAGTACCAGACGGTATACCAGATGATCACGGTGGTCGAGGGGCAGCTTCCACAGCCTGACAAGTGGGATCCCCAGAGGCGTCACTCCGGACTCGACGTGCTCTCGGCCAGTCTCCCGCCAGGAAGCATGACGGGCGCGCCGAAGAAGAGGAGTTGTGAGATTCTCCAGCAGATCGAGGGAGACAAGGAAAGAAGTCTCTACTCGGGCGTGGTCGGCTACATGTGCATCTCTGGCAGGGGAGATTGGAGCGTCACTATAAGAAGCATGTTCCGTTGGGACGACGAGACCCAAAAGGGAGACAAGGATGGAGAAGAGAAGGAGACTTGGCACATTGGCGCCGGTGGTGCCGTCACTATTCTCAGTACCCCCGAAGGGGAAAGAGAGGAAATGGTTGTCAAGCTCGCACGGCCATTGAGTATCTTTGGCATGACGTCTTGACATTGCAGTGCAGGAATTAGCGTTGACACAAGGCTGGGGCGTTATTCGGAAACTGGGACAGGCTGCTTATGGTTGAGCGAATGGGGGCCAGGCGTTTATCACATTGGGAGAACCTAGAAGGATGCATGATACTCAACGTATCGAATCGGTTCAACAGAAGACACAGATTTATAGACTCAACGAGGCAATCTGGGCCACCAGAGACTCAACTCTAGATTTGGAAATTGAAATCATTCATGCTGTCAACTATTTCCATAGCCAACCCCTTGTACCCGCACCCAAACGCAAAACCCGGATGAAGCGTCGCTTTAGGAAACCCACCAATGATTGATTCGTACAGAGATACAGTTTGGCGCAAGCGCCACCGATTCTATCGCATTCCTGCCCGAGCTACGGGCTCCGTTGTGCTCATGCAACACACTCTCAACCTGCTCATTAGGACTCCGGCTCCGCCTAGAATTCCGACTCCTCCTGGAAGAACATGCCGAAGGAGATGATCGTTCCGTAGATGAGAAGACCGCCAGCGACCGACATGACCATGGCGCCCATGGTGATTAGGTTCGAGTGTGCGAGGACGATGGGGAGTGCTGTCACAAGAAGGGTCAGCGCAGGCCCGGCTGGTATCTGGGGTCGCTCCATCATCAGCACCAGAAGAAAGACCTACCTATCCCCATAACGACCATAAATCCTGTGCAGAAGCGTCCGAGATCCATGATGCCGGCGCCCGAGCTCTCAACAAAGTCGTCGGGGTTGGAGCACCGGCCGCAGATCCAGTTGGGCAGCGGCGCGATCACGTAGGTCGCGACGACCAGCAGCGGGTAGTAGACCTTCCATAGTGCGCAGGAGAGGATGACGAGGAGGAATCCAACGGCGAGGACAAAGGACAGGGCGATGATCGTTTTCAGGCCGGCGGCGGGCATCTTGATCGTCTGGATTGGAGGAGGCGGGAGAGTCTGTGTTACAGCTGAGATGGGGGCCGAGCCGAGGCCGGGAGGCTGGGGCGGCGTTTGAGCGGCACTTCGTAGGGAGGAGGGTCGTCGTGAGGGGATTCGTTTATAGATGGTGGGAGTACCAAATCGCCTTGGCAGCTCGCGTATTCGTTGAGGTTGTCGTCGTCGTTGTCGTCGTCGGGAGGCTTGGAACAGGCAGTTGCGTGGGGTCGGCTGTGATGTCGTAAGAGCTCCGTCCTTGGTGCTGCTTGCTGCTGCTGCTGCCCGGGTCAGCTTGCCAGCCGCGCGGCGCTTGAGACGTGCCCCAGACCTGCCAAAACCCTGGCCCCCAGAGCCCGATAAGCGATAAGGGGGCCGCTGGGGTAACGGCAGGTGCAGCCAGGTAGGAGGTACGAAGCTCTGAGCTGCCTGCTGCTTGCTGCATCATCCCTCTCTCAGCCTTGGAGCTTGACCTCACCTTTCGCCATCGCCGTCGCGACACCACACTCACCGACCCGAACCTTGCCCAATTATCGACTACACGCGATCGAGCCCCCTCCCCCGTTCAGCCCACGAATATCATCTTGCCGCATCACAGTTGAGTCGTCACGATGTTCAGAAACAACTATGACAACGACTCGGTCACATTGTAGGCACCCCAGCCAGGTTGCTGTCGCGACTGTTTGCCCGGTCTAGCTGACCCAAACCCAATCCTCTAGCTCGCCACAAGGCCGGATCTTCCAAGTCGAATACGCCGCGGAGGCAGTCAAGCAAGGTTCCGTCGTCGTTGGAATAGCAAGCAAGACACATGCAGTGCTGTGCGCAATCAAGGTACGGTCCGCACCACCGGCTCCGTCCACGCATCCTCCGCACGCCGCCCACGTCCGCGACGAGCTCAGACTAACCTGGACGCCCGCCCGCAGCGAAATGCCGAAGAACTCTCCTCATACCAAAAGAAACTCTTCCCCATCGACTCCCACGTCGGCATCGCCATCGCCGGCCTGACCTCCGACGCGCGCGTGCTCTCCAACTTCATGAAGCAGCAGTGCCTGGGCCACAGGCTGACGTACGGCCGCGACATGCCCCTGCGGTCGCTGGTGGAGATGATCGGCGAGAAGGCCCAGATCAACACGCAACACTACGGCAAGCGGCCCTACGGCGTGGGCCTGCTGGTGGCCGGCGTCGACGACAAGGGCCCCCACCTGTTCGAGTTCCAGCCTAGCGGCCTGACGGAGGAGATGGTGGCCTTCGCGATCGGCGCCAGGTCTCAGATGGCGCGGACGTACCTGGAGCGGCACATCGACGACTTCGAGAAGTGCGACAGCGAGCAGCTGATCCAGCACGGCCTCAAGGCCCTGAAGGAGAGTCTGGTGCAGGACCGGGAGCTGACGGTCGAGAACACGAGTGTCGGCGTGGTTGGGGTCAAGAGGACCGAGGACGGCATCAAGAAGGTCGAGCCATTCAAGGTCTACGACGGTCAGGACGTGAAGGCGTGGATCGACCTCGTCGCTGACGACAAGGAGGGCGGCGGCGACGGAGAGGGCGAGGGCGAGGCCAGTGCACCGGCTGGCGAGAGCATGGAGGTCGACAGCTAGACGTGTCCCCGACGCCCGGGCTCTCCCGGTGAGACCAATGGCACTCGCATGAGTGCAGATGACTGAGACGTTAACATGATCATACGCCGCGGTTGGGACGGAATCGCTGCGGTCATCAGTCTAAAGATGTACGAGAGGCAATGAGTTTTGCCGAACCAAGGCGCAACATCGTCCGGTTGCATAACACCTTGGACGTAGTTCTAAATCTGATCTATAGACCCTTCAGAAGAACCTACCCGCATAAGAGACTTGATGGGTGCCACAACTCGCAAAAGTGTCGAACGCCTCTATGTGGTTAAACATAGCAGCATCCATTGAGACATTAGTCGGCCTGTGAGATGATCACAAACCGCCGCGGATTGAAGTCACGGACAATACTCAATGTCTATGACGTACGAGTCGAGGAATGATGGGACATGAATGTGTCAAGTGTATGATGTAACAGTCTATATAGAAGCAGTGCGGGCTTTCTCACTATCCCTTGTTCAACCTGGTGAAAGTGCTCTCTGAAGTTTTGAAACGGTATGTGCCAACGCCGCAAGGCAAACAAGCAATCCTTCCCAGCACCTACTCATTGCCCCACTGCAGCTTGTACTGCGACTCGGAAACCTTGTAATTCCTCAAAGCCTCTATGGCGTCCTCGGCATTCGTTGCCGACACCAGAATAGACGCGTTCGCGGGCCGGATGAAACCCTCCTCGACGCTCTTGTCGATCCAGCCCAGCAGGCCGTCGTAGAAACCATTGACGTTCAGGAGAACTATGCCGAGCGACTGGATGCCGAGCTGGTTCCACGTGGCGGCCTCGAGGAGCTCCTCCATGGTGCCGAACCCTCCCGGCAGGGCGATGAAGCCCGAGCCGGGCCCGCCGGCGGCCACCTCCTGCGCCATGAGCCTCTTCCGCGTGTGCATGTCCGGCACCACCGTCGTCCGGCCGAACACAGACTCCTCGGGGATGGCGAGCTTCTCGCCGCTGCTGCTGCCGTTGGTCGTCGTGGAGGTGAAGGTCGGGTCGCGCTCGAACTTGACCAGGGGCTCGGGGATGATGCCGTGCACGGCGTCCGGGCCGGCTAGGGAGACGAGGGTCCGGGCTATCTCCCCCATGAGGCCGACTGTGCCGCCTCCGTATACTACATGGGGCCGTTAGTGGTGCTTGCTTCTTGTTGCTGCCGAGTGCTGGACGGGGAAGAAAGGGATAAGATGCAGGGGGCGTCGGTCCGCTGACTCACCGAGGCCAATGTTGTTCGCCGCCATGACCTTTGCTAATTGGCGAGCAGACTCCATGTGCTCTGGTTTGGTTCCTGGAGATGCGCCACAGTAGACACAGATCTTTGTCTTCCGCTGCTCGCCACTTCCGTTAGAAGCTTGTGGCGTCGATGCGCCGTTGCCCGTGCTGGCCATTGTTGTTGAGGTCTGGGATATGTGAGGATCTGGGGCAAGTACAAATGGGCAAAACCGAGTGTGCAGCCCCGAAATCAACGAGTCGTCGAGTCTATATAGGGAGTAGGGTCTTTTATTTAGGACCAACAAATAGATTGGTGGTCGAGTGTCGGGAGTTGAGAGGACAGGGCGAGTATAAGAGAGGTATGTGTGACGCAGACGGCAAAGGGGCTATCAGGGGCAGGCAAGCCTGGGAGGCAGGAAAGTCACGATATCAACCGATTTCGGTTAGGGGAATTTTGTCCTATCCCAACGGTTGAAAAGAGAAGGAATCAAGAATTAATACTTCTTGAAGGAGTCCACACACTCTGTTACTGCGTGGTATAAGCGCCGCTCGGTCTTGTGCACGATGGAAAAAGCAGTTATGTTGAAGAGTGCAGCGAAGAGGGACAACTCGATGCGTTGGTCAAGACTGGCCCTTGCGCTTGAATCATTGGGACGAGGGGCGTGGTTGGGACCATCTTGTGACTTAGCTATGACATGGGTGGCCATGACACTCTGTGCAAGTCCACCTGGCACCTGCCAAAACACTTGTTATGGGTGGTGAGGCGACGGCATTGCAGCTGGTGGGTGAAGCAGCAACATTGTACGGGAGAGCAACAGCAGCAGTTGACGACATCTTCGGCCCGCAGCAGTGGCGCATGTCGTCTGCTGACGTGAACAAGTGCTAACAACCTGGGCAGAGGAATGCGCCAGCCGCTGCTAACCGTGGAAGGGGACGCGAGAGCGAACGAGGGCCGGCCGTAGGGGTCGATCCCAGCGAGTGTGGTTCTGGCGCATGCTGGTGTGAACACACTTGGACAGGGAATGATGTGTGCTTGATGGATTGGCTCCCAGAAGATGAAGTTGACAACCTTGGAAGTTTACAGAGTACCACCGCCGTCCACCGGCCCCCATGTAGTGGTATGTTGCATCTCAAAAATGCGTGCCCGGCGGCGTGTCGGTGATTCGCCATGTGCTCTGTTGTATCGGCAGGCAATGCCGCCGTTTTGGGCCCGGAGCACCCCTGTTCTGGGCTGGATCGCTTTCTGGGGTCCTGGCTAGCAGAGCCTGGGGTCCTCCCCGGTTTGGTACGTCTGGTACGTGGCTTGTGCGGCTGCTAGGTTGACCTCGACCTTACATCTCCCACTCCCCCAGCCCAGACCTCCTCCCCCCCTCGGCTTTGTGTCTGACGATCGCGGAACCAATCCACATCTCAGGGCAGGTCAATCTCTCGATATGCCTGAAGGAAACGCAGCAGCAGGCGGCGCGCCTGCTGCTCGGCAAGAGGAAGGTGGCGTAAGTGGTCCATGTCGAGCTGCTCCGAACCGGACGGCCAGATCTGATGACTGATGTCTGATGCTAACTCGAACGTTCAAGACCTCCCTCATGTCTAGAATAGGATGGGGCCTTGCAATGTATATGGGAATGCAATTCCTCATGAAGCAGTTCGTGCCAGCCGCACCGCAGAGCAAGACCGTCACCGACGCCTCGGGCCAGACGGTCCAGGTCCCTGCCAACACCGCCGACGTTCCCCCATATGCTCTACGGCCCAAGACCCTAGATGAAGGCGCCACTTGGAATCCTGTCCCGCAAAAGGTGGCACCGATATGGCCCGACGACAGCGTGGTCGATATCATCATCACCCTTTCCGACTCTGTCAAGCCCACCCCACTCAAGGATACTCCCGAGGACATGCTGGTTTTCAAGGAGCAAGAGTTCAAGATTGGCAACTGGAGCGAGAAGCGTTCCATCGACACCACCATCAACGTTCCCGAGGCTGTTCAGAACAATGGAACCCTCTGGGGACACTTCTACATTGGCCTCCACGGTGACTCGCGTCTTGATCCAACTCAGCCAGGCTACGATCCGGCCAAGGCCTACTACTTTGTCTACCCGTTCACCCAGCACATTCCGAGGAAAAAGGTCAAGAAGATGCACAACCTGCTCGAAACCAAGAACATGACCGAGGCAGAGCAGGTTGAGGAAGAGGAGGCTGGTACTGTTGTCGTCGGCAACTACTATCATCCCAACACCTCCTTGTCCTTCGTCCCTGGTGCTGGCACTATCATGTACCCAACCGCCAATGGTGCCGTCCGTACATTCCTCCATCTTGAGCCTACAGGGGCCCGTGATGGTTCCGGTCAGAACTCGTGGTACTACCCCATCTTGTTCGCCAACGGCTTTTGGCAGCTGAAGAGCCACCACAGCCTCGTCAATGACACCGTCAAGACTCTTCCCGTCCACATCGAGCTGAACAACCTGGCCCAATGGAAGTTCCAGGTGATGGCCTCCATCGAACTCGGCGGCAGGGAAACTGCGCGTCAAGCTGCCTACGGTAACCCTGTCGCCGGTGGTGGTGATGGGAGCGAGATCGAGATGATCAAGGAGATTTTCCTTGACACCAACCCAATTCTGCTTGGTATCACCATTGTGGTCAGCATTGCACATCTCGTCCTCGAGACTCTGGCGTTTGGCTCAGATATTGCTCACTACCGCAAGAAGAAGGACAACGTTGGTATTTCTGTCCGATCGATCCTGGCCAACGTCTTCATGCAGACAGTCATCTTCCTCTACCTCGTGGACAACTCCCAGAACACGAGCTGGATGATCCTGGGGTCCCAGGGTGTCGGGATCGTCATCGAACTGTGGAAGATCACAACAGTCGTAAACGTCAGGGTGCGCGATGCGGAACCGGGCTCCTGGTTGCCGAAGAAGCTAGTCTTCGAGGACAAGCACAAGCTCAGTGAGACTGAAGAGAAGACCAAGGAGTACGACGAGATCGCCTTCAAGTATCTGTACTGGATTGGCGCCCCTCTGCTTGTCGCATACGCCATCTACTCCCTCGTTTACGATGAGCACAAGTCGTGGTACTCGTTCATCATCGCCACACTCGTGGGCTCTGTCTACGCCTACGGCTTCTTGATGATGGTTCCCTCGCTCTACATCAACTACCGCCTGAAGAGCGTTGCCCACATGCCGGGCAAGGCAATGATGTACAAGTTCCTCAACACCTTCATCGACGACTTGTTCGCCTTCACGATCAAGATGCCCTTGCTGCACCGCCTTGCGACCTTCCGTGATGACATAATTTTCTTCGTCTACTTGTACCAGACCTGGAAATACAAGGTGGACTACACCCGAGTCAACGAGTTCGGCCAGGGCGGAGAGGACGACGACGCAGCAGAGGAGAAGAAGGACGGAAAGGAGCCGGCCACCGAGGATGTGCCGGTTGCCGTGAAGGCTACCGCTACCTCTGTCGGCGAAGGTGGTGCTACAAAGAGGAAGTAGAAAGGGTCCCACAGTGGAACACCTGGACATTTACCGGCATATAGGTTGTTCATATAGCCAAGTTTTAGCAAGGCTGCTTGGGCAGACGGCTATCGGCAATAGACTGGTCTCACTGTATGGCCCCCCTCGCTTAGGTCTTAAACATGCTCGCGTGTGCTCGGTAACCACAAGGTGGAATAAACGTTTCGGGAGTAAGTGCCATCGTCCTGCCATGTGGCGCTTGAACATGAACATTGAAACGCAAGATAAGTGGTCCCAGATAGATTACTTGCCAAAGAGGTACTGCCAAAGTAGGCAATCCCGAACTAGGTAAATCCGAAAGACGAGTCTTGCGGAGCCAGTGAACTAGTCGTAGAAAGTAAGGGGGGTATGGGTCATCATTTCTGTGAGCCAGCCCACATTCCAAGGTTCGGAACACCAGCGAGATGCTCTCTGGCGTTCCAAATCTTCACTGGTGCCGTCGCTTCCTTGGCCGGCCGCGGTGGTTATGATGAAATCTGTCCGCTCCGGGCCCGCGTTCCTTTCTTCACCGCGTGCCTCTCGGAGAACGGCAAACAAGAACTGGACCCCGAGAAAAAGCCACAACTCCACTTGCTGACATCGGCATCGAAGTCCCGAGTCGCTGTTTCCGCAGGCCCTGCGGGAGTTCCCCTTACCCACTTATCCCCTGTTTCCGCAGTACACTCGCAGCACGCACGGAGCCATGTGATTTTGGGCGTGGCGCTTGGGCCGAGCATGCTGGTGAGATAGATAGTCAATCCTAAGAGGTCGGGACCAAAATGCCGATCAAAGAGAGAGGTTTGCTCGTCGTATCTTTTGGTGGTAATTCGGAGAGAGAGAGTTACGTGGCCTCGAGCTTAACACGCCCACATTAGGCAACTCAGAGATCGAAGGTACAGTACTCAGGTTCGCACCAAGCCAATTGGTCACCTCATAGGAGGTTGTCCCACAGGAGTACCAAAGCTACCCTATATGAGGCTTTCCTATAGGATGTCACCATAAGTTTGTCCTGTAGGAGGCCGTATTACAAGAGGTTGTCTTATGGGGCTCGGGTACCCTCCATTTTTGCGGGTGTGAATCTCCATTCTCCTCACAAATACTATTGCCTCTCTACGATGCGTATGTCTGCGGGATCCACTATCGCATCACTAGATTCCGCAGTTCGCAAGAACATGGGTCGTCCTTGGAAGGGAGTACACTCAGCGGGACGTAGCAGCCCGCATTAACGAGCCGACAAGCTCCACACGTTCATGAAAAGACGGCATTCAGCTTGCTGGGATGTGTTCCGCGCGAGTTTGATATTCCGGGGACTGTGCTGGTCTGTATGCAAGCATGGCACATCAGACAGCCAACAGCACCTTGGCGCTGACCAGTGCGGCCCCTGAAGAGCAAGATTACACGCCAGTGAACCAGCTGCCGCCGGCATTAAGCTCGCAGAAGCCCCTCGCAGGATGCACACAAACACCAACAAGATGCCGTGTTGGTGAATCCCGAGGGATGAGAAGGGATGAGACGGCAAAGACTCTGCTGTCCTTATCTTGTCACAGCCCGGGAATGGTCGGCCAGACTAATGTCGCCAAGTGGCGCGACAATGCGTCCCACGCTGAGAAAGAAAGACACCCCACGCCCGTCATCAATAAAGGGGAGGTTATCGCCAATGGTCTGCCTGCAGGTGGGATGCAGTCTGTCTGCACGGGGGCCTTGGAATATTTCGCATCGGTCTTCCAGGATAGGACTCGGGGACGCGGCCCTTGATATGATGCGGTCATGGCCCAGTATTTCACGTCAGTCACAACGGGGAAGTGAGGAGAGAAATCTGAGCCTCAAGAATGGAGCCCAGCAGCAGAGCCACGGCCCCACAGTGGTACCGCACATCGAGACCCGTATTACTGTTTCCGAGCCACGTGAATAGCGGGCGGCCGCTTCAGGAGACCGTGCCCCCGGGCCTCAGGCCTGCGAGCAGTGGGAAGACCCTGAATGACTGTGCCTGGGTCCTGGCTTCCAAGGGTGACTGGCTCCAACAGCCTGCCGACTACATACTGTGTACTTGAGCAGATAATGTTGTTCACAATATATACTCTCATCCCACCCTCTGATACAACCTCGTGCACAGAAGAATAGACTTTAACTTTGCCAGAAATAGAATTGGGCTGACAGTCCGTCAACGAGGCCAAGAAGCCAAAGGGGTAGCACAAGAGAAATAAGAGAAGGGAAATACGACCAGTGAGCCCAGAGCCTAGACCTTAAAACGGTCGTGAATGCGACATACCCGCTAGCTGGAAAGTGGGCAGAGCTCGCAGACAAGAGCCGTGCTATCAGCGAGAGCGAGTGAGCCCCCACCGCCTGGGGCTTCCCGTAGGGCTGTGCAACGGACAGACCAGGGCAGCCAGGGCAGCCAAACGACAAAACGGGCGGGCCGAGTGGGCTCTAGCTGGCCTGACTGCCTGATTCGTCACCTGGGGACAGCCAAAGCTTAGGGATGACCCGACCTGCCCACCTGCCCACCTGCCCACCCACTGCCCTTGGGAGGCCCCGTCACTCCGCAGCCAAGGAAGCTAGCCCAGATCAAACCAGACACATGCGAGTGCTCCTCCCCGATTGACCCGTTGACGACATCCATCGGCTGCGCACGCTGCACGGGGCTTTCTGCACGGTAGTACACCACAGGACTACTCCGTACTACATCAGGGCCCTCTTTGCTGCTTTGCCCGCTCTCTCTTTTAATATGACGGCTGTCGCCCTCAGCCTCAGTCGCCACCAGCACCGACCCGCCACCAGCTGGAGCAGGTTCGACGAGCTCGAGTTGCCGCTGCCCAAACGATGAACAGGAGTGGCCACCCCAGCCGACGGGGAACTTGGTCAAAGGCCACCGACAATGACACCGCCGCCGGCTCCACCCCAGACTCCGTCGGCTCGCTGCTGGCCGCCATCGCCAACTCCATCAACGATGCCCTCCGCCTCCTCATGTTCGCCGACAAGGCCCACTGGGGCCCCGACGAGTTCGAGCAGGTCCGCGCCCTCGAGGCCACCCTGGACGAGGCCAAGAAGGACTTCCAGGAGATGGGGCCCTTGCTCAAGGGCTCCGTCTACTACGAGAACGACCGCAGGAGTATGTACCTTTTTTCTCTCTCACAGTCTCTCACCTCGTCCCCCTCCATTTCTTTTCATGTCTTCTCCACACCAACCAGGACCGAGATGGAGGGGCCATGCTGCCGGGACCTAGGGCGGGATGCGGCAACTTGCCGTCGGACACCCAAACGAACGAACCCCCTGGTCCTGTGCTACATTCCCATCTGCATCAGGCTGTCTATCACTCCGTCATGTAACCCCTGTCTTTACAATGCCACAATTTCGCTGACTGGACAATGTCGGTCACACAGTCGAGTCGCTCGAGGAGCTCGGTGAATTGCGCACGGAATTCGCGAACCACGCCCGGGTCTTCAAGGACTGGCTGCGACAAGGTGGACCTATCGAGCCCCTATGGGTCAACGACACCGTGCGACTGAGACGAGAACTCCATCGAGCCCAATGTCGCGCCGCCGCCCGAATATTCGCATCCCAGCAGGCCGACATAGCAGAAGGGCCCGGCCAGCGATGCCTTGGCGCGTTTGAGATATACCGGCGGCAGCGACGACTAGACGACCGACGGAAGCAATACGAGCAACGACATAGCCGGCCGTCTTCTAGGTACGAGTCGACGCGGGACGAGGTGGCACAGGCGCAAGGCAAGAAACCAAAAAGGATACAGAGCTGGGAGCAGGGGACCCCCGTGATGGGCACCTCCATCGGCGAGGCGGTCGAGATGGGCGCATGGGGCCAGCAAAAGGCGCCCTCGGTCCACTACAGCGAGCAGCTGGACGCCGTGGAGCGGGAGGCCGAAATCACGGAGGCTATGGAGGAGCTCGTGCCCGTCTGCAGCACCGTCGGTCACTTCGAGCGCTTCGGCGACCGCGACGTGGCGTTCGAATGTGATTTCTGCGAGGGCTTCATCGTGTGGAACGACCTGATGGTCATGCCGACGAGGCCGGACCCCTCCGCAATCGCCAAGGGCGTCACCGAGCAGCCGAACTGGCAGTCCTGCGGCAAGAGCGTCTCGACCGGCGAGGACAAGACGGTCGTCTTTGCACCCCTCGCCATAGCGAACCACCTCGCGCCCGAGATCGGCGGCTGGCAGGCGAGGATATTGTGCCCATACTGCGATGACTACAACTACTTTGAGCAGGGCGAAGGGGACGAGACCAAGTACGCCCAGGACGAGCGCGGCTTCGGGAGCCTGGAAGAGTTCCAGGCGCATCTGGAGTGGTATCACACCTCCACTTCGATGCCGGGCCTGCCCTCGGCCAAGAACTGCGTGGTCATGTAGGCGCCCACGAGGAGGTGCGTGTCATGAGTATCAGGCATCTATGTCACTGCAAATCAAACACTTGGAAGGCGTTTTGTCATCGAGAAGGGATTTTGCTTGGTCGGCGTTACTAGGTATTGGAATGAGCCCTGGCGTTCGGGGCACTTGAGATATGGCTCGAACCCACATCAGACGTGCCACGTTGGATAGGACACGAAGGTTAGCACAGCCTGGCCAAGGTGCAGTGAGAGAGGTACCGGCTGGCAGGGGCTCATATATATGTTCAATGCTTAATATACCCATCTTTTTCCAAGGCGACATATGGTTGCACAAAATCTCAACGCCATTGGCACCATGAAGTTACAAGGATGTCGATCTCATCCTCATACTTGTTTGAGTCAGATCAGGAACCATAATGGTTCAGAGCATCTAGTGACGACCTCATCATCTCGGTCTCGCATCCGCTTGCTCCAGTAGAAACATGAACCAAGCCTGGTCTGATTATGGATTTGTATATTACGCTCTTCGTTGCCTCCATAGACTGAGCCTACCGCTATGCAATCAACGCCGGAACTCCAATAGCATATATCATGCCACCCATATGTGACAACCCATCAGCGCCCGACCGTCAGTCGCCGCCCCTCCCCCCCCCCCACCCACCTCCTTACCCCCAGCCCCAGCCCTGCTCAGAAGAACCTCCACCACAGGAACACGATTATGATGAACCCCAGCCCGCCGATGGGGCCGTACTGCTTGAGCAGCAGGTCCCAGTTGATCTTGACGGCGGCCCTGCGGTACTTCTTGCTGTCGTCGCGCAGGCGGGAGCTGATCTCGCCCATGCGCTCGAGGGAGTCGCCGCGGTAGAGCAGGTCCTCGATGTTCTTGTGCATGACCTTTGTGACGTCGCGCAGCTCGTCGTTGAGCTTGTCGAGGTTCTGCGTGGCGCGCGCGTCGCTGTAGGTGCCCTTTGTCTTGTTGATGAAGCTGTCGAACTCCATGAAGGCGTAGGGCCGCAGGGTGGGGCTCATGAGCTGGGCGGCCGGGTAGGTGGTCGAGAACTCGGCGGCCAGGTCCGAGAGGTAGGTGAAGGCCAGCTTGCGCGGGTACGAGCGCTCGGTTATGCAGAAGTAGACTATGTCGTCGGCGATCAGGTAGTTGATCGTGTGGTCGCCCGACTCGATGGACGCCTGCGACTCGGCGTTGCGGTTGAGCCGCCGGAGGATGAGCTTGATCTGGGACTTGATCTCTGACAGGGAGGACTCGGTCTATTGGCGGGCGTGGTGTTAGTTATTCGAGCTTGATGTGACGGTGGTGATGCTGTTGGGTTGTCGAGTGGGGGGGGGGGGCACTCACTGCCTCGTCGTCCACAGACGCGCATAGGTACAGGCCGTCAAGCCGTGCTATTTGCGTTGACCTGATCATCTTGGATTATAATCTGTCTGTGGCCGTATGTGTGTCTGTGTATCGGAGGAGAGGCTCCCGGAAAGTATGGGAGAGGCTGTCGTCGTCTCGTAGCGTCCCAGAACGGAGGTATGTATTCTTAGTGCCACTGTTGAACGTGTCCTCAAGACGATGACGCCACCTTTGCCTTTCTGCCTGCTTAAGCTAGATCAAAGGTTTGCTGATAGAATTTTTGGCAGTCTGCTGAACAGTGGTGGTCAACAGGACAGTAATTGGCTTGTGATAACGGTGAAGGGGACAAGTTTTGAAACTGGAGGCCGGGCTTAGTTGAAATTGGAT
Organism: Diaporthe batatas; assembly: GCF_019321695.1. Classification (NCBI taxonomy): domain Eukaryota; kingdom Fungi; phylum Ascomycota; class Sordariomycetes; order Diaporthales; family Diaporthaceae; genus Diaporthe; species Diaporthe batatas. The sequence continues at coordinate 259,530 of NW_025408562.1, read as the reverse complement.
TGAAGTTGATGGGACAGGGTTCTAGGCATGGGTCTCTTTGGGGCAGCACATCACAGTTGCAAGGCCGCCAATCAGCACACTATTCCCCCAGGATGACATTGAGTTGTGGAGCGGGACAGGGGTAGCTCCTCCCCCAGCCTTGCTCAACCATGACCACATGTCTGTGGTCCTACCTCTTTAATACACTCATTGTACAGATAAGGAAGCCACCGTCTTCCATTGTGTTTCCCCCCTCATAAGATTGCCAGATCTTCTTTCTCTCAGTATGGGCCCCAAGGAGCCATTATGAAATTGCGCTGTCTTTGTCTGTGTTTGTAATCCTTGTAGCTTCGTGCCAGTGTTCTTCTCTTCCCTTGTGCACCTCAGCCCGCAGTAAGACGTCATTTCACACCTGAAGCCTGGACAGGAGAGCAGGAATTCTCGATCCATAGGCTCTTCAAGTACCGTCTGTTCGTTTCTGCCTTGAGAAGCTTGTTCCGTCCCATCTTTCAGCCTCACAAGCGAGCAATCACCTAGCGGGGTCTCTCGCTCTGCCTGCAGGCAGTTCATCTGCAATGGCAACTTCTACATCAATGGCGACTTCTACATGTGGCCTGCCCCCGAGCAGCCAACAATCAAACTCAGACCTTTCCGAACCTCCAGATTTTACTGAAGAGGAGATCACAAGTTTCGCAGCCACGATGGCTCCCCACACTCGATCTCGGTCTACTCGGTCTCGGTCTCAGAGCGAGTCCAAAGATGACGTCTCCGGCGATGGCCAGACGCAGACAAACGGAGACTCGGTACCGACTCACAACCAGACTGGTAACAACGAATCCTCCGTTCAGGATGATGAGATTGTTGCAGAAATCTGCGTTGCGACTAGGAGCAGCCGGCGAAGAGTCCCCACGAAACGTGCCAAGGTCACATTCTTAGAGCCAGAGACACCTGCCACCAAGAGACCAAAGACAAGTGCCAAAAGGTGGACGGCAGAATACGTTACCCAGAGCAAGCAGTCGCCTTTGGTCAACAAGGACTTGAGGGTTAGTCATTGATGCCAACAAATTTAACGTATTAGTTTTCTGACATACAAGACCAGGCGCTGCTACTACACCCTCAGGCCTGGGATGTCCTCAGCGACGAGGACAAGAAGGAGATACTTGACCTGTTCCCTGACACAAGGCACATTCTGAATCCCAACACACCCGAAGCTCGTCCAAACGTCATGTCGCTCCAGAACGACGACAACTTCCGCCATGACACAGAGGAGTACGTGGCCAACCTCAAGGCAGGCATACATGACCCGGCTTGGCTTCAGGATGCCTGGGCCGCTCACGAAGCCCGCGCCGCTGGTCAGTTTGACGAATATTACATTCGGAAACTCGAAGTTGTCTGGAACACAAAGATCCCCGATGAGATGAAGCCGGAGCACCTGCGGTCTGTTCCTCCGGCAGAACCCCAGGAGGATGCAAAGGGTGAGCCCCAGGAAGAGGGTTCATCATCTCCTGATCCGCTTGCCGAGGATACGAAAGCCCCCATTGCCACCCAGGAGGATTGCATTCAAGTGTCCGTTGATGCCAAAGAATCTACCGGCCCGGCCAACGTCATCGCATCTGAAGCGGTGGAGGGTGATACCAAGACCACCAGCGACGACGCTGTCCAGGATGCTGTGATGGCATCGAGTGAAGATGGGTCTACCGCAAGCGTCACGGGAGGTCTTGGAAAAGTCACTGTTGTTAACGAACACGAGAATGCGGAGGAAAACCCAGGTCACAAGGACAGCTCCGCTGGTGCAGACTGAAAGCTCTGTGCCCTATGCGATCCAGTGGACACGAGCACTGTCTCGCTTCTGACAGTGCTTAGAGAGGATGATTCAGGTGCAAGGTTGCTTCCGTATGAGCTTGCTGTGGATGTGGAACAGAGACGTACTATTTACACCAGCACGGGATTCACTTCGCCCGACTGCATCGATTGAGGATAGGCAGGATTCACAACTAGAGACGGGCATCAATTCCGAGCGATTAGGGTGTTTCGGCGGGGAAGCATTCTGAGCAAGCCTGCTTCTCATGGCCGGCCAGTATTGTCCGGTGATAAGGATTGACTTGTTCAGAAGCTGAAATGTGAGAGCGAACCAAGAGTGACGTGAAATATGGGCTTGAGGATCCCCTCATCAATACGTTGTTTGCTGCTGCCCAGGGGACAGCTGCCCAGCATGGCATGAAGAATTGTCTTCAACAAATAGATATGATGCCAATGGCAGCAATGATATCTGATATGTCAGGTCAATGGCCCAGATACCGTCCAGTGCAGAAGATGTCTAAATCTCATCCTCCTCATCGTCAAAGTCGTCCTCCCGCCCCATCTCGTACAGGATCCTCCCGCCCTCTCCGCCGCCCACATCCTTCTGCGCGTCGAAATAAGGCAACACAATGCCCTCCCTGTCCTTCCGCTGCTTCTCAGTGAGGCCCAGGTTGAAAGTCGTCTCAGCAAGATCCTCATCCTCGTCATGGCCATCATCTGCGCCGCCCACAGGCGCAGCAAACAGCGGGTGATCCGAGAGCAGCGACAGGGTGCCAGCAGCCGCAGCAGCAGCCGCAGCCGGCGTGGGGCCTCCTCCTCCTCCTCCCCGGGCCGGCTCGAGGACGAACGTCTCGACGACGGCGCGGCCGCTGCGCCTCCGCAGCTCCATCTCGACCACGACGGCCCTGCCGCCGCCACCACCCGCGCCGACCCCCTTGAACCCGACCAGCACGCCCTCGCGGCCCTCGGCGAGCCCCCACGCCGGCGCGGGCAGGCTCCTGTCCCTGGCGCGCTTGGCCTCGGCGGCCTGGTGCAGGCTCGAGACGCGCAGGACGGCGGTGGCGAGGTGGTTGAGCACCGTCAGCGGGTGGGGCTCGTACTCGCTCAGGGCGGGGGCCGCCGGGCCCAGGGCCAGGGCCAGGGGCACGTCGGCGTGGTAGGTCGCCACGAGGGAGATTGTGGGGTGGGTTATGAGGCTTGATAGGAAGGGGGTCAGGAGCCGTGGGTGTGTTGTCGAGAGGGGGTTGAGGGTGTCTATTATGAGGAGTGTTTCTGGGGGGGGGGGGTCCGGGTCAGTCTGTGGGGGTACTTGGTTTCTGTTGGGGAGGGTCTGTCGTTCTCTTACTCTGTGATGAAGATGAAGCTGGAGGGGCATTTCTGGCTGCTGGAGGGGACTGGGCGGGATAGTGAGATGTGATCTCGGCGTGCAGCTTCTGCAGCGGCTTGCCGGTTGCCCTGACGAGAATATCTGCGTTTGCAGGCTTCTTTATTGTGGCGAAGGATATGAATATGACTTTGGTGCGAGATATCTGTGTGAATGTTAGTGGAGGGTCGTGATATAAGATATAAGATGCCAATGTCGAGGAAACCCACCTTGGCTCTTGTTGTGAACTCTTGCAGCACTGGAGCTGAACCCTGCTCCAAAGTGTCAAGAACCAGCGTCAGAGGGCTCGCATTGTCTCTGAGGTTGAGTAGTTTCTGTAGCAGCAAGAGGCTGTGGGATCGCTTGTGGGCTTGGGCCGAGGGTGCCATGACGGTGACGGTGACGGTGACGGTGACGGGCTGTCCTCAGTTGCAACCGCAGGTTCAGACTCGAATTTTCTGAGCCTGGATGCTCTCTTCATGAGCCTGAAGTATCTCAGTGTGAAGATGGCTCGAGGTGGGTCTCTGGCTATTGTGCAAGTACCTGGGTAAGTACCTGGGTACTGTGTAGACAACTTCTTCAGCATGTGAGAACATTTATTAGTCTACACAGTCAGATACTGAAAGCAGCAGCACACGCCGGTTGCAGGGGTCTTTTAGTGGATCACCCGCTAGAGAAACCCCTGCCACAGGCTACAGCCCTACGGCTGATCTGCACTCTTAGCCTTATCTCAGCCGCAGTGCCTGCCACAGCCCGAGCTCCACGCCTCCGAAGCTCGAGCCCAAACTTCAAGAAGACCATCTCCTTGCATACAACACTGCGCCATCTCTCCTCCCTTGGCGCCACGTCTCACTCCTCCCACCATGGCAGACCGATCCTCTCGACGCGGCGGCGGCCGACCCCCACGAGAAAGAGACCATCAGTCAGGACGCAGCAGAGGAGGAGGAGGAGGAGGAGGAGGAGGATACAGAGACGACCGCAACCAGGACCGCGACCGCAGACGGTACGACGACGACCGTGACGACGACCGTGACGACAGGCGGCGCTACCGATCCAGGTCCAGAGAGCGGAACGGTGACAGGGACAGGGACAGACACAGGGACCGCGACGGAGGGAGACCTGCGAGGGACAGGGACAGCAGGCGTGACCGATCCAGGTCGCGCGACAGACTTCCTCGCGACGGGCGCCCGCCACGCGACGCGCACGATGCCCGGCGCGGGCGGGACTCTGACGGCAGGGACGCGAGGAACAGGGGCAACGGTACACCCAGACACAGAGAAGGTACGGGGAATCCCGCCGCTCAAAGATCTCACCTGGAGCTGACTGCTGACTTTTCCCCCTCCAGATCCTCGTCGTAGGTCCGCATCGCCTCGGCGCAGTGGCAGCCCTCCCGTTGCAGACCTGCCTCACCGAGGCAAAGGCGGCGCCGACAGGCCCAACGCGAACTCATCCATGTCATTTAGGGTGTCGCGAGAGGATGGGGAGCGGGAGCGCGACCGCGAGCGGGAGCGCGGCCGACCAAGGGACGACGAGCAAGAGAGCTACTACGATGATCGCGACAGGCGGCGGGAACCCGAGGGACGGAGAGACGACCATAACGACGAAGATGTTGCGGAGCCGATGGACCAGGATGAAGAGGAGGTCGACGTCGAGGACGGCGGCATGGACGACGAGATGGCGGCCATGATGGGCTTCGGCGGATTCGGCACCACCAAGGGGAAGAAGGTGGCCGGCAACAACCTCGGCGCCGTGAGGAAAGAGAAGAAGACCGAGTACCGCCAGTACATGAACCGTGTCGGCGGTTTCAATAGGCCGCTCAGCCCGGGCCGTTAAAAGTGGCCACCGCACAAGAGCAACCCTTTGGTCGGATGTTGTCAGACGTCCTGCTCGTCGGTGAGGCTGCAGTGGAGCCCATAAAGATTTGATCACAGGCAGAGGTTGGTAGCAGCCTATTGACCCACAAAGACAACCACGGGACGGTTCTCGGTTAATTATTTTAGAAAAGATATGCCATACCCATCATCACCACCTGACGCCTGCCATGGAATCCAGGTTGTGTCCCATGTCCAAACCACAATTACACGCATTAATATTTAGATGAGAGCGGGGTGCAAGTCATTGCGCATGATCGACGCTCTCCTGCTCGATGCTCGATCCTGCCACATCATCCGGCCAAACCTGTAATCAGCACAGAGGCATCACATCAGACCCGCTACCATACTCGCACACGCCAGCGCCACGCAGATCAAAACCCCGGGGCCGGCTCTCCCACCCCCGGACTCCACGCCCGCGCTCGCAGCCGAGGTCGACCCGGTCCCCGAGGCCGATCCGGTCCCCGTGGGCGGCGGCGGCGGCGGCGGCGCCAGCGCAAAGCCCACCAGGCCCGTGGGGTCCGGGCACCCGAGCGAGCTGAGCACCTCGACCATCCAGGAGTTGAAGGGGTACGGGTTCATGGGGTACCGCAGATCATCCCAGACACCCGGGAAGTTGCGCCCCGAGCCCTCGAGCCCGGCGCCCGTGTACCCCAGGGGCACGCGGCCGCGCAGCATGTCGCAGCGGTCCAGGGTCGACGCGGTGGTGGCGGCAGACGCCCCCGACGGGCCGGTCGCAGACGCCCAGTGCGAGCAGTTGCCATCCCTAAAGCCCTCCGTCGCGTCGGCCAGCTGGTACATGAAGTGGTGCGGCAGCTCGCAGCGCCACGTCGTGGCGGGAGCCGCGGCCGGCGTGAAGGTCCCGCCCCAGATGTTGTCCGTGTAGTAGCGCCCCATGTCGTGGGACACCACGGCGGGGAAGAGGTCCGCCCGCCGGCACTCGGCGTTGCCGTCGAGGTCGTGGAAGTCGGCGCTGTAGTTGGCGGTCGGGCAGTCGACGCGGAACCGGGACATGCCGCCGTGGTCCGTCGCCTGGCTGAAGACGTGCCCGTCGAGGCTCAGCGGGCGCGCCCCGAGGAGGAAGACCGGGGGGGCCGCCTTCGGGCTGTACGGCGGCGTGGGTCTCGGGGTGGTTGTCGCCGGCGACGCTGCCGGCGCGAGGGTACTGGACGCTTCCATCTTTGGCCTGCTGGTGTTGTGGGGCTCTATTGTAGTTCGATATTGGGGGGCCCGGAAAGGAAAAGAAGACACAGGGAGTGGGCTGACGGACACCATATCATGTGCGTGATACTCTCTCCTGCTGCAGTGCCGCTTGAGCCGGTTCCTGCTTGCCAAGATGCTGTCAGACCACCCGGGCGCCTGGGTTTGCTGGGCAACGACTCCTGCTGTGCTCAAGAAGTTGGCTATACCACTTGTGGTGCTTTGATTCGTCTCCCGTGCTATCTTATGTCCAGATGTGGTGTCAGTTCCAAGTTCTTCTCACAGCTCAACCTCGCCGAGGACCATTTCTTGTGCTTCGTCCCAGTCGACCCCTCCGTACTGCAGTCCGCCCTCCTCCCCGGGCTGCTGTTCCTCAGCCCCCTTGATACCAACAATGAAATAGTCCTTGACAATAGCCGTCCCGTCCCTCAGCGCCTCCAACTGCTCCCTGCTACAGGTCATGGTCTGGAGTATGTAGCACTCGCCCTCGGGCACGGGCATGAGCTCGTTCCTCTTCCACCACGTGTCCCGGGGGCCCTCCGTCCTGAAGATATCCACGCCGTCCCTCCACCCGCCCGTCGCCGTGAGGTCGACCGCCCCCGTGGCGATGTCCTTGTTGAACAGCGCCCTCTCGAAGATGCGCAGGCTCGCCTCGGGCTGGTAGCTGGGCACCATGTGCCCCGCCTGGTAGACGCGCGTGAAGCTGAGGTTGCCGTGCTGCCGCGTGAGGCCGTACGGCACGAACGGCGGCGCGTCGGGCGCCGAGACGGTCAGCGCCGTGTACCCCGCGCCCGCGAACTCCCTCTGGTGGCGGTGCGGGATCGCGAGCGACGCCTGCTCGCCGCCCATCCAGTTGCAGGCGAGGTCCCTGTCGCCGTACACCATGTGGACCTTGACGCCGCCGTCGAGCAGGCCCGCCAGGCCCTCCAGGTAGCCGCCGCGGGCCATGTCGCCGTGCTCCGTGAAGGCCTGCGACACGGTGGGCGACACCCAGGTGAAGTTGAGGGGGACGCCCAGGGCGCGCTGGACCCACTGCTGGTTCAGCCAGCCCAGGTGGTAGTTGGGGGGGAAGGGGTCCGCCGAGGGGTGTGTGACGTCGAACCAGCCGTATTTGCCGGATTCCATGTAAGGGTTGACGAGGACCTCGGAGGAGAAGAAGGACGCGTTGCGGCAGTAGGACTCGACGTAGCTGGCGTCTAGCCCCGGGCTCTCCGCCGCCTCGAGGGCCTTGCTGAGGCGCTGGCACTCCCGGGTCTGGTCGAGGATGCCGCCGGGCCGGTGGAGCTCGTACAGCTGCTTGTGCTTGATCGTCTCGTTGACGGCCTTGACGCCGTACGTGTTGTTCCAGGCAAAGGTCGAGTAGCTCTCATCCTGCACGAGCACGTCGATGCACGCGTTGACGAGCCCCAGGGTGTCGAGGTGCAGATAGTGAGTCCCCGGGCCGGAGATCTCACCATCGGCGATCTTCTGGTTCTGCTTGTGGAAGAAATCCATGAACCTGGGCCCATAGTGGCCGCCATAGCTCTCGGCCCACAAGCTGATCTTCTCGTCGTGGGGCTTATACTGGGGGAACTCCTCGAACCAGGTCTGCGCAAAGTGCCACAGGGCAACGGCAGCGTGCGCCGTTGAGTTGGCCGTTCGCGTGGCGTTCTGGCTCGCAAAGGTGCCGACGTAGAAGGTTGAGTTGGTCTCCGGGACACCGTCTGCAAAGTCATCCAGTGTGATTGGAAAGGCTTCCGAATGCGAATCGTCCATTGCATCCAGCGCCAAGAGGTCATAGGTGCCATTGTTGAGGCTATCATACGAGAAGCCAACCTGGACGGGCTGGTCGATATAGAGGACATTGACCTCATTGTTCCAGCTCCACGGGTTCAGAGTTGAGCTGTTGCTATCTGCGTTGATGGCGCAGGGCCCGTTCTCAGACAGCATACCCAAGAGGCTCGAAGCCCCGGGCCCGCCGTTCAGCCAGATAGACAGCGGCGCATGGTGCGGGTCCTTGCGGGACTCGATGAACCAGAAGAATGTGTTGATGGGGTAGTTCTGATCCTCGCCCTTCTCGTTCACCGAGTTCGGCGGGAGGTGGACATAGCCGCTGTAGCTCTTGACGCCCGGCGTAGTCTCGCATATCTCGGGGTTCTTATAGGAGATGGTGATGCCCTCGTGGTGCTTGGACCGGACCGTCTTGACACCTTCACGCGGCGGGGGGAATTGCGCCTGTGCGAGCTGGGCGAGGGCCGCAGCCGCCAGCAAGGAGGTGGCCAGCATGGTAGGCTGGACGCAAACCTCTGACCAAGTTGCCGTTTCCAGGCGCTTTCAGAACCTGCGACCCAGGCTGGTATAGACCAATTGATGGGTGAGAACTGTGGTTGCGATATGGTAGCTAAGAGACGGACGTTAAGCAAGGCCCGAGTTAGAACAAGTCAGGTTCAAAACTAATAAATACTTGATGTCGACCGATCCAAACGTCCCAAGGCTGGGAGATGAGGAGGATTCAAGCTCGCACTCAACCTCCCCTGTCCGTTAGCTGATTTCCTAAATAGGGAGGAGGTTCGCCTTGTCTGACCAGGTGGGGATGGTCTTCTGCAGCAGCGGAATAAGAATCGGCGTTACTGAGTGACGGCTTCGCTACACGCCGGATCGAAAATGTACCGCATTCCAACTCCGACCTGCAGGGCTTATCTCTCTATGCATGGCGACGCGCAAAACTCTAACTGACACGACCAAACCCACTCACTACACGGGCACAAGCTCATTGGCGCCTTTCCGTTCTTCATTATCTATCGTGATTTTGTGCTATGCTACTTCAACTTCTTCATTGACCGGTACGGACGGGATCACACAGGAGCTGCTCAGTCGGTCTGGTCTCTTCTGTCTCGCCGGTTGCCTCTCCCATCTCTGGCTAAAGATGCCCAGTCACATCTCACCTTGTCTGCCTTTCGAGGGATCCACAAACGGCTACCGCGTTGTCCGTAACTGAGAGAAATCTTGGCTCTTCCTGTTTTGTCCACGGCCTTGCTGTTTCTTTTGGCTGAAGATGCTTGATATTCTCCCACTTTAGCTGCTGCTCAAAGATCCAGCCGCCGGAGGAGTCGAGATAGCGCATCTGGTCCTTCTCCTCGTGCTGCCAGCTAGGCGTACGTGTGACCGATCCTGTCGTTCTCCTCGCGCAGCTGCCTAAGCTGTCTCTCAAAGTCCTTGTTGACCCAGTCTAGGTATGCTGACCAGACTTGACACTGCCCACTGGCGAAAGCTCCCTTAAGCTTGTCAGACAGGAGTAGGGTCGTCCGGAGCACACTACGCGCCGCCTCCTCCTGCTTCTCATATTCTTGCTTGACTGCATTCTCCTTAAGCTTCGTGGAAAGAGTCGCCCGGAAGGCCTCCGCAATGGTGTCAAGTCGACGTTGAGTCTCTGTTGGGTCAAAGACTGCCAACTTTGAGAGCATCAGATTGCTGAGCGCCCGAATGTCGTTGTCATCCTTGAGTCCCGCCATGATTCGGTCGTAGAGTTCAATAATGCTGATTCTGGGCATGGCAATTTCCATCAGTGCGTACAGTGACTCGTATGCGCCTTTGCGGAGCTCAAGTCCGTCATCCACCATGATCTTGAAAGGACCCATCATCACTTCGCGGATCAGGTCTGGCTTGATTGTGGACTCTCTAAACACGTATGGCATCAACTTATTGAGATGACCCAGAACCATGTCCGGCTTGTTGTTTGCTGCCGAGGTGAATGTTGTCATTGCAAGGCGTCGGATATCCATCTCATCATCCTGCAGGATTTCGGTGAGCATGGATATCAAGTAACTCTGCAGAACAGTGTCGAATTTGTCACCGCTGTCGGCAAACGTGTAACGCAGTGCTTGCACAGCAATGCCTCGCACAGCTGCGTCCTGGTCGCGGAGAAGTTTCTACAATTGCAGATTAGCAGCTTGTCTGGGGCGAGGGACCGGAGTACTGTGTAACTTACATCCAGCTTGGGAATGAACGTCTCAGGGTCAACGACCGCCAGGCGTCCGATGCATTCTGCACACACCGCCTTGTTGTCCTCAGCTTGCGAAGACTCCAGCAGGCAGGCCCAGATGGGTTGCGCGAAACCGCTGATGTCAGTCCTCTGCAGAAGGATTTCCTTGATCGACTGCAAAAGCAGGTATTGTTTGGCACCGGCATTCTGGAAGCTTTGGAGAATGACAGGCAGGTATGCCTGCACATTGCCCGCTGCAGCACGGCCCAGCGCCATGGCGGCCGTGAGTGAGAACTTGTCATACTCGTCACCAAAGTGCTTGGTGAAGATTTCGGGTTTCAGGGGCGACTTGGCACCCAGCCTCAATGCCGCCTCACCAAGGACACTGAGGGCCAGGCTGCCTCTTGCCTTGTCCTCTGCGGTCTCGGCCTCATTTATGAAGCTGTTGATGTCTACACCGCCTGTTCCACCACTGGCAACAAGCAGAGTTCCAATCACTTTGCCTACCGTGGACGGGTCCCCGCTGACACCCACGTCCTTGAGCATCCTTTCCATCAGTTCCTCGCCAACCCCAGATTGACCAATCTGAGCGACAAGATCCAGCAAGGGCGTCAAGACGGCATTGACCACGTTCTGTTGAACATAATCGCAGATGGCCTTGTCGAACTTGGAGTCAACAACCCTCGTCGCGTCCACTTTGACCAAGGAAGTCAGAATCCGGAATGTCGCCCCGTGCAGCTGGGCATCGGCATTAGCGATGATCGGCAGGAGGGCTTCAATGAGGTTTTCCAGTGTCGTTTCGTCCAGAGCCTGCTGGCCTGAGGTGGAGAGTAGAAGATGCTTCAAGGCCTGGATACTAGACGCCCTCAAAGCTCGATTCGCCTTCCTCACGTGGCCCGACAGCTCCACGACCACATCTCGCGCCCAAGCAGCATCGAAGTTTGGTGAAGGATGAGCGGCAATCTCCTCAACTGCCCCCACAGCGGCGAGACGCGTAGTCTCGTTCTTGAGCCTGTCCGCAACTAGAGACAGGCCCTTGTTCCGCTTTTCGGCAGGGAGCAGTGCGGCTCCTTCAGCATCGCCTGTGCGGGAGAGGAATGTGCCCAACGCATGTATGGCCTTTTGCCGTACCTCAGCGTCTGCGTCCGTGGCTGTAGCCCTCTCAACGACAACGTCGTATAGCTTTGATAACTCTGATTTGTATTTCTGAGCAGTCTTCTGGGACCGCGGCGGCGTGATAGCCTTGCCGATCTCCTCTACCGTCCCGATAGCCTGAGAAGATATTCTGTAATATCGGTCTGCCACGGCATCGACGACACCGCTGACCATCTTCGTGAGGTAGAGGTGTAGTAGGCTCGATGAGTGAGTCTTGGCAATGTCACTGAGAAGCTTGAGGGCTGCAACACGCAAGGTAGATGGGGTTGCAGAGGCGGCACCGCCACTTCCTGACAACGAGGTCGACGTGGTGGAAGCTACATTAGTCTTGGCCGAGTCAATGACCAGATCAAAGATCTGGTCCAAGTGATCTGAAAGCCCGCCTTGTTGGACAAGAATCAAGTCATCCAACAGATTCATGGTCGCTTGTTTGGTAGGGATCGATTTGCCCTTAAGCAACTTCGTGGCTGACTTCACCAATTGCGGCGTGAGTTTGGCGAGGTCAGCACGGGGTCCACTGGAGGGAACCTTCTCGAGAGTAGGTGACACCAGCCCACTGCCATCGGCGCGGGCCGTGGCGGACACGCCGCTGCTCTGTCTCCTACGCTTGCGGCTCTGGGTCTGTGGGGAGTGGCCGTCGAGATGCGTACTGTCTAGCAGAAATTCGGGGATGATGCCCTCTCCTGTCTTCCGAACGAGGAGAGAGAGGGTAGAGATGACCTCCAAGCGGACATTGTCCTCTCGCTCATCGAAACGCTTGATTAATGGCGGTGCGATCTGGCTGTAGAGCACGCCGTCATCCAGAAGATCACCGTTGGACCTCGTGGAGACAAGCGTATGAAGGGCTTTGGCGGCGCATCGACGAGCCTTCCAGCTTGCGTCATCGTCATCATCGAACCCGACTCCGGCTTCGAACTCGTCGTCGTCGCCAAATTCATCATCTTCGTCCTCGCCCTCGTCCTCGTCCATATCCTCGTCTTCGTCCAGAGCATAATTTGGGTCGTATTTCAGATACCGGAGAGATGCTGCGATCGCCTCATCCGTGTACGGACGCATCTCAGAAGGGCATGCTGCCAAGTAAGCCTCGAGCGCAAGCAACGCTGCCTCACGGACCTCGGAAAACTCCAAGCCCACGTCGTCGCCTTCACCAATCTCCTCGAGGTGGCTATGCAAAGGCTCCTCCGCCAAGAAGGCCAGAGTCAGCTGGACAACATCGCCGATGTGCTTACCAAAGCGATGTGGGATAGACCGAGCCATGGAGCCCATGATGGTCAGGTAGAGCCGCTGTGTGGTGGGGTCGGTCTTTGGGTTCTTGAGGACAGCCACAGCACGATTGAGGAACGCGACCAGTTGATCATCCTGCAGGTACACAGCCAGGATCGAAAGGGCTATCACAGCCTTCTTCCTGACAGCCGAATTTGCTTTCTGGTTGTCGAGAAGTCCTAGGATGACATCCTGTAGCGCCTGGACTTCTTCCGATGGTGACAGCATGGTTCCGAAACACTTGACGACCTCGATAATGACATCCACAGCATCGGCATTCACGAGGGCATCGTCCTGGATGATGCCCTGTCCTGCTGGGGGCAGACGAATGGTGCCACTGGATTTGGCCGCCTGGGAGGTGCGTCCAAGCAGCCTCGGCATCAACACCCTGCTTATGCTAGTGTATGCTTCGAGGACTTCTTTGGTAGCAGCCTGGCCGGGCTGGGGTCGTGGTAGAGCTTCAATGACATTGCGAAGGGCCAGAGCAGGGACAGAGTTGTCGACCGAGTTCTGGAGCTTCAGAGTGGTGAGCTTCTCGATCAAGGGCGCGATGAGGTTGGAGGGCGTCTTCGCGACCAGAGGCCCGAGGCTGGTTTAAGCGAAAGTCAGTATGGGAGCGTTCGCATCAGGTACATGATGAAGAGGAACTTGCCATTTTATGGCCTGGTTCTGGACCTCTCCGTTCTGATCGTCCAGGGCCTTTACGACGTGGTCGATGGTGCGGGCGGCTGTGTTGTAGTCATGGTGCAGCATGTCGTTCTTAGCGTTGGCGAAAACAGCTATCAGGTCGTTCAGGGCCATGAACCTAAAGTCCGGGTCCGTGTCATTCAGCTTGCCGAGCAGCTGGACGACCGTGTGCGAGGTCGGGTTTGAGGGTATGCTCGTCGCCATCTTGAAGGTTGGAGGGCCGTGATGCCCCGGCGCGGGGGTTTGGTGTTGATACCCAGGTGCGAAGAATGCAGAGCAGATGGGTCGGTGGTTTCGAGGATGACGATAAAAAGTGAATCAATAGCTGACGTCTCCTCCTTGCCGTTATTCGTAATCGTGAGAACAAGAAAAGATGACCAGGTGTGAAACAAATGCAGATGACAGCAGTCAATCAAAGGTGTTGTCGTGGGAGCAGCAACAGCAGCAGGCGGGAGCTCGGCGGTGGTGGGGTGCTTGCCCGCTGGGTCAGATGTGGGGGAACTTGAGAAAGTCCCCTTACCCCCCCCCCCCTCCACCTTGGCCGTCCGTGTGATGGGGGCGACCCCACCCGCATACCAATGCACCACATGCATCGACCTAGGTACCCACCATTCAGGCAGATATTCAAGTTGCGCAGATGCCTAGCTAAAAAGTGGGCGTAAGGGATTTGTGCATCAAAAACTGTAATATCTATGTCTGCGAGTACTCATGCCATACCTAGGTAGGTACTTGACCAAGAGCTTTGCGTAAAAGTGACCACTCGTATTGGTACAACAATGCTGTGCCCATGGAGACACGACTGAGTAGACAACGGGGCCGTACATGGCTTTTCGTGGGCATCTTGTTATCGAAACAATTCATTGTTGGTATAGAGCACAAGCTCAAAGTCGCAGGTCTCCTAGCTGCAGAGATGTCTCTGCAATGCCAGCACTAAAAGTTGGTGAGGTTGTGGGTCTCGGTATTAAGACACATCCTGCACTAATTGATGGGACACAAAGCGCAGTCGTGAGAGGTATGGCATTTCATGTCGAAAGATGTCGAAAGGGTAGTGCCAAAGAAAAGGTTAGCTCATTGCAGAGTGTTACATGAAACCGCAAATCTTGATCAGCGTTGATGGGAAGATGGGGAAGAAGGCAAGGTACTTACCTAGGTACTAGGAAGAACTTTTGTTTGGAACGGGGAACGCGTATGATCTGGAAGAAGTATTTTTTTTATGTTGTGTCCGGGGAGGAGCAAATGAGTTGGATACTCGGCCGCCCAGTCCGTCACGTACACCATAACAATGATAGAGCCATAGGTTCAAGGAAAACATTGTGACATCCTCCAGCAGGCCCAGGCAGCTAAAATACCTTCGGCGCTCGTAATACATAAGACTTTAGGAGCATACTGAGGAATGTCTTTGTCCCTAGTGCCCGGGACTCTAAGGCAGTTCAAATGGTTTCATTTCTGATCCTCATCCACGTAAGGTTTTTGCGGTGCGCCTTTTACAAGGTTTGTAAATACCGTCTATTGAGCTCTTTTGATCTTCAAAATCTTAGCACAACATGTTCATGCTCTCTTCTTGGAGCTCTCCAGTACACTTCGCTTATCCTACGCAAGTATCAATTTGAGCTAGGGCAGCCCCAGGGAACAGAAGACCAGGTTAAAACACACCGTCACTGGGATCGACCTTTTTTTTGTGCTGGAATTATGATTACAATTGCATGATGGATGTTGCTGAAGAAATTTGAAAGCAAAACGTCGAAGTGACCGATCCACAACTGGTGCAGCAGTTGAAAGAAGTAGTAAGTAAACAGACTTGATTTGACCTCATTGATCAAAGACAGAATACGAGCGCTCTAAATGACTTGCGGGTGACGTCAGATCTATAATCGAAAGACGTCTCAATCGTATCTCATCGCAATTTGAAAAAGTACTTCTCAGCTAGAGCCTCATGTCGATCGGCGCTACCAGGCTTGCTAGCCTGCCTCACATCCAAGTCTAATGGTCATACATAGCTCGGATCCGGACCCCGGGCCCAGGATATGGCGTTTGCAACTATTAATGTATTAATGTATATTATGTCTCGTTATTCCAACCAATTTTGCGTATGGTGAAATGCAAATGAGATACACCATTATCTGATTTACTTTGTGACCCGCTTTATATTTCAACATGTCCAGCATCAGACTTAGGATCATGAATCCGACCTCACGGGCTTTGCTGCGTCCTCGATTGCAGCCCCTTCCGACGCGAGCGACCATGTCCAGGAGGTCATACGCGAGTGACATGCCTGACCATCCACCATCACGAACGGAGGGCACTAATGGCCTGCCGTGGTATGTCACATCCTAGAAGTGTCTTTTGATCGAGACAGCCCAGGTACTGATGGACCACGTCGGAAAACAGGCTCATAGGAGCCGTGGCAGTTGCCCTTCCGACGACTTTCTGGTTGTTGAGCAGTGGCCAAAAAGCCGACAGGCACAATGATCATGAGCAACAGAAGGCATTGCGATCCTCGCATCCCGGGATCATGAACACGCCCCACAAGGACATAGAGACCAAGGCAGATGGCTCACAGTCTGAGCTACCCGAGGATGCCCCGAACAGGCCGGATAATCGTGAGAGGGTGCGTCGACTTGTCATTCTGGACTTACGTCTTTGCCACGGCGCTGACCAAATTTCCAGATTGAGAAGAAGCTTTCTGAAAAGCCGGCTACCAAGAGGGTAGACCCTATGAAGTAATTTGGTTGTATCTCGGTCGGAAGTAGGCTCCGTCTGGCCATGTGGCCATGTGTAGGATTACTGACGCTCAAGAGTCCAAGGGCTCACCTGGCTCACGATCTAATTACTGGCATACAATTGTATTTCGATATTCTGTGCTCAACAAACGGCACCCTTTTCATACCGGTGATCAAAGGCCGATATCACCGCACAGGTGTATGTGAGCGCCGCCAGAACCACGAATATGTGCATCAGTTGATGGCTCGCCCCAAAGAGATCGAAGCGTCGAGGGAACCATCTCTCCGGGAACTGGTTCATCCAGACGTTAGCAACAGGCTCTGGGTTTTGAGAAGAGACTTCTTAGCCGTGACGGCGTCACCCAGCGCAAAAAGACAACGGATTCAACCGGCTCACCTTCAGCCCATATACCAGGACCCCAACACCATCACACACCACCGTCCACAAGACCCAGCCCAGCCCAACCCTCTCCCACTCCTCCCCCAAGCCATGCCTAACTGCCCCATGCGCAATAGGCAGCGCAAAACTCCCAGCGCCAAAGGTCCCAAACAACAGCGCGCGATAGGGGCCGAGGTGCGGCCCACTGAAGCGCGGCAGGAACGTGACGGCCGAGCAGGTGACCGCGAGCCCGGAGATGAGAGCCCAGTAGCCCGCCCGCAGGTACCGGTCACCCTCGCAGGGAAAGGTGTAGTAGACGAGCGGGACGGTGGCGGCCCACATGAGGATCAGCACGCCCTGGAAGTCGAGCTTCATGTTGAGGAGGTAGACGGCCTCGCTGTGGGCCATGAGGGTGTGGAAGGCCGTCGACAGGGCGAAGCATACCGCCACGCCGACGAAATAGGTGCTGCAGACGGCGAAGTCGGCGGCCGTGGCGGCGTGGTACCGGGCCGGGATCTCGGTCAGGACGAGGGCTGTGAGGCTGGTGAAGACAAGGGCGCCGAGGATGTGCGACCAGATGTTCACTGTCTCATCTGTCCCGGAGACAAGCAGTTAGTGGACTGCCTGGCCGATTGGGGGTAAGGGTGTGGCATGTTGTCTTGAGAGGGTGTGCTCTCAGGGCAAACATGGGCTGGGCCCTGGTCGACGAGATCCTCACAACCTCCACTTACTGTGGATGTAAGTCCAACTCAGAAGGCAACCCTTCACGTTCCCGCAGGCCCGCCGATACCCAGTCTGGATGTGGTCACTGCCGCGCTGCTGCCACTCCTCTGAGAAGCCGTCAGCTCGTCTGTCCTACGCCGAGCACACGGACAGCGGGACACTATCCTACTCACCAATATCAGACCACAGGAGCAGCTCGACAGCTTCTTTCGATTTAGATTTGCCCCCCTCGGGCTGGTCCGGCTCAGCCCATCTCTCAACCCGCCGGAAGCTCAACCTGCGCCGCGTCCCGCCCGGCGCCGATCCCGCGACCAGCAGCGCAGCCGTAGTTGAGGCTTGCATGGCCCCCTAACAAAGCAGTCTCACAGAAAACGGCAAGAAAACCCAAAAACCAATGGTTTGCGCGGAGCAGCTGAAACTGCGTTGACCGATACCTCGTGACTTGGAAGAACAACTGGCAAACATTCTGGAGCGAAGTCACTTGTCTGGGAAGAGAGGGGATTACCTAAGAGCCCTTGTTCGGCTGTTCCTGTCCCCGGACGAGGTAGCATTGACCCCCATCTAGAAGATCAGCGTGGGTTAGGTTGATGCCGCACGGTTTTGGGATGGAGCCTCCTTGCCAAGCAGCCAATCACCTGTTGTTCACGATGTTTCAAGGACGGACGGGACTGGGAGGGGCGGGACGGCAGATCGGACGAAGCTTGAACGTACCTACCCTAGGGCACGCCCGGGAGCCCGAGCTGGCAGTTGGCAAACATAACCTAGGTACCGAGTACTAGTAGAGTTTAGAACAGCTGGTGTTTGCACAACGAATTTAGCATGGGAGACAGTCCTGAGGCTTGCCCAGGTGGGTGTCTTCGTTGAAACCTCACGCCATCCTTGCAGAAGTCTTTCCAAGTCAAATAGATCGGAATCGAGAAGTAAAATAGGTGTAATTTCTCTTCATCCAGTCTTTTATGCATCATTATTCATCCACTTATCAATCATATTCCAACACGCCCAATGTATGTACAAATATTGCACCCTTGCCTGGACCTCAAGCCAAACACCCCCAAGCCTACGAGCCGCCCGCCTGGTACGCACTCGTGCTGACTGTCGGCTGCTTCCCCTTCACATCATGCCTAGAAGACCCGACAACAGACTCAACATCATCTAGAGGACCCACATCCCTCTCCTCGGGCGTCGCCATGAATGCCGGCGGCCCATAGACATCACCACTAATCTTCCGGCTCCGTCTCCTCGCGGTGCGCTGGGCGCCCTGGTCCTTCCACTCATTCTGCCGCCGCTGCTGCTGAGAAGGCCGGGGCCCATCTACCGACGAGTCCCGGCTGCTCGCCCGCTTTCCATCCCCGCTGGTGGTGGTGGTGGCAGCGCCAGCGGCACCGGCCTGCCCCGTCTCGGCCGCGTGCTCCCTCATGACGTCCAGGACCCCCGCGTACTTCTCGGCCTCCTGCATCAGGTCCTGGTCCTGCGGCCAGAAGATGCGGCGTACCGCGCTGACCGAGAGCTCGAACACGATGACGATGGACAGCGATATGATGGCCGTCAGCCACCACGTCGGCCTGGCTCCGAAGTTGTGGATGAACGCATCGCGGACAATGTACGGCCCCGGCCGGGGGTTATCTGCGATGTGTTAGTGAGCTGTCTCAAAAAGATGGTTGATAAAGTTCGGCTTGAAATCACTAGCTCGACATAGTAGGGCTTGAACGTACATATGGCCGAGAGGAGCAGGTTCCAGACGAACCAGCCGCCAACGCTGATGATAAAGCCGATAAAAGTGACAATTGTCTTGTTGTGCAGTTCCAGGATCAACAGCTTGACGTTGATGAATAAAACGCACACCGTGAAAGCGAGGTCGCCCATGGCGAAGAGTGTGTTGTCCTCGTTGAAGTTTATGGCCATGTAGATGCCCCATATCGAATAATAAATAAGCACGGCTTCGATCACGGCCACGGAGCTCCAGCCGACGTACAAGTAGTAGTTGAATGCCTTGTTCTTCTGCCCGAGCGAGTAGAGCTCCGGTACCGCAAGAAGAGTCTCAGCCTTGATGTCTTGTTCGAACATGCCCAGAAGGATGACTGCCAGAGAGGTGAATAGGGTGTTGAACACAGCCAGAGAGGCAGACTCGTAGAGACTTGTTCCCGTGTACCCGTTATACCTCTGGTATAAAGCCTGAACGATGTAGAAGACAATTTCTTTCCAGAAAGTGCCCAATATGTACTTTCCCGTTCTGATGTAGTTCCAACGCCCATGCACGAACAGGAGCTTCTGGAGGAATCTGAACTGCGCGATGGAGTAGTCCGATATACGGGCAGCTTGGAGTCCCTCGCGGCCCGATATGCCTATTCCGACGTGGGAGGCCTGAATCATCGCTATGTCATTCGCGCCATCCCCTATGGCCAATGTCAGGGACTTGGGAACTTGGGTGCGAATGCACTTGACGAGCGTCGCCTTCTGCGCTGGTGAGGCGCGGCAGCAGATGACCGAGTCAACACGAGCCACAAGGTCAAAGAACAACACTTTGAGCGACTCATCGTCTTCGACCACGCTCAGAGTATGTCCATCGATCACGACGACGGGGTGCATTATCATCCCACGTCCGACCTCGACGAGCGTGGCAGCGATCTTGTCTTGAAGGTTGCCTTCGGTGACATCGAGAATGTAGATCTCGGAAAATGGTTTGCAGATCCTCGCAGAATGGGCAATGTTTATTGCCGTTTCCCTCTTGTCACCCGTGAGCATCCAGACTTTGATGTTCGCACGACGGAGCTTGTCGATTGTCTCGGGGACGCCCTGCTGCAACTTGTCTTCGATGGCAGTAGCCCCGGCGAGCTCAAAGCCCTGCTCGATGATTTCGGCCGCAGCTTCAATGCGTTCCTGGCGGTCGACAAGACTTGTAGTGGCCTCGTGATACAAAGACTTCCACTGGGCGTAGTCCTCCTCAGGCACATAGCGAAAGGCATACAGCAGGGTACGCAGACCCTCCGAAGCAAAGTCGTCCAGATGCTGGAAGCAGCGCTCAAAGATCTCGTGGTCGCTCACGGCAATGCTCTCATCGATCATGCCGTCGAAGACGTCATCCATCACGTCTGGGGACTGCAGCAGCTCGATCGATCGCCCCCGTGCCGCGTCCGTCTGCTGAGAGGCATACGTCTCGCCAACCCCCGAGGTGTCCCTTTCGCGATTAGTGATCCACGAATCAACCTCATCGACGACGGCGCTCGATCGCCTCCTCTGCATGCTGGCAGATCGCTTCGTGAAACTCATTCTCCCAAGAATGCCTCCTCTGCCCGCGAAACTACTGCTCACCCGAGCGACGGACGTGCTGTTCCTCGCGCTGTGCATGCTCATCTTTCGTAAAGCCTTCTCCTGCTCCATGCTCCTGCGAAGACTAGCTCTGCGGTCGACAACGGAGGCAGTCTCCATTGCCAACCTGCTCTGCTCAAGCCGGGGCAATATGACATTGTCAGCACCCTTAACGAAGACGCATATCCGACCGTCTGGATTGCGAATTATAATCGACATCCGCTTGCGCGCTGAGCTGAACTCGATCACATCCATAATTTCGTATGTCTCACTTGCGGAAGAACCATTCTCGTCTCTAATCTCAAGCTCAATAGTCTGCGAGGAGCGGTCAATAAGCAGATACCCGAGATCTTGCGCTGCTTCCACAAGCGCGAGTTCGTCAGGCGAAGCAGCTTGGAATTCGATCTTCCCATCGGCTTTCTTTTCCGGTAAGCAGGTGTGACATAGGGCAATGCATAATATGAACTGCCGAGCCTTCTTCGAAAATGGGGAGTTGGGTTTTCGCCTCAGGTAGTGAATCAGATCCTCTGTCCTCAATTGCCCGGCCTCACTGGGTCGCGCTGTAGATGTCAAGATCGAATTCGACCTCCGGATGGGTCCAATGCTTGCCTCGTGCTCCTCTAGAAGCTGGTCTTCGGCAAACTGCGACCTCATCGTGTGCATGGAAGGCCTTGAGCTGTCATGCCCTTTTCCCTTGCCGGACTTAGCCCCTGACATCTCGATGTGTGCCTGTCTTTTCGCTCTCGCCTCAGCCTCACGTCGAAGATCCGCATCGTGCAGCCACGCGGTGCCGGCCACACTCATTTTTCGAAACCTCATGACGTTCTCTGTCAATGTCCCTGTCTTGTCCGAGAAGACATAGCTGACCTGACCGAGATCCTCGAGTATTGTCGTGGTATTCGCAACCATTGGCGTGTTTGAGACGGGATCATACATATCGATGTCTCTTAGCAGCATGACCTGGCCGATTTTGACGATTTCCAGCGAGACGTAGAGACTCAGTGGGATCAGAGTGTTGAAGGCGATGACGAAGGCGATGAAGATCTGGCCAAAGGGCACCGATGCCTCATCCAAGTACCATGCATGCCTCTCGTAGTCATCCACCCAGATGATATTGCCAATGGAGCAGCCGACAGAGAGCATGATGACAACGAAAACCAACAGAATGACAATCTTGTTGACCCTGAACTGCATGGCCGGGGCTTTGGCGTGCACGTCCTTGCTCGCATTCATCCGAATCTTGCATTCTTCCCCAGTATTGATCACAACACCGATGGCTTCGCTCGTGTTCCTCAGCGTCGAGCCCCTGTATACCACCTGGTTCAGGGTAAGAGGCGTGACCTCATCATTGACAACCGCCTTGCCTTCGTAGTTGTACAGGTCAAGATTAGGATCCTCTGAGACCACCTTCGCCTGCACTCCGCTCAGGGCCGAAAGTGACCCACAATGCTTCGTGAAGAGAGGGCAGGCTTGCTTGCTCTTGAGGTTCGTTTCGCCATCGAGCGCCATTGTCTCGATGTAAGCAATGCCGTTTGGCCCAGTGGCATGAAGGAGGACCATATCAGCCGGGATATTCTCATCTCTCCGCAGCCTGATGATGTCGCCAACGCGGACTTCCTCCCATTGCACTTTTGACCAGTGAACGTCTTCGTCTTCAGACCACGGTGGGCTTTCATCTTCCCGCTGCTCTACCCGGTCCAGCTCCTGCATCTCATCTTCCACATCCTCACGGCGCCTCCGGAATTTCTCTCGCAGCTTGCCATACTGTTTCTCACTCAACAGGCTCCTGGAAGGGTCCAACACCCACACCTCGGTCCTATTCTCGAGCTTGTCCAGCTTGTACCTCCTATAGTCATCCCAGCCTTCCTTGGCCATACTCAGTGCAACAAAGGCAAGCAACGGACCGATAGTCGTATAGGTCCCAGTGGTGCTGAGACCGGGTATCATTTGAAGAATGCCAATGGTCAAAAAATATGCATTGGCCAGCTTACTGAATTGGAAAAACAATTGCTTCGGAAGAAATGACCACAGTGTGTATCTGCTGGACCTGATGAAATTCGAAATGTACGGCTTGCCCGTGCGTTCATCCACGAGGCTCTTTTGGCGGGCCTGAACAGGATTCAGAGGAACATGTCTCCCGTCAGCGCTCGGGGGCAAAGGCCTCTGGCGCAGAAGCCCTTCGTAGATCCATTTCTTGTACAGGGCCGCAAGCCTCGCTTTGAAGCGGCCCGTAGGTGACCTTTTGAGACGCCTCGTGCGGGCCCTCTGTCGTGCCACCCAGTCCTTTGCACGGGAGACGGTCGCGCTGGCTTCCGCAGCGCTGGCAACGTTCTTTACCTCCCCGCCAAGCCCCCTGAGCCGCAAGCGCCGGTAGCGAGTTGCAAGTCCGGGGCTGGCCACGGGCTGGGCGACAGGCCTGCCTCTGCCTTGAGCTGTCTCTCCGTCTTCATCTGCACCGTCCAGGGCTGGTGGTGCTCTGACCGACGGGGAGGGTCCGTCCCGACTCTCACGCCATCGCCTTGCGGCCTCGGTGTCTTCAACTCTGCTCTGGATGGGATAAAGGTCCGTGTCAAGCCGCAGATGGGAAGACGGGTGGCCATGACGACGGCCTGCATCTTGTGAGAACCTCACATGTGCCCCGGACTCGCTCCTCCGCGTGCTGCTGTTTGACCTTCGTGCTGCTGAAGCTGACCTCTCCGCGTCGGCTGCTCGAGTCTCTGCTGTCTCGCTCTCAAGTGGCATTGACTCGCCTGTGACGCTCGGTCTGGGTGGTACCAGGATTTCTGCTTCTTGGATATTGTCCAGCTCGGAACGCAGCATGTCAACGCTCGTGCTGCGCCGGTCCGAGCTGCCACCAGCCATGATGCCTGGATGGAGAGGCTCGGCCGGATCATCAGGATATTGAAGTTTCCCGTCCAAGTCCGAAGCGAGAAAGAGACAGACTCATCTGGAGTGAGTCTGTGAATTCCTGAGGTCTTTTTTTTCGCCGTCACAGATTCGGTAGACCCGGGAACAGAGCGGATCTGCAGCGAAGAACAGCGAGACGTGTTGCTGAATATCGAGGGCGAGGGTAGAGTTGCCCAAGACCTTGGCTGCTCGGGAGGACAGGTTAAACCTGGTTAGTCCCGTGCAAGCAAAGCAGGTGACAGTCTAAGACGCTTCAGTCACTCAGCCCCAGCCGAGGCAGCTGCTGCCCTATTGCTGATCCACGGATGTCAGCCGTAGCGCCTAAAACATTCGGCGCAATGATCCAACGATGTGCAAGTGGCACCAAAGGCTAGCGTGAAGAAGCCTCCCGAGTTCAACTCTTCAATTGAACATCAACGGCGAAGTCCACACATTCAGGTCGATCAAGTTGAGGCGGTGCAGCAAGGTTTCAGTGTTCAACGCTGATTGACTGTGTGGCGTACGGAGTAACAATGCAGTAACAATGCGTACACGCGAAAATCTTGCATGGACACCTGACCACGAGGAACCCCGTACTCCGTGCTGTTGCTGGAGTAATTCGGCCGGTGCGTTGCATGCACTCAAGTGCTAGTAAGGGCAGCATAGCATCGTCCAGACAGTCAGGACTGTGCCCCAGATCCTTCCCATCCCTTGAAAATATCCGGATTGGCTGGCAATGCCACCCCACCTGCCCCCCTCGGTAGTCGTGTACGGGACACTGAAAAGTGGGCTGTCGACTTGCCTATCAAGCCTATCTGTCTTGGATTTGCTTGGGTGTGGCCGTCTCTGTGGCCGACAATGAATCCAACGACGTCAGACTTTGCTTGGCCAGTCCCCAACGCGTACTGCACCAAGTAATGCACAAAAGTGTCCTCAGTGTTGGCTCTCTCCTGCCGCCTAGGATGCGGGACAGACAGCCTCACAATAAAACAAGGACTAGTCAATGTGTCTTTCCATATGCAGTCCCCTCCCCCCTCTACCCCCGAGCACTTGCATGTCATTGTGCCTGGCCCAAAGGTCGGGGATCCCAGCGAACTCCATCGCGGGTCTTTGGGCTCCTAAGACTGGCATTCGGCCACTATAGCAAGCCTCCGCCCGGGGTCATGCTTCGAGAAGGACGCTGTGGCTCGCTGGCAGGCTGGGGGCACCGGCGCCACGGCCCACGCTTCCAACTCCCTGCCCCCCTGCCTCCCTGCCTATTTTGGGCAAGCTTACAGCCCCTCGAATACGAGGCTCACTCTGTCTTGGAGAATCTAGCACGGCGCGGTCGATTGTGCCCGTCCCTGCCCTACGGAGTAGTACAATGCGTCCCCACCACTGAGGCTGACGACTATCCCCTTCCCGGGAGCGATGCCGCTCTTCCCTGGGGATCAGTCATGAGTGGATTTGCGGTCGTTGCACTTCACATCAAAAATCGGACTTCACTCGACATGCCAACTTCGGGTCGCTCAAAAGCTTTTGTTTTCAAAATCATGTTTCCATTCCAGCCAGGAACGCCTTGGCCCGTGCAACCCACCCTATTTCCAAAGAAAACTCGAAATCACGTCCGTACGACCGTCCCTATTGTCCATAAAGGAAGAGAAAGGAGACGGAACGAGAGTGAACCAACGTCTTTTTCAAGACATGAGCCCAGGTACATGATCCGTGACAGAAAAAGGCCTCCAAACCATCTCCCAGAGATTATTCAACCCGACCTTCGGAATGGGTGTACAGCAGGCCGGTGGTATCGTGCCGCTGTTATTGCTTGTGTGCTCTGAACCATCCATCGCGGTAATAGTAATTAGCCTCCTGGGCCCTTCCTCCATCCCCCAAACGTGTCCCTCCTACAGACCGGTGTCTGCAGTGAAAGAGGGGGCAAGATCGACAACCCGGAAAGACAGACGCAGTGTCTTTCGCATGTACTCGACAATAGCTATTAGGTGCCTCTGGGTCCATAATAATGGGCTTAGGGCAGCCGGTCAGTCAACATCGCCCGCGCCGATTGTGAGCCGGGCGAATCAGACTGACCGGCAGTCGCGGAGAAAAGAGCAATCGCGGTGCCAGACACACATGATCGATAACCAAGAGGAGATATATCGGTCATGTAGATCGCAGAGTCAAGGATAAAACGAGAACAGAGTCTTGAATGGTGGTGCAAATGAACATAGAGTGCGAACAAGATGTAGCGATGGGCAGTGTGGCGCAATCAAATGCGAACAAGAGCCAGTTATATGAGAGACAAGATCACCTGAACGCCGGTCATACAGACGGCGCCAACGCCCCTCTCCCCCCTCTGGCGAAACGCAAATCCCTGGGTATATACGACAATTCCTTGTCTAGATCACAGCGTCATTGTCGAGCAGACCGGACCTGGCCGACACGTGCTGAAACATCGGTGACAGACCAGCTTTTTTCGATCATGATTCGTTCACGGGCATGTGCTGCATGCTCTCCGGTGACAAACTCGCAGGCTCAACGTGGTCAAAGGACACCAGCTGGTTCATGTCCAAATCCGCTTGCGACGTCTCCACAAATGCTGGCGAGTGTGGCGGATGCATAGGCAGGTTGATGCTGTGCTTCGAGTACATCTCGTTCAAGCTATGCCCATCGTCGGACATGGCAGACTCGTGCACTGGGTACAGATCCGCAGACCCAGGTCTGCCGACCATCGACATTGGTGGCGATTGGTCGACGATGGCTGGGTCACCGTGGCTGGTAAATGACAAAGGAGACATGGCCTGTGGGACGAGGCTCGAGTTGTTCACCATGGGCGAGAGGAAGGTACCGCTGTAGGGCGTGTTGTAGCTCGAGGTTGGCATCGGTGTGCTCTCGGAATGCTGGGCGAAGTAGTTGGGGCTGGAGTAGTCGGATGGGGACGCAGCACTGGGCGCGGTTGTGGCAGACATGGGGTATTGTCGCATGTCGAGGCCAAAGCCAGCCTGTGTGTCGATGCGCAAATTCGGCCCCATACCACTGCTGGGCTGCTGGGGAACAGGGGCGAAGATGTTGGGGCTGTGGGGTTGCGCTTGGTTCTCACCAGGGTGTTGGATGAAGAACGATGGCATTGGGGTCTGGAGCATGGCGAAATCCACTGGCATTGGGACCGACCTGCTACGCTGGCGCTTGTGACCACGAGCCATGCCAGGGTGCAGCGCTGGTGGGGCACCCCATTGTGTCTCTTGGTACATGCCGACGTGAGGCTGGCCGAAGCTTGGCTGGGAGGACGGTCGGTTCGTTGGTGAAACTGGCGCCGACATCGAGATGGCATGCATGGCCTCGTACGGGTTGGTCTGGTGGCGGTTCATGAAGGACTCCAGAGACACAAGCTTGGCGAGCTGGCCGCTGAGAACCTTGGGGTTTCCACCGAGGTGGTGAACCATACACTGGGAAGCCTGCTGGTCCTCGGTGAAGTCGCCACATTGGAAGAAACCGTTGGTGGTGGGAGACGAGTCCATGAAGAAGTTTGGTGGCCTGTTCAGCTCGATGACAATGCCGCCGAGCTTGTTCGGGTCGCCTTCGCTGTTCTCGAGGTAAATCGATTTGATGTGGGCGAAGGGGTACTCGATCTTGTACCCGGCCTGCTCGTTGTTGATGTAGTACGTCATCGTGCACTTGTCAGGCGAGTAGAAGATGATCAAGTCCATGGTGTTCTGGCCAACGCGAGTCCACTTGCCAATGCTGAGAGAGCGGCAGGTCAAATGGTGAATGACTTTGGCGACTATTGTTAGACAACTATATCACGTCTGTAGGAGGCTCGATATCTGGCATGTACTTACGGACTTTGCCCTGGCCACCCTGTTCTCCACCAAGGAGCATTCCGCTGTGGCCATAAGGCATCAAGCCACGTCCCAGGAAACCTGCACCGAGGCCCTTGCCAGATTCCATGGCCTGCATAGCCAGGTATGTGCGCATGGACTCGGGTATCGCGTCGAAGTCTTCGCCTGTCTCAAGGCTCTTCTTCGCGAGAGCCTTGATCTTGGCACGCCTGGGATGTTTGTTAGTCCCCTCCCGAGTTCGAGGTGTGGGGCAAGCGCGTACCTGTTCTGGAACCAGATCTGGACAGAGCGCTCAGTCATGTTGATCTCCTCGGCGATTCGTTCCCGGACGTTGGCCGTGGGGGTGGGATTCTTGTTGAACTCCATCTCCAACGTTGTCAATTGATCTTGAGTTGCTCGCTGTCGCTTCTGGTTCTTCTGCTGCTGCGTCAGGGTGCTCTTGCGAGGCGGGCGTTTTGATGTGGAGCCGGCATTGTGTGAATTAGAGGTGGAGGGTGATGGTGTTTGCGCAAAGCCGGGGTTGCCGGCTGATACTGGAGTAGGGACAGTGGCTGGCGAGTTGGCGGCTTCCAGCTGGACGGTCGAGGTGGCAGACCCTGGGCCTGACATGCCCGAATCTTCAACCTTTGTGGCCATTTCGGGCGGACTGGTGAAGACTCGTGAAGCAAGAGCCGTGCAGTGTTGCCAGGCGTGGTCAGGTGTATTATCTTTCGAACTCGGGCGAGGGCGAGATCGGTGGTTCGGTGTTCGCTGTTATGAACGACCGAGTGTGTAGAGGTGCGCTGTTCTTGTTTTGAATTCGCGACCTGTTATGACCTGTATCTATCTCAAGAGACCGTGCTAGTCCTTATGAGAGATTGGTATGATATCGTGGGTCGGCAGTCCGCGGACTCGACAGTCGGGACAGTGTGGTGGTGATATAAGGAATGTGTAGAATAGCGAAAGGCAAAGTAACGAGTAAGGAGTGTCGTCCTGGCAGCGCACAGTACAGTGTGGGCGGGAGGGGATAGTTGAAGAGGCGAAGAGAGAATAGGGTTCAGGTCGTTCGATACGGAAATCCGAGATCTAAGAGTTTCCCCGTGGGTGCAAAGGCAAGGCAAGGCAAGGCAAGGCCAAGGTGAAGTGGGTTTAACAGCGGTGGTATTTTCGCGTTAGCCGAAAGAATGTAAATGGGACGCCCGGAAGGATTGAACGGGGGACCGAGAACTGGCTGGAAAAGCACACAATGGGGAACTTCAAGGGAGTGACTGTGGTTAGGACATAAAGAAGCGGGGAGGGGGGGAAGAAAAGGAGAGGAGGGAAGAGAGTCTGTCGATTCAGCGACGAGTCGGTTGGGTGGACTGACGGTGAGGGATTCACGATGGAGAGAAGGGAAAAGGAGAGGGCGACGACGGGGAGAAACGGGGGGGAGGGATACAGTAGAAGAAAAAAAAAGCTCGAGCCAGCCAGCCATCCAGGAGGAGGAAGGAGGAGGAGCAAGGACTCGCCAGCACCAAAGCACACAGGCACACCCACTACTCCGCACACCACTCCTGCCTGCACTCCCTCCCTCACACACCCGCATGCCTTGGGTCCTTGGGTACTTGGGTATGCTCACTCACACTCGGACTGCACTGCACTGCACACAGTACGCAGTACGTACACCACGTACAACACCACCAAGCAAGCAGCCTCCTGCCAGACCAAGGGGAGCCGGGGGGGAAAAGGGAAGGAGGGCGAGGATAGGGAACCCCCTGGCTCGGGGCCCTGGACGGGGATTGGACGAGGATTGGCTGTCGGGCAGGGAAAGGGCGGCTCCTGAGCGGTCCTGACTGACGCTGCAGCCCTTGTCCCTGATCGAGGAGGCACAGTCGACCAGTCCCACGCGCTGGCCTGTCGCTCCACGGCCCACTTGGTCTGCAACCCACATGCACTCCCACCTTGGGCGCCCGCCTCCCTGCAGACCTGCAGCATGATGCCCTCTTTGTGAGAGCGAGCGAGCGGCTGTACTCCGTTGAGCGCCGGTACAGTACAGACAGCCCCGAGGGCATACAGTGGGCTCTATCCTTTTTCTGGTTTTCCTTTTTATCCTTTTGCTCTCGCCTCCTCTGTCAGTCCGCCTGTCCGCCTGTCCGTCTGTCAGCCCATGCATCCCATCCCACCAGGATCTCACCAGTTCGAAACTTTTTGCCTCCCGACCTCCCGACTCGCAACCAACACCCGCCCCGATACGAACAAACGGATGGTTGGGGGCGGGTGAGAGACCTGCAGGGCTTGCAGAGCTAGAGGATACATACAGTACGGAGTACTGCAAACAGAGCAAAGCATCGTGGCCACCTGCACAAAGTTCATGCACGCTGGATGGGCCCAATCCTGCAACAAAAAAAACCATGGGGCACACCACACCAAACCACACCACCCCATCCTAGACCACACCACATCACTCACGAGAGCACACCACACCACGCATTGCAGCCTGGCTGGCTGCACGTTGAGGCCGTGTATGGCAACGCCAGCCTACGCCAGCCGTTTGCTGTACTGTGTAGAGAGGCGTCTACTGTGATACCCTCTCCGTGTCTTGCACAAGCACGTACACGACTTTTTTTATTTTTTGGCTGGTTGGTCGTGGCCGGGCTTGAGTGAGTTGTGGTTGCAGGCCATGGTTTGGTCGTCCACCATCCGCAGTCAGCCGTCTGGCCGCCGTCAACCTTCACCAACGATGCATGTCCCTGTCGTCGACGGTGCACGTCTACCACAGCACTGTGTGCGCGCATGCGTCGTCCCCCGTACCTGCATTAGTGTCAGGGGACCGTTTCTCCTAAAAAGGACTGGACGCCCACACTAAACGCCACACGTCCAAGGCCCAGAGGCAGGGTGTGCCCCATTGGCCCGCCCTCGGGGCTACGTACTGTGCTACTTGCACCTCAGGAACCACAGGAACAACCTCCGGTCAGCTCGGTTGTTTGACACCCTCTAGGCTCGCTCTGGCAGACAGCAGACATGTCATTGATGAGTCGCCTCGCTTGCAACCGGCGGCCCTGTGGCTTCTTGCCAGCACTGTGCTCGATCAACAGATCAACGCCATACCACAGGAGCTGGCTGCTGCTCACTGCATGTCTGCATGTCAGCAAGTGTCCGGTATTAATCCGCCCAGCCGCCCCCAAGGTTTCCACACAGACGTGCTGCGAAGATGCGAAGAGGCTGAGTCCGTTTCTACCGGAGCATGTTTCAAACCCAGTCCTGACGGTGCAGATGCCGCACCTGCCGTAGTGCCCTCCATGACCTCTCGGGGGACACACGGCTAGACAGCAGTAGCAAGTGACAAACACGCTCACGATTCACGAATCACGCCGGTCTCGAAGCGGGTCTGCGAGACTGGGTCCGACCCGCGGGGACTTGCCTGCGAGCCGCTGCGCTCGCTGCACTCGCTGCACTCGCCAACGCTGGCGGATTCAGTCACTGGCACTGGCACTGTGCGAGGCGAGGCGAGCTGATGGGGGCCTGTACCGCGACGATGGTTCAACCATCAAACTTTGACGGACACGGTCAAAAGAGGCCTTTTGCACCAGAAACATGATCCAACAGTGACAAACCTCCCCATGGCTGTAGTTTGCGCCGCAGCAGCCGGTCAACTCTGGAACCCCCCCTCCTCCTCCGCTGTACTGAGACGAACCCCATCAGGCCCATCAAGCAGTCTCAATGGCCCAGAACCACAATGCCGTAATACAGGCATCACCGCCCGCATGAACGCTCTAGTAGCTGCAGCAACATGGCTCCGCTATGTCGCAGAATGCAGCAAGCTGAGTCTCCGCGACCTGTCCGGCCCCTCAAAAGGAGTTCAGCAACACACTGCGGCTTCGATTTATGGTTCGCGCGCCTTGCGCCAGGCCCAACACCAGCCCCGTACATCCTGACATCCCACCAAGCGCCAGAACCCTTCAGGCTTCAGCCCCGGGTATTGAGACCATCATCCGTGACAGCATCGGCTGTGGCCAAACGCAGCACAACTCGCCCGGGGACTAGTGCAATGGCGACTCACTGTTGTCCAGTCAGGTTGCGCGCGGTTGACCGTTGTCTTTCGGCCCTATCCACCCCGCTTCAGAAGCGGCATACCCAATGCCAGTGGAAGCCCGGCATGCCGACTCACTTCTGAACTCGCGTCTTGGAGCGAGCCACTGCCGGCGCGTTCTGGAACGAATGGGATGGGTCAGCTGAAAAGGGGGGCCTCGCCAAGAAAAGTTCGACGAAAGCCGAGCGACCACCAGGGGAGTGCGACCCCACCGTGCGACCCGCATATACACACTAGTATTTTCTCAGCCCCTATACTTGAACGACGGATTTACCAACGGCTTCTAAGACACACGGCTGAAGACCTCGACCTGCATTGGCGTTGTGCTTTTGCCCCACGAGTCACGGCATCGACCTACAGTATTAATGCTTGATAGTCAGCCAACCGCCACTGGCGCAGCTCTCGTCGAGGATTTGCTATCAGGAAAACGTCGATGGCCATGCACATGGTGCACTTCCAAGACCACGCCTTCCCTTGCTCACAGATCACTCAAGGTTTCAGAATTGAAGCTTCCGCCGAAATCGACTCGACTCGAGTCTGCACCCGTCCTGCCGCATCGTTGTTGGCCTGCGAGGGATGAGGCGCGTGCTACTCGATCAGAGACAGCACGGGGAATTGTCCAACAAGAGTAAACCGGGTGATCGTGGTGCTGTTATCGCCAGTAGACAACAAGTCGCGCCAGGTTTTCAATTCCCGCATGGACAAGGTGGCGTTGCGGCCTGAAGAAAAGGCGAGGGTACTTATGAGATCCCCATACTGCAGAGTACTTGCGCGGGCGATTGTGACAATCGCTTCCTGTGTGAATGATGCTCGATCGCTACCAGAAATAGCAATCAGAAGCTCTGGACTCAGGAGCGGGTAAAACGACGGCGTCGCCGCGGGACCACTGACGCCTTTGCCCCACAAACAGCACTCGGGCCTGAGGTGCCTGCCAGTCGGAACCAGCCATCCCTGATGGGATCGCTCCACAGCTTCTGCAGCCTCTTGCTACCATACCTTCTCTCGGGCTCCAGGCTGCCTGGATGCAGGGTGCTTCAGAGAGCATTCGCGGCGACACATGCAGGCAGGCTTCTTCCGGGAAGCTCAGGCCAGAGCATCTTGGCCCGGGGGCCGTCTGGACACAGTGTGGAAACATGATCATGCCGCCCCTTGTCACTCACGTAGCTCTGTCCTGCTCGAGCGCGACTTACCCCTGGAAAAATGGGTCGAGACCTAAGACGAAAACGTGTCATGGGTTTGGGGTGATCACTACTCAATACGGAATAGCGCGATCTTTTATTTCGTCTGAAGTTTTGGCTCCACAATCCTTGCGCACTTCCCGCAACTGCTTGGTCCTCTCTGGGGAAAGCCCGAGCACGATTATTACCAACGGGACGTTCTTTTTTGAATGGTAACTCTGATGAGGCTGATGAAGCGACGGCAGTTCTCAAGCCACCATCCAACGCCGCAATGACGCAGCAATCGCATTCGTTCTTGCTTGTGAGCCGTTGATAAGAATAGCCACATGCATCCCAAGGCCCCAGATCGGTCATGTTTTGCTCGATTTCACAAGATGTCATGATTCACTATGCATGTGGAGCTTTGTGACATATCGTTCGGCTTCTACTGTACTGTGTATGTCGTCTCGAGAGATCTTCGTGTCCTAGTGGGCACCAGCCCAGGGCCTGGGGTCGCACGTCCTATCTGTGTGTCCTCCTGAATCAGGTTGTTGAAGCTTCTCACAGGAGGCACACTTTTTGCCTGTCAGGACAGATAGGTTGTGCGTACAGCACTTTGGCATATCGCTTCTCTCCGCGGGTGGTTCGTCTTCGATAATTGGGCGGATGAGTTTTCCTCCCTATTATTTGGAGTCGTCGGCTGTCTCTCCGTCTGCTGGGAAGTCGGCTGTCAGATGTCAACCCCGGTAAAACTGCGCGGCGGTTATCGAGTGCCTACGGCCAGAACTACTAGAATGGGACTCACTGGCATGACGAAGAATAAAGCTTTCCGTCAAAGGCGTAATAGATGATGTCCGAGGCTCTTTCGAACCCTGAGCTCCAACCCCCCGACTTTTATCGAGACAGTGGAGCCACATATCCATTCCCTTGTGCGGCTCCTCCTATCATACACGCTCTCTATCAACCCATCGGGAAGGATGCATACGTCAAAAAGGGGGCCGCTGGCAGTCTTTCGTGGCCATGAACGAGCCATCTTTCCGAGGCGGGGAAGACCCGGCTGACCAATGCCAGGTGCTCGGTTTGGCCCATCAAAAAAAGTCGGAGCTTTGGAGTCCTTGGTCCCTCTATCGTGCAGCCTCCCATCCGAATAGGAAAATTGTCCGACTTGTTGGCAAGTGTCAGCCTTGCCCGAGAGGTGCGACGCGCGTGTGCCAAAGCGGACCTGGGCTGCTACAAGCGTCTCGCGGGGTGCCGCGTCTCAAGCCGACATTCTACAAACGCGCGTTGCTCTTTCCTTCCCGTTGAAATGCCCGTCAACCTCTTTCCGTCTCGGGCTCTTGGGCCCTTCGCCAAGCTTGAAAGCGTCTTGTAAGTGCACGCAAGGCTACTTTGGATCGAAGGGGGCTGAAGGGGGAAACACTCCGACTCGCCTAAGGTGAAGGAGTTCTCCAGAGTAGGATTCATGCGAGTGTGCCTTGCGTAAACTCCGGGCTCCTCCTGCTACCTTGCCCGTGCACCTCGGCACTCCAGGCGAGAGGCGAAAGCCAGTCGCCAAAGTACTGTGCGACCGAGGATCACCCGCATTACTGTATTTGAGTGTTGTCTGTCTAAGACCGAGACCTCTCTGTCCTGCCAACGTGCTTTGTCCTGCGGATGGGTCCCAGAAATGGGAAACGGGATGCGGGACGGGATTGCGGGTTGGAGAGGACTAGGATGCTTCCCCTCGCTCGCCCCATGATTCAACGCTGATGGACCGGACGCAACTCTGTGCCTGCGTATCATCCATCGGTCCCGGTTTTTTCTTCTGAGATCTCCCCATCCGAATCGCCCCAACCCGCCGACTTGGGACTGCGAGTGCGCTGTTCTTCGCGGCTCTACAGTACAAACCACAGGATAAAGATGGCCGGTTGGGTCGGGCAGGCTACAAAAGCTTCAAACTTACCTCTGGATCGGCACTGATGGAGGACAACAAGAGCGGATTTTCCGGGCAGAGAAGTTGCTTGAATAAGGGTTCATGCTCGCCTGCTCCGAGGCACAACATGTTCATCCGATCCTCGAGTGAGCGTTATTCCCACCCGGTCACTGGTCTGCCAGTCTGCTAGTCTAGTCCGCCTGCTCCTGGCTGGCAGAACCTTATCCGCCGCCGATCCCCCTGAATTCACCTTGCCCAATCGAGCCTGGTCACCCTACGGGCCACGGGGGATCCCAACAGCTGACAACCTTGTGCTCCTGCTGCTTTGGACTCGATCGCTTGGGATCACCGGTATGCCTGCCGAAAGAGCGGCATGATGATGTCCGCGGTAACTCTCTGGGGACTGGGGACTGGGGGCTGCGATACTCCGGCCAGCGGAGTCAGAGCCCCAGTGCATCGCCGTTCAACCCGGACACGCCCACTCTGCCACAATGGATGGGTGCTTCACGCACTCGTCGTGGGCTGATTGATCTGCTTGGTCCCCGATCCGGACGCCCTCGGTACCAATCATGAGTGCGGCCTAGGCTCGCAACGCGACCATCCATTCTTTTTTTCCCTCCTTCCCTCCTTTCCCCATTCCTCTGTACGGAGCACATGTATCTACGATACGTATGTACCTGCAGGGCTTTGACGTGGTAAGGCGCTGGGCGCGTGTGTGCATAGCACAAGCAGGCTGTGCTAGCCTCACGCTCGTTTCGCACCCCTTCCCCAGCTGGAGACGCCCGCCGCAAAACCAACCCCCCGCTTGCCACAATAGGACTGGCTGTTAGCTGTCGAGCCCCGTTTCACTCTGCGCGGCTAACTGGCGCAGCCACACAACGTCCTGCCTTACTCCGTACCTTGCCCTGCCCTGCCCTGCCCTGCTGCTCGGGGCCGATAAGGCATAAAGGGACGAGGCCCGTTGGCGGGACAAGGCGGTGTCCCTCTACATGCTGACATGGTTGTACGTCGCACGAACTTTAGGACACAGGGCCGCGGCAGAAATGCAACCCCCAGGGTCCTGTCGCAGGAACTTGTCCTTGGCCCGCTCCCCGGGCATGATGCGCCGTCTTTGCTTGCAGATCGCAGGTGCCAGAACGGGATGTGTCGTCTAGCATGGGCTGTTTCACACCCTTCTAGCCTGCCAGCCAGACGGCCTGGTCAAAGCTTTCCCGGCCGTCTTTCCCAGAAGGGGGAGGAGGGGATAAGATATGGGACGTGGCGCACGGTGTGCGCGAGACGTGATGTTATGCTTTTTTTTTCTGGTACGGTGATCTCGCGGGGTGTTGTTCAACGTTCCCTTGACAACGTCCATGTGGGCTTTATTGTCAAAGTCCTGGGGGCACCCCCGGCGCGGAATTCGCTGCGTCAAGACACAAGCGGTTTGGTCGTCGACTGGCATGCTGGTGACGGGGTGGCAGGGTGGATGGGTTTGAGGCGACAATAAGGGGGCAGGCAATCGCAGGAGGAAGGCTACGTGTGCATTACATACTAGGCGTACTAACGACTTAGCGGGCAGGTGGACTACGATTACGACTACGACATACTGGATGCGGGACAGCCAAATCCATTTCGGTCAGTCGGTTTACTACACACGTCTATTAACAGTGTCTATGTACGACGTCTTGGGTTGCAAGGGTGGGAGAGCCCTCGTGGAGAGCAATCATCGCTCTTGCTGTGGGAGGAGCCGGCTGGATAAGGGGGCTCCTATACTTCACTCCTCGTCGTCTTCGTCTTCAGAACCAGACCCGTCCTCGGACATATCCTCGTCTGAGTCCGAAGCCTCCTCTTCTTCATCGTCTTCGGGGTCCTCTTTGCCATCCTCGTCGTCTCCCTCTAGACCGTAGGCGTCGTAGAAGTCCGAAAGGGACCGGACTTGAGTCTTATATCCCATGTTCTTGAATGCCTTGTCCATGTTCTGTATAAATTGTCAGTGTGCGCTCTCAAATATCTGATAGGTGAGGGAAGGGGGGGGGATAGAAAAATAAAAAAAAGAACGTACCTCTTGCATTATTGGCGCGCAAGTCACGACAACGTTGCTCTTGCCAGGCTGGAAGACAGGCAGGATCAGCTCGGCCATGACCTCCCTGATCTCGTCGCCCGTCACGTTGCGCACCTGCGCGAGGATCTTCTTTGTCCAGGCCGGGTCGAGGCCCCTGACCACGCCGAGGATGTAGTTCTGCTGCGCCGCGTACGACATGGTGGCCTGCTCGTCGGCAAAGCTGGAGACGATGCTGCTGACGGCGCCCTCGACCAGGTGCTTGTCCAGCGGGACCTCGCCCGACGCGATCCTGGCGACCGTCTCGCGCGACGTGTCGATGGCCTTGCTCGAGTCCGGGGACCGGTACACGCGGTACTGCAGGAAGCCCCAGTCCATCTCGCGGCTGAAGTGCGTCCCGTACGCGAGCCCGCTGCCGCGCACCGCGTTCCAGAGCGGGCCCTCGACCGCCTCGAGGTACCCTATGGCGACGAGCATGGCGGGGATGCGCGGGTCCTCGTACGAGGTGAGGCCCTTGGTCGTGCTGACGCTGTAGGATGTGTCGAGGGTGGTCATGGGGATGATCACGGCGCCGGTGTTGCCGGGCGCCTGGCCCTCCTCGTTGAGCATGGTGTGCGTCTTGATGATGGGCTGCAGGTCCTTGCCCGCCCCGTCGCTGCCGAACGACTTGGTGAGAACATCCCAGGACTGTACGGGCTCGCTGAGCTTGGCGATGTCGGAAATGACCAGGACCCGGACGTTGTGGAAGGAGAACAGGAGCTTGCGGAGCTGCTCGAACATGTCCAGGACCTTCTGGGGCTCCTTCTGCAGTAGCTTCTTCAGCCGGCGGAGATAGACGGCTCTGACAAGCGTCCTCTTCGTCATTGGGTACCACTCTTTCTTAATATGCACTGCCCAGTCGACTTCAAGAGACATGGCCCTCCCGTCTCGCTTGGCTTCGGGGATGTCTGCCAATGCCTTTGATATACATGCCTTGATCCTCCTGATGTCGAAGACGCTGTCGAACATGAGAGTTCGGATCCATTCAATGATGGTTGTGTATTTCTCTGGCTCAAGCTGGAGACTGATCAGCATGCTCTCGGGATCGTAGATCTTGCCCCCGCCATTAAGGGTATAGCTGATCGTATCCTTCTCAAGCTCCATCACCACATCCTCAAAGTCGATCAGCTTGCCGTCGCGGTTGATTGGCGTGTTGAAGAAGTTGTCAATGAAGATGGAAAGAAGTGGCTTAAGCTCCACCGGTACCTGGGACGTCCCGATGTGGACTGAGATGTTGACGAAGTTGCTCGGCACGTCTTCAAATTGGATAAACAGCGGCAACCCTGGCTTGGCAGCGTCAATCGCTTTTTGGGCCGAATTGTTGCTCAGGCCGATGTCTTTTGCCCTCCCAGACCTGGCAGTGCTCGATTCGATGAAGTGGATGGATTCGGTTCCTGGAACTGGCCACTGGTCGATGAAGGATCCGGGAATCACGACGTCGTTCTTTGCCTTGGCTGCTTCGACTCTCTCTCCGAGCTTCTTCAATCCTTCGGGCCCTAGTTCCTCTTTCCTCTTTGCAACGCGATCCTCTTCTGCCTGCTTCAACTTGGTCGCCAGAGCCATTGAGGGTTTGCCAAGTGTAGAGATATGGTGGACATCGACGAGCCACTTTCTAAGGAATGTCTTCCACTGTTCCTCTGTCCATTGACCCAGGACTTCGTACTCCTGCAGTGTGCGCAGCTCGTTGAGGGTTGAACCGTCCCGCTTACCGAACAGATAGTCAGTGATGATATTGTTCGAGTAGAACTGCTCAGAACTCTCCGCCTGGAATTTGACGAGTCTCTCCTCTCGGTTGATGCACTCTTTCATGTAGGTCATATCAAGTGGTTTAGACGCAACCTCCTTCAGCAGCTCGTGCAGCCTCTTTTCCACGAACTCGAGCTTCTCGGTTGCAACGCCTGTGGGCTGGAACCATATGGTAGTGTTGGGCCTGCTGTCCCACCAGTATGAGACAGAGCTAGCGAGCTCCTCCTTCTCCACCATGATGTTCTCTAGAACTGAGACCGACGAGCCGCAAAGGTAAGTCATAAGTATGTTCAGAGCAGATGTTTCAATCAAGTTGGTGCAGTTGGGTCCGAAGAAAGCAATGGCAATGTCGCCTGTTGACTCGTCCTCCTCGGGGAACTCAACCGTCTCGACGATGGTCTCCTTTATGGGTGGTGGCTGGGGAGAGTCTATCCAAGGGCTGTTTCAAAGTCAGAATAAATGACTCCCAGATAGTCTTGATCGAAACTGTGACAGGGCTTACCGTCTGAATGGGGAATCCAGTGGAGGTATAGAGTCTTTTATGCTCTCCTCGAATTCGTCCAGGATCTGAAGCAAGTTT
Organism: Diaporthe batatas; assembly: GCF_019321695.1. NCBI lineage: Eukaryota > Fungi > Ascomycota > Sordariomycetes > Diaporthales > Diaporthaceae > Diaporthe > Diaporthe batatas. The sequence continues at coordinate 220,902 of NW_025408562.1, read as the reverse complement.
TCATGATTCGTCTCTCCGACTATGATAACGGCTAGATTCCGAGGCTGGTACATCTCCTTGTGAAATTCGCGAATCCGCTCGGGCGTCAATGCACGAAGAGCTTCCATCATGCCACCAGTCTCGTAACGGAACCCGACATTCTCGGGGTAGAGGAGCCGCCGTGCGCGGAGATCCATCAGCTCGGTCATGCTGTATTGCAAGGCCTGCATCTCAGAATAGACCACGCCTGCGTCATTGCCATCGCCATCCACATGATGGACCTCGGTGATACAGGCCTCATCTGTGATGTTGGGGAGGATGACGTGCTCCAGATAGACGGGCAGGATCTGGGCGAAGCCGTCCCAGCCTGCGGTCTCCAGGGTGTATGCCGTATGGTCAACAGCTGTCCAGGCATTTGTGCTGGAGTACGCCCTTGACGCCAACTTGTCTAGGAGGCCCTTATACTGGTAGCTCCTGGAGCCCATGAAGACAAGGTGCTCAAGGGTGTGTGGGGCTCCGGAGTCATCGAATATCTCGGTGGCCAAGGTGAAGTAGCCGTTGATCTTGGGCCCTTCCCTGTCGGCCACGATGACCTGCATGCCACTGCGCTCCGACTCATACTGAGTTATGGTAGTGGGAGCATAGTCAGTCTTGAAGCTCTGCACCTTTCGAAAGCGCGGATGTTGAACTGGCGCCATTTTGAGGGCTGCGAGTGATCGGACAAGACGCTTTATTACCCTGCCGAGTATGTCAGAATGGAAAATGCACCATGCCAGAGGAGTCTTATGCAGTGAGGTACATATGCGCTGGATAGGGGACAGGAGACAGGTTGGGCAAAAGATAGGCGCCACCAATAGGGAAACACCAAAGAGGAGATGTAACAAGGAGTCGGCAACTCGGTGTCTCAATGGAACTTAATATCCCAAGAGCTACAGCTACGAGAATGCTGCTTGCACTAGTGGGCGTCTCCTCGTGGTCCCCAATGTTTGTTGGCGCACCAGACAGCTGCACTAGGACAATCTGAGGAGGCTGCAGCAAACGACGCAGTGTCACTTGTAATCTCTGAGAATTGCAAAGAGACCCGTGTGAGACCATCGGCAACAACCGTAATAAGGTAGCGTATATCCTTTGGGCCTTGCAGACAGAGTTTGCCTGCCCAGCCCCAGGGGCTATCAACAGGCAGGCTATTGGCAGGCAGTCTGTTGCGACTGAACACACCAACAAGTCCAAGCTCGCAGCGGGCGGTGAGACGGCCAGGTGGCTTGCTGTTGCTCATGGACAGGAAGTGGAAGACGAAACACAGCCTGTTGGGACACAAGGCAGGGAGGGGCTGCATGTCAGGCGACACAAGGGGGCTCGGACAGAAAGAAGATGGAGTGATAGATAAACAGATGCGCAGTGGACAGCCGATTGCGGTCTGGAACATGCAACAAACAATAATGGCTTACATACCTGGTTCCCCTTTGGCTTCGGGCTCGTTGGCCGGCCTGACAACGTCGCCGTCTCACCAAGAAGGCACCAGTCGGAGACCGAGTGAGGGTGAGAGTGAGAGTGAGGACGGAGGCGGGGGCGGGGGCGGAGATGCTTGGATTCTGCTATGGCAGGGCTGAAACTGGTGTATCGTCAAGACTTTGGCTTGCAAATTCCGGCTCGGCGAGCAGCTTGATGTCGTAAAGACGTCCACGCTGAGACCAAGCTAAGCGAGTCTCGAAAGTGGACAAGGAGCAAAAGGCGGCTGAGATGTCGGTTCCAAGACCTTGCCAGATCCCAGAGGGGTAGGTCGTGGTCAAAACACCAAAGACAGCTGTCGGGATTCGATGACAGGGCGAGGGTGCAAAGGCGGACGGGTGACAGACACGACGAGCCTGTCAGGTTGACTGCTGGATCGTGATTGATATTCAAGAAGTTGTCGAGTAAGTTCGCGATCTACCAGCCACAAGGGTTCTCGCTTTGAGAGTGCTTGTCCAGTTCCGAGGCCCTGGGATTTGGAGGGGTATTTTTCACCCCACATCCGTCGATAACTGATACCGCGGCGTCATCAATGGAGCTGGCACGAGGTACAGAGGTACGTATCGCAGTATCGCGGCGCCCGGATAGGCTCGCGGGTGGGTAATGAGGTACCCCGGTCCACGCCTGATGCGTTCCATCTAGTCGCGTCCAGGCCAAGCACGGACCGCCCAAAGCCTGCTCTCACACAGCAGGGCAGGGGAGCTCTGGGTCTAATAATAAGTGTCGACATCGATCTGACCTGTTGGTGTACGGTGGGAATTCCTAGGCCACTTCTGAGTGTTCATTGCATAGAGCGTGGCGAATATTATACTTTGCATCAGGCCTGTTTATCAATAATTCATATTCACAGCTAGACTGTCGCATGCTGCTGCTGCTGGCTGGTTGTCAGGGTACACAGTACGACTGTTGCAACCTGGCGTTTCCGACCAACCCTGGAGCTCCCGTTTCTATTCCTCGTTGACGGCATTCACGCGCCATCCCCTTCAGGCACACCTAAATAATGAGTACGAAAGAGCCTGCAGGTGCCGTCGGACGGGCACTGGTCGATTTCACAGTAGATGGCGCCTTTCCGGAGGAAGATGTCTCGTCCCTGAAGCTGAGCTCAGAGGAGCTGTCTCCAGCCGTGCAAGCTCTGGCCGAGGCCAAGTCAAAACTCGAGGTGTGTTTTCAATGATGCCTGGCCCTCCACGAGGAAAGCCATTAACGAAGAGAACAGGACGAGATCCACTCGATCAACCAAGAGACCGCCCCCGATGTGTCTTCTTGGATGGCCAACGCCCAGTCAGTACAAGACGACATCAACCGTTCCAAACGACTCGCCAACGACATCGTGCGCCAGGCCGAGGAACCAGTCCTCTCAGGAGCTGCAATACAGGAGGCAGAAGACAAGTTCGTCTTCCTGCAGTCAGAGATCGCTTACAACCAGCGCGTGCGGGAGGCGCTAAGGGGCATAAAAGATGTCAACCAGATTCTAGATCAAGTGGAGAAGGCGCGCGACGAGCGCAGGATCCTTGATGCTCTCCGACTACTGGAGCGGTCATGGGCAGCTCTGGATGCGCTTCCGGCGGGGCACGGTGTCAGGGTGAGGAGGCTGTTGGACCTCCGCGCCTTTGAGCTCAAATCCAACGTCCATGACGTCTTCGAACACGTCTGGAACACCCTGATGAAGGTGGACATTACAGCAAGAACCATATACTTTTCAGCCGAGGCCGACAACGAAGGCATGGGACTTTCCGACGCTGTGCTTGGCCTCCAAGCCTACAAGGAAGTCGACCAGCGCATGTCGCAGTTATGGCACAACATGGACCAGGCTGTTGTGGGCCCTCGCATGGACATGGACCACCCAGGCGCACCAGGCATCGTCGTGGAAGGTGACATACTGCGAGCCGAGGGCCAAGCAGACAAGTCAATAGACTCATTGTTCCAAGACTTGGACCGGCTCTTTTCTTACGTTGCGGCAAGGTTGCCCCAAGAATTGGTCGATTCGCTGTCTGCCCTGATGATGCCAGAAATCGTGTCTCGGGTCATTTCAGTGTGGCTAGACTCGGCCGTACCAGCTTCGCTACAAGAAATGGACAGATTCGAGGCGATCATGGCGTCCGCGAGGCAGTTTTGTGAAAGGCTTGAGGAGTTGAAGTTTTCTGGTTTCAACGAGCTACAAGACTGGGTGGAGAATGCGCCAAGAGTGTGGCTTGCCAAGTGTAGGGAGACTGCACTCGACACAGTCCGCACCCGCCTGTCAGAGGGACTGGGCTCTCCCAAGAAGGTCGAGAGGATCGAGAAGCAGATGGTGTCTCGCGCTGAGGGCCAAGGCCTTGCTGCCGCTCCAGCCACCGCAGCAACCGCCACAGCTGACGAGGACGACTGGGGTGCTGCGTGGGACGATGAGGCAGACCAGGCCGGCGACCCAGCTGGAGAGCCGGAGAAAGCCACCGACAAGGAAGCAGCAGCGGCTGGGGCTGAGGAAGACGGAGCTGATGCCTGGGGCTGGGGTGAAGACGGCGAAGAGGGCGGTGATACTCAACACGCTACTGAAAAACAGCAAAATCAGCAAAATAACGCGGATGCTGATGACGACGCCGGTGATGCGTGGGGATGGGGAGAGGAAGATGTTCCTCAGGAACAGCCAGATCGCAGTGCCGCAAGGCGACCTTCAACTGCACCGGCTGCCCCCGAGCAAAGGGAAATGACACTGAAAGAGACATATAACATTTCGTCCATGCCGGAGCCGGTTCTACAGCTAATATTCTCTATTCTGGAAGACGGCGCGACCTTGACCCAAGCAGGGTAAGTACCCCGAGTCCTGCATCCCACTCCAAGCTGACCCCATTCAGCAACGAAAGTAGCCCCGTGGCTACAGCCGCAGCAGGTCTATTTACCCTACCGACCTTGGCCCTGGCCATGTTCAGAGCTGTTGGGCCATACTATTATGCCCTCGACATTGGTGGCAACATGTAAGTCTCACCAGCCCCTGTTTGATCGGCATGTACTGACTGACTTCCAAGGTTTCTCTACAACGACGCAAACTATCTAGCAGAAAAGTTGGGCGATTTTGCAGCGGCATGGAAAAAGCGTGATAACTTGAGTCCAAGGGCACAAAGCTCGCTGCGTTTAGACAACGACGTCAAGACGCTGCAGAAATTTGCTGCCCGGGCGTACGGAAACGAGATGGGCATCCAGAAGACAGTGTTGAGGGACCTTCTTGGTGGCGAACAAAGCCTGCTTCAACAGGAGGACATTGATAGCTTCGTGGATGCAACTGTGTCCCGCGTGCGATCCATGGCCTTAACCTGGGAAACCATCCTCGCCAGGTCGGCGTGGTATCAGGCCGTCGGCTCGTTAGTCGACTCCATCTCCCTGAAGATCATTGCAGACGTGATGGAAGCACCGTCAGTCAGCCAAGATGACGCATACAACATCGCAAAGCTGATCGCGACCATCACCGAGCTCGACGACCTGTTCCTCCCAAGCCGCGTCACGGGGAGGCGCCCGGAAAAGCCAGAGGAGGAGATACCGCAGACGACGCAGTACGCGGCGTCCTGGATGCGGCTAAAGTACCTTAGTGAGGTGCTGCAGTCCAATCTGAGAGACGTGCGCTTCCTCTGGATGGAAAGCGAGCTGAGCCTTTACTTCACGGTGGACGAGGTCGTGGACTTGATCAACCTCAGCTTTGAGGATAACGCGAGGACGAGGGAGACGATCCGGGAGATCAGGAACAATCCGCAACCACGGCAGGATGAGCAAGGCGAATGGTGATTGACGAGGCTTGTATTGTAGCTTGGTACACGTCCTCAGATACCAATGCCTTGTAGGACTAGGGGTATCTAGACCGCGTACCATATGTTCGTCATCTTCCTGGTCTGACAGTACCATTTCGAATGCTCCACACACCGCTTTCCTGGTCCTAGGTCAACCGACCTGGGCCCACCACTCCGTATCAGGTTCCAGCCAAGAGTTTGCGGGCCCAAATTCCACCAAGTCCCTACGTCTGTCGATGCTGTGCCCCCGGCGAAGTTGATGACCTCTATCTCCGCGAAGGACCGGGTGATCGCGGGCCGGAGCCAGGAGTTTTCTGCGGTGTTCGCAAAATCGATGCCGCCGAGCGACAGAAGAGGTGCGCCCTTGCCCGAGCGACTGGTTCCCACGTAAAACTTCCTGGCGTGAGGCAACTGCAGGTTACCAATCCTGATCATGATGAGAGATTTTAGTCCCGTCATAAATTCGTCCTGTGCGCCCGCATAATCCCTTATTCCTCTCATCTGAGAGCCGGTGTGTTAGCCAGCGCCTCAATAAGTGTGAATCTTCATGGCTTCACCAGACCAGCCGTGTAGGCAGAGGACGCCAAGGAAGTCTACTTTGGAGGGAAAAGGGGGGGGGGGTTGCTACTCACGAAGTTCCCACATGCCACAAGCCTCTGGATATTCTCTACATCTTCTGTGTGTTTCCAACAGCTGATCGTCATCGTGGCCACCCACTCCTCCCAAGGCCGGAAGATTCTGTCGATGGGACCACCCATGCCAAAAGAGGTGTGTGTGACGAGCGCGTTCGATTTTATCACAACGTCATCCTGGTCGAAATTGATGTACTGCCACACACAACGTCAGTAAATGACCACGACTAGTTAAGTTTCACAAGCAAAATACACTGGAAGAATGTATCGGTATACGGTCCACACGGCCTTTCCTCCTGCTGGAAGCCATCCGATCAAAGCCATGGGGCAAACACGTCCAAAGATGACTTCGAAAAGGAACTCGAGAGGGCGGTGTGGGGCGGGGTGTACTTACCACCGCAGCAGGAAACACCTCACACGCAAACGCAGGCCGCCACACCTTCAGCGCGACGTGGCGCGCCTCGGAGCTCACAGACAACATGGTCGGCGGGGGCGTCGGCGACGTCCAGAGGGGCCGGCGCCGCCCCGCGAACTTGGGGTCATCATATTTGGCAAAATCCATCCAGAATTTGAAACAGGCGAAGACGCTGTTGCAGGGCGGGACGAGAACGACGTATCGCTTGTAGCGCGCGGCCTCCTCCCAGATCAGGAGGCGCACCTCCGCGGGGAGGTCTGGGAAGCGGCGGAACTGCGTGGGGGCGGCGGCTTTGGCGGCGGCCATGTGTTCCCTCCGAGGGCTCTTTGTGATGAGGGCTGCTGCTGCTTCTTGGTTCCCTGGGGGCTCCTCCCCGCGTCGTGGGCCTTTTTTCGCGGTAAACTGTTCCCACAGGGCGTTGATCATGATCAGGAAGGTGAGCCCGCCGCAGTTCATGTCCAAACATGTTGGTCGTTCCATTTTGAAAACTGTGAGGTGTCTTCTTTTGTTGTCGGGAACAGTTGGTATGAATTGACTGTAACAATGGGGCAAGAAATGGATGTTGTTGATGGGATGTGGGCAGACTTTGTATGGCTGCTGCAGACTGAAAACTCTCGCAGCAGCAGAATGTCAATGGATTTTCATGATCAGCGGAGGATGGAATTAGAATGGAATTGGGTCAAGTAGCAAGACGAGTTGGATTTTTTAGTACCTAAATAATGTATGATTTTGTAGTCTCCAGACGATGGATACTAGACTCCTGACGAATACTGTTCCTAAAATCTAGCCAGTTGATAGTCTTCAGCCAATTATTTTTTAGATGTAGCAGTCCACGTTAAAACTTCCTCAGTCCAATCTGTAACATTTTCGGAGCTCACCACAACACAACAGCTTTTTGATAAATGGTATCCTTTCGAAGGCTAAGCTTTTTTTCAGGAATACTTTAAGCTCTTCTGAATGTGTTGATGAAAGACAATTCCTATGTCTATTTTATGCTGTTGGACCATGACTATGTTTGGCTTTACATTAAGCTATGATAACCCAGCTTTTAGTAGACAAGTAGTGCGCACTCGCCTACCACTATGGACTCACTAACCGTAGCTAAATTGCACCAGACCATCTTATAGAGTGGATAGTCGAAAGTTGATGCCTGAATTAGCTGGCAGTTCCAATTGGACCCCAGCACATTGTATAGCTACCTGTATTCTTGTGTCAAAATGTTAATGAGACTGGCTTCCAAGGTTGGGGGAGGGGTTAGTGGACATCCGAGGATTCAATAGGTTACAGCTTTGTGTTGATCAAAAGATGTCACCTGATCAAAACTCGAGAATGAATGCCATTTTTTTCATCTGCTAGACTGGCTCAACCCAGTCATATATGCTCAGTTTGAATTCAGCGCATCAATGGACCACGTTTGTATCAGCCGTTGTATAGCAAGACGTCAAAATAGTCTCGGGCGGCCGGTCTGAAGCGAGTTGATTGCCTGGCACTCTGTACTGGCCCGTAAATGATGCTGAATAAGCCCCTGGTATGGGTTATCCCTACAAACGGTTTACTACATTGCAAGCATCACACACATGACGGTTTCAAGATTGGTGCATGTTCTTCTCCATCCATCGCGGGTTGGTATACACGTCCGTCCGTCCGTCCGTCAAGGCGGCACAAGATCCCTTGGGACATGGGTTTGTAAGCCGCCTCAGTAGTCATCGACCCAGACTGGGCAGGTCTCGGCTCGGGTTGTCGTCTTCTCCGTGATCAACGCCTGATCCTGGCTCTCCTCCTCCGCTCATTCCCTCCGCTCCTCCGGCACAGTCGGCGGTGGGGTGACCGGTGTCAACTGACCTGCAAGGGGCTGGGCTTGACCATCAGAGACCAACCGAGTCCCGGCGATGGCTGGTGAGAAGAAACGGGCGCGGACAGAGGCGACGCTTGGTGATGACGACCACTTGTACGAGGCCCACCGCCCAAAGACCCCACCGGCTCCTGGGACATCACAGAGGGCTGGCTCGCCACACCCTTTGAGAGGGGAGGAATCGGACGCAAGGAAACGCAGGGAGGCACTCCAGAAGATGAAGGAGGAATTTTCCGACTTTGATGAAGACCCGGTGAGCACCTATAGCCGAAAGGGATCTGAACCTCCTCGGACCTGGGACTCTGCGACTGATCAGAATGCCCGGAGACATGCAGGGGGCCCCGAGAAAGCTCGGAAAGAACCTGTGCGATGGGGCCGATCCGGACGACACAGTCCTTAAACCCTTGGAACCATTTCCTTACTAATACTCTCCAGCAACGACTTTAAGGTATATCAATACCTTTCTTCAAGATTAGAAATTCTTTAAAACCAGAGGATTCTTTAAAACCTTCCCTTTCCATTTAAGACATCCATTCCCTTCCCTCTTAAAGCCTCCTCCTAGAGCCCTAGAATATAAGGGAAGGAACCTAACTAAGGGCCACAATATATAAGTAAGTAAGTAGAGGGCCAGCTAGGGGCTATTCTAAAGGGAAGACTACTAAAGGAATAGGAGAGAAATTCTCTCTCAGCTAGTCTTTATACTAAAGTAAAAGCTTAAAGTTTAAGAATTCTAAAAACTAGTACCCTTTAAAAACCTTATCTAGCCATTACAGTAATTACCTAGGTACATCTTCATCTGGTTGCAGACCCTTCCAGTGGACATGAGAAAATCAATACCAATTTAGGATAACTTGCAACTTTATTTGCAAGGTGAGCAGGATCCCCGTAAGCCTCGGCGTTAATCCCGGCGGAGATGATTAAAGAGAAAGGGAAGTAATGGACTGAGTTTCATGATGGGCATACCTAGGTAGATGAAGTGTGGGGGTTTGCCCTTTGGGAGGGTGAACTTTTGAGGGTGAAAGTCCCTGGTATGGGTTATCCCTACAAACGGTTTACTACATTGCAAGCATCACACACATGACGGTTTCAAGATTGGTGCATCTCTAAAAGACCTCCTTCCTACCTAAAGGTATATTAAAGAAGGAAGGACCGTTAATAGTTATAACCGTCACCAGACCGTACTATACTAGAGACGGTGTGCAAAAACCCCCAAGTGTGCGGTACGGTACATACATACTATCCTTGGTCTAAGGGAAGACAACCACAGGGGCCCAAGGTGAGTCAAGACATGGATTGAGTGAAGCACAAGCATAGTGGACCATACTGTCATCGCTGAATGTCCTCAATCAGACAAAGGTTTCTATTAATACCATTTGAATTACACGCTGATCTATAGAACCTGAGGCACGCCGGCTGCCCGAAAAAAAGTAGGATATCATAGAATGTCATGGATCAGCTGAATCATCAAGCGCCCTTTTTTTACCGAGACGCCTACAACAAACAACGCAGACCTTTTTGATCAGAAGCAGAAGAAGCCGGAGGGGAGCCCGTTCTTGTAATGAGCTTCTCCTTTGGGACCGGGTGAATGTCATCGAAAGCTCGGTAGCCTCGCAGGTACGAAGTCATCAGCGGCACCGTCAGCTCGGTGGTGTGCCGCGCCACCTTCGGATGCCGCGCCGTCTCGTGCCGTTGGCCCCGTCTCTTCCTCGGGATCCCGCCCTTCCGAGCCCTGCCTTGGCCGGGGGCTCAAGGGCTCCGGTATCTCCTCCACGGGCAGCATCGAGCTCTTTGCCCACGCCTCGGACTCGCCCGTGTCGAACGTCTCACTCGCGGACAGCCCTCTCTGCCGGGCCAGCTCCGTGGCTACCTCTCTCTTGCGGGCCACTTCCTGGTCCTCTTCCCTCTCGACCGCCTCCTCCTCGCGCTGGAGGTCCTCCAAAGACGCCTCGACGATGGAGTGGATCGAGCTCTCCATGGCTTGCATGGAGCCGTGCGAGCTCTTCCTCGCCCTCAGCGACGAGTTTGATGTGCTGGATGATAGTGTCGTGGAGGATACGTTCCTCGATGCGGGCCTCTTGCCCTTGCTGCTCCTGGTCCTGTGGCTGGATCGGTCGTCCACCCTGTTCAGGTTCATCGCGAACTCGTCGTCCAGCGGGATCGCGTCCTCCTCCCCTTCGCCGTCGCTGGGGAACAGGTCCCCCCTGGACCTGTACGAGTCTGACGTGTCGCCGGAGCCTGCCGTCCCACTCCGTTTTCTCATCCGCGCCGTGACTGCGGGGTGTGTGTCCCCTTCGTCTTCGGAACCACCAAGCAATGGCTGGTTCTCGTCCGGATGTGCTGCCGCACCGGGGTGGTCCTGCAGGAACGCCGCGCTGGGCTTATACCGTAATGTGCCCCCAATCTTCCACGGGAGCCTCCCCAAGAACCCGAGGGGTGCAGTGCTAGGAATGATGGTCGGGTCCTCCTCCTCGTTGGTCTTCCTCCGGCCGCCCCTCGTCCCGTAGCTCATCCCCCTCTTGCGCCGCGGCTGGTCGACCACCTCCGGCGCGAGGCTTCCCTTCCTGGAGCCCGCGCCGGAGCCGCCAATCAGCCTGTCCCAGTCGTCGCCCCTTGAGCTCCCGCCGCCGGCGCCCCAGCCGCCCAGGATCCCCCCGCCAGCGTGGCCGCCCCCGGTGGCCAGCGCCTCGTCGTCGTCGTCCCAGTCGTCGTAGAAGTCAAACGTGTACTCTGCCCTGGCGTCATAGTGCCCTCGCGCCCGTGCGCGTCGCGCTCGGTCCTCGCGGTCGCCGAAGCAGGGCGCGGTGCACGACTCGAGCGATTCGGCGACGGCGCCGAGGCACGGGTTGATATAGCGGTGCTGGAAGGTCCAGATACCCTCGGCAGCGGACTCGGTGACGGTCTCGGCGTTGTGGGAGATCTGGTTCCAGCGCTGGCGGAGGCGGGGGTCCTCGAGGAAGGCCATGGTGGCTCGGCTCGGCGGTTCGGGCTGCAGCTGCAGCTTAGGTCGGGGTCGTGGAGAAGGAGGATGCGTTTGTACTGGGTGGAGGCTGGCTGCTCGTCGCAGCGGAGTCGCGTGGGTTCTGTCAGCTCGCAGGACTGGGCTGGCGACGTCCGTAAACCGCTTGAGAGTGAGTGAGGAGGGGAGAGGCTGCCCCGTGGGATTGTGCGTGTGCGTGTGACTGTCACGACAGCCGGGTCGGAGGGCGAGCCCGAGCCTTGGAAATTATGTCGGGCGCTGAGTCGCAAAATGATGGGAGTGTTGAGACTTGAGAGTCAATACTGCAGGTAGCAAGGATTGAAACGGCCCAGCCCGCCCGACCGTGTGATTGACGATGACGTATTGTGTTAGCGTCGAAACGGGACGGTCACTGCTCGGCGCTAGGAGCGAAGAAGAGCAGTCGGGACTCGGAACATGGATACTCGGGACATAGGCCTAATAGAACAACAAATAATGAACAATGAGGAGGACGGAGGTTGACGAGAAAACTGGGAGTCGAGACGGAACGGAGTAGATACACGTCCAATTGTTTCAGTCTCACCACACTCGGGGCTCAGGGACGCGGGCTGGCGGCTGCCCTGGCTGCTCACTCATTCATCCCACCTGCCTAGGCACTTTGGGGCTGGGATGACAGGCATCCTTATGCAGGGCCCAACCCGTGGTGCCACATGCGAGCTCCTCACGGCGGGGAAGCACCTCGTCTGCGTCCCCAGGTGGTACTGCTGTGGACCTCTCTCCCTCAGCAGCCACCTGCCTGTGGTGCATTGCACGTACAAGCGAACCAACAGCTGAAGAGTGAGCGAGGCTGATAACATCGGCGGTAAATTGGAACCCTGCAACCCCTCACTTATCTCACACTCGGGTCACCGTGCTGCTATTCCCGAGTCATTCAGATCTTGGGCGGGCTGCCGAGCGCGGTTGGGATCGACGTTGTTCAAGAATGGGCTGCGCAATCGGCAGGTCGGGCGCGAGACAATACAGGCACGAGGAGGCGCCGCAAAACCAACTCTAGATACATACTTCACCGTTCGTGGCCGAGCTGAGCCGCCTCCATACTGGTCCGGTAGTCGCCGTGAGGATGCCAAGGTGAACGCAAACAGGAGGACTCTTGTCAGCGCTGTTGCCAACCGCTGGTGTCTCATACGACTTTCTATACTACAACGCCCAGGGCTTGCCCAGATGACCTTATAGCTGTCCAATGCAACTTGAGGAGCCGGCAGATGTCAACTTCTGAAGGGCCTGATGGACCCGATTCCTGTACGAGTACATTGTAATAACCTGACGTCTAGAAGCACCTGCTTGTAGGGATGATGTTTAGGTGGGCCACTTGGCCCATCATGAGGGACCGGCAAGCAGGACTCACAAATACAACACGAACCACCGGGCTGCGTCAAACGAGGTGGTCGCTCCAGCTCTGCACAGAGGACAGGGGCCATTCCGTCCGGGGAGGCGCGGGCTCAGCGCCGTCCGTGGCGCAGCCGGAGGAAGGAAGACCGGAAGGGAATCGGGAAACAGCACAGCGAGGCGGAATAATGCTCCTCCTAGTGATTACTTCCGTTAGTCGTCGCCGGAGGAGGAGGGCGCTCGGGACCGAATGGTTGAGGCTGGTGCTGCGACTCAGTCGGTTTGGGCGGTCCTTCGTCCTCGGTCTCCTCGTCATCCTCTTCGTAGTCCTCCTCGCCCTCTTCACTGACCTCGTCGCCTTCCTCGTACTCCTCGTCGTCCTCGTACTCGCTCTCCTCCCCGTCCACCTCGCCCTCGCCCTCCGCGTAGCAGCTCTCCACGGTGCCCTGCATGCCCTGCGGTATGCCCCTGCCCTGCTGTTGCATCTGCGTGATGATGCTCTTGAGCTTCTCGTTGTTCTTCTTTTGGTCCTCGATGTCTTTCATGTGCTTGTTCCGCTCGTCTGCCATCTTGAAGATGTTCTGGTTCATCTTCTCGTGTTTCCGCTTCAGGTTCTCGTTCTCCTTCTCGAGGCGTTTCGTCTTCTTAGACATGTCCTCCATCTCCTTCCGGAACGTCAGGAAGAGGTCGTTGCTGTTGTTCAGCGTGTCCTCCACCTGCTTGAACTTGTCGACGTACACGTTGAGCTGGTTTCTCAGTTCTGCCTCGGTTTTGGAGAAGGTTTGCACCTGCGCGTTGAGCTGCCGGGCCCTCGCTGCCTCCGCCTCCGCGTTCTTCTTCTCCTTGTCGTATTTTGACAGGTTGAACTGTAACTCGAGCTCCTTGGTCCGCATGAGCGAGTGGAAGTGCAGCTCCCGCAGCTCATACTGGTCGATGAGACTCTTGAACCGGGACTTAAACCTGCGAAATATGAGACACGGTCCAAAACCGCCAGGACGGGACACACGCACAGCTCTTCCAGGTCCATATCCACCACTTGCTTCCGCGGGTTGTCCTTCTCCTCTTGGTAGTCGTCCAGCGTCTGTAACAGGGCGCTGTACTTCTCGTCCCAAGCCGTCTCGTTACGCCGTTGAGTATCGGACAGTGTCTTGTTCTCGTTCTGGACGGGGTGTCAGCCAAGCCCTCGACGAGCTGTACGCAGAAGCAATTATGCAGCAGTAGATACCTTGAGCTTGTTATTCTCTTTTTGAAGTTCTCGGCAGAGCTTCTCCAGCTTCTCTCGGAGTCCAGTGTTCTTGGTGAGCTCGTTCCTGGCGTGGTCCTTCTCTTTTTGGAGCTGGTCCGCGCGCTTCTTGTTCTTGATGCTCTCCCGCTCATGACGCTTCATTTCGGACAGTAGATCGTAGCACCGTTTCTGAAGATGGTCGATTTTCTGGATGTCGTTCATTTTTGACGTCTGGGCCACAAGCTCACGATTCGCCTTGCGCACCTCCCGCTCTGTATCGGCAGTACGTTAGCAAGACCGTCCCTGAATGGCACAACTGGGTCCATGGCTACTGGACTGGTTCTTTTCGCACCATGCGCCCGGCGCCGATCCCTCTACCTCATGGGATGGATGGTGATGCTTCAATCTCAAAAGGCAGGTTCGGACGGCCAGGCTGACACCAGACGCCATTTGAACTGCTTCCCCCACCATGGCCCGCGTGCCTCAAGCTGCCTCTCAGGTCCACCTATTTCAAGCCCTCGTGACGCCGTAGGCGGGGAGAATAACACGCACCGATCTCAGCCTCTTGGTCCTTCTCGCCTGCAGCATCGTGTTCGAGTTGCGATATGCGCTGTGCTACGAGTTTGGAGGCTTCATTCGAGTCCAAGGCCTTCTTCGCCTTGCGGTCTTTCTTGCTGGGCGTGCCGGCAGCAGGGGGCGCAGGGGGTGGTCCGCGGGGGTCATTGTGGACGTGGTTTCCGTTAACAGCGGGAGCCTCATCGTGGGCATGGCCGATCGGGACATTCGCTCGAGGTGCGAGGGGCGCAGTGGATGTCATTGTGCAGAGGTCAGAGGGGTCCCAGGATGTCGGGGGCCCTTCGGCACTACAGCAATGTCGGGACCGAGCTGTGTTGTTCCAGTGGAATGCTCAGTGTGTCATTGGCAGGCAGTGTCGGCCCACGGGGTGGCTTCCCAGTGCAGTTCGGTCTGATTGTGGTGCTTCTCGTCGTTGTCATGTGTGTTGATTTTTTCGGGTTGTAAATTGAGGTTGAGGTTGGTCAGCGGCGATGGGGTCGCGGAGCAGAGACTAGCGACGGGGCACGGACTGGGTGCTTGGTGCAGTGCGGTGCAAGTGCAAGTGCGGTGGAAGACCAGGTACAGCACAGCACACACCTCACCTGGGCAGCACGGCACAGGTGCCCCATACCTGGCTGGGGACCTAGCTGCCTATGATCGAATTCTCTACGTCAACAGGGGGTGAGCTGGCTGGCTGGCAGGGGCAATCCCGCGGTCTACAGCAGATACATTGACTGCCCTTTGCCCCTCCCTGGCCGGCTGGTTTGAGATTTATTTGGATCTTCTGCTTTCTTTAGAAGACAGCCATCTGGTCAATGGAGAAGCGAGACAAGGCCAAGGCGCTTCAAGAGGTGTTCCTTTGATCATGTACTTGCGGTACGGCACTATCACCTTTCATCTGCAGCATGCACGCGAAATGAGTCACCAGATATTTTCCCTGTGCTATTATTGTCAATAATAGCACAGAGTACACAGCAGAGCAAATGCAACATGATCCTGTTGAACCCTCCGAAACTTAACCTGGCTGTTTGGGTGGCTGATTGTGAAGCCCGTGTGAGCGAGTGCCCATCGCACCAGCCAGGCACAGCACCGCTGCTTCGGAGCCCGTTGGGCCCGTAGCCTGCTTCCGTACCGTAACGTAACGTAACGCACCCGTCCCGAATTGGCGGAAGAACCGGCTTCGATTGCCACACAGCTGCCCAAAGGGGTTCTTGATCACAACTCCGCCGTGATTTGCAGGGGTTCTGTTAGTGGCCCGGGCTCAGAATGCCACACGTCACCAGGTCCTAGCCACCTAGCCGCGCGCGCCTGGTTACCTGGGTACCTATTCTGACTGCCTGCAGGCTCAAAATTTCCAAGCGCCACCGCGTCACGTTATGTCGAACGGTTTCTCGTGAAGACCCTCCAGCCTTCAACCCCCACCGCGCGCAACGGAGGGACAATATCGTCGCATCTTGGCCTGTCCATCGCCAGTAGTCGGCGGATCTCACGACTTCACGGCGAGATGCAGAGGACAAGAGCCTTGCGCCATGCCGCTGTCAACGGAGCCAAGAGGGCCGTGACGGAGCTTTCAAACTACCCCAGGGCAGGCGAGAAGCTTCACGGCTTCACGCTGCTGCGCTCCAAGCATGTGCCTGAGCTCGAGCTCACGGCCCTGCATCTGCAACACGACAAGACTGGTGCTGAGCATCTCCACATAGCCCGAGATGACAGCAACAATGTCTTTTCCATCGGCTTCAAGACCAACCCTCCAGATGATACCGGCGTGCCTCATATCCTGGAGCACACCACTCTGTGTGGCAGTGAGAAGTGAGCATGAGAACAGCTTTGGTAACTGGCCATGTGTGGGACAGCAAGCTTACAATGTCTCAGGTACCCTATCCGAGATCCATTCTTCAAGATGTTGCCACGCACTCTGTCCAACTTCATGAACGCCTTCACTGCATCGGACCACACCTTTTACCCCTTCGCCACCACCAACGCCCAGGACTTCCAAAACCTGATGGGCGTCTATCTTGACGCGACCCTTCACCCATTGCTCAAGCAGACAGACTTCACGCAGGAGGGATGGAGGATAGGCCCGGAGAATCCCCAGGCCATCGCCAGTGGCCAGGACGCCAAACCCGAGGATCGGAAACTGGTCTTCAAGGGCGTTGTCTACAACGAGATGAAAGGGCAAATGTCCGATGCTGGCTACTTGTACTATATCAGGTTCCAGGACCACATCTTTCCGGACATCAACAACTCGGGCGGTGACCCTCAGAAGATAACCGACCTGACCTATCAGCAACTAAAGCAGTTCCACGACGAACATTATCACCCGAGCAACGCCAAATTATTCACCTATGGCGACATGCCGCTCGGCGACCACCTGAAGGAGATCGATGCCCAGCTCAGTGCTTTTGAGAGGATACAAGGAGATCTGAAGATCCACCGTCCTATTGACCTCAGCCAGGGGCCCCAGGACATCACGGTCCAAGGCCCAGTCGATCCATTAATGGACGCGAACAGACAATTCAAGACCTCAGTCTCATGGGTGCTAGGTGAAACCACAGACGTTGTGGAGTCGTTCTCGCTATCTCTTCTCTCTGCGTTGCTCATGGATGGGTATGGATCACCCCTCTACAAGGCCATGATCGAATCAGGGCTGGGCCTCGACTGGTCACCGAATACCGGCTACGATAGCTCCAACTCTCGCGGCATATTTTCAGTCGGTTTGAGCGGCGTACAAGAAGCAGACGTCCCGGCGGTCAAGACAGCGCTCCAAAAGACGCTGCGCGAGATGCGCGACAAGGGTTTCGAGAGGTCAAAAATCGACGGCTATCTACACCAGCTTGAACTTGGGCTCAAGCACAAGACAGCCAAATTCGGCATGTCAATGCTGCACAGGTTGAAGCCGGGCTGGTTCAATGGCATCGATCCGTTCGACTCTCTTGCCTGGAACGACACCCTCGCAGCATTCGAGGCAGAGCTGGCCAAGGGTGGCTATCTGGAAGGTCTGATGGACAAGTACCTCTTGAATGACAACACCCTGACGTTCACGATGACGCCTTCGCCTGATTTTGGGCAAGACCTGGCCAGAGAGGAGGCCGATAGGCTTGCCACCAAGATTGAAGCTGTGACGAAGCAAGCCGGCGGCGAGGAGGCTGCCCAGAAACAGCTCGAAGAGAAGGAGATCCAACTACTCGAAGAGCAAAACAAGACCAATACGGAGGACCTCAGTTGCTTGCCAAGTGTCCACGTCCAAGACATCCCGAGGCGGAAGACCGGTCCAATTTTGAGGGATGATGCCGTCAATGGTGTCAAGACTCAATGGTACGAGGCCCCGACCAATGGACTGACATACTTCCGTCTGGTGACAGCCTTGGATAATCTGCCGGATGATCTAAGGCTGCTGGTTCCCTTGTTCACCAGTTCAATCATGCGCCTGGGGACAAAGGACACATCTATGGAGCAGCTGGAGGACCTGATGAAGCTCAAGACTGGAGGTGTCTCTGTCAACTATCATTCTGCCCCGTCAGCGACCGATTTTACTCGCGCCACCGAGGGCTTCGGCTTCACAGGCATGGCGCTAGATCGCAACGTGCCTCACGTCTTCGACATACTCCACAAACTAGTCGTCGAAACCAATTTCGACAGTGCCGAAGCTGTACAGCAAATCCGGCAACTTATCCAGGCATCGGCCGATGGCGTCGTTAACGACATTGCATCGTCTGGTCACTCGTATGCACGTCGTGCTGCCGAGGCCGGGTTGACCAACCACGCATATCTCTCCGAGCAGATTGGTGGCTTGTCGCAGGTTAGGCTGATGACCTCGCTCGCGAGCAGACCAGAGTCAGATCAGTTGGAAGACATCATTGCGAAGCTCAAGCAAATCCAGCAGCTGGCGATGACGGGCGGTAACATCCGCGCAGCGATCACGTGTGGGAGCGAGTCTGTCAAGGCTAACACGGCTGCCTTCTCGAACTTCCTCAAATCCTTCTCTGGTCCGGCCAACCTCCCGGCACAAGCACCAAGGAAGTTCGAACGCAACATCAAGACATTCTACCCGCTACCCTATCAGGTTTACTATGGTGCCCTAGCTGTCCCCACGGTCTCATACACGTCCGCCGATGGAGCGCCGCTCCAGATCCTGTCGCAACTTCTCACACACAAGCATCTTCACCACGAGATCCGGGAGAAGGGAGGCGCGTACGGTGGCGGTGCATACCACCGGTCAATGGAGGGTCTTTTCGGTTTCTACTCGTACCGCGACCCCAATCCAGTCAACACGTTAGGCATCATGCGTAACGCCGGTCGCTGGGCGGTTGACAAGAAGTGGAGTGACCGCGATCTGGAAGATGCCAAGATCAGCGTTTTCCAGTCTGTCGACGCGCCGGTGTCAGTGAACGAGGAGGGCATGGGCCGCTTCCTCTACGGCGTGGACGAAGAGATGAAGCAGCGGAAGAGGGAGCAGCTGCTTGATGTCACCAAGGAGCAAGTTCGCGATGTTGCGCAGAAGTACGTCGTGGAGGCGCTCGACAAACAGGCCGAGAGGGCAGTCTTCTTGGGCGAGAAGCAAGCCTGGGTCGACGGTGAGTGGAAAGTCGAGAACATGAATGTCAATGGCGGGGAGACTTCCTCGTAAATACTGCAACGATAAGAGACGGTCGTATGTACAACACGATTGACTTCTGGGCTGCCTTCGAGAAAAAGCGTTGGCTACCAGGTGTATAACATGCATATATACAACATATGACCAAGATATAGAAATGATACCCTTCTCTCAACACCAGCCGCTGCTGCTGTCAGCGCAACCAGGGCCGGATGGGTCCATCAATCATCATCAAGACAGGGGGTGGAAAGCCTAAGCACAGCGTTCAGATACGATACGTCTTCTTGCCTTTGTTACCATGGCACTGAGACCACAACAAGACGCGAGATCAAACCCACATCACGAGGAACGGAGCCGCGGTCATGCGGCTGGTTCTGTCCCTCGTGCGCTCGTTTATCAGACCCGTCTTCCTCAGCTTACTGGATGTGCGGACTATTCAACAGAGTACATGTGCGTGGTGGACACCTTCCTGATCTGAGTGGGATGCAACACGTGAATTTGTCAACCGCGGAATTGAGAGGTGCAGAAACCCTGGACTGGGTGGACTCATCGATCTCGACATGTATGACCACGCTACCCCTTGCGAAGCCCAAGCGAAGCGAAGGGATGGGTAGGTTAAATTCGGTGGCCGAAGCCGGACTTGGTTTTGAAGATGAGCCTTTCTTGTTATGCTGGACGGTCTCTCCGCCGGCAGTATTTGAAATACACCCTTGCAGGTGCTATTTGAAATATCAACCACATGCAGGGCATCGACAGATGTGCGCCCGTTTTAATCTGCTGCATAACATAACCTTCCTTGTTGATGAGTGGTGACTCCGACAGACGGACGGACCACTTGGATCGAAACAAGGGACCAATTGACCTACGTAATGTGGGGGTGGGGTATTGGGGGGGGGAGGTGGGATGATTCTGGCCGTCAATGTCCTCGTCTCTACAGCTCTGCAAAATACTTTCCCAAAAGAATGAGTCAACCTTAGCTTCACACCCCAACAATTGGCAAGTATATACAGCCAAAGCCGCACCCGAGGTTCCTGCCACTGCCCTGTTACTGTCCTGTGGCCGTGACATTCTTCGACCGTGCCAATTGATCTCTGCCCCGCCCCCAACAATGCCTACCCGCGACGAGATCACCTACTTCGGCGCCGGCCCCGCGCTGCTGCCCACAGACGTGCTTGAGCAGGCCTCAAAGGCGCTGCTCGACTACAATGGCACCGGCCTGGGCATAGCAGAGCACTCGCACCGCTCTGCGCTGGCCACCGACATCATCGACAACGCCAAGGCCGACCTGGCTACCTACCTCGACCTGCCCGATGACTACGAGGTCCTCTTCATGCAGGGAGGCGGCAGCGGCGAGGTAAGCTCGCCGTACCAGTACCACACCTGTTTGTTGCTTTTGCGCGGGTGACTGATCGCATCTTGCCACACAGTTCTCCGCCACCGTCTACAACATGGTCGGCGCCTGGGTCTCGCGCAAGAAGGCCGAGCTGCTGAAGTCCAACCACCTGGCCGAGGGCGACGCCGCGCCCGAGCTGCTGGAGAAGGAGCTGGCCAAGGCCGTCCAGGACCTCAAGCTCGACTACATCGTCACGGGGAGCTGGTCGCTCAAGGCCTACCAGGAGGCCCAGAGGCTGCTGGGGCCGGAGCACGTCAACCTGGTCTGCGACGCCAGGACCGCCAACGACGGCAAGTTCGGCAAGGTCCCGGACCAGAGCACGTGGAAGCTGTCGCCCGACGCCGCCATGGTGTACTACTGCGACAACGAGACCGTCGACGGCGTCGAGATGCCCAACTTCCCCGAGATCCTGGCCCCCAAGCCCGACGGCACCGGCCCCATCGTCGTGGCTGACATGTCCTCCAACATCCTGTCGCGGAGGTTCCCCGCCAAGAACTTCTCGGTCATCTTCTTCGGCGCGCAGAAGAACCTTGGCTCGACCGGTATCACCGTCGCCATTATCAAGAAGTCCCTCCTTCCTCCCACAACCCCACAGCCGGCACCGGCCCTGCTGCGGAAGCTTGGCCTGCCCATCGGGCCTATTGTGCTTTCCTACGAGACCATTGCCAAGAACAACAGCTTGTACAACACACTGAGCATTTTCGAGTACGTATTCTTGACACCCCTGTGAAGCAGCCCACATACTGATGCTCCTTTAGCGTCTATGTCGCCGGCTCAGTACTTAAGAAGCTGCTTGCCACGTTCCCTGACAAGGTCGACGGGCAAGAGGCCGTTGCCAACAAGAAGGCTGCGCTCATCTACGGGGCACTCGAGGCCCACCCAGAGGCATACAAGATTGTGCCTGACAAGAGTGCCCGCTCAAGGATGAACATCTGCTTCCGCGTCACCAAGGTAAGCTTAACACGCCCCCCCCCCCTTCCCCCGAGCAAAACCCCCGGGACTTCAGCGCCCTGATTCTAATTTTGTAATGGTAGGGTGGCAACATCGACGACGCCGAGAAGGCCTTCCTCAAGCAGTCCACCGACCTGGGCCTCACCGGCCTCAAGGGTCACAGGTCTGTGGGTGGTATCCGGGCCAGCAACTACAACTCGGTTCCCCTGGAGGGTGCCCAGAAGCTGGCTACCTTTATCGAGAAGTTTGCCACTTCGTAGGCTGGCCTACAGCTTCTCGGCTGCTTACGGTGCGGGGTGCTTGAAAAAAAAAAAAAAGAGTGAGGTTGCATCTCATCAGGCGTTGTGGCAGGGCAAAACTGTGTAAGGGGGTCATCAATGTACATACAAATGGGAGGATCCCAACACGGATAGGATTTTTATACCACATACGTTTCAACACGTCGCATATTGGCTGGTACAGGTCAGATCGTTGTACATGTAGTACCGAAATCAAAGTGGAATTAGTACGTGCGTGTGACGAGGCCCAGTCCCAAGACGACAATTCCAAAGTGTTGTACAATTTGCAAACAACGTTGTATGAGAGACTGTCTAGTACATGAGGATTGATGCTATAGGAACTATTTAATATGTTGTATCAGTCGACAAAGCGCCGTTTGTACAGAGCTCATTCAAAGGGCAATTCGCAACCGAGGCCCAACACTGCGGGCCACAACACGTGTGTCGATGACCAATGGCCATAAAAGGCACTTATACTCCCACCGAACGATTGGGAACCAGCTTAGAAGCACCGAAGCTGTAATGTTGACATGCTCTGAGCGGCGGCCGTCTCGTGTGCGCGCAGTGTTACAGAAACCCCCATCGCTTTTAACGTTTCACCATGCCCGACCCTATCAAAGTTTCCTTCCAGCACCAACCTAACGCGAACGCAGATCCAGGGCCTAGACAAGCGAGCACTAATGGAAATAGGGCAACCGGGAGAATTATGCTGTACTTTCCTTCGATTCCTGCAGCCCAGAGGTCCAGAAACGAATACAAAAGCCAGATGAAACAGCTCGCGAAGCCGGACAGTTCATCAAGCTGAAGAGCCCACCGGGTGTGCGGGATGAAATCAGAATGCCCACCTCGGTCGGGTACAAAGATATCCGAGATGGGATAAGGGGCACAAAATCTCGTATAAAGCCACACGCCCGTGGAGACCGAGCCCAACACAGCCAGCAACTTCGCAGGAGAGACGCCGCTGTTGCGAGTGGTCTTGGCCGACGCGAACAGCGACAAGAGCAGCGACATGACCGAGTTGAGCACCCCCACCTCCAAGTGCGCCATCTGCCACGCCCAGGTCCAGTAGTGACGGGCCTCGGGAGTCGGGGCACAGAACGCGGCAAACACCTCCGCGGTGTGGAGGAGCAGCATGAGCGGGAGCAAGAATGAGATGCCCCCGGTGCTCAGCTGGCGGCCGCGGCCCGAGCGGGCGAGCTCTGACGGCGAGGGGCTGGCGACGAGCACGAGGAAGTAAAAGACCGGGGCGGCGGAGCCGATGCCCAGCAGCTGGCCGGCAAATATAAATATAGTCGGGCTGGCCCGTGAGGCGCGTGTGTCAGCGGCGAGCAAGTCTCTCTCTCTCTCTCTGATGGGCATCTTGTGGTCTACTCACAAGTACGCCAGCGTGAAGCGGTTCCCAACGCGGCAGGATTCAAGAAACCAGACGGCATATACGGGGCCCAGATCGTGCAGGAAGGAAAACACCTGCCAGGAGCTTATGCTGTCGTATCCGAGCGTGGAGGGTGAGAAAGTGACCGTCGCCCCGCGCCAGATGTTGTCCAGAAACTCGAAATGATAGAAGCGCTTCAGGATTGTGATGGAATTGTCACTGAACTCGATCTTTCCGGACTCGAGGGACGGCTGCTGATGGGCCACAAGCTTTTCTGGGTCCATGGCCAGGAGGCACAGTGCTGCGAGGCCTAGCAGTGGCAGCCCTAGCAAGAAGCGCATGGTCTTCGATAGTCCTGGTGCCATGCTTTATGGGTTTCTCACTGCGGTACAAACAAGAGGGTTTAGAGAGGCAGAGATTTAAAACCAAGTTTAACTGAGTTCAGTTCGAAGTATAAGGTAAACTTGAAATCCTGCTCAGATTTTATATTGTGTGATGTGCTACTATTATATGGTTATTTGTGTAAAAGTGATGCCTGCATGTGGGCAACCCCAACATCCCAAATAAATACAGGATTCTGACATGTCAACATTGTAACAGAACCTTGGTACCAAATGACAGCCTATACTGTGCCGTATGAGCCAAGCCTCTCAGGCAACAATCCTGTAGCCTTCTGCAAGCTTGCCGTGGTGTTACGAATGATTGCGTGTTCAAGCTCGATCTTATTTCTACTGCCTAGAGTATTCATGTAATCAATTCGCCGTTATCATACTTCACACATTCCACTAAGAACTTCAGATTCCTCGCCCACAGCCTTCTTCAATACAACCACTAACTCGTCTATTGTCCCGAGCAGCGACATAAAAGAAGTCAAGGAGCTGGCCCAGAGTCGACTTTCGTCACCAGTCAGAATCTCCTTGATTGTCGACCCCCCTGATTCTTCCGGAGCGGTATCGTGTTCCTTGGATGTTGCGGCCCTTTTCTGAAATGCCTTCCCCAGCAGTGGGGTTGGGAGGATTGCAGGTAAAGGATTCCCAGAGATCAAGGCCCCCTGAATAAGTGAAAGTACTGCCATCAAGTCCGAGACGAAGCTTTCGTGGTTCGCACAGGTTAACATCATAAATCTCGATCGTAAATGTGGTGATAGGCGCCTCGTTTGAAGAACAAGTTGAGTAATATGAGTGTTCAAATTATTGCAGAGGGTGCAGACCGCCGACATAGTATTCGAGTCGATATTGCTGGTGGAAAACTCAAACTTGAGGGCCTCAATCGAAGGAAGAGAAGCCTCGAGGGTGTTTTGTGATGACAAGAATTCTGCTTGCATGACCTGTACCAAGTCGGCCGGGGCGACTTGCCAAGTAGACAGGTGAAGAGCGTATCGCTCTTTAACAGTAGCAATTTGCCGTGACAGAAGTCTTCTGTAATGTCGACTCCCTGACGGCGGTCGAGGGAAGAACAGAACAATGGTTGCCGCTCCGAACCCGACCAGGACAAGCAGCAGCCGCCTCCAGAAAACGGTATATCCAACACCCGGATCGCCATATGATGGGCTGTGAGTATCCATCCAGCTGTAGCTGACGACCAGGTACATTGTCGCAGCCATCATAATCGGAGCCTGCATCTGGTCGGCAGGCGCAAATAGGCGCCACCACATAAGAACAACTATGGCGACGCCTGTCACCGCTGCCAGACCGTACGGATTACCAGGCCCGGACCCAGCACCAATGTACCAACACACGAGGCCGATCACGCCGCCGCCCACCGTTCCTGCTACTCTGATGAGGAGCCCGGACACGAAATCCGAAGTGTACGGAACGAGGACCATTTGTGCCATGATGAGCGCCCAGAAGCCTTTCTCCCGGTAGTAAAACCCAGCGGAGCTTTTAAGGACGCCCGGTATCGCGAGCGCAATCGTGACTACCAGTGTGCGTAGAGCATGGACTCCCTCATCGTTCGTGAGCCATTTGAGGACAGCCAACAGCGCAGTGCTGGCCCTAGTCCGTCGACGGGCCCGAGAAGATCGTATATTCTCGAGTTGCGCCTGTGCACTCAGGGTAGGCTGGGTTCCGGAGGC
This sequence comes from Diaporthe batatas, assembly GCF_019321695.1. Lineage (NCBI taxonomy): Eukaryota > Fungi > Ascomycota > Sordariomycetes > Diaporthales > Diaporthaceae > Diaporthe > Diaporthe batatas. The sequence continues at coordinate 195,973 of NW_025408562.1, read as the reverse complement.
TCCCTGCCCAGATCCATTGAATGCCGTCGGTCCGTATTCATCCCGGTCTGACTCTGGAGTCGTAAGCCCATCCGGGGTTTGGGGTTCCTTCTGGGCTGTTGGAGCCGCTTCCTCCTTGGCTAAAGCCCACCCGAGAAGCTTGTCAAGGCCACGCGGCACCCATACGCGCTTCTGGTGGCGTTCTTTGTCGATCTGGGCTAACTTCATGAGTAGCTTTGAAAGCGCGTCCTTAACGCTGAGAATCCGTTCCTGATAAAGGAGACCCAGCAGAAACGGAACAAGGAGGCGCGCCTCGCCGGCGTTCTTCAAGCCCCCGGATTGGTTGAACAGATGAGAATGAGACTCGAGCATGAGACTAACTGATTCAGTTTTGAACACCTCACCTTGTTCCTGTACAGCGGAGATATTCTGTTCAATCATCTGGGCAGAGTGCGTTACTCTGGTCCCTGATGCGTGGCTCATTCCTTCAGTGATGGTCTGGATGGCATTCGAAAACACCTCGAGAAGAGGGTTTGCACACTTTGAAAGGACTTTGTACATGGCTATATGTAGTTCTGCTGTCTCAGGGCGTCTGGAAGCATTTTGCATCGAGAGGGCTTTGACTAGTTGGCGATGAGCAACGGGCAACCGAGACGCGAGCTCTGTCTTATCGTTGAGTATGAGAAATTCGTCCAGGAGCTCTGCTTTCTTCTCTCTAGACCTTGAGATGCTCAATTGGAGCTGTACTAACTCGCAAAAGGCCATAGCGAATTCTTGATTGTGGGAGTAAAGGGTTCCAACATCATCAGGACTCCACCGTCCGTAGGAAAAGTCCAGGGGAAGAAAAGCCACAGAAGGACCCACGGCTTTGAACGTCGCCATCGTCTGAGTTTTGAGCCGCTCCAGCCGCTTTGTATCAAATTCGCAACTGGGATCCGAAAAGTGCTGGCTTATTGCACCGAAGAATCCAGGGATCGGGGCTAAAATGCCACACATAGAATCCAGAACCAGTGAGGTCGTCGATTGTGGGAATATCAGGACGTTACATAGTAGTCCAACTGCCACGCCTATGACAGTGGGCAGTATGAGAACTTTCGGAATTGTGCCTTGAAATTTCGGTATTAAAGGGGCGTTTGCAAAGTATATGTCCGCAATTATCAATGCGAACATGCTAACCAGTGTCAGCTTTGGAGCTGCGATTCGTACTCGTGACTATTTTCCCGTTAGCAAAACCAACCCGGAAGGACGCGGAACAACTGGAGGCTGGCTCACCATGAGGTAAATAAATAAGCCACACATGCAGAAGTAACATAGTGTGACTCTCGTGTCGAGTAAGAATCCTTCGTAGATTGCGACTTGCGAAGCTGGTGTGGGCCCGGACGCCTGAATGCTTCCTTGCGAGATAGCTTGTTGGAGCTTAGAAAATTGAGCTTCGAGGTCTTCGTCTGGTCTTGACGCCAATGCTGCTTTCATCGTGATGATGCCCCATACCCAGCCCAAGGCAATCCCGACGCAAATGGAGAAACCCATCATCACCTGGAGCGCCACAACACCAGACGGCGGAGCAATGAATTGGACAATGCTGCCTTTGTGTTACTAAATCTCCCTGCAGCCTCCTGGCCTGACTCGATGATTTCCACATGTGGTAAACTTACCCAGCAAAAAAGGCCGCTTGACCTATCACATCGAGCGTCGGTTTAATGAAGATGAAGAGAGTCGTGATCCAGACAGCTAGCGATGTCTTGAAGAGGATCTTTAGGTCCTTCATGTTGAAATGATCGAGCCATGGCGGAATCCGGCTTTGCGTCTTGCTTGTTCCATTGACGAATAACTCGCCGCTTACTGCATCATGGACAGGTGGATTGATTGTTTTGTTTTGTTTCTGCCTATGAGGCTCGCTGGTCCCGTCCTTCGGATCCATTATCACCGCTCAAATCCACTTTGGAATATCCAGATGCTCAGATTTGGGAACCAACGCTGGAAAGAGTATTCTATCAAGTCAGTGAACGCAAAATAAATAAATAAATGCATTTTGGTCCAAACCAGCGACCCAATAACGAGGCAACTGAGTCTATGGTATTCTCAGCCTTCAGGGGTCCACGAAGGCACAAAGTTCAGCGCTAATAAACAAGCGGCCTTTCGTTGTGCACGGAAGAGGTTGCCGAGACAGAATTATGCGAAGCCTCTCGGTATCGTATTATCTCGTTTACATGACCGAACCATACCGTGGATATTCGGCGAATAGGATCTCGTAGTCGCTGCTCAGCAAACTTGAAAAATGGAATAGTGTGCCTCAATTGCTACAGCTGCTTAGTTAGTAAAACTCAGTACCTACTCAAGTAGGTATGCCCGCTATTTTTACTTGTATGAATCTCTGTAATTTATTTCATACATTCTTCTATGACGTGGAAGGTCTCTCATTCGAAAGTGGCAAAACCTAGGTTATAATAGTTTTTACATTTTACTTGATTCTATATATGGTCTTAGTACTTGAAGACGTACTAGTATGTATCGAAGCAGGAGCCAGGAAGATACATGATCAGCTCTCAGCTCACCCTGACCTCCCACCCTTGCTTCACGGAGATGGCCCCTTGAAGCACCTGCTCATCCGTAGCCCCGCTGCGGAAACTACTATCCCTGTCACGGCCGCCAGCACGATGGCTCTGTATCCTGACAGAAGTGCCAGCGGCATCAGGTCTCGTTGGTTCAAGCGGCCGTAGCTGGTAGTCAGACGAGTCGTCGTTATCTTCCCCCAGCGCCGTGAAGCCCAATTTGCTCGTGCGCTTCGCCGACCGGGAGCCGTTGGAGATTATTCCTGCCGAGTTCCCCGTTGTGTTGCCAGAGGGCCCTACCCTCGTACCTGTTGAGGAGTAGCGGCCACCGAGCAGGGGCCGCATCACGGGGATGCAGGCGAGGGTGATGGACATGGTCGGCTCGAGGACGGAATAGATACTGGGCACGACGGCGTCGTAGGTAAGATCGGAGTATGACATGCTGGTGATGGCGTGTATGCGAAGGGCGCTGAATATGCATGTCCTGTACGTGGTTTTGTTAGACTCGTCTCGTCCGGCTGTTGTCCTCGGCGGTGGGGAATGTGGAAAGAGAATCAGGTAGATAGCCTTAGGATTTTAGGAGCTTGAACACTTACACAAAGCCTCCAGCAAAGGTCAATATCAGGATGATCTTTCTATACAGGGCCATTTCGAGCGTGCAGAGATACGGCATGGGCAGCAGCAAGACAAGAATATCCAAGGTGACGTTGAAGGCTCCGGTGATTTTGAACGAGAGGATCTGGTCGCCGCAATGACCCCCTGGAATGGTCTGGTCCCAATTATATGCAAAAGGCTGGCACTGTAGCAAGGCGCCCAAGACGGTGGCGAGGCCAAGTAGGAGTATGAGGACTCCAGTGACTCGGGCAGCTGTAATGAAAAATCGCATTGTGAAGACCCGCGTGTAGAGCATGAGTATGGAGACCTTTGGCAGGCAGACTGCCACGGCCCACAGGATCTGGTTGGCGATTGTCATCTGCAAGGGCACTCAGAGTATCAGTAACGGCCATAACAGCCCGACGCCAGTGTACGGCTAGCCATGGGCTGGATTGAACTATACCTTGGTGTATGTAGTCAGGGGAGCAGCGCCATAAGTCCCGACGACGTCCTCCAAATGCATTCCCGCACCGGTAAAGGGCTCTGCCGCAATCAAGCCCGAAAATGCTATGGTGACCACGAGAGCCGCGACTATGACATAGTCACTGGCATCAAATTGTCTGTGTGATACCCGCCGTGCGAGAACCCGTAGACCGACCGCTACCGTAGCGAGGACCGCGAAGGCAACGGGAACAACGATGAGTGCGACCTGCATGCCATTCTCGATTGGTAGTACGGGATCGAAACCCATGATGGCGACGAAATGTGGCCGAGGCCCCAAGAAACACTTCAAAGAAAACCTGGTGAGTGGCAGCTCATAAGGAGGCAAGCAGACAAATCGCACTTGAGCTCAAGGCTCTCCGGGTTGAGGATATACCCTCGCATGGGCCGGCCAGAGTCGTGAAGCTATAACATTTGAATCACCCCCGGGTATAATATTTTTGCTTTTGGGGATTTGGGAGGATTCTGAAGGGCTATGGAGAGATCAGCTAATGGGCGGCTCCAGGATCCACACCCATGCTTGAATCGAGGGGCTGGACATTACTTTTCCGGATTCTTCACCGGTCTCAAACCCGTGGCGATATTGGCACGGCCCCGTCGCGGCCACACGGGAGCTGATCTGTGGAGCCGGGCGCCGGGGACTCCCTCCCGCTCAACTTGAAGTGCAGATATGGGGATATAAACATGCAGGACTTGATGCGCTTTCGAACACATCACATTACCTTCGGCCTTACTGAATAGAAGCGAAACCCGTCACTGCGCATCTCTTCTTCCCCGTTCCTCTTGTTCTTAGCAGGCCAGTCTCCGCATGCAATCGACCTCAGCCCACAAGGTTGAGTCGATGTGGTTGCTGTGACACACATTTACTGTGTAATATTATTGCATGTGTGTCGCTCCAGGATCCGAAGACCCGGGGTTATGGAACCGGGTTCTCGGGCATGCAGCAGAACGCAATGAAGCCGTCTGATTTTTAAAATTATGTAAGCTCAACAGACTCATTAGTCATGTATCATGCCACTGTATGTATTGCTCGAACTAGTTTGGGGATTAATCCGGGAGCTGTCATTTCTCGATTCTCAACCAACAGTTAAACAAATAAATCACATTAGAATCTGCAGCGCTGTGGAGTCCCATCTTGCAGAGCCAATGGCCTTGTAGATAATTGGAAGACTCCATAGACTTAGTGAACCAGCCAACCAGTCAACATGACCCTTGCATAAGTGATGCCACAATTATGGAGGCCGGGGCTCATGAAAACTGGTCCCTGGACGACTGGGGGACGTTTGAAGCCTGCCACATAGGGAAGGTCGGCTGCGAATACCTTGAAAAGGTACCGGCGACGACCTCGCTCCATCCGTGACCTGGGCTTGGCTCGCTGCGCTTTACTCACTCCGTTGTATTCGTTACCATACGTGCATTTCTCAAATGCTTGGCTTTTGAAGATGGCAGCCATGATGGACAATAATACGATCTCCGGCGCAAGCTTGGCCATTGGCTCGGTGGTCCTACTCATCACCATAATCATCTACCGTCGATACTTCTCTCCACTCAGAGACATCCCTGGCCCGTTTTGGGCATCCTTCTCGAGGCTCTGGCACCTGCGGATCACGATCGATGGCAACCAGAACGAGCAGTTGAGCCAGGCACACGAAAAGTACGGGCACTTCGTCCGCCTGGCTAACAATGAGGTGAGCGTGAGCCACCCTGACGCCGTCCGCAGGGTGCTTCTAGCACCCCTGAAGAAAGGCGACATGTACAAGATGAGCACATTTCCGGATTGGCGCTTCGAGAACCCCATGTCTATCACCGACCCGAAGCGTAAGGTAGAGCTGTCGAAGCAGTTCGCCTCAGGCTATACGTTGACGAATGCCCTCAAGTCCGAGGAGGCCATCAACGGTCTTGTGGAGAAGCTGTCCGGATGGATGGACAGCTACGCCGCCTCAGGGCAGGCCATGGAACTGGATCACTACATCACCTATATGACCTTCGACCTGCTTGGGGAGGTCCTCTTCAGCAAGCCGTTCGGGTATCTCGACGCAGGGGCGGACATCGGCGGCAGCATCGCCACCAACGTCAAGCTCATCTCCGTGCACGCACTCGTCTCGCACTTCAGGGGCATCCAGCTGGCAGCTCTCAACCCAGTGACTACCAAGCTGCTTCCGTGGGGCCACCTCTTCAACACAGCCTTCAACGCGCTGGAGGAGCGCCGCGCCAACCCGGACGCGCGCTTCGACGTCGTGGCGCACTGGCTCAAGACCTCAGCCGAGCACCCGGACCGCCTCAATGACAAGGACATCCTTGCCAACACCACGGCCAACGTAGGCGCCGGCTCGGACACCATCTCGTGCGCCTGTCAGAGCTTCTTGTACTACATGGCACGCCACCCGGCGCTATGGGCGAGGGCCCGGGACGAGATCCTGGCGTCCCAGGAGGCCGACGGAAGCTGCAGCTCCAAGGTCATCAGCTACAGCGACGCCATCAACCTGCCCTTCTTCCAAGCCTGCCTCAAGGAATCTCTGAGGATTCACAACCCTGTGCCTATGGGGCTGCCGCGTGTGGCGCCCAAGGGAGGCCTGACCATTGGGGACAAGACGCTTCCCGAGGGCACCACCGTCTCGGTCAGCCCGTGGGTCATTCACCACTCCAAAGAGATTTGGGGCCCGGACGCGGTACGAGTTTCCCCAAATATATGCCATTCATTCGAAGGCGAGTAGACACATGACTGACATTGCCCTGTCCTTCAGCTCGAGTTCAATCCCGACAGATGGCTCGGCCCAGATGCCGCTCACCTCGACAAGTATTGGTGCCCGGTAAGTCTTTGCACTGCTGTTATTCCTGTGTACTTGCCTCAGGAATCTGTGGGCTGATCACAACTGCGATCCTAGTTTGGTGCGGGCTACATGTCTTGTCCAGGCCAGCACTATGCCAAGATGGAGCTGTCCAAAATTCTGTCGACAATCGTCCGTGATTATGACATTCGTCTCGTCGACCCTAGCAAGCCCTGGAAGTTCCGAGCCTATTTCATCATGGCTCCCTACGACTGGCCCGTCTATATTAGCAAGCGATCGTCTGCTTAGATCAATATTGATACTGGCATCAAATATCATGCCATGCACAATGATGTCCCATATATTGGCGTGTCCAGTGACTGCCATTGAATAGAGGTACCTCCTGATGTAAGTGCTCTGAATAATTTGCAAAACTTGATTTACTGCCAGAGATGGAAAGCTGACACTGGCATATCAAAAAAAGTAACTACAGGGTGTCTCAGGGCATGCGGTACTGAACAGATAGCACCTTCGTACAGAAATTAGTGAGATTCAACTGTGTAACGCTGTAGCAGCCACAATCATAACCACTTTTGCTTTCAAACATACATTTTATGTATGGGGATTAGAAACGAAACCACCACCCCCTTTTCCTTCAACCCACTACTGCCCCCTCAACTATCCTGCAAGTCTCCCTAAGTGATCTCCTACACCTTCCTCTACAGCGGGGGTCGAGGCCCCCCCGGGGCTGCCAGCAGAGATTATGTCCGGACGGCCGTGTCGTAATTTTGGTCAACCACCCACTCCACCCCCGTCGAGACCTTGAGGTAGCAGGTCAGCTGCGAGGGGCTGTACGAGACGCGCGTGCAGTCCCAACCCCGGCTGAACCTGGCGCCGTCGCAGATGAGGCCACACTCCCTGACGGACTCGATGTTCGGGATCTCCTCGCGAGTCTCGCCGCGGTAGTCGGTCCCGTAGCAGATCGAGTACTGCCGCCCGTCGCCGACCAGTGTCGAGGCGTCCCCGGGGCACGACTGGATGCCCGCATGGGCGACGTCGGCTATGGCCGCCAGGGTTGTGAATAGGGCGAGGACGGTCTTGGTGATGGAGGGCATCTTGTGTGTGATTGCTGCAAAGATGTGGCGGAAGACTTTTGATGTGCGTGAGCTATTGATAATGGGGGTGGATTGGCAATGTTTTTTTTTTGGATGAGTGATCGATGATGATGCGTTGATGGCTGCGAGTATCAAGAGGACTTGGTCTTGGTTCAGGAGTGATGGGACGGATTTATATACTTGGACGAGCGGTAGTGCAGACTGTGACAGGCAAACATGCATTGTGTTTTGCTCTACAAGCTTGGGCCGTTGAAGCGAAATTGAGTGGAAGAAAGTTGAATACGGCACCTTATTGATCCACTAAGGTTTTCAGCTGTCATTTATGGTCGCATCAATGAATTGATACCGAGGGGGGAATCTGTCAGGGCATTTGAGTTGTTCAAGCACCAGCCAAAAATAGCTGTTCCGGTTCAATGGGAAATCTTAAACTGACCGCAAAAGTCTAGATTGTCACTACCCTAGGGTAGATACCACCCTTTCACTTCAACAACATGAGACAATTATGCCCACGGATTCACTCGGATGAACAGGATGCTGGAATTTCACAAAATGTAACGAAGCTGGAAATCTGACTATTGAAGCTTAACGATCGTGTACACCTCAAGTCCGCATCCAGGAGTAACTCTTCGCCGTGCTGCATACCAACCAAGCACATAATCCCATCACGGCCACCAAGAACTCCGACGATAATCATTGTGTTGGTCACATTGACCTTCACAAATACACGACTGGAGATATTTTTAGCATGTACTCATAATGACCCCCGCTGTCAGACCCATCCTAAAACAAGTATCAATCTGGTGTAGACTGTTAGAGTTGCTTTCGTAGTTTTGGCATGCCTAGGTATGGAGCAATAATTACCACTGTAACCAGAGTGAGGACTAGGAGGCAAGCTACCTTGGTACGGTCTGATGCTTTATATGCCAAAGCCCGGCCATCTTGCAATGCTTTCACCGGACATAGAGAGCAAAATTATCAACTGTAAATGCGGAATCAAGTGCATAGCCCGTGGCTGTTAAAGTACTCGTAAGGGCAGCATTGTGTGGTCAAGATGAACAGCCAAGATAAGCACGATTGATGAACACCAGCGGAGTGATATTCTACGAGTGCCCAGATGAGATACTTGTCGTGAGATATATTACGTGCCACGTTTCGCAAAATACCGCAAGGGCATTTCCAAGGCTGTACCAAACTCAGCAGTAAATAGGAATTTCTTAAGATTGATAATATGAACAAATAGAATAATAGAAATATTTGAATTAAAATAATCCTCCCTAATTAATTGAAGCAACCCTCTACTTTACTACTATCTCCAACGTCTGCAGTTTCAGCTTCGACCACAAAGACCAACACAGACCACAAATAGCGATATAGACCACAAAGGGCAACACAGTGACCTTTGTGACGACCTAAAAACCCCTGTTCGCATTTCTCTCTGTCCTATCTCTTAACGATAGATCACTCACATCCATGGCGACGCGGCAGAGTCGAAAGCGACAGCGCGCCCAAACAAACTCGCCAGCCAACATCGCCAAACGTCCGGCTAAGAAGCTCAGGACAACAAGCGAGATCGAGTTTGACGCCTGGGCATCGTGGCAATATTCTCCCGAGTTCTGGGACAGACTATCTAGGATCTCGCTGACCCATGGAGCGGTAGAAGAGCACAATCGCAGGACTAGCATTCTGCGTCCTTCTGGTGCTTCCACCACTACTTTTACTACCACTAAAGATCTTGCTGGATTTGCGAGACACGGAGGCCCAGACCTGTCCGACATTCGCGGGGTAAGATGGACTGCACGATTTGCAAGTGATTGCCTGACGAGTCTGTTCAGTATCCTCACCCCCCAGTAAACCGTCCACCTAGCGCCATGAGCGCAAGCCAATCTTCGCGAAGCCAGCACTGAGAGGACTAAGTCCACGGCTCCAACCTCCACACTGGCACGACCTACCTCGGCGACGACCAAAACGACCAAGACCAAGAGGCCGACGCCATATGACCGCGACTTCGACTTACACCTAACCGATCATCGCGTCCACCCTGTCTATTCTTCACAAGAACCAGACTTGGAAGAGGCCATGGGCGGCAATGGTCATACCTATGCCGTCGCTCACTCCGTCCATACTCTCTGATGGTGCCTTCAAAACATTTCGGGAGAGCAACACCCGAGCAAAAGATGAAGACGACATAATAGAGAATGTCATTCCGACCATACTCGGACCCGGCCAGACTGCCCACCCTTCGGCTTGGAACACGGTGTTCGGAAATCTCGAGCCGCTCACAGACGGGACGATTCCTCCAGCCAAGCCGGATATATACTACGTAGCATATCCCGAGCAGCTGTCTCGTTCTGTCCGCGACGAACTTGGCCGTGGCGTCATCCCATCGACCATGCAGGACAAGCCTCTTGCGCCTAATTTCTTTCTTGAGGCCAAAGGCCCAGATGGCAGTGCAGCTGTGGCAACACGCCAAGCTCGTTACGATGGGGCGATTGGGTCTCGGGCCATGCATAGTTTGCAGATTTATGGCAAAGAGGATCCTGTATACGATGGGAAGGCCTATACTTTCAGTTCTGTCTATCATGGCGGCCCTGGCACGCTTCAAATCTACGCCCACAACATCACGGCGCCGACGAACGAAGAGACGCCGCCCGAGTACCACATGACCCAATTAAGGTCCTTCGGCATGACGGACACCCGAGATACATTTGTTCAGGGAGCTACCACATTTAGAAATGCCCGAGAGCTTGCCAAGCGACATCGAGATCGTTTTATTCAAGCGGCGAACGCAACAGCGTCGCAACCTGGCACAGTCGCTTGTCAAGCGGATGCGGCCGAAACAATACGATGACGAGGTCTTGGATCTTCTTGAATCTACACATCATTCACACTATGTAGCTTTGCAAGACGCTGACTACGAACTCCAGCATTTGATTGCTGGAAGCTACTGCGATTCGGAGGACGATGACGAGACATGTCCTGTTCCTCACTATCCAGAACATGATTTCCAAGAAGCGAGCCCTGGATATGTGGCTCCCAGGAACCCTCAATGCGCTTTAACACCAGCTTTACATCAGGCTTCACCACCGACCGGACCCAATCCAAGCGGACTAGACCATCCGTCAGCCCGACCTCAATGGCTAGTGGGAGCCATGGGTCGAAACGATGGACACGATCAACTTGAAGTGCATTTCATTTGGTCAAGAAATCAGACGAAGTGTATTCAGACCTCTCATGGCGAACACAGCGCTGTCTAGGCAATGCCAAACCGGACAAAGCTGTCCCGGGAGCACTTGAGTGCCTTATTATCATGTGCTCCTTGGATTCGTTGGCCTATTGCTCGCGGGAAATTGGCAGTTGTGCCCAAGTCTGCGTCTGTTGAGTGTGGAGGCTGGCCTTCTATACCTAGGTATTTCCCCAGGAAATGGTTTAGGGACTGGGTGATGACATCCTTAGAGTTGATGAGAAGTCCATCCATGTATGTCAAAGATACATGCACGAACCGTGGGGAACCTGTTTGTAGTCCTGGTTGGCTTTAGGTTCCACAGTAGAGCTACTTTGGCTCCGTTCTGCCACATAGCAAGGGTCTCAGTTTCTCATCGGAATCCACGTGTTTGTTTATATGTGAGAGAAATCCAATGTGATTTGAGTTGACTAATAAGTAATTAGGTATGTAGAGCTGGAAGTAGGACGAGAGTCAAGGGCATCCGACAGCGCAGTGCGTCACCAATGAACCCGTGGACGGGAAGGGTTCATTAGTCGCGTATGCAGCATGGGTCTCGACTCTCAACGGTGCATACAGGTTTCGCACAAGGTGCGTCCATTGCAGCAAGTAAGATCCGGACGTGTTGTGTGGTTAATTGTTTATCAGCATAACTCACATGTTTATCTCACAAGTCCCCAGGGACACTTGGGCTCATCTAACCAGACTGGAAAGTGAGAACATGTGCCTGCCCATCAGCTCGCTGGACAGCTTTCAATGGAAAATTAGTAGCTTCTTTCTGTTCTCGGGAGGTGTGGGGAGGCCACGAGTAGTCGATGTTCAATGGACTCCGTAGACGGAGGTATATTGCACACATTTGTGGAACTGGTTGATTGGCAACTCCTAAGATCTGCAGCGGTAGGAACACACACATACTTAAGTATGTACCCAGGTCGCACCTGATACACAATGCAGGGGTCGATGTTGATTCCAAGTTTCGCAGCCGTTCAACCGTTCTGCCGTTTTCACGCGGGTAGGGCGTCGTGGCTGGGGCGTGGCTGCAGGTGATCTGTGCACCGTTCGTGTGACGGCTGGACGGGCTGACGTACCGTGTAGCGTGGCTTTGGCTTCCGTTGTTGGTGACTGCTGCGACTGACTGTTTGGCCGACTCGAGTGGCGGGCCAAGGTTTGGGGCCATGGGGCCCCAGTTGCGGCCAGTCTGCCAGTTTGGCCAGGCGCAACCATGGCCCCGCCGGCTCCCGCCATCAACAAAAATTCGAGGGCACAAAAGCAAGGAGACAGGACCCACTTGGTGCCAGACAATTCCCTCCCGACCCCACTGCCCACCACACAAGGTTTCCTACCACATCGGCCAACATCATCAGCGTCAGCCTCCATCCACAAAACTTCACCCCGTCCAACCCGACAACAGCCAGTTCTTGCTGCCCCCTTTCCTGCCGACACTGCATCACACTGCACCCAGAAACTTCACCGCTCAGGCTCTATACACAATCGGCACAAACCGCGCCGGTGACTCAATCTCTTCCCACCGCTGTCCAGCTGCAGGTACGTTGTGTCCAGGAACGGAAACACAGCCCACAGTCTCTGCACCCGATCGCGATCCCCCTTAGGCATCAAGCATTTTGCCCCCCCCCCCCCAGGCGACAACAGTCCTCGCGACGTGCCATCTTCATCCATCTACACCACCACCCATCTGGCCTTCGCCGTCCAGACATCGCTCACAAATCCTATCCTCTCCCTGCTCCCCGTCTCACCAGCAACAAAATCCCATCATCTCCTCATCGCGCACTACGTCAGTGACGCCAACCAATTTTTTTCGACAAAATAAAACAACCACAAAACTGACGAGAAAATCCCTCAGCGACCTCCAAACCCCCCAGAACATCCTCGTTCGGACTGCCTTTGGTCTAACAAAGGCTCGTCGCAAAGACGGCTTCCTCGGCCGTAGCTTTCGTATCTGACCAAGATTTCGCTCACCGGAAGCCTTTCCACATCCTCTGCGTGGTTCCACCTCCACCTGCTGAAGTCTACTAAAGGCCCCGAGTCTTTGCCGTTTTTCGACTTCCCGCACCACAAACCGGACCCCGAGTTCACCCCCCAATCTAAGCTGCCGAATAAGAGTCTTCTAGAGACCCTCTCTCTTACGGAGGGAGAGTCGCGGAGGCCTCGCCAATCAATCCAGGGAACAGTTTGCTACCGTTTCCGACCCCCCTAACACCAGTCTCGTTCCTCGAGCCTCCTTAAATCAACAACGGTCAATCCTCAAACGGACCACCACCCAAGACCACACATCGCGTCTGTCGGGCTCAGCATCAGTCCCTCCAACAAGAGTCGGGATATGGTTATGGCAATTACCCTCGTCGATACAATCTCACCCATTGACTACATCAATAATCGGATCTTTCCGACAAAGTCCATCAAAGACCATGGCGATGTATTCAACAATGACGACGATGCCAACTATGGCCGTGTCACTCCCAAGCAGCTGATTGGTGACGCCCTGCGCCAGCGCGTCGAGAACATCGACCACGAGTTCTGCGAGCCTGGCGATGAGGATACCTTCTTCGTGGCTGACCTCGGCGAGGTCTACCGCCAGCACCTGCGGTGGAAGCTGAACCTCCCGCGCGTCAAGCCCTTCTACGCCGTCAAGTGCAACCCGGACCCCCAGCTTCTGCGCCTCCTGGCCAGCCTGGGCAACGGCTTCGACTGTGCTTCCAAGACCGAGATCGAACAGGTGCTTGACCTGGGCGTTAGCCCTGACCGGATCATCTACGCACAGCCCTGCAAGACCAACTCTTACGTGCGCTACGTCGCCAACGCTGGTGTCCGCCAGATGACCTTTGACAATGCCGACGAGCTGCGCAAGATCGCCAAGCTGTTCCCGGGGGCTGAGCTCTTCCTGCGCATCCACACCGATGACTCTTCCAGCCTGTGCCGCCTGAGCCTCAAGTTTGGTGCGTCCATGGATATGACCGACGGCCTGCTGCGCACCGCGCAGGAGCTCGGTCTCAACGTTGTCGGCGTGAGCTTCCACGTCGGGTCCGGGGCTTCCGACCCCAGGGCATTCCTCAAGGCCGTGCAAGACGCCCACACCGTCTTCCAGCAGGGCGCCGCGTACGGCTTCGACATGAAGACCCTGGACGTGGGTGGCGGCTTCTGCAGCGACTCGACCTTTGAGGGAATGGCTGGCGTTCTCCGCGCGGCACTCGACGAGTACTTCCCGGCGCACTCGGGCATCAACCTGATCGCTGAGCCTGGCCGGTTCTACGCCTCCACGGCTTTCACGCTGGCCTGCAACATCATTGCGAGGCGGACCGTCGAGAACCAGCCAGGTGATGACAACAGCTACATGGTCTATGTCAACGATGGCGTCTACGGCAACTTCAGCAGCATCATGTTCGACCACCAGAACCCCGTGGCCCATGTTCTGCAGGCCGGAGGCCGCAACTATTACAACACCATCGAGGGTCGACCCGTCGAGGGTGGCGGGATGGAATACAGCATCTGGGGCCCGACTTGTGACGGCATTGACCGCATCAGCGAGAGCATTCGTTTCAACCAGACGCTGGATGTCGGCGACTGGCTGTACTTTGAGGATATGGGCGCTTACACCAAGTGCTCTGCCACTCGCTTCAATGGTTTCTCGGACAATCACGATGTGATCTACGTCTGCAGCGAGCCTGGTGCTTTGGCAGCCCTTGAAAATGCCATTTTAGCCGGCACCAGCGGTCAGGAAGCGGACATGAATCATACAAAAAAAAAACCAGGTGTGAATATTGGACAGGAGTGAAAAAAATACTGAAAACAGGAAGTATTCTTTGCGGCGAGCAGTAATTTGGAGGAATGGGCGGGCCTTTTGCTTTCTAGAATTGTTGCGTTGATAGACGATTCCCAGCGAATCATTCACAATCTTTGCATACAATATACACATGTTACCTTCCGCACGTGGTGCCTTGACGGCAAGACATTTATTTGGCGAGAGCATCTGAGCAGGAAGCCGAGGGGACCCACAATAAAGATGCAAGCAGTGTCCATGTCAGGCCTCAGGTGGTTTGCCGTGATTCCCCAAGGCATGTGGGTGAGATCTCTGGGCACAACCTCCCGCGCGGACGGGGGGCCGTGAGCTGCATGCCAGATTGGGCAAAAATCATGTAGGGACTGAAACAGAACCTATGGCTGCGTGGGCCTGACAAGCCAGACCCCAGGAAGGACAGCCAGCCCTCCACACAGCTGACATAGTGACGGTAAAAAAGCTACCCCGGGCTTCGAGAAGGCGGGGTGCGACCCCAAAGATGCCTCGGCAGCTCCGCATTCCTCGAGAAACCCATATAGCCGTTTACAGGGGGGTGGGTGTTGGACAGAAGGGGCAAAAGGATGCATCTTAAATGCCACCTGAGCTGGCAACCTCTATAAGAACGATGGGCGAGCCCTGCTGTCCTATCGAGGTGGATATCGGTCTGGTCCATATGAACACCGAAGGGCACCTGTGTGAAGTTTTTTGAGAGCCGCCTCTCACAAGGACCCAAGTCAGCAACACGATCTCGACACACAAGACCGAGAGGTGGTTAACAAGACGGAGTTTACTCTTGGTCTGAATATCACGATCACCAGCCCACCCAGCCACTCACTCACAATGGCGCCAACGGGACCAATAACCACACCAATAACGACCCTGCTGGGGATCCAGCACCCGGTGATCCTGGCGGGGATGGCGCGCGTGTCGGGCGGCCGCCTCGCCGCCGCCGTGTCCAACGCGGGCGGGCTGGGCGTGATAGGCGGCTTCATGTACACGCCGCAGCAGCTGCGCGACATCATCGCCGAGATGAAGGCGCACTTCACGCGGCCGGACCTCCCCTTCGGCGTGGACCTGGCCCTGCCGCAGCTGGGCGGCAACGCCCGCAAGACCAACCACGACTACACGGGCGGCAAGCTGGACGAGCTGGTCGACATCACCATCGAGTCCGGCGCGCGCCTGTTTGTCAGCGCCGTCGGCGTGCCGCCCAGGCACGTCATCGACAGGCTGCACGCCGCGGGCATCTACGTGATGAACATGGTCGGCCACCCCAAGCACGCGGCCAAGGCCCTCGACCTCGGCGTGGACATGGTGTGCGCGCAGGGCGGCGAGGGCGGCGGGCACACGGGGGACATCGCCAACAGCGTGCTCATCCCGGCCGTGGCGGACGTCGCGGCGCGGTACAGGCCGAAGCTGCTGGGCGGGGACAGCCCCGCGCTCGTGGTGGCGGCGGGCGGCATCTCGGACGGGCGCGGGCTGGCCAGCAGCCTGATGCAGGGCGCGGCCGCCGTGTGGGTCGGGACGCGGTTCGTGGCGAGCGACGAGGCCGGGTGCAGCAGGGACCACAAGGAGGCCGTCGTGGGGTGCGGCTTCCAGGACACGGAGCGCACGCTCGTCGTCTCGGGCCGCCCGCTGCGCATGCGCACCAACGAGTACATCCGCGCCTGGCACGCGCGGCCCGACCGCATCCGCGAGCTGTGCGACAGCGGCGTCGTCCCGCTCGAGCACGACATCGAGCAGGGCAACGAGGTCGACCTGCCGCACCTCATGGGCCAGGTGGCCGGCGCCATCCAGAAGGTGCAGCCCGCCGGCGAGATCGTGAGGGAGATGGTGGCTGACGCCGAGAAGATGCTCAGGCTGGGCACCAGCTACCTTGGTGGGGGCAAGAGCAAGCTCTGATGAGGGGGTGGGTGTGTGTGGTTGACGGGTGGTGACAGCATCTTGTACAAATCATGGCAGGACATATATCTATTTCTTGATGAATCTACCCTGTAGCCAGCATCTATACATCTTTAGGCGGCGGGCGCGGTTGACAAGCATGCGGCGGTCGAAGTCGAGGCTCTTGACCTCGAACAGCGGTGGCCTCTCGGCCTCCTCCTCCTCCTCTTCCTCCTCCTCCTCTTTGCCCTCCTCGGACCCGAACTTCTCGCCGGTCCATATGGAGGCAAGCTCGTCCTTCTCGAAGAAGTACACGCGCGTCCCGTCGCCGCGGATGTAGAAGTTCTCCTCGAGGTACCGGCCCTTCTTGAACCGGACCTGCGCGAGGTCTCCTCTCCCATAGTCACGGAAGCAGACCTCGCCGCCCGGCTTGAGCAGCCGGTGCACGTTCTCGACGGCCCTCTTCCACTGCAACGGGGACAATGCAGAGAAGATGAAGACGAGGAGCGCGATGTCGACCGAGCCCTCCTCCAGCCCGGGGGGCAGCTCCTCCGAGGCGACGTCCCACACGTCGGCCTGCATGTGTTGGGTGTCATAGCCCTCGTGGCTGCGCATGACCTCGACGGCCTTCTTGGAGAAGTCACAGGCGTGGACCTTGAGCTGGGGGTTCTTGTTCTGGGCCAGGATTGGGAAGGCGGTGTTGCCGGCGCCGGCTCCTATCTCCAAGAGCGTGACGGGGCCGGCGTCCTCCTTGGTTACCTTGTCAAGCACGGGGAACTCCTGCTGCAGCCACTTGCGGTTCTTGAAGAAGTTGGAGGTGTTGTTCTTGTAGAACAAGTTCCACCACTTGGCAGGGTCCGAGTTGAAGCGTTCTGTTTGATGATTGTCAGCGAGCCGCTTTCGTCAAAGACACAGCTGACAAGAAGGGTGCAAAGTGGATGTGGCCAGTCAGATGGGAGCGAAAGACTAATAACGAGTACAATGTAGTCATCATGAAGTCAGATGAACTATGCTATGATATGTAAATCATCACAAGAGGCCGTGGGTGTGTCAAGACCAGTGCCGACTTACTCTTGTCAAAATCGGACACGGGAGACTGACGCTGCAGCTCGTACTGCTGCTCAGCAAACTCCTTGAACGCGTCGTCAGTCTCCACGTGGTCCCAGGCGTTGAACTCGAAGGGGTCGTCGCCCTCTTCGAGGAAGCGAGACCCGAACTGGAAGGGGTCGGAGCGCTTCTGGTTGAATTGGGGGTTGTGGGATCGGTGTGGTGGGAGGGCTGCGTCGCCGCCGCCGTCGCCGCCGACCGTGAGAGCCAACACGCCCTCGGCAAGCTCCTCGTGCCCATCAGCAGCCCTAACCTGAGGCTCTGACGGGGTGGGAGGAGCCGCCTGGGCTGCGACCTCCGGTGCTGCGGCCATAGCTGCTGCGAGGGACCTGCTCAGTCCTCGGGTGTTATCGAAGACGGTCTGACCGGGTGTGGGAGCGACACAGCATGGTGTTGCAAGAGCACAAGTCTTGCTGCTGTGGACGTGGGAGGTGTGAGGAACAGACGAAGGTGATATTGAAATTTTCGGCAGCCTTTTTGATGTCGCGGTCTATGGACCCTGACCCTCTCTTCAAAAAAATTGTGGCCCAAGCTGAAGAGTGGGGCCAAACTGCAGTGGGCCTGGCCGATTGCGATTGCCGAGGTCGGAACCGACGGGAATCTCAGAAGTCTTGACTTGTTTGTCTCGTCATCATCGCCAATTCCAATAATCCAAAAAAAAGAAGAGGCCCCGCGCATCGCCCAATTAAGTGCCAGGTACAATGATCGCACAATAACAATAGCCGGCCTTCGTCCTACCACCGTTCGGAAATGGCTGCCACGGCTACCGGACCCCTCAGGCTGGCCAGCAGGGCCTTGATCGCCCGCCGCCCATGCCCTCCCGCCCTCGCCCTCGCCACCGCCGCCCAGCGCCGGACCTTCCTCGACTCCGTCTTCCAGCCGAGCAAGCCCCTGACCATCAACGTCTCCCGCACCCTGCCCTACCCGCGCGAGAAGCTGTACGACATGATCGCCGACGTGGACGCGTACTCGAGCTTCCTGCCCTACTGCCAGCACAGCCGCGTGACGAGGTGGTCCGAGGCCGACGGCGGCGGCCGCGCCTGGCCGGCCGAGGGCGACCTCACCGTGGGCTTCGGCCCCATCACCCAGTCGTACACGAGCAGGATCGTCTGCGTGCCGGGGCGCAGCATCGAGGCCCTGAGCGGGCGGCACGAGGGCATCCCCGGCCCCGCGGGGAGCCCCTTCGAGAGCCTCGTCACCAAGTGGACGGTCCGGGACGCCATCGTCAAGCGCATCGGCACCTGGTCCACCGTCGACCTCGACCTCACCATGCGCCTCGCCGACCCGCTCGTGCGGATGATGCTGTCCAAGGTCGTCGACGAGACCGCCACCAAGATGGTCGACGCCTTTGAGCAGAGGGCCAGGGACTTGTTTGGGGACGCGGAGGGCTGATTTGCGGTGGCGCATGTTTGGATGCACAAGAGTTGGATTCAAAAAACTACTCGGCGGAATGTGAAGGCGCCACGGCGTCGCCGCCGCCGCCTCTGCTCCGTTTGTTTAGACATTGGCCTCCCTGGGCCACGGCACGCTCGAGGTGAGAACAGTACGAGGTGGCAGAATATGTGTTGTATGATTAAGCAGACTCTCGCACGGTAGACAAAAGGACAGATATAGATCCAAGCGCTGTATAGACATAAAGGGCCGATGAAGGGCACCCTCCGATCAGGGTCCCTGGGCCGCACCTTAGATAATAAACACCATCCCCGTTCATTCATGTTCAGTTGCGCCTTGCTCTCATAAGGTTATGGCTTACTCGGCGCCGAGGGAACTTTTTTTTTGCGTCGGTGAAAGTGTGGTATCCAGGGGTCATGGTCAAGAACAAAAACAAAAGCAACATCGCGAATAGGCTGCTAGACCTCTCCTCCCCTTCTGTTACCTGCCTGCGCACTCCCGTCCACATTCCAGCTCGCGTCACGCGTGGAATTGCTTGTCTCGTTTCGTCTCGTCTCGGCGCGTCGTCTCGGCGTCATCTCTTCCTCGTTCACGTTTCCGTGTCTCGTCCCTCGTTCCTTCATGTCCTTCGTTCCTTGATCGATAATTCCTCGCAGGTCGGCCCAGGGGGGGAAAAAAAGAGGTTGTATAATTGTTAGAGCGGCGGGGGGAATTGAGAAGAAAAGAATATGCTGAAAATCAAAAAGGTATCGCTGGGTAAAGAGCTGAGAGAAGTGCTGCAAATGTCCAACCAAAAAGACCAGCCAGGAAAATCTGGCCAGAACCCACGAGATAGATAGTGTTGCTCAAGAAGGAAATCTTCCGTAAGAAAAGTTTTCCCGAATTAATGCCTGCCACTCATTCCGTCAGCGTTGAGGATAAATAAGAGGATCCTCGAGAAATACAAACTTCTTTGAACTGGACTTCTTAGGTTTGGCACTTGCACCAGAAAAGAAAGCCATCGTCTTCTTCGCCTTCTTGCCCTTGTCCCTCTTCGGCTTGCCGCCGTCGATGATATCTACCCCCTGCGGTCGCATCCCCTCGCCACCCGGCGGCGGCGGTCTCATCATCCCAGGCGGCGGCGGCGGGTTGCCCCCGAACGGCGCCCCCATGAAGCCAGGCGGCCTCATGGGCGCGGCGTGCCCACCGCCATGGTGGTGCCCTCTGCCCTGCGCCATGGCCGCTTGTCGTCGCCGCATCTGATCTATCAAGAATGCCCTCTGTTGCTCAGGCGACAATCCCGGAGGCATCTGGGGTGGCAACGGGTGCTTGTCCATTGGCCACATGTGCATGCTAATCTGGAAGCCCGGCTGGACCGTCTTCTCCCACACGACAGGGAGAATGATCTCGCCGTCAGGCCCGATCAAGTCATAGTGGCCTTGCTGAACGTGCGGGCCCGTAACATCGACGTGGTGGAAGGCTTGCTTGATGAGCTCCTCCATACTCTGGACGCACAGAGGTTAGCCCAGTACGTAGTGAGGTTTGTAAAGGGGACAAGAGAGGGAGCGAGTGGGGGAGGGGGCCTTGTACGTACACTCCAAGTAGAGCAGAGGTTCCATGGGAAGTTGAACTTTCTCCCCAAGGCATCCTTGAATTTGAGGGGCTCCTTGTCGTCGCCAGCCGACTTCTTCGCCTCCTCGGCCAACTTGGCCTTGGTCTCCTCGGCGATCTTCTTCTCGAGGTCTTCTCTGTCTTTCTTGGCGTCCTCTTCCTTCTTCTTGGCCTCTTCCGCGGCGAGGCGCTCCTTCTCGATTTGCAGTCTCACTTCATTCTCATATTTGAGCCTGGCCGCCTCTTCGGCTGTCTTCTTGTCCTCCTCGGCCTTCTTGTCGGCTGCGATTTTGTCGCGGAGTTGCTTCTCCGCCCTGACTCGCATCTCTTCCTCGAGGAGCTTTTTCCGCTCGGCCTCCTCTTCCGCTTTCTTGGCGGCGAGTTTTGCCTCCTCTTCTTTGGCCTTCGCCTCCGCCTCAAGCCTAAGGCGGACGTTCTCTTCCGCCCTCTTCCGCTCTTCCTCCTGCTGTGCCTTACGTTCCTCCTCGGCCTTGAGGGCGGCTTCGTACTTTTCTTTGGCCTCCCGCTCGGCCTTTGCCATGGCCTCGGCATGTTGTCGCTGGCGCTCGGCTTCCTCTTTCCTCTCCTTCTCAATACGGTCCCTGGCGTCGCGTTCGGCCTTGGCCATCATCTCTGCATGCAGCCTTTGGCGCTCGGCCTCGGCCTTGCGCTCTTCTTCGATGCGCTCCCGTGCCGCCCGCTCGGCAGCAATCTTGGCGAGCTCGATCTCCTTCTTAGCCTCTTCTTGTGCCCTCTGCATTTCCTCCATCCTGATCTTGAAGGCGCGCTCGGCGTCCTCCCTGATCTTCTGCTCCATATCCGCTCGCTTCTTGGACTCTTCCTGCTCCTTGCGTTCGGTCTGGAGCAGCTCTAGCTGCTTTCTCATCTGCTCCATCTGAGGGTTTGGTCTCTCCTCTGCCGGCGCTGGGGTCCGCGGCGGGCCCGGCGCCTCGGTAGGGGGAGGAGGTGGTGACTGGTACATGTATTGCGCAACATGGGGTGGCGGCATTCCGTAACCCGGGGCGGCCACGGGGCCTGCACCGCCGAAGTAGCCGGGTTGTTGATAAGGCATCATGTCGTACGGCCGCTGCTCAGGGAAGTAGCCGGCGCCTCCTCCCGGTGCCATCGGATTAAAGGGATTCGAGGCGAAGGGGACCATCTGCCCCCCATACCCATGATGCGGGGGCCCATATCCGCTAGCGATGCTCTGGGGCCCTGGATAACCAGCCCTCCCTCCGTAGAATCCTGCGTGTTGAGGCGCGAAACCTCGCGAGCCGTACATCGAATCTTCATATGATTCGCTGCTCATGGTTTGGATGTGATCCGGTGGTGGTGGCGCCCGAAACCTTGACTGCCGGGGAATGCTGTGTTGGCGCGGTGGGTTGCGAGGAGGCCGACTGTGAGGTCGCGGTTGCGGGACGTAGTCTCCTGTCGCGGATGCCGAGTCGTTAGGGTCTATGTCGTCTTCTTCGGCATGCGACGACCACTCCTCCTCGTCCGCCGGAAGATCGCTCTCTGAGTATTGCGACTCGCCGTCCCCGTCCGTGATCGAGTCCCGTGATGATGTGTGTTCTATAGTAATTGTCGCCCTTCTTTCCCTGCAACCAAGCGAGAGGGCAGCAGCGTCAGCAAATGACAAACCCCGGAGGGCGGAGGGGGCGAAAAGGCAGAGCCTTGCGGCCGAGTCCGAGGACTTGGTTCGAAGCAGCCGCAGGGGCGCGTAGGTCACAGAGAGATGTGGGAAGAGGATGGCTTACGACATTGGGAAAATAGTGGTGGGATGAAGGCCCTTTGCGCCGGACAATCTGCAGAGAGATGGCCGGTACAAAGGTGCTCTCCCTTGGACAGCGGCTGCAAGCTAGTGCGCTGGTCTGGTGCAGCTGGAATGACACCCAGCCGATATCGTGGCGACAGGATTCGCGAGGGGGGGTAGGGGGGCAGCGACGGCCTCTACTGTGTGTATAAGAAATAACCCCGCAGGACGCGACCCGGCAGACAAGGGTGTTGTTGTGTAATGATGATAGCAACCGGTGTATGGGCGCACCGCCTCCAGAGAGCATAAGCTTTGGTCCGGGATCGTCACGAGATGATGGCGTTGGAGCTGTGTACGCAGGGGCAAGGTGGGAAGGAGGCAGGAGGCTGAATGTATCGGGGAGTGGTGTGTGAGAGGATGCGTGTGAGTGTGCGTGTGCGTGTGCGAAGTTCCAAGGTTCGTTTTGGGGCGAGTGACGAAGGCGTGGCGGGTGGGTGGGTATTTGCCCAGGTGGCCGTGTAAGTCTGCTCAGGCGACAAGAAAGATCTACCTGCACAGCGTTCTCGGGTGCAGAAGGGCCCAGAACCTGACCGGGCTGACCTGGTCAGATAGAGCGTCAAAACAACGTTGGGCTCGAATAGGAACGGGCACATTGGGTTGCGTTCAGCCAGGGTTGCGGTGAGAAGACCCCCAAAGTACCAAGTGAGCCTTGGCCGGGACTTGTCTTGGGCTCGTGCAAGTCTATTCCACAAGCTGATTTTAGGCGGGAATGCTTCCTTGCCCCTTCGGTGTTGGTCTCAAACAAGGAAAAGAACACCCTGCTGCCGCCCGAGGTAGTGCGCTGGCTGGCTGGCTGAGCACTAGGAACCGGAGCGACTGCTGTGTTGCTATGCCGCAGGATATTTGCTCCAATCCCATACATAAGCTGGCGCAGGGGGCCCAAGGGAGAGGGACAACTGCCCCCCGGGCGAGATTCTGTAGGTCTTTTTTCGATTCCTTTCTTCTCTAATAATAAGAGCGCGGTAGCAACTTTTCAGAAGTCCTCACACACTTTCATGTCTCGCTCATCGCACAGTCCGGCAGCGACAAGTCTGGCCAGGGACAAAGATGGTGTACATCGAGTCAGGCGGTCCAAGTGCTGGTGTCTAATCTTGTTGCCCAACATGAAGGCGGCTAGAACTTGTTAGAAGTCTGAGAAACACGACGACCCCTCCTCGTCGACGGACCCGCTCAGATCGGCGAGGCATTAAGGTCGACCCACCTTTTGAACTTCCTTCCTAGCCTCTCGAATTAATCGACGGGCGAAGCAGCAGTAATCGTCATTGAGAACCACTGCGAGCTCGGTTCGGATACCCGCAGAGGGCAAGCCTCCAGGAATCGGTGGAGAGATGCTGCCCACCGAGGAATCGAAAGAGGGGTGGGCGCCATTAGACCGTCAGTACTGCACAGATAGAGTCGGCTGACCTCTTGTCCAATAACATCGGATTGGAGCTCCCGTGTAAGCCGGACATTTCGGTCGGAAGCGCCATGCTCTGCCAACTCTGCCGGACGACAACCGTTACAACGGTGGGAAACAGACCCCAAGGGACTAGATACCCATGAGGCTAGCCAGATCCCAAGGCCTAGACTATCAGACCAGACTTGCGCACGGCATCTAGCCTTGACCGGACCGCAGAACAAGACAATTGATTGTCTGCCCACATGTCTGTTCTTCGTTCATGCCTCAACAACCAGCGCTTGAGCCGGCCCTGCATCTATTGCAGATGCGCTGATCTAGCCCCTCGCAGTCTGGCAGTCTGTGTGTGTGGGCGGTGCCACTGCAGTCGCCGGGGCAAATCCTTCCTGCAGGTTGACGCAGCCCAAGACGATGAGATGCTTCGGCGCGGCCAGAAGCGGAAGTCCTGCAGGTGCAGGCGTACCACGCCGACATTTGACAGGGCACGAGGACACAGCTGCTTCGCGAATTGGCCCAGGGTCTGCAACCAACTTCGCTCGTCTGAAAATTTGAAGTGGCCTGACGGTTTATCCGTGGTTTGTTTCACGTCTTTTAGTGCGAGATGGTGTCCGAAGGCCCGATTCCGCCGCGCATCCAAAAAGGCGGTGGGATGATGACAATGCAGATTGCAGCCACATTTATGCAAATCTTTGGGTCTGGCTGCAGTCCTGCATTACCACTCGCAGCTGCGCGAGAGAGCCCTCATGTGGCCTGGGGAAGCACGTATGCATTAAAGTTGTATGTGGTTTGTCTAAAGTAGACGGCGCGCAAAAGGCACAGCCAGCCGTCTCACTCCACCGTCGGGGAGCCGCATTGCGATAGCTCACAATAAGTCTGACCTCATGGTTGCATTGCCGTTCGACGGAACACAGACGGCAACGAACTGAATGCAAGGGATCAATCAACCAGGGGATGCACGAACTGTTTGCCCCATGCCTGTCCCTGCGACTGAGTGAAGATCCGGAGACCCTACCGAGTTGCCTCGTTTGTAATCCATTTCGACGGCACGGCGGCGCCTCGTCTGGCAAACTTCTGCGAATGCCTGGATCTTGAGCATTGGAAATCTTGGTGCCGCCCGCTTGCGTCCTTTCAGATTACCTGTCCCAACCTCGACTGGCGCCACGTGCTCATGGCACTGCCAGCTCGCACAGCTGAGTACCCACCGGTCATGCAAGTTTATGATACCAGGCCCAATAGGACCCAAGTTCTCCCTGACTGGTCCTTCGCTCGGAATGCACTGCCATGCTTCTGCTCTGTGACTCACAGATGGCGATCCAGATCCCGTGTAAGCTGTGCTGGTAGCAGCTGCGCTCATCTGACAAGACCAGAAGATTCCTTTGAGAGAAGCTCGCGAGCCGCCTCAACTTCGGATTCCTCGTATCCGCACCAGCCTCTCTCCTTCGCGGTATTACGGCGCACGATTTCAGATAATTTGGCAGTGCTCTTTTCCCGAAGCTTCTCGATGGTGGCCGTAGGCGGAATTGCAAAGTCCTCTGGATCCGTTTGTTTGCTAGACTTTGATTCCAACAACTTCGAAGTAACCTGCAATATGTTACTACAGGCCATGCAAAAGCTCCCGTCATCACAAGCGTCTTACCAGGTTCAGCCCGTAATATCCACGCAGGTAGTCGTCACAAAGTTCAATGCTTCGGCAGAACCTCTTTAATGACTCTGCAAGATATTTGCGTGAGGCGGCTTCGTCGGCACCAGAAGATGTTGAGGCCATGTACTCGACCTCGCCGAGACGAGCGTGGATCTGCCTCGGCTTATCAGCATTGGTTCGCAGTCGGGTGCGAGGTTGCGGTCACTTACATTCCAAGCATTAGGAGCCAGCACCAGTACTTCCTCAAGGGCATAGATAGCTTGCGCATACATCCCCTGAGAGCAGTAAATGTCCGCCATCTCTGCCCAGGACTCGGCGTCGACGGGGCAGAAGTCCAGCAGGGCTGAAAGGCCAGACACAGCATCAGCGGGCCGGCCCAGTGTACGGAGCAGTGCGATACGTCGCTTCGTGATGGGCTGCAGGCATGAAGTCAGTCTTGTACAGTTCACGAGCAGTGACAGTCTGGTCCACTGACAATGTTGGTCTCGTTCTTGGCCAGAATATCGTCGTATTCTTTCAGCACCTTCTCCAACGCAGCATTGTCAGGAGCATCTGCCTCCTTCAAAATCCCTTTGAAAGCCATTATACGCTCGTTGTCCTCGCCGAACCTCAGGATCAACCTCTCGAGGCACTCGTGGGCCGCCTTCTCGTCGCCTGTACGCAGACAGGAGAGCAGCAAGTTCTCGACAGTCATCCATAGCTCAGTGTTTTCTGGTGACGAAAACAGAGATGCTAAGGGTGAGGACGAGATCGTGCGCGGCGAGTTCTGGAGGATTGCGGGAGCGCGTTGCGAAAGCTCGAGAGCTTGCGCTGGCGACAGATGGCTGGGAGGATGGAGGAGTGAGGGGGCCATGATGTGTTATTTATTAGCGAATCAGTCGACTGGCCGAGTATATAGATGATGAGGACAGTCGCTGGGTGGTCGAGCAGTGCGGTAAGGGGGCGTCTGTCGTGGTGAAGCCGAGCTGGTGGATGGATAGATGGGATGAAAGCTGTGGAGACTAGAGCTGTCGCTGCACGTATGCACTACGGCCGCTCGTTGCTGATCGGAGGCAGGGACAGGAGCTTCCCTGTGCAGTTAGTTGCTCTTATTAGCCGCTGGTTGGTGCTCTGCTGCGGCACAGTATGGCCAGGGGAGATGACCCGAGCTATGAGGCTACTGTCCAGGGTACCTAGGTACCGATTACGCCGTCTGCCCGCCCCGACGCTCAATACGTGGGGCAGCTGCAACGCAGGCCGATGATGTGCTGCTAACCAGGCCGCAGCCAGCCCAGACAACCAAAAGCAACCACCACTATCAGCAGCTGACAGCTCTCAGCAAACACCTAGTACTTATACACCTTGCCAGAACCACCTTGCAGACCAGCTTGACACCTCCCAAGACGATTTGGAACGGCAGGGACTGCAACATGCCAAAAGGAGGGATGCGTCACTGTCTCACGCGCTGAGCCCGAATACCTCGTCCCTCCTCTTCCCTCCCCCCCTCTCACCAACCGTCACGGCTTGAGGGGCGCCGTCGCCCTGTGGTTCAGACAAGATGTACGCACAGTCTCTGATTTATGGGTCGTCTGCTGTGAGGATATCAGTGCTGATACCATGGCAGGTTCGAGAAATCCCTCTACGACCTCATCCGCGGTCTGCGGAATCACAAGGGCCACGAGAAGGAATACATCCAGAATTGCCTGAAAGAATGCCGCGCCGAGATTCGAGGCCAGGACATGGGTCAGTCGATGAACTCTCCGAGTCGCATATCACCATCATGGGTCTAATAATTCGACACAGACATCAAGGCCACCGCCTTGCTCAAGCTCATCTACCTCGAGATGATGGGCCACGACATGTCCTGGGCCTCCTTCAACGTCCTTGAGGTCATGTCCTCCCCGAAATACCACCAGAAGCGTATTGGATACCTAGGCGCAGTTCAGAGCTACCGCCCGGACACTGAGGTGCTCATGTTGGCCACGAATCTCCTGAAGAAGGTCTGCTCCGAGTCGCGTCCCCTTCGACATCGTGGCCCTGTCAGACTGACCAGTACCTTTGCAGGACCTCACCTCCGGCGCCCCAAATACGATTTCACTACCGATACACGCCCTGCCTCATTTCATCACGCCGTCCTTGGCTCTCTCTACCGTGGCCGACCTTCTCCCGCGACTCACACACTCGAATCCTTCAATACGAAAGAAAACAATAGTCACCCTGTATAGACTAGCTCTAGTATACCCCGAAACTCTGAGGGCAGCGTGGCCAAAAATCAAGGAACGTCTTATGGCACAGGATGAAGACCCAAGCGTCACGGCCGCCATCGTCAATGTCGTCTGTGAGCTTGGTTGGAGACGGCCCCACGACTTCTTGCCCCTCGCCCCCAGGCTTTTTGAGCTGCTGGTGGACGGTGGCAACAACTGGATGGCAATCAAGTTGATCAAGCTTGTGAGCACCCACTCTCCAAGGGTTCTCGATTTGACTGCTAATAACCCGTAGTTTGCTACTTTAACGCCACTTGAACCGCGACTCGTTCGAAAACTGTTACCTCCTCTAACAGACCTCATCCGAACAACGCCGGCCATGTCTCTACTATATGAATGTATTAATGGCATCATTCAAGGGGGGATTCTTGGGAGCGATGACGACGTGTCAGGTAGTGAGGAGATCGCGTCACTTTGCGTTACTAAACTGCGCGGTATGATCATGGTTGACGGAGACCCTAATCGTAAGAGACCAATCCACCACGCCCGACTGAAAATGGTTGATCTAACCCAATTATGCAGTCAAATATGTAGCCTTGCTCGCATTCAACAAGATCGTGGTGACACATCCATTTATGGTAGCGCAACAGGAGGACGTTATCATGGAGTGCATCGACAATCCCGACATCACAATTCGCGTTCAGGCGCTTAACTTAGTACAAGGCATGGTCAGCAGCGACAATCTAATGTCCATCGTCGGCCGCCTGATGAGACAACTCAAGAGCTCTGCTGCAGCTGGCAGATCAGCTGCTCAGAGACAGGATGGCAGCTCTGATTCGGATGCGGACGCCGAGGTAAACATTGATCTAGCAGAACACGAGATCGAGCAGACACCGCCGTTGCCAGACGATTACAAGGTCGACGTTATCAATAGGATACTGACGATGTGTGCCCGGGACAATTATGGCAATCTCGTCGACTTCGAATGGTACATTGATATCTTGACACAACTTGCACGGATGGCTCCTGTTCCCGGACAGTCGAGAGACACGGCAGAACAAACTACAACAAATTCCAAAGCTTCATCCGCGGATGTTTCAGCCAAGATCGGAGATGAACTGAGAAGCGTGGCAGTGAAGGTCAAGGCAATCCGACCGATTGTGGTTGGCGCTGCTGAGTTGATCTTGCGCCAATTCTGCACTTCTTCCGGACAACCGATTACTTCTGGTGCTTTGAGGCCCGTCGCATGGATCGTTGGGGAGTATTCCGACCAGCTGCTGGCGTCAGAAGATACACTAGGGTATCTGTTGCAGCTGGTACCACGCGCAAATGACCCAGAAGTCCTTGCATCTTGCCTCCAAGCAACTATCAAGATCTTCGCTCAGGCTACAGGGAGCGATCTGGAGCTCTGGACCTCGGAGCGGAAAGCGAAGACGTCATTGCTCCTGGCGCGAATCATACACGTGCTGGAGCCTCTAGTACTCCACCCGAACTTGGAAGTTCAAGAAAGGGCGGTTGAGTTCACGGAGCTTCTCAAGCTGACGTCTGAGGCTGTATCCGCGCAAGATGCCTCCACGGACGAGATTCAACAAGATCCGCCGCTCCTACTCACTCAAGCGATCCCGTCTCTGTTCACCGGCTGGGAGCTGAACTCTGTGGCGCCTGCCGCCCAGTCCAACGTACCCTTGCCACAAGGGCTCGACCTAGACGAGCCGATACATCCGAATTTGGGCAACCTTTTGTCATTGGCGGACGATATCCAACTCAGAGCGGAAGACGAGGACGAGTTTGAAGTCTACTACCACCAAAAGCCCCCAGCTTCGAACATCTCGTCCAGCGAGCCGGCGATCAACCGGCTTGCCGATGCTCCCGAGGAAATCGCGACATCGTACCAAGCAAGCGAGGAAAGTTATTTGGATGCCGATATCCTGGCCAGGCGAAAGGCTGAGCGCGCTGAGCGAAATAAGGATGATCCTTTCTACATCGGCGAACCCTCAGGTCGCACCGGCACATCGACACCGATCCATAGCATCTTGCAAAACGAGAACGGGCCCGACCTGGACATCGACGCCATACCTATTATGCAGCTTGACTTGGGTGGGGTCGACAACGCACCCGCCCTCACATCCCCAAGACAGTTTGCGCCCCGGCCAAAGCCACGTCAGAGGATCGTGGTCGCCCAAGACGAGAACCTCGGCGGCAGTGGCATGTCTACGCCGCGAAACTATGATTCGGAGGCCAACAACTCCGATAGTCTGGCCAAGGCGAGGGCTAAAAAGATCAAGCAGTCGCTCCTACAGGTCGACTCGAGTAATCTTGGAAGCCTGAGCCTCGAAGGCGAGGACAACGGAGAGGGCGGGTACGACTTCGAGAGGCAGAAGAAGGAGGATGCGGAGATGGTCCAGGCAATGAAGGAAGTGGAACGACTTCGGCTGGAGATGCAGAGGGCTAACGAGAGGATACACGTGGCTCAAGGGGTGGAAGGGACGGTGGTCAAGAAGAAGAAGAAGTCTACGAAGCCAAAAGCCGTTCCTGACGAGGGCGGTGAGGCCGGTGAGCCCGTTGCGACCAAGGTCAAGAAGAAGAAGAAGAAGCCTGCCGTACCGGCCGAGGAGGGCGGCGGGGGCAACGGCGAGACTGGGGAGGCCGTGGTGAAACCGAAGAAGAAAAAGAAACCTAAGCCGCCGGTCGAGATACAGGATGCCGCTTAGATACCCAAGACTGTCATAGATACAAGGCTCAAACGTGGCAAGTTCAGGTGCACTCTCCTTTCTCGATCGTACCTCCCACGTCTGTGTCGCCTGAAAATCAAGGTCAACGGTCACATATGAAGCCGGGCGCGTAAACCTCGCAGGCTGCTAAAAGGAGCCTGTGTTGGGTGACTTTTTTAAAAGCAGCACTTTTGTTCCCACCCCAACTTCTACTGGTACACCATAATTGAGCCTCTACACCGGTCTAATTAGCTTGTGCCTTGTCAATATCTATTTCAGCAAACCCCTCCCTGACCAGATCGGCCGCGTCGGTGCCTGCATCAGGCACGAGGGGCGTCTCCACCTCGTCCCCATCCCCGTCCCCATGGAGGTGCCCCCAGGCGGGCTTGTTCCTCTTCTCGTCCCCGCCCTCGGACTTGAAGTGATACCCCCTCGCGCGGGGCCGCGTCCCCAGGCCCGGGGGGAACTC
The DNA here is from genome assembly GCF_019321695.1 of Diaporthe batatas. Classification (NCBI taxonomy): domain Eukaryota; kingdom Fungi; phylum Ascomycota; class Sordariomycetes; order Diaporthales; family Diaporthaceae; genus Diaporthe; species Diaporthe batatas. Next base: position 165,270 of record NW_025408562.1, on the reverse strand, counting down.
GGCCTCGTACGCGCGCTGGAACGCCCTGCGGTCGTCGTCGAACGTGCCCCGCGCCAGCGAGGCCCGGACGCCGGCGAAGAAGCCCTCGACCGCGTGGTGGTTGTGGATCTGCAGCAGCGTCCAGGCGAGCATCTCGCGCGCGTTGAGGAGGTGGTTCAGGTACGCGCGGTGGTGGTGCGCGCAGGCGTAGCAGGCGCAGGACCCCACCAGGGGCTCCAGGGAGGTCGTGTTCTCCGGGCCTGTGAGGTCCGTCGCCAATGGGAGCAGGCCTGTCCCGCTGTCGCTGTCGCTGTTGGCCTGCTGCTGATGCTCCGTTGGCGCTGGGAACGTGAAGGTCATGGCCACGCCCGCGTCCGAGGTCGCGTTGATGAAGGGGAGGAGGAAGGTGTCGATGCCGAGGGCTACCTGCCGGAGGATGTCATGGGGTGTTGCTGGGGTGTCGAGGGAGAGCCGTGGGAGGGGCGTCAGGGCTGGGTAGTTGACCAGGTCGGGGAGGATGTCTACGTCGTATATTGCCAGGCCGCTTAGCATGTCGGTCATGTCGTCTGAGAGGCGGCTTAGGTATTCCCACTGCATGGGATAAGGGGCAGGTAGGGTCGGCGCGAAGATTGAAGTGTTTGATGAGCGGAGGTCGTCCACATCCAGGGATCGGTGGACCTCAGACATCCATTCCTCTGTGCGCTCGCACATCCTGTAGATGCTCTTAGACTGTGGCGTCGTATTTGATCCGTAGATTATGTCGGCCATGGGGATGGCTATATCCGGTTTCAACGTCTGGATGGCGTTGATGTAGTCCGGGTTTCTCAGAGCCTGGAAGCCGTTCGAGGTGAAGATCTGGATGTAGTTGTCACTGTTGCCAATGGGAGCCTTGACTGCAGGGACCCTACGCGGCCCCAGTATCGAGACTGACGATGAAGGTAGTGCTGTGAAGGCATGGATGCGCTTCCCATCCGCCGCGGGAGCCTTCTGCACGGCCGGTATCCTCGTGATTCTCTTCTGGGACTTCTCGACCACTAATGCAGATGTTCAGCCTGGTGTACCACCTCACAATTCTGTGTAGACAGACTCACTGTCTTCCATGGCTATGTAGGCACCTGAGAACCCGCCATATTTTGCAATGGTGTCTGGGGTCAAGTGAGGGACAACGCCTCTAGATGCCACGGCAAAATAGTTTGGCGTGTCGACGGCCTGGCGTTGTGGGAGCACAAGCCTACCCAGCCTCGCTACCAGCCCATCGCCCCCGGCTGCCTTCAGGGTCTCGAATATCATACCCTCGGGCTTGCTCGGGTCACTCATTATGAAAGTCCGATAGCTCTCGGCGAGTGACGCGGAGTTACAGGTGAGAGCGTAGCCGGTCAGTAACACAAGGGCATGACTCAGACTCGATAATTGAGGCCAGTGCGGCCAAGAGTTTTTTTTCAAGAATTCTGCCAATGTAAATTCATAAGAGTTGAGCAGTAGAAAGCTTAAACAGATATATTCGAACTGTCCTGGTAGAGTGGTGGGCGCGAAGCAGACTCGGGATATGTGCACTGCTGCCTGTGTGGTTGGTCGATGACATCCCTCCCACCCTCGAAGAGCTGCAGAAAACGGGTCCCTGCCCGTCCCGTCCCAGGATGGGACTCCGTCTAGTGGGGTCCAGGGGCTTGTCCCACCAATGGGCCCGTTCGCCGAACCACGTTGCTGGGACGGACGCTTGTCTCGCACTCCGTCGATCAGCGGCCCTGTGCCGTAATGCACCCCAGCTTGGCAGCTGAGTGACCCTCCGTCTAGGTCCATCTCTGGACCGGCTGACGACGTCTTCAACCCTCCCCGTTTCCCTTCCCGTTATTGCTTCACCTCATCAGTGTTCTCATCCTGTCCGAAATTCGCTCCTTGTCTTCACTCTTATTTGCTGTCCTAGTCATTGCTTTCTACATCTTTACCTACTCAAGTACCTACCGCGCATTTTCATCCTAGACGCCGCGGTCAACTCCTACAACCGAGTCTCGCTCACCCACACTGGCCTCGCCACTCATCATTGCTTGCGATGAGCTCTGCAAATGGACATGCAGAGAACGCAAATGGAGGCATTGATGCTTCCGCGAATTCCGGGGCAGTAGGCCTGGAGTCTCACCCCGACGCCCCCATCGAAGGGCCTCAGCTTCACGAACTGCAAGAGGGCAACCCGACGCCCTTGCCCAGGTTTCTCGAGGAAGACGGTCTGAGTAAGCACTGGAAATGGGTCCCATATCCCATCAGGAAATTCGGCAGGACTGCTGCGAGATGGGCAAAGGGACCCCAGAATCCGGTCGTCTACCACATCGTCCCTATCCTCCCGGCCATCCAGCAACTTCCCGTCACCCTGCTCGACAAGTACTTGCCAAGGAGGAAGCACCGGATCTTTCTGTTCATCGCATATCTGTTCCTGTGGCTCCTGACATTCTCCATTGTCAAGCGGCAGGAGAGCCGCATCACCGAGATCAAGCCCTGGGGTAAGCCACAGGAGATTGGCTGCGGTGCTTACTTCTGGGGCCGGGGCAACAGCTGTGACCTGAACGGAAATAAGTGCCGCCCGTTCAAGGGCAGCGAGTTCCCATTCAGGTGTCCCGCAAACTGTGCGAGCTATCAGCTGAGCGAACCGCGGGCGGTTGGCGATCAGGAGGTCAACTACCGACAGCTCGTCATCGGCGGGCCGGTCAACGACACTGACGGGCAAGGGGCTTATCGAGGCGACTCTATTATCTGTGGCTCCGCAATCCACGCTGGGGCTATTACCAATGCTGAGGGTGGCTGTGGCGTGATCAAGCTTGTTGGCACACGGCACAGCTACAGCAGCACCCTCCGACATGGCATCGAGAGCATCGGCTTCGACTCATATTTCCCTCAGTCCTTCCTCTTTGAGAAGTCGGTTCAGTGCAGAGCTCGAGATATGAGATGGCCCTTGCTCGTGGTTGATGTTGTCTACACGACAATTTTGTCCTTATTCACCACGTCACCGGCACTCTTCTTCTTCACCGAATTCTCGGGCATTTTCTGGCACGTCGGCTTGGTCTCCGACCCTCCAACGCACAGCTCTTTCCGGGAACTTTTTACTATCATCGTTGGGAAATATGTGCCTGTCATGTTTGTAGCCTGGGTCATATATGACAAGATGGCAGTGCGCCGGACCCTCACAGGACTGACAGCACAGATCGAAAAGACCGTCTTGTGGCTCGGCGCATGCTGGGTGGGGGCACTCGATAATTATACCCTCAGCCCTAACATACCTATAAACAGACTGAACGCCCACGATATCTCCCAACAGCCTGGCGGAGTGCTCGCATTGATCATCATCGTCAGCATCATTGCCTTGATCGTGGTGAAACAAGTCTGGTTCTTCCGTCAGGAAGGACGGCTCATCCGGTACGGAGCACTCTACCTCGGCCTTGTTGGAGGCGTTATACTCCTCATCTTCCTGAAGATCTGGGACCTCAACCTCCGGCTCCATCACTATTTCCTCGCGCTTCTGCTTCTTACAGGCACAAGCATGCAGACCCGCCCTGCTCTTCTCTACCAAGGCCTCTTGGTAGGGCTCTTCATCAACGGGATCGCCCGCTGGGGCTGGGACCCCATCCTGCAGACGTCATATGCCCTACGAGGCGATGGGCAGCTTGGCTCCGTGCTGCCCACACTCGCAAACGCGCCGGACATCCAGGTGGGGAGCACAGTGTCAAACATCACCTTCCAATGGGAATCACCACCAAAGAGGAACCTCAGGCTCGACGGCATCAGCCTTCTCGTCAATGATGTGGAGCGGTTCAGAGGCTTCTTCGACGACGACGAAGACTTCGAAGACAAGACCTTCACGTGGAACAGGAAAGCCAAGAACGAGGTGAAGGAGTACTTTCGCTTCGCCTATGTGTCTGGGACGAGGAGTCTGGACTACACCAAGGCCGGGGTGTGGGACAAGGACCTCGAATGGGAAGCTATGAAGCCAGGAGCGTCGAGCATTGGCAAGCGCAGCATTGATGGCGAGGTCAAGATAGAACTCTGAGTGGACTCGCACCTATGAATGTTTGGAAACAAAAAGACCTAGGTACAGGTCGAACTAGAGTGTATAGACCATTGTGCATTTCTTATTCCCAGATAGCGGCTCGATCATATACCGAGATCTTATGTGTTTATCAAAACGGTCCGCAACGTAGATACCGGTATGCACAAGTTCTTCCGCAACATGCTAACAACAAGAGGTAATAGTTGAAGGCCACCACAAGCCCAGCCTACTTGCCACCAGCGCTCAGCCTCACGCGCACGGGGAAGCCATCCTTGACGTGGCCGGTGATCTCGCCGAACCCCATCGTCTGGTACGCCTTGTCGCCCAGCGCCTCGGGCGCGCCGGCGGCGTACGCCGGCTCGATCTCGAGGTCCCGCACCGTCATGGCCAGGATGGCGCGCATCTCGACCTGCGCCAGCTCCTGCCCGATGCAGTTGCGCGGGCCGAGCTCGAACGGCCGCCACGCGTTCTTGCGCGGGTGCAGCGGGTCCGCCTCGTCGCGCGTCATGAACCGCTCGGGCAGGAACTCGTCCGGCCGCGGCCAGTACTCGGGCATGCGGTGCGCGGCAAAGTGCGTCGACCACAGCATGAAGCCCTCGGTCGGGTAGACCTTGCCCGTGGCCGGGTTCGTCAGGAAGCCGCCCGGCTCGCCGACGCGGGCCGTCGCCGCGGGGGGGTACAGCCGCAGCGTCTCCTTGATGACGGCGCTGGTGTAGGGCAGCTGGCTCAGCAGGCTCGGGTCCGCGGCCAGGCGCGCGAAGGCCTGGCTCGTGTCGGCGCCGAGGACCTGGTCGTGCTCGGCGCGGATCCGGGCCAGGACCTCGGGGTGCCGGTAGAGGCGGCTGTAGGCGAAGGAGACGGTGGAGGCGGTCGTGTCGTGGCCCGCGAAGATGAAGATCTTGAGCTGCGAGATGGCCATGTCGAGGAATTTCGGGTCGACGCGCGGGGACGCCTTGGCGGGGCCGTTGGGCTGCTGCTGCACCTCGGACCGGAAGGCGTTGACGGCGAGGTAGTTGATGGTCTTGACCTGGGAAACCTCGCCCCTGTCCAGGCGGGCTATGTCGTCCTCGATCAGAGGGGTGAGGTACTTCTTCATCTTGTAGTTGTTCCACCACAGCATAAAAGGTCTTATTGGGATCATGGATTTGATCTGGTTCGGGAGACTTGAGTCACAGACAAGCCACCAGATCTATGGTGCCCCAGGTCAGCTCACAATCATGGCGGGAACGGGGGCTGATCCTCGAACCTGATTCTGCAAGGTCGTGACAAAGTCGTTGGGTGATGTTTGGCTGTGTAGTCTGGTTCCCCTGTTGAAATAGTCAGCAAGGGCTCGGGTGCCCAGAGGTTCTGATTGATATCCCGAAGGCAATATCTCTGAGTTGTTCACTCACAGTGCTGCCCGGAAGATGACATCGACCGTGGCCCGCTGGATCGTCTCCTCCATCTTGATCACCTGGCCTGTTCCGGCAACCTTGACAAGCCTTTCCTTGAGCACTTGGATCTCCTCCAGAAAGGCGGGCACCAGCGCGGTCAAGTTCTTGGCCGAGAAACCCGGGTTGAAAACGCTTCGCCACGTCTTCCACTCCTGGCCCTCCATCGAAGAGAGGTCATTGAGGCCGGTGAGGGGCTCAAGCTCGGCCTTCACCATGGGTGACTTGAAGTACGACTTGTCCTGAGTAAACTGGGGCATTATCTCGGGGTCGAAGGCAGCGGCGGTCGGCTCCCCGAATGGCCAGGAATCAAAGTACACAATGCCCTCCTTGACGATCTCGGGATAGGCCTGGGTCAAGGCATATACAACGCCGAGCTTAGCGCTTTGGCCACAGTCGTCAGCGATTGTCTTGCAACCCTCTCCTCTTTACCGTCATTCACGTGTCGAGTAGTACTTACAAATCCCTAGGGTAAGCAGCAAGAGCCTTGCCAATGACGACGAGATGACCGAACAGGAATGAGTGAGGCAAGGTGGGCTGAGCACGTCAGTTTCACATTCGTAAATACGTTTTCAGGGGGGCATGTTTCCTCTCACAATGTCATATTTTTTCATCGTGTTCCGGAAGCTCGTCCTGGCTTGAAAGAGCCGCACGAAGAACAAGGCCAGCCCGGCCAGCGCTGCGATGCCGAGGGACCTGAACACCAGGGCCGCGCTTGGCTCTGCGCCACTCAGGAACGAAACAGCCATTGTGACTGTGTTGTGAGCGGAGGCACACACAGAGTAAACCTTGCCGGTGTGGTTCGTGTTCTCGGGTTAGTCTGCACTTCCACGAAAAGAAGAAAGAAAAAAAAGGAACAAGGTCGGTGGGTGTGAGTAGCAGAGGGTGGGTAAATAAAGGTGCCGGACGCTCACGTATTATTAGTCTGCTTTGGTAACTTGAAGGGAGGGGCTCCAGAGTCTAACATTGAAGGCTGAAGCAACAGGGTCCCAAAGTTCACGTCCACGATCCTGGCTTCCCCAATCTGCAATCTGCACCGCAGCAATGCGACCTCGGAATTATCGGGGCATAAAGTTGCCGTACAGCCGAGTCCTCTCAGGTCGTGTTCTAACGGTAGAGAGAGATTAGAATGCACACAGTAGCTAGAGCTGAGAGCTTATCCATAACGAACATGGTGTGGTTCAGCTCTTGAGGCCCAGGCGTGCCTGATTCGAGCGGCCCACTGTCCTGTGGCATTCTGGAGACAAGCTACGTGGTGGGAGACCGGGGGTCATCCGCACTGTTTGACGCCGAGGCTCACGCACTACTTAGTACTCAAGTATCACAGGATACCTGTGTACTCGGTAGTCTACCTACCTATCCGTCGCCTATCTGGCCCCTCCGAGAGAATAAAGAGAGCTAGTCGCTGAGGATACTACATGAGCTCACGAGCAACATCAACATCAACATTCTACCATGTAGAGCCGCATCAAGTGACAGACGCATGATGTAGTGGAGCCGGGAGCGTGATGCGCCTGTTGGGCCCAGGGCTCAGGGTTCAGGGCTCAGCGACTCCACAGGTCTGGAATCCTACAGGCCTAGTGTACTCCGTAGAATGGTTTGTTGGTGCTAATCGAGTCCGGATGGTCTACCCATTGGTTGTTGGGGACCAACCGGTCCTCGTTGGTTCAGCCAAGAGATCCTATACGGGTCCGCCCGTAATAGGCCCATCCACCGCGTTAAATGCTTGTTGACGCCATCCCGAGTCGCCTCGCGTAGTACATTGGGGAAAAGATGGGGGTGGCCGTCTTGTGATATACCGATATAGCTCGATTTTCCACCTTACCACATTTCGCTTGCATCGTGGGATCCGGCCTTGAGAGGTACTTATGACACTCTGACCTTGACTTATCTACCAATTAATCTCAGTTCCAGGAATGGATGGAACTGATGGCATGGCTAGAACCATGCGTGACTTCAGTGGTCTCTCGATGTTTTCTTGATCCAGCAACAGTTTGAATTCCCTCGTGCCTGTACGGTATAAGTAGTAGATAATATTCGATGGTCATAAATGTAGATAAAGCATGTTTCTCAGGCAATTCTGGCCAAATCAGAACATCCGACATCTTCAATGTCATAAACATCAAGACCTAGAACCAGGTTCCCGAGGCGCCATGGGCTTACATTTCTATCTCAAGGCTACTGTTATTGCACTTATAGCTCTTGAAACAGGAATACCTAGGTAGCTAAGTATTCCAACCCCTCCATAGCCACAGTTCCTACGGCAAAACATCAAGTTCATAACATGCTTCATTAAGATTCTACTGATATCAAATGGAGACTGCATCTTGAGACGTCTTGAATCAGTCAATACATTCACTAATCAATGTTGTATTCTGTCCCTAAGGCTCATGTTGATACGCGGAAAGCACTAACGGAAACTATATATAGATTGTGTTTATATTCTATGTTGCATATATATATTTAGTCTGTTGTCATTACATCAACCCAGCATAGCCCTTGACCCAGACATCACTCACACCTCATACATCCTCAACATCTCATCCCCAAGCAGCCTCCCCATCGCCCCCTTCTCAAGACACAAGCTAACATCAAAGTCCCCCGTGCCGTCCGCAAGATCCATGACCTGCAGCAGCCCGTCCATCCGCGGCATCTTGCCCTGCACGTAGACCGGCCTCGTCCCACCATCACACTCACCACCACCACCACCACCATCACCACAAAAGTCAACCTCGTACGCCCCGGCCCGCACCCACGACGTGACCAGCGTGTGCTGGCCCCCGACGAAAGCCTGCCACAGCCTCTGCGGGCTGACCTCGTGCGCCGCGTCGTGGATGTACGCCGCGACGGCCTCGGGCGTGAACAGCGCCATCATCCTGCGGATCCCCACCGCGATGGCGCCAAGGGGGACCCCGGCCCTGGCCCTGGCCCCGGCAGCGGACGACGACGGGGAAGAAGAAGAACACACGTCCCTGCCCCGCCTCGCGACGTGGCCCAGCAGGATCGGCGAGCCCGCAAACGAGCCCGGCAGCGGCGGGCTGACGCGCGCCCTCAGGCCCAGCGTGACGTCCAGGTACACCGTCTCCGCGGCGGCGTGGAGGCCCCGGGCGCGGTTGATGAGGATCCACATGTGCGCGAGGAGGGCGTCCAGCCGGGAGATGGCCGGCGGCTTCTCCTTCTCCTCCTCCTCCTGCTCCCCCTCCCCGCCGTTGTCGCCCTGCGCGGCCCGCCTGATCCGCGCCACCTCGCCCGCGCCGAACCGGATCTGCACGTGCTCCACGGGCGCCGCCATGTCCCACGTCGGCCACGGCGGGAACGTCGACGGGCTCAGCCTCGTCACCACCCCGCCGGGCTGGTCCGGGGGCCTCGTCGCGTCCGAGGACGCGGTCGCCCACGCGGGGTAACCCGGCGCCTCGGTGGCCCACCAGTCGTACCGGTGCATGGGCAGCGAGCGCGCGAGGGCGACCTTTTCGGGGTCCGGCTCGGTGCTGGCCCCCGTGAGCCCGGCGTGCTGGTCGAGCAGCGCGGGCTCGAAGACGGGCCTCGGGGGCGTGCTGCCCGTGGGTTCTGTGAGTCCTCCCCCGGCCACGAGCGCCCGCGACCTCGCGGCCCACGCGTGCACGAAGCCCAGCAGGCACACCGCGTCGGCGAGGCAGTGGCTCATCACGACGCCGACGGCCCACCCGCCGCAGGCGAACCGGGTGATCTGCACGGCGACACCAGGGAGCCCCTCGAAGTCGGCCAGGCTCGCGGTGAAGGCCAGGCGGCGCCGGGGCAGCAGCTCGTCCTGCGGGAAGCCCGTGGCGTGCCACGTCTTTTGCGCCGCCCTGCGGTCCTCGGGGCTGGGCACGACGCCCAGCAGCGGGCGGTCGTACTCGGCGCACACGAGCTCGACGCCCGGGTCGGCGGCCGGGGAGCCGTACGAGACGAGCGGCCGCCCGACGTGGCGGGGGTTGGGGTCGCCGGGCTGGACGTCGTCCCTGGTGGCCCACCGCAGCTGCCCGGCAAAGTGGCGGTAGTCGTCGAGGGTCTCGCGCAGGGCCTGGCGGAGGCGGCTGTTGTGCAGCGTGCTGTCGTGCGACGCCTGCGTCGGGTTGTAGAGCCAGACCGCCCCGCAGGCCGCGAAGCGCGCCACGGACGCATCGATGATGGACAGCCTTGTCACCGTTGGCTGGTCTGTCGGGGCGGCTGTTGCAGGGAACACTCGTTCGCTGGAGATGACCCGAGAGGAAGGCTGCGTTGACCCCATCGTCCCATCACTTGTGGATGAGAAGCGGTTGTGTTATGAAGAAACAACGATTTTGGATGGCTGCGAGTCTTGCCTCATAGCATCGCCCAGACCAGGGCCATTCATTGTATGTTGCATGCATCATCGTGGCCTCTTATACGACCGGCTTCACTGGGGTGTCTGCTCCGCAGCCTGCATGGCTGGTGGTGGATTGGATCGCCGTGTTAGGAAGCTAACTTGGCGGACGAGGTTGGATTCCCAGAGCCTTACGGTGGGTTCGTAGGCGCTAATGCAGCCAAGTTCCTCCCCACGGCGAGGAGTCACAGCACCTCATTATGATTCATAGTTTTGGTAGGTGTCTGTGCAGTTCTGCTGGCGATACATTGCAGCGGCTTTTTCAGTGACTTGTACATATTCAGGCTGCCACATTGGTCAAAAAGTCTCAGCGACAATACATGTGTGCAGTGCACAATGTGAGGAGCCGACTGCTCAAGCGGCAGCCGACTCAACGCTGCCATGAGAACCTCGGAACGTGACTGCTCGAAAGTGGGATTTACTCAGTGTTAAAAAAGAGATGGACGGCGGATGACCACTCCTAGAAAAGGGCCGATATAGCTACACCCGGGTGCGCACTCTACCTGGGTAGACCACCCGGCCACTGTCCCGCGAATGTCTGAATAACTAAGAGATGGCAAACAAGCCTCTTGAGGAACAGGCACGTAATTCCATCGCGACCTTAACTATATGCGATGCTCGAGACAGCAGGAGAACCGATGCAAAATGCCAGCCCCTTGTATCTAAGTTGTATCGCCAGGAATGTAATGCGGAAGTTGACGTCTCATTCACAGACTGCGGAAGCTGAAATTCGCCGAATCAGCATATCTCACAGGGTAACAGGATGTGTGTTGACTACGGGAGGGTTTGCGCTCAGAGCACTCACAACTAGAAAGAAATCTCCGACATCTTGGAAAAATCTACGACAGCTTTGCCTCGATGGCAGCTTTCAGGGCTGTGGACTAATTAGCATGCCGTCAAGGCCCGGTGTTCTGTGGATGAACATACCATTGGTGGACTTGCTGGCATCACCAAACAACATGCGTGTGCCAGGCATGTAGAACATGGGGTTGGGTACGTCAGCTACAATATCAGTCAGCATTGTGCACAGTCAGAACCCCCGGGATCAGGCGGTGGGAAACTCACCGTAGCCACTCGCCATTCCTCTCTTCATCACGATAGTCTGCTTGCTCTTCCAGGCGTGCAGCACCGGCATGCCAGCGATCGGGCTGTTGGGTTCCAGGGCGATGGGGTTGACGGTATCGTTGGCACCAATGACTAGAGTGACATCCGTGTCTCCAAAGTCATCGTTGATCTCGTCCATCTCGAGCACGATGTCGTATGGCACACTCGCCTCTGCGAGTAGCACGTTGCACTGGCCGGGCATGCGGCCAGCAACAGGGTGGATGGCGAAGCGGACGTTGATACCCTTGGCCCGGAGCATCTTGGTCATATCCGATATGGCGTACTGTGCCTTCGCGACAGCCATACCATAGCCGACTACTATAATGACATTTTCCGCGTTGACCAACGCATCCGATACATCCTCAACATTAGTCTGTGTCACGCTGCCTTCGATCTTGTAGTCGCTTTGCTGAGGCGCAGCGATACCGCCAAAGAGAACATTGGTCAGTGACCGGTTCATGGCGACACACATGATGTATGACAGAATTGAACCAGAAACCCCGATAAGAGCGCCAACGGTCGTCAGGAGCGGGTTCTCGAGCATGAATCCCTCGGCCACGAGGGCAAAACCAGAATAGGCGTTGAGGACTGTAATGACAACAGGCATGTCGGCACCGCCGATTGCCGCGGTTGTAGTATATCCCTTGATGAATGACAGGGCCGTGTTCGCTGCGAGCGCACCAGCAGCAATCATTGGCGCCCCGGGTGCCATGGTCACGAAAGCGCCCATCGTGCCGATATTGGTTGCCAGAAGACCGGAATTGATGACATGTCGGCCTGGGAGGATTGTAGGTCGCGACGACATCCTTCCTGCGAGCTTCATGAATGCGACAATAGATCCGGTGAATGTGATGCCACCTGAGGTACATTAGCAGTGATGTCTGATATTGAACCTCGCTTACTTACCAATCAAGACACCCAGGTAGGCAGTGACCAAATGCAGTGTTGATACATGATCTAGATCGGCCATGACGCTGCCAATGGAGGTCAACACCGCTGCCAGTCCGACCACCGAGTGAAGAGCAGCGACAGTCTGAGGAAGATCAGTAGGCGTGATCCGTTTGCCGATTAAGAATCCTAGTCACGTTAGCAAATATTAACTCTGGCTGGGTATACTCGTTTGTACTTACCAAGAATGCTGCCCACGGTTGCAAGAGCGCCAAATTGAGTCAGAACCTCGGGCGAAAAGCCCACAGCAAGGAGAGATGCCAAAACGCCAGATCCTACTCCGAGAATACCGAGCGCATTCCCCATTCGTGCCGTGGCTTGCGACGCGAGGCTGGAGAGACTGCTGATGCACAGCACGGAGCTGACCATGTATCCGGCTTGGACGAGACCGGCTGCCCCAGTTGACGCGGCAGCCAGGTAGCCACCTCCAAACACAACTGCGGGGATTGCGTACAGCCAAGGATACTCCGGAGGGTCAGTTGGGCGCTTGAACATGTCAAGCATTCGCTTCGTAATGACGAATCCTCCAGAAACATTCACAAAAGCGAGGATGACGGACGCCGCGCCGAAAGCTTGAGGGATGGTCTCGGGGAGGTAACCTCCTCCCAGGACGAACAGACCACCGATTCCGACCATGCCGGAGATGGCATTTGTCACAGACATCAGAGGAGAGTGAAGAGCAGGCTGGACTCCCCAGACCACGCGATAGCCAATCAAGCCAGCCAGGCCGAAGGTGAAGGCATTGCTCATGAACGCTGGGCCAGTGAGCTTCCCTAGAGCCAAAGCCGTAGCCATGCCACCTGTAACAAAACCGACTTCTCGGGAAGTCTTTTGGAACGGAGTCAAGGCAACCACTTCTTCCTCTTTCGCTGCTGCTGTCGAAGGGGCGGCCGGGGCGGGTGGGGGTGCTGGACGTGGAGCCGGTGGTATGATCTCTCCCTTTTGGGTGACAATGGAACCCCTAACAACTTCATCGTTCAGGTCGATGCCAAATTCCTTCTCAGCAGGGGTCATGGACAGAAGGAACTTGACGATGTTGTTGGAGTATAGAGTGGACGATTGCGTAGGCAGCCTTGAGGGAAGATCAGTGTAACCTTGGGCGCGTGTTAGCCAGTAAGCTTCGTTGACTATGCATGTTCATGCATGCTAGACTAACCGATAATTTTGACGTCTTGATATGTAGTAAGCTCGCCTGGGACGGTCTTTTCACAGTTCCCGCCAGCCTCAGCCGCTAAATCGACAATGACGGATCCAGGCTTCATGATTTCGACCATGGCCTTCGTGATGAGCTTTGGAGCTGGGCGGCCTGGGATCAGAGCAGTTGTGATGATGATGTCAACCTCGCGAGCCTGCTCGGTGAAGAGCTTCATTTCGGCCTCGATGAATTCCTTGGACATTTCCTTCGCGTAACCGCCGGCGCCGGAGCCGTCTTCCTGGAGTTCTACCTCGATGAATTCGGCACCAAGCGACTGGACCTGTTCGCGCGCGGCAGAACGCGTGTCAAAGCCCCGAACGATGGCTCCGAGCCTCCTGGCTGTTGCGATAGCACTCAGTCCGGCGACACCTGCGCCGATCACGAGGACCTTGCAAGGCGGGATCTTTCCAGCGGCTGTGACTTGACCAGTGAGAAAACGACCAAAGTTGTTGGAAGCCTCCAAGACCGCCTTGTAACCAGCGATGTTGGCCATGGAGCTGAGAGCGTCAAAGACCTGCGCCCTGCTGATGCGAGGGATCATGTCCATGGCAAAAGCGGTAGCCTTCTTTGCGGCGATCTTCTCGACGAGGGGCTTGTTCTGGGCGGGCTGGAGGAAGCTGATGATAGTCTGGCCCTCGCGCAAGCTGTCTGTTTCGGCAGGGCTAGAGGGAGCGCGGACCTTGAGCACAATATCTGACTGCTGCCAGATGGGAGAAGCATCATCGACAAGAGTGGCGCCGGCTTTATCGTAGGCCTCATCGAGAAAATCAGCTTCGGCGCCAGCGCCGCGCTGGACAAGAACCTTGGAGAAGCCCTTCTTGAGCAGGAGGGCGACATTCTGGGGGGTGATGGCAACGCGCTTCTCGTTGGGAAACGTCTCACGAGGAATACCGACAGTCAGCTTAGAGTACGGAGTGGTGGGCGGCACGACGGCGGTCGAGTAGCTCGCACCGGGAGCTGCAGGTGGCGGGACCGGAATGTTGGACAGCACGGAAGCATGGCGGACCAGCTCGAGCGGCTGTTGCTTGCGGACGACAACCGACAGAGGGGACACGGCAGCATTCTTCTGCCCGCGAGCCGAGTGCCATTGGTAGTGTTGGCGGTAGGAGAACGGGCGGTTGCGAGCAACGACAACAGGGGCAAGATCTAAGGATATCAATTAGGGTTCGGTTACACAGATGCAGCCCATTGACTCTAGCTTTGAGGCTTGTTCTCGCGTGGCAGTTTGGCATGCTTACCCAGGACGCGCGAGGACCGCTGGAAAAGAGCTTCAACAGCTGGGGCCGAGGAGAAGTGGTTGTTGTGGGCCAAAGCTGGCCGCGCCACAGTCCACGACGCCATGATAGGCGACGAGGTCCTGACTGACGGACTGATGGACTGGCGGACTGGCTGGCCTAAGGACTGACTGCCCGCAGTCTGCGCGACGAGCGTCTATTCAGCCGGTTGTTATCATCTGCCAGGAGGGAGCGATTGGGCTCGACGTTGAGGGGGCTCCCGACTCCCCAGCCAGACACCAGATAGGCTTCACGAATCTGAAAATAGGATGGAATGCTGTACGATTGCACGATGTTTCTCACATTCCTCGAGGGGCTCTAACAGAAACCCAGACAGGCGCGCATGAGGGCCTCGAGGACACAGTTGCGGGAGCCAGGTTTGGGGAAACAGCTGGCTTGTGAAGGAGACAGAGGTAAGGTCGCACCAGAGGTCAGGACGGACAGGACGGAGAGGGTCCGTTTTAGACTTCGGGCGGGAGGGAAGGAGGAAAGGGCCGAACAGCCTGCACGAAGTAGCATCAGGGGAGCGCGCCTTCTCCAAAATGTTGGAGCCTCGCATCTGAGCTCGAAGCAAAGCAACCCAAGGTTCCAGCTGTGCCCCGTCCCTACGTGTACCATGCCCCTCATGAGTCCCCTCCAGCAGCGAGGTGGTGGGTGGAAAGTGACATGTCGATCATGAGGGAGTCATGCCACTAGGCCCACCGCACCCGCTGTACCCACCTACCAAATCAGGACCGGTAGCGCTTGGCTGGGCCCACCCCCGCATTTTCCAGGGAAGCTGTTACGGTCCAACTCAAGGGCCAGGGATATATCTACTCCGTCGACGAACCAGCCCCTTCTGTACCGAGTACCTGGGCAGCTGGGCAGCCGTGGCTCCCCTGTCTGCCTGTATTGCAATCTAGGTAATACTGTAGAAATCCCAGGTAAGTGCAAACACACTGCAAGCATTAAATGGACGGTGGGCAGCCCATGATGGCAAACACACTTTACCCAGAAGTATGGCCGTCCCTCTGTGACACGACGCCTGGACGCCATCTCCCAATTGAGCAGCCGCCAGGCGGGTGAAACCAAGAAACGCGCTCGGCCTAATCCTCATCGTCGCCATCCCTGGCCTGTAACACCCAGCAATTGTGGGGTAACAATGCGGGGGAGCAGACCTTGGCCTGGCTTCTCTCGGCCAGGTCTGGTGGTGGGCTATTCTTGTCGGGAGCCTGGGCCGTCTTTTCAACTTGCTAACTTGGAACTGTCGTCGGCCAAAGGCTGCCGACTGCGGGCCGACTGGACTAACCTCGCTCCGCCATCAACAGCCGCAAGAGCTAACAAAGATGGTCTGGCTCTAAAACAGAGCAGAGATTCGTGTAGCAAAAAACAGAGGGTACACAAGTATGTTATTTACTCTTATACTATAACTAGGGTATTTAAAGTATATTATTTAACTTATTTAAATAATCTTATTATTTATTTATATAATATTTTTAAATTTAAATTTTAATTAATTTATAAATATTTATTAACTTTTAAAAATTAAAATTTTAATATTTTTTTAAAAAAAAACTAAACTTATTAATATAATTTAATTAATAATATAAATTAAGGAAGAAAATATTAAAATAGTAATAAAAAGAAGAAGAGTATAAAAAGTAAGGAGGTAGGAGGGGAGGAGGGGAGGAGGGGAGGAGGGGAGGAGGGTAAGAAGGGTAGGAGGGTAAGAGGATGAGAATATGTATAGTTAGTGTACCTTCTAGTCTTTTACTATGTGAATCCCTAATCTCTTAAAAGAATCGCTATTTGCTTTAATGGAAAAAGGTCCTAGTGTCACGCAAGGCGGATTTAAAAGCCTTTAATTTATAAGTACCTAGGTAGTCCATTACTTACCATGGGTTAAACTATCGATGCCCCTGCCCTTGCCAGAAAAATACACAGAAAAGAAGAAGAAGAAACAGCAATACAAAATAGCTTCTGAGTTGCTCCTGAGTCTCCTGGCTACTACCCCTATAAGTTATAATAGGCCCCACTGTAAGTAATACCGCTCAAGCGCCCCAGGGCGTTCATGGGCGGAAGTCCAGTCCATCCGTCACATTTCCCCAGCGAGAGTGCAGGTAGTCCGCAAATGGGCTCACTCGTCGAGGCGCCCACGGCCCCTTAACCCCGTATACAGGCAGGCGCTCATCCACCTTCCGACGGTATGTCGAATCAAGCGGCCACACGCGACTCGTCTCGACCTTCGCATCCTCAGGGGCACGAGGCGTCGCAGACGCCGCCTGCTCCTGCTGCATGTACGCGATCAGCCGCAAGAGGATCCGGGCAGTAGCATCGGCCCCCAGCGTCCAGGCGCCGTCTGTGTACCCCATCATCCAGACCATGTTCGGCACTCCGTCGAGCATCGCCCCGTTCCATATCAGCCTCTGGCCCCAGGAGATGGCCTGTCCGTCGACCCGCAGGTCGATTCCTCCTCCGAACTTCATGTTCAGTCCCGTGGCCGTGATGATCGTGTCAGCCTTGACAAAGGTGCTATCCGAGTCCTTCATCAGGATGCCGGACGCGACCACTGTTCCGATCTCGCCCGTGACGACGTTAACGTTCTCGCGGGAGAGGGTCTTGAAGAAATCCGAATCCGGCGCTAGGCAAATCCGCTGAGTCCAGGGCGTGTACCTCGGCTCAAAATGAGGCTTTGGATTGATGCGCTTTGGTAGCGAGTACGCCATCTCTTTCTTGAGCACCCATGCTGCGGCGTTGGGAAATGTCCTACAGAAGAGGACTACGAGGTAGCTGAAGGATATGTGGAAGAAGCGCTCCCAAATCAAAACCCAGGGGAGTGGGAGCAACTTTCGAAGCCACGGGGATAGCGGTGTCGAGTTGGCCTTTTGGGCGATGTAGCTGGGGCTGCGCTGGATCATTGTTACCTCAGCAGCGTCTGGCGCAAGTCGTGGGAGAAGAGTGATGGCAGTAGCCCCGCTGCCAATGACAGCAACATTCTTGCCAGTGTAGCTGTATCGTGTCGGCCAGAATTGCGGATGAATAACATCGCCCTTGAACTGGTCAAGACCGGGGATGACCGTCTGGAGCGGGGTCTCATAGTCGTAGTACCCTGTCCCAAGGACAATGAAACGTGCCCTGATACGTATAGCTTGTTGTTCCACCACGAGTTCCCATTTCCGTGTTTTGGATGACCAGTTGGCCGAGAGAACCTTCTGCTGGTACTGGATATGCTGGTCGATGTGGTACCGCGACACGGCCTCGTTGACGTAGTCCAGTATCAGCTCTGCGTCGGCAAAGACAGTCTTGTGCGGCCATGGGTACCAAGCGAAGCTGAGGGAGGCTAGGTCCGAGTCCGATCGCACCCCGGGGAACTTGAACAAGTCCCAGGTGCCGCCGAGCTCTGCACGAGCCTCGAGGATGCGGTATCTCAAGTGCGGGGCTCCTTGCTGCAGCCGGTATGCGCAGTTGATGCCTGAGATGCCCGCTCCGATGATCACGACGTCAAGCTCCTGCGCTGACATGTTGGATAGGAGCACTTGAGGGTCAGTAGTGGTAAAGGTAGGAATGTAGATGTGAGGGGGCTGCAAAGGACTCGGATACCTAGTGGCCCCTGCAGGTGCCATGTGAAACACTCGGTTCAGTGATGGGTGAGTGTAACCTGAGCTACAGTACTTCCCCCACCTGTTACGCTACTACCGCGCCACAACTTCAAAGTTGGCATTACCTCATAACGGAGTCTGTGGCTGGACCAATTCCTATCTATGAACCTTTATTCCATAGGAGGTTGTCTTATAGGAGCCCTGGAGGGTATCCTATAGGCAGGTATCCTATCTAAGGATGGGAGAGTATCCTATAATAGGGTATTACAGATGAGGATAGGAGGGTGTCATATAGGAATGTGTCCTAAAAGAGAGTATCCTACGGGAGAGGTTGAGCTAAGCTGTATTACATTTAGTAAGATGTGTATTAAGGATGCTCTTCTAGCCTACTATAGGTTCGACCAGAAGCTACCCTAGGGTAGAGACTAAAGTAGTTATTTGGTTTCTATGGGAGTGGGACATTGGAGTCTAAGGAACATACACCAAAATAAGTGCCCAAAGGTAAACGCTCATTGGATTCTTCACGGATTGAATTGGATTGGATGATGTGCTTAGAACTACAAAGAGAAGATAAATTTCCTCACGGCGGTTGGTTGTGAGTTGGTTCTGGCGAATTTTCAACGTGCAATGTCATACACTTCAATTGCAATATTTCCACTTTTCGAAGTCTGAGATAACCTCAGTACTATTTCATTCATCACAGGACACAGCGACCGTCTTATTGTGTCGGCAAGGAAATCTACAGTTGTCACCGTCCTTGGTGCGTTCCATACTTCCATTGGAGACCCATCAATAAGTCTAGTTGAGTGCTCTTAGTCAGTAAAGCTCGCCCTAAAGCTTAATCCCACTGTGTAAGCATAAGCATAGTTTTATTTATTCACTGAGTAGCAGTAATAGCAAGATCTCAGAGGTATGACTTAGGGGCTTTGAAGATAGGAAACGCACAAATAAGACGTCTTGAAGTCGTCAGGCCAATCAATATCTTCAAGGACTTCTGTCCGGGTTGGTTGGAGGGCTTGGATAGTCTTGAGACAAGGGGCCGCATCTAAAGGGTATATCATTTAAAGCGGCAATTTTGACCTGATTCATACAGATTAGCGCCTTTTTTCATGTAGATATGTCACCACTAACTATATTCTGAACATCACCAACAGTCGCTGGTTGGATGGCGCCGAGGTAAGAGGGCGATGTATGTCTGGTCCAGCGTTGTGTAACCCGATCCATGTAGTGGTCATCAGACGCCAGGTAGATACCCTAGGGTACTAGCAGAAACCGAAAGGCGTCAACTGGTGGCCCAAAGAGCTCAGAGATGTTTGGCACAGAAGCTGCCGTGGAAACTTTTGCCATACGTGACCGGGAAGCATGATGGCTATGCGGATGCTCGATGGGACAAGTGGTGTGTCGCCGTCATCTCCACGTCTAGAATGGGTGACGCCATCTCATCATTATCAAGCAGCCATTTTTGGATTTTCTTTGTTTCGAAACTCGCAATGAATCCGCGATAGTAATACCCGGATTTTTACTCCAGGAACAGGCCCGACCAGAAACCCCGGAAGAATTCCGGATCCCATATACTTTGTGTCGCCAGATACGGGGCTCCACATGGCTGGCCACTCAAATTTGTGAGAGCCCCTCTGCAGGAAGCGATACCCAACTGCCCGGCCCGCCGGGCTTTGCCGGCGGAAGTGGCTTAAAAACAACTGCTCCGGCTGCCTATGCCAGATATATAGGAGCGCGCTGTTCCAATCACAAGTATCAGCTGATCGGTCCGAGAAAGTCGACTTTTACGTAGGAGCACTTGTTGACACACATTGTTCCACACTGATTACTCGATTCCATATTCCCCAAGGACAACAACATACATAGCCGGGATTTTCTTCAAATCAGAACATCCCGTCGTCAACATGGCCCCACCAAACAGAGCGGCACTCCTCACCAAGGCGAAGGAATACCCCCTGAAGATCGATGTCGTCGAGCTCCCGACTGCGGGCGAGGGCGAGATTATAATCAAGGTGGCAGCCATCGCCATCAACCCGATGGACTGGATGATCCAGACATTAGGCGATGATCTCTTCTCGTGGCTACAGTACCCATTCATCGGGGGCACCGACGTGGCCGGGACAGTTGTCGAGGTCGGGCCCGGCGTGACGGATTTTGAAGTCGGCAACCGAGTCCTAGGCCTGTCCATCGGCTTCGTCCCGCGCGAGGGCGCTTTCCAGGAGCATGTCGCCGTGAGGTACAACCTCGCCTCTATTATACCGGACACCCTCGGCTTCGCGGATGCCGCGGTGCTACCCCTGGGCTACACCACCGCGGCCGGCGCCCTTTACGAGCCAGGAAATCTCGAGCTTGAATATCCGACCCTCAATCCAACCCCCAAGGGCAAGACGCTGCTCGTGTGGGCGGGTTCATCCAGCGTCGGCACGAACGCCATCCAGCTGGCTGTGGCGTCGGGCTACGATGTAGTCACGACTAGTTCCCCCAGGAATTTCGAATACTGCAAATCTCTTGGCGCCTCACAGGTCTTTGACTACAACAGTCCCACTATCGTGCAGGAACTGGTCCAGGCTCTAGAAGGGAAGACACTGGCCGGCGGTCTCGCCATCTTCCCCGGCTCTGAGCAGTTTGTGTTCGAAGTGATCCTCAAGAGCCAGGGCGCCAAGGTAGTCGTTGCTGCAATGCCATTGGCGGAGGATAAGATCCCAGCGGGTCTGGATAGAGCGAAAGGGGTATTTGCTGGAAGTATCAAGGACAACGAGGTTGGCGCAATCGTCTTCAACAAGTACCTGCCCGAAGCTTTGACCTCTGGCAAATTCAGGAGCTTGCCCGCACCAGAGGTCTTTGGTCAGGGTCTCGAGAGCCTCCAAGGTGCGGTGGACAAGGTCAGAGAAGGTCTTTCGGCTAAAAAGGTCGTCGTGACCCTGTGATGGAGAGTAGGCACGGGAATGGGATCTGTATGTTTTATGGAAGTGTACCTAAGATAAGATTGCCTATAGTGTATATTAAGTAACTGGTTTCGCTTCTATTCCATATACGTCCGATGACACCTATCTTATTATAACTACTGTTATCGACATCGTATTCTTTCCAAGCGCTGGGTCTTGAGTGCTTACCACCGTATGAAGGCGCCATATATGTCCTCGGACGTATACGGAATAGGAGCGAAACCACATACGTCCGACCTCGGGATGACATACATGGCGCCTTCATACGGTGGTGTTGTATATATATTACACATTTTTGGAATCAGATTGATACTTTCAATTTCAGAAAGTAATGTACAGCTTACTTAACTACATTACGGACACTAACACCACCACATCTTCAAGAGTCACGACATGCCACTACGGAGTGGGCTATCTTACAGCAGGTTATCCCATAGCAGGTCATTCTATAGGAGTACCTGATAGAGGGTCATTCTACAAGATATCTTTCTATAAGATTTTGAACAGTGAGAAATGACCAGAAGGCTCATCATTCATGATGTGTCCGCCGAGAACAGATCGTATTTAATCTACGTCTGGATTTCGTGTGGTCCGCGCCGCTCCCCTCCCTGCCAGAGGCTACATGGGCCTCATATTAAACATGTCAGTAAGCCAGGCATCTCCAGATCCAAACGCTGATCCATAAGAAGATCCATATGCAGGTGCCGTGAGAAAGCCGCCCCCGTCGCCGCCCAGGAGGTCAGCACCGCCGCCGCCACCGACGTCGTCGAGGGCAGCAACCTCGTCCTTCCATGTAGCCTTCATGCTCTGGAAGACGGAGATGGCCCAGCCGAAGGCCTCATCCTCCCCGGCGGCGCCGGGGGGCGACACAGCTGTTGCTGCGGCCCTCAGCTGCTCGAACGTGGCGATGAGTTTGTCCAGCGCTGGGATGAGGTCAAGCGACTTGCGCACTGCGGGGCTGTACCACGGAGGATTATCGAGCGTGGTCAGCTTGTGCAGGCACACCATGACGCGCACGAGCTCCGAGTAGCTGAAGAAGACCATGTCGCCGTAGAGGCGGAAGTCGGTGGTGTGGAAAGTGTTGAGCCACGACCTGATGGAGTTGAGCTGGCCCTGGTAGACCTCGAAGCGCCTCAGGTCTGCGGTGTCGCTCAGTGGGGCCCGCCGTAGTGGCTGCTGCAGGTGGGCGATGGATGACTCTAAGATAAGGAGTTCTGTGAAGTGGAAGTGTTCGAGAATTACAGCTGGGAGAATTCTATGTGTCAGTGGATGAATGAAACAGGAGACGGGTGACAACACAGCGGTAGGGCTTACGATGGTTCCATACGGCGGAGCTGACGAGATGCTCGTTGGCCATGATGGACTGCAGCTGGGAGCGGAGGGCACCAAGGTAGACCTCACAGGTGTCTAGGCCGGCAGCTGGCAGGAACAGGGGATTCTGCAGCTGGTTTACGATTGTTTGCATACGAACGAGAGCAATCAGACCCCTGTCCTGGTCCAGGTTGCTGTTCTGGGCAAGATGTGTTGCGTACTCGTCGAGGTGCGAGGACCAGCGAAGCCCGTCGGGCCCCTTGAGTATGTGAGCAGACCTGGGATCCTGTCTGTCAGTGATGCTGATGAAAGAAAAGATCAGCAGCAGATGAAGAAGAAAAAAACATGAAGGGGGACCTAGGCGAAAACTTGCATCGAGGTGATGAGGAATGCCCCCAAAACCGCTCTCCGCTCATCGTTGCTGCGCTCTTGTCTTCCGCTGGGCTGTGGATGAGGACCGCAAAACACTTTCGGAGATTCTTCCGTGGGTGGTGGCTGGTGAAGGCCCAGGTTGTGTATCATTAGTACAATTAGCTGCGAAAATAAAGATGTGTAGATCTTCTCTCTACGCTGCAAGTGTGACCTGTCGATTGCATATTAGTCGTCTTCGTTGTAGGTGATCTAAACAGGAAATATGTTCCAATGGGACGATCTCCTAAAGAAAGGCCTCCTATGGGATAACTAGGTAGAGGATATCTGGGTAGACAAACCAGCCGAGGTAGGTGAGTAGGCCAAGTAAGAGATCCATGCTCTTTTCTCTTTCGATAACCACTCTTTGAAAGATGATGCTTCGGGCCTGGTCACCCAGGGCTAATCGTCTTTGGTTCGAAGTAGCCGTCACACTCATAATGTTGAGGTAGAAAAATGGGTAAGTCTCACAAAGTTGACGCGAGCTGGTGTGTGGAGTAATATAGACGAAGGGAAAGAAGAACTGTGACATCTCAGTACTGATTTGGGCCCCAAATCGAATAGTCTCATCACTCAAAAGTGATCCTGGAAATACTGACCACAGTCTCGTTCCTGAATTTGTTGAGTGCTTCCTGTGCAGCGGCAGAGGAAGGCTCATTTTCATTTGGAAGAACCCATTCTGGAGATGGCGCAGCGGTGACACAGGTCGTCGAGCTTGTGCCATTCGTTGTAGGAGGAGTTGGAATAGCTGATGAGAAGGTCTCTTGGTGATCCTCAGCTTCATCACCGCTATCTTCCTCATCGTGCTGCTGCTCGTCGTCGTCATGCTCCTCATCCTCCTCCACGCCAGGTCTGTGACGGTTGCTACTGAGACTGGGTCTACCCCTTTCAGCTCGCAGCAAAGAGACCAAGTCGTCCAGCTTTTCCTCCAGCCGGAGCGTGCGCGAGGCGTTTGCCGCTTTTCCTCGGGGCTTATGTCGGCGTACCAGAGTCGACGGTACGCACTCTTTCTTTAGCCGGATGCACCTGTCACCCTGGGTCAGAACCCACTTCCTTGGATGTCATCGTTACAGACTGGCAGAATTTACATCCGCCGTGTCGCTGTGAAAAATATAAAACGCTGCTAAGAGTGAACAGCATCTATTTACTTGCCTCTCGCAACCGAGTCCATCTTGACGATAGATGCACTTGCATTTCACCTTGGCGCAGTTCATGCATGCCTTGCTTGCCGGACCAGGGGTCGGGCCCGCTATGAGGGGCCGGTTCATGTTGTGGCCCACGTTCGTACCTGGGCGGGCAGTGAGGATATCGGGGAGCCAGCTGCTGCCGCTGGCGGCGGACGAGGACAGGAGGTTACAATATGTGAAGGTACGGAGTAAAATTGTACGAGCAGGCGACGGCACGGCCGGCGGATGACCGTTGGAACGCCTAGGTATGCGTCAGGAGATGACAGGAATTTTCATTTGCCATTGTGGAACTGTTGGTCTGTAAGCGACAAAGAGGCTGCGCCGCGCGGCAGATACGGCATGCGTGCCGGTTCCGGTTGTATAACACGGTATGGGCCAATGCATTACACTCATGTTTGCCCACCTGGGCACTCCTGTATATGGCCAACTTTGAAAACAATGCGATTGAGACAGAGCAGAACTCAATTATTTTTTTCTTGCACGCAGCTAGCCCTGACTGGCATGAGATTTTAGGATTGTCTTTTCCCAGACGAATCCCTCTCTTCTTTGACCTGTCCTCGAGCACCAGACGACCAATCCAATACGCTCATCCCAAGGCCCAGCTGTATCGAGCCAAGAATGTCTTCAACACCGGAGAAATCCTCTCATGCGGTAGAAGTTGGCTCTAACGGGCGCGACTTGTCTACCAGCAATAGCAGCACCAAGGAGACCTCCGCGGCGCAGTTCCCGGCCTCCACCGAGGACGCTGAGAAGGCAGACAGCAGCGCTAAGGGAGCTGGCGATGGGACCAACTACATCAGCGGGGTCAAACTGGGTGTAGTTGTGGTCTCCGTCTCGCTTGCTTGCTTCCTGACCGTGCTGGACATCTCCGTCATTAGCACCGTGAGCTCATCATGATCCCTTCCGCTCCCCCACCCTAGCCCAGGAGTTGTCCTATGGGGGGATATCCTATAGAAACTTATCCTAAAGGAGGATTTCCTAGAGAAGACTATCCTCTAGGAAAATATTCTATGGGGAATACCCTATAGGGGGCTGTCCTACGTGCAGTTATTCTGTCGAGGATTGTTCTATAGGAGGTTATCCCAACTTCTGTATAGACCATGACTGACAGCGGCTTCAAACTTAGGCTATCCCTCAAATTACCGATGACTTCAAGTCTCTTGTTGATGTTGGCTGGTATGGAAGCGCATACAATCTTGGAAGGTCTGTACCTGCCCCTGCGTGAAATCATCCGACACCGTGGCCCAACCTAAGCTGACACAAACCCTCTCCAGTGCTGCCCTCCAGCCTCTCACCGGAAAGATATACAACCATTTCAAATTGAAGGTACGTCCAATTACAGATCTGACCACCCCCATAATATTGGGTCACCCGGATGCGCCCCACCTACACGGCCAATGGTGCTGACCCGATGTGAAAGTGGTCTTTCATGGTCTTCTTCCTCGTCTTCGAGATCGGTTCCGTACTGTGCGGCGCGGCACAGTCCTCGGCCATGCTGATCGTCGGCCGCGTCGTCGCCGGGCTGGGCGCCTCGGGCATTATCGGCGGGTCCTTCACAATCATCTCGGCTTCGGTGCCCCTGGAGAAGCGCCCGCCACTGATCGGGGCGTGCATGGGAATCGCCCAGCTCGGCCAGGTGATCGGCCCGCTCATCGGTGGTGCCTTCACGACCGGCTACACCTGGAGATGGAGCTTCTACATTAACCTGCCCCTCGGTGCCATCGTCGTGGTTCCATTAATCATCATCCGCATCTCCGAGCAGATGCCCAAGCAGCCTGCTCTCAAGGTCGTCGGCCGGCTGCCACATTTCCTCGACCTGGTGGGCTTCGCCCTCTTCGCCCCGGCCGTCGTCATGTTCCTGCTCGCTCTCCAGTACGGCGGCAACCAGTACCCTTGGAACTCATCCGTAGTGATCGGGTTGTTCGTCGGTGCATTTGCCAACGTGGTCGTCTGGCTTATCTGGAACTGGTACAAGGGCGATGATGCACTCATCCCCGTCTCCATGGCCAAGCGGCGCATCGTATGGGTCAGCTCTCTTAACTATGGGCTCTTCATGGCTCTGGTGTTTGGCGGGGTTTTCTATCTTCCCATCTACTTCCAGGCTATCAAGGGTAAGAGCGCCATTCTCAGTGGTGTGATGCTCTTGCCAAACATAATTCCTCAATTGATCTCAACAATCGGCGGAGGAGTACTACGTAAGTGTCCAGATAGAATCCCAAACTTGAATTCTCTGCCCTAACCATCCCTGACTGGGTGTTTTCAAATTTCTGACAGACAGAACTCTTGTGCAGTTGGCAAAGTTGGTCGCATTCCTCACTTTGCTTTGTTCGCCGCCGCTGTCACCGCCATCGGCAGTGGTTTGTACGGAACCTTCCAACCCGGCACCTCGACCGGGAAGTGGGTTGGTTACCAGATTCTCGCCGGTTTTGGTCAAGGAATCGGCTTCCAGATGGTGAGAAGCTCTCCTGGCGGGCCAAAGCCATGGCCTGGTTCCTATAATATGTCCCTGTGTGCTGACCTCCTTCTTCAGCCCATGGCTGCCGTCCAGAATGACATCGAGCCAAAGCACCTGGCAGAGGCCACTTCGCTGCTCGTCTGGGCCCAATACGTCGGCCCCACCATCTTCATCGTGCTGTACAACACCGTCTTCACCACAAGCTTGCGGAAAGAGATCCCCAGGCTCGCGCCCAACTCCGACGCCAACGCCATCATATCAGCAGGCGCCACGAGGTTCCGCAACTTCGTGTCGAAAGAAGACCTCGACGCCGTCCTGGTGGGCTACTCCAATGCCATCGACAACACCTTCTACCTGGTCGCCGGCGTGGGCGCCCTTGCCTTTCTTGCGGCCTTTGGTATGGGCTGGAGAGACATCCGCAAGCCAAAGCCTGGCGCTGACGCGCCTGATGCGACCAACGGCGGCACTTCCGGTTCCGCCAAGTAGGATGGCCCAGCAGCGGCAGCTTGATTTATGCACAACCTCTTTTGATTTGACATACATTCAGATGTAGTCATGTTCAAATATTCGGCGTCATTTGCCGCTTAG
Source organism: Diaporthe batatas (assembly GCF_019321695.1). NCBI lineage: Eukaryota > Fungi > Ascomycota > Sordariomycetes > Diaporthales > Diaporthaceae > Diaporthe > Diaporthe batatas. The sequence continues at coordinate 138,469 of NW_025408562.1, read as the reverse complement.
GACTTTACTGACGCTACGGCTGAGAAAAGTTTCAACTTTAGCATGTTGTTCGATCAATGTACAGCGTTTATAGCGGTTTTGCTGGTCCTATTCCGGCGCTGGCCTGGTGGTACCTGAATTGCTGATTGGGGGAGCCATTCGTAATTGCATTATACCGGTCACTGGGATGAAGTGAAATTCCTAGACAAATTTTGAATAGAATGCTGTGTGCGACTTGTTTCGAATCTCTTTTATGTGCGCATTGAAGCATGAGTCTGAGACCTCAGGCTGGCTGATGTCAGAACTGAGCAATTCAGCATCAATTTTGCCACTATCACAACGAATTCATATACGTGTATCAACGAATTCTACAAACAGGGCAAGAAAATAAACTACCGGCAGGGAGTGCATGCGCCAGTATTGACAGTTTAGTTCAACTGAGGCTGTGCATGGATATTCATTCTTTTTGGCCAGGCTTCCAACCCTTGATCGAATATCTTGCAGGTGATAGAGTCTTTCCTGGAAAGGGGCAGGATTGTTGCCCGGCCCCATAACTCGGGACTACTCCTCGGAGTGGCGGTGCCACTGAGCAACAGGGTAGGCAATCCTCCCCATACTACGCTGTTCTTTCTAGGGCCACGAATGCTAATCTGGTTTTCTGCACAAGGGTGTATCATTCGACCCAGATAAACAGACATGAGTTTTTGAGAATCACCGCATGACCATTGGCGCGGGAGTCCCATTGGGTGATGTGTTCCCGAAGATTTACGAGGGACAGAACTAGGTAAGTTTCAACTCCAGTCGCTTCCTGTTGTGACGAGAACTTCGCTGAAAAAGCTTGCGGGACAGCAACCCGCAATGCAATAATATGTGTTGGAGTGGTTGGCCTCACTGTTGGTGCCAGTGGAGGCGTTGGCACGCAGCTAGGAAGTAATCCTGGGAAGTTTTGATGGACCGAGTCCAATCCATCAGCCCCTTTCCATAATTTTCAATCTCGGCACTTTGGTATCGAGCACAGCCTGACGCTCGACACCCTGCTACCCGTCCGCTTGGTGACCTAGACCGGGGACGTCGTCACTGCGTCCAAGACGAAAAGCCCAGACGTATCCGTCACAGCTAATACTTTGTGAGCGACGATGGAATGGTCCTTACATTATCGAAAAGCTCCAATTCGTTTCGAAGCGCCTTCCTATTTTCTCTCAATGATGATATACATGATTCGAGACCATCAAAGTTTTGCTCAGCCGTATCTTTGTAAGCCCACATAGACGGGAATCCAGTCACGGCACCTGGGTTCTGTGCACCCGTACTCCCACACAATCAACCAAGATCAGACGCAGGGAGAGTAGTGATTGTTGGCGCAAATTTTAGCCAGTAGCGTGGCCCCCATGAGGTCTCAGGAGTGGGTAGCTGAAGGGGTGAGACACACTGCAAAGCTTTCCAGCCAGAATGCTCAACTTCTACAGAACGGAGCACTCGGCCATAAGTCAATTGGCCCTTTGTGTACCACAGAGTAAGCAGGTATCTGGGGTCTAGATTAGAGTCTGAGCCTAAATACTGCAAGGGATTGATTGTGTTTGCAGCTGGGACATGTGCTTCTCCATGCTTGCAGCAGCTGAAATCGAATGTCCTCAACGGCTGATGAAGATGTGCCGTGCATCTTCTATATAAAGGTTAATGAGATGTTCCATTCCAGAGAACTGTATTTTTGAAACGTCATCAATGCTACAGCACCAGAACATTTTACTGACATCAAGCGAGAAAATTACGATATAAGTCAAATGTCTCATTCTTCTTCTGTTGACACTACCTTGGCTCCACAAGATGCCCCCAATGCCTCATTAGAAGTGGAACAGCACGGCTCTGAGGATTTTCTCGGTGAGCACCACACGTGCGAAATGAACCAATCTGTCGAGGGAGAAAGTGCAACGCTGGACGCGGGCAGAGGAAACATGTCGAAAACACCCAAACGACCTCAAGAAGGCACCAAAGTCGTGCGTAATGAGAACGAAGAGACCCATGAAACTCCAGCAGCAGTAGTAAAAAAGGACCCCTTGGAAGCTGAATTCGCCAGGTTCCACAAGCTGTCATTGCTGGCCACGTCGACATTCGTTCTAGCGTGCTTAACCGTGCCTTGTTGTGTCGCTTTCATCGGCTTCCTCTGGTCCAACCCCAATGGCACCGGGAATAACGAAATATGGCTCAAGATAGTCTTGCATGGCTGGGTTTTGAAGTCTCTCACGATGAGTACCGTGGTTCTACGTGTTGCCATCGGTGCCCAAACACGGTATGCCCTAGCCCAGCTTGCACGTGGAGAATGCTGTTTTAACTAATTGTCGTAGCATCGCAACCTCAATGCTAGCCAGCATCGTGATGGAGACGAAAGGTGTTGCTCTACACAGATCAGCGGCTGTTTCCGCATTGCGTTATGTCAACAACGGGCCGCAGAGCCTTACTTTCGCCCTGCGAGATACTTACTCCCACGCTGGGCCATGGGCGCTGGTCACTTTGCTTCTCTACCTCACAACACTTGCTTTGCAGTTCGGATCAACAATACTGGTGGGAGATCTCGCTATTGGATCGCTCATTGACCATGGCAAGACTGGGACCACTCTTTCGGCACTATCCTGGTCAGCAGCAATTGGTCAGTACAATGCCACCAGACTAAGTCGACAGACTTCATACTGGGACCATTTTCTTCCGAACTTTCCAGTCTTTGCCGAGTATCGTGAGAATCCATCTTCGAGCGAGATCTTGTCCGACAACCCAGTGAGAGATACAGGAACGACTCTGAGAAGCTTTCTACCCTTCTCAAACCAGTCCGAGCGAACGATGATTCACTCGTATAACGGCACTGCTACTGTACAGGACTCGAGGGTCGTGTGCGTCAGGCCAAAACTTCACCCACATTTCAGTATTGGCTTCGAATCCACTAAGTTGGGCTACCTTTTGAACGGCACCTTGGTGCCAGAATCTGTGCCTCCTGGCCTCATACTTGGAGAGCAGCCAGCTCTGACTGCCGGTCTACTGCCTGTTACATACGACCTCGACACAAAAGAATTCCACAGTTCTTCTTCAGTGAACCTGAGTTGGAGCCAACAGATTCCTTTTGCTTGTGGTGTTGATGAATGGGCTATCGCCCAACACTTCATGTACTCTGGCCCAACTTTGGTTTCCTCTTTGGACCCACGTTATCCAAACATAGCCGCAAATGCAGCTTCTTTGAACTTCACCGCGGAGAACCCGGATTACCTTGCCTGGAACCTGACCTACTATCAAGAAGGAGACGACGTCCGATTAATGACCGGTAGGAGCTACGAGCTGCTCAATGTGACAGCTGCCGATCCCGGCTACAAGACCAACAGGTTCTTCAGCCCAGACCAAGAACACAATAAGCTCGTAATTAGACCCCAAGGCGAATGGCTGGTATTCACAATTCCCGATATCCCAGATTTTCAGCTTTCTGTGTCTCTCTGTTTCGACTCGTTCTTCTCGATCAACGCCAAAGTCAACTCGACAATAGCACAGCCTGGAAATGAGCCCTCTCTTGGGACTTGGAATGCATCGAGCGGGCTTTTAGACACGACTCAAGTACGCGAGCAACTCGATGCGCTTCCGGACCAGAACCAAAGTCCCCACGATCGAGGTGTCATGAGCCTCGAGACCGACGCAGAGCAACTGAGAGACCAGGTCCAAGATTGGTATGTCGAGGCCAAGAACCAGAACGCGGAGAACATATCGTTTCCAACACAAAATTTCCTCGCCATGGCCAGCAAAGACACGTACTCCTGGGGGATACGAATGTGCAACGGATGCCAATTGTTCTGGCCCGATAAGTACACGTACAACATCACCTATGTTAACAACGACGACCTCCAGGTGCAAATTTTCCAGGAGGTGATTCGGTCTACAAGGGATACCGCCAAGGCATGGCAGGCACGCTACACCATCCTCGGTCGCTTGGCTTACTATGAGACACTACCATATTACGATGTTGAAACTGCTTCCTCGGTGGCATCCTTCAGGAATATACAGTTCCCCCAGTCTAGCAGGGGCCTGGTAACCGTTTGTACCATGCTCTGTGCACATGTTGGCTTGATAATTTTGATCACAACTACTTTTCTGACCAAGACCAGGGTGTCCCGAATTGGCGATAACGCGTGGCTCAATTTAGTTCAGGCTGACTTAGCGCCTATGGAAAGCATTTTCAAGGCTTCCTCGACGATGAAGGACAGTGACGTGGAGAAGGAAGCTGTTGCGCAAGGATTGAACCGCAGAATCATACGTCTTGGGTGATCTCATTCATGTGTAATATGGTAACACTTCTATGACATTCATCATAATGCCATTTAATTGCTACTGTGCTTTTTGAATCCAGATCTGGTCTAAATAAACTCGAGATAGAGTGCCCGCTAAGTGCGCAATGCTCACTCCTCAAAAGTTAACAAATCGGACATCACTTCAACGAACAGGGGCTCCATTTCGCCACCTTTGTAACATATCATGTTAGCTGAATTGGATTACTTTCAGATCCTAAGTCCTCTGAGAACCGCTTCTGCATTTTGCTCTCGAGCAGCGAGCGTCCTGTATAGGCCATGAGTGCCAGGAAAGCTTCATCATTCACAGTGGTAGGACAGGGGCTTTGCAAAGGAGGGTTTAAAACATGGGTCTGTGTCACGCCGACTGCAAGGGACAGGACAGAAGTTTCAATAAAACGGTTCTCTAGGCTACAGGCTTCTATGGCATATAATAACGATTTCGGGACGGAAATTATAGTAAGACACTAGCATCCTGCTTGTTAATTCCCTATGTACTTAGTTTGTAGAGATTTTATTTTCCTTATCTTCCTTTAAAAATGTGAGTCGAACTCATGTTTCCAACAATGGAATTATTACTGCTATGATTTCGTAGCCGTGTGGGCTGACCCTCGGTTGAAATTGAGTCATGATTTGCGGCTAAATTCGGAAATACAAGTCTGCCTAGTATAGTGGTTAGTACACTTCGTTGTGGTTTCTGAAAAGAACTCGACGGTCCGAAGAAACCCATGTTCGATTCATGGGGCAGACAACTTCTTTTGTCTTTTTTGGTCAAAACAAGTTAGATGATATTTATTTAATGTACTGTGAATAATTTTTTTCCTTGAGAAAATTGTTTGATAAATGGATAGTTTCACTTTTAGGAAGACTTAGTATCTATTAGTATTTACTTAGCACTATGTTAATATATGTAGTGGCAGGATGTAATATACATACACTCAGAACATTTGAGTTATACTGGTGAATTGGATAAATCTAGCTTGAGAGATGCCTGTATGAATCTGACTCCTGAATGCTACAACCATCTCCAAAATTACCGCCCCCATTTCCAGCTGCCTTGTCACGAGCGATGGGCTTGAAAATGCATGCTACTTAGTTCTAGGAAACCATACTGAGCTTATATTTGGCAAGTATAGTCATGGGTAGAGATATAATAAATGATTTGCAGCACGTGTACTATTTCTCGTCGTCCGGGCAATGTCTTCTTCGAGCCTCCTCCCCAGCAGGAAAGAAACTTCCTAGCTGAAGAAGCTAACAACCAAATCAAACCGTTCCTTCAGAAATACTCTAAGATCAACATGAACAAGATCACCAACATACTTGGTCTGCCAATCCGTACAGATCCGTCACCAAAGAGGACCAGACACCAAACCTTGGAACACAAACGAGAAGCTACCTAATGCGCCCCAGGAGCAGCATCGGGCTTCCGGCAGTCACTGTTGACGCAAGGCGTGCTGCACCGGCCGATATGGTCCCCGGCCGGGTTCAGGCACACGTTCTCCTCCCCGGCAAAGGGCCTCCCGCTGCAGGCACACAGCAGCTCGATCTTGACGGGTCCGGAGTACGGCGTGTCCTCCTCGGCGTCGCGCCTCCTCGGGACCGCCTCCTTGGGCACGCACACGTAGAGGGCCTGCAGGGGGTCGGTGTGGGTCGTCCCCGTCGCCGCGTCGCAGCCGCCCCCCTGGCAGTACGCGGTGAGGATGCTGCCCAGCTCGAAGTCTGTGGGTGATGTGTGTAAGTCTGGTGTCAGTCGGGGTTTCCTGTGGAGTGATAGTCATGGCCCGGGGGGGGGCTGCCTACGTTTCTCCTGCTGCAGGATATATCCGCAGTAGGTGTATCCGACGCCACAGGTCGGTGTGGATTCGTTGGAGAGCTTGGCCATGGGCTTCGCATGCGCGCCAAGCCCGTGAGGCAACGGATTGCGGTACGCGAGTACCACAGGCGCAAGGAGAACAGGGAGGACGACCTTCATCTTATTAGCCGTAATGTGTATGTTTGGGAGAGCACTTCGCGAAACAGGAGCTGATCTGTTTTTTCGGTCTGTTGTCGAGCACCACAGCATAGCATGGCATATTCTCCAGCATGACGTGCTCGGTCTTATAGTACCAGGCCATCAGCCTGGGGGCCGCTGGCCTCCGTGGAGAGTTGTGATTTCAGGTTGCATGTGTCCACGAGTTTGGCGAGTCTGATCGGTCCAGCCTCTTGTGAAGCTTGCGTGTCTTGGATGTGGCTTCTAAGAGGCCCAGGAGGGCTTCCAGCAAGGGAATAGGGCGTCCACGACCCGTTTCTATTATAGACGGTGCGCCCGCGATCTGTGTTGTTAGGCGAGCGAGACCTGAAGAGCCAATGGCATTGGACTGTCTCGAACGGCTGAGTGGGACGATGATACCTCGGACAATGTGGGACTTGCAACCGTTGACGGGATGCCATCGCAGTTTGTGAGGTACGGCCAGCTCACAGTCGAGGCAGAGAGGCCGCCAAGACCTCCCACATCTTGCATGGCCGAGAGGGTTGGGCAAGAGGAATGACAGATCTGTGCTGGCCGCTGTCATGCCACATCTGGACACGATCTCACTTGGTCTGCTCAGAGGAATACAAGCAGGATACAGTGCAACGTGGAAGAGGCTCAGACGTGTGATTTGCCACTGGGCAGTCTGATGGCGGGTGGCCTGTGTATTCGAGCTGCTCGATAACCTGCCTCTAATCGCCGTCGTGTCTCCTCATGCCACCAAGCGTGCGATGACATTGGGTCCCTGGAGTCTTCAAATTCCCTATACTGACGCAAACCAGGTTCACATATGGTTGAAATCGGGAGTGATGACAGCAAGGCGATTGTTATAGAACGGTGTTCTCGGAACATCTCACGCATTCGAGCGAAGGCGTGGACTGTGTCAGTTCCATCGGGTCCAATGCCGCTGCTGTACCTTGCTGCACAAAATGTCGACGCCAGCGAGGACCCCAAGTACTTTCGATGCACCTGTGAGCGAATATTCAGGTATGATGTCGAGTCAGAGAGGAATTGGAGGCAGTCCCACGCAGACAGCAGCAAATGTGAAGTCAGAGTGACCAGGGTTGGGGATTTTTTTGGACCCCTCCATCGCGATAAGCCACTGCACTCACTCATTGCACTGCACCACCTCGCCGATGCAGTCCCGACGTTGAAGGCCTGTCACCTCTCTCGTCACACAAGCCACACAGCAACAACCCATTGGGGTCATTCTCACAGCTTGTCTGTCAATTGAGCAGCGGTTTCCTTGCACTCTCTTCCCCTCCCCAATCCAACCGCTCATTCCGTGCAGACCCGGCAAACAAAAACCGACACAATGGCAGCCGTGGCAGACGCACCCGTCACCACCGTCCGCGTGGGCACGCGGCGGTCAGGCCTGGCGCTGAAGCAGTGCGAGATCGTCATCGCAGAGCTGTCCAAGACGCACCCGCACGTAAAATTCGAGACGGTGACGGTGTCGGTGATGGGCGACCGCGACAAGACGACGCCGCTGCCCAACCTGGGCAAGGGGCTGTGGACCTCGGAGCTCGAGGCCATGCTGACCAGCTCGCCGCCGGAGCTCGACATGATCGTCCACTCGCTCAAGGACATGCCCACCTCGCTGCCCGACGGCTGCGTGCTGGGCTGCGTGACGAGGCGCGAGGACCCGCGCGACGTCGTCGTCTTCCGCGCCGGCCACGCCGGCCGGTACGCGACGCTGGCGGACCTGCCCGAGGGCGCCGTCGTGGGCACCAGCAGCGTGCGCCGGTCCGCCCAGCTGCGCCGCAGGTACCCGGGCCTGGTGTTCAAGGACGTGCGCGGCAACATTGACACGCGCCTGCGCAAGTGCGACGACGAGACCCTCGGCTACGACGCCATCATCCTCGCCGCCGCGGGCCTGCTGCGCATGGACTGCGGCCACCGCATAGGCCAGTACCTCGACTCCGCGAGCGAGGGCGGCGGCATGCTGCACGCCGTCGGCCAGGGCGCCCTGGGCATCGAGGTGCGCTCCGACGACGAGGCCACCCTGGGCCTGCTGAAGCCCGTGCTGTGCACGCAGACGATGCTGGCGTGCGAGGCGGAGAGGACCGTCATGCGGACGCTCGAGGGCGGCTGCAGCGTGCCGATCGGCGTCGAGACGGACTGGGTGCCTGGGGAGGGCGGCAGCGGACAGGCCCTGAGGATGAGGGCCACGGTCGTCAGCCTGGACGGGTCACAGGGCGCCGAGACCGAGGTCACACAGGAGGTATCGGACGCGAGGGCGGCGGAGGACCTGGGCCACAAGGTCGCCTCGATCCTCGTGGAGCAGGGCGCCGGCAAGATACTTGAGGCAATCAACAAGACGAGGGCGGAGACACCGGCTGGCACATCTGCTGCTGCTCCTGTGCAACCGGCGGCGTGATGATTGACGACAGACAACAAAACGAAAAAAAAAGGACCTTGGCTGCATTGCAACTTCTATTAGACTTAGATACCTTGCCTCATTTCTAACGCATCCAGAGAGCAAGCAAGCGAGCCGAGAATCTTTTTGTTGCCAATGCCCAACCGCGCGAGACCTGGGCCCCGTCCTCGCCAGCTTGAAAACGCCTGTCCTTGTGCAAATGTTAAATCAGTTGCCGGTTCACCAGGTTGAACTGCCATGCACATGTTGCCGCAAAATCCCCAGACGTATGTATTATGTACATCACATCGCGCGTCGCACACACACACGCACCCCGCTGCTACATATGCCCCCCGCCCGTCTTGGCCCGCCACTCATGCTCAGTGGTCGCCCTCGGCCGCCGTGAAGGCCTGGTACTCCTCGGCGCCCATGAGGGCCTCGAGGTCCTTGACGCCCTCCTCGTCGACGGCGACCTTTGCGATCCAGCCGCCGCCGGCGCTGTCGTCCTCGGGGACCTTGTTGATGTTGCCGGGCTTCTCCTCCAGCTCGAGGTTGACGTGGGTGATGCGGCAGGCGATCGGGGCGTTGATGTCGGCGGCGGACTTGACCGACTCGACGGCGCCGATGGCGTCGCCCGCCTTGACCTCGCGGCCCTCCTCGGGCAGCTCGACGTAGACGACGTCGCCCAGCGCCTCGGCCGCGTACTCGGAGATGCCGATCACGCCCGTCTTGTTGTCGGCCGACAGGTCGATCCACTCGTGGTCCTTGGTGTACTTCCTTATGGGTTCTGTTTGTTTAAGGAGTCTCAGTCAGTGTTGAAATTCTTCCTTGTGTGTCCTGCCCAGGCACCACGCATGGCAAGGGTTGAGGTTGAAAAAAGTGGCCGGCCGGCTTCGGCGCTGTAGGAAGGGGGGACGTACTGATAGCTGTGACGGAGAATGTCCTGGCAGCATTGAAGCTCTGGATCGGGCGGGCGCAGGCGCTCTGGCGGAAAGCTGAGAGGGCGGATGGTCTTGCGACCCGCATGCAGCGTGCGACTGAAGCCATGACTGTGACGATACTTGGCGGACCTGGAGGGAGAGAATGGGTAGGGAAAGAAAAAGACAAGGAGTAACGGCACTGGCGATTCGGAGCACGATGAATCGTTTCCTGTCGGGTGCGTCGTCCGACGACTCGCCGCTGCCGTAGCCTCTGATAGCCGGGCCCCGATTGGAATTCCACACGCTAATGCGTATTAGGTAAAGCCCCAGCAAGCTTCCGGTCCTAACCCAGGCTTGGCCACAGGAGGGGGACTAGGGGGGGGGCAGGTTCACTCGCAGCAAATCCTCACGGGCTTGCAGGCTACAACTCTACACAAATCGAATGACTTGATGGAAGATAGTTTATTAAGCAGCTACAACGACTAGCATTCAATAGCACTAGCCAATTTGACTTGTCCAGACCAGATGGCAATAATCGGAACTGGACGACTTAGCTGACCACCGATCCGAGTCGGACGGTCTGCCCCTTTCATGCACACTTGACCGAGTGGGCCGTTGAACATTGCTGCCGGGAGCTGGGATGGAAGCTTGGTTGGACGGGGTGGACGCCGAGCCAGTTCCTCTGAGATTTCGTGCATAATCCAAGCAAGTTATTGAGTTATTAAGACGTATGGCTATGCATGTTGGCCGTTTGTTAGTCATTGTGGCATTTATTAGGCTTCCGTACACGGCAAGACGTCTTCATAGTATGTGGGCAGGCAGGCATCGGCAAGGTCAGAGGGTTCTCGGCTCTCGCAAGTGAGGACCAGGTCCGATGACGCTGCGATGACTTGATCAAAGCACTCGGCCGACGTGACTTGAGCTATGTCATAGTATTGTGGTATGTAATAAACGAGGAGCACAAGCTGGCCCCGCCCACTGTTAGCCGTTGGGCTGGGCGGGAAGGTCTGCCTTGGACACACGAGAGTGTGGTACAAATCTCTGGTAGGCTATGCCAGCACGGAATCCGGATAGTCCGTCTATATTCGTGCCGTGGTCTACACTGTAATAGGAGATAGGGGAATTGCGATATCCGGCCGCGATATAGATAGATGGATATTCCGGAAGCACCTTGGGGGCGGGAGGCAGGCATCAGGTGTCGAGGAGAAGACGGTGCATGAAGGAGAGAGTCATAGACAACGCATCTCGATGGCCATAGTAAAATGCCATTGATAATGTGTCGACTGTGGTAAAGTTACCCTATGCCATCTGGTGTAGGTGCACGAATAGAGAGAGACACAACACAGCCTAGCGCTGATTTGCTTTGCTTGGCTGGCCGTTCTCCGGGCCCCTCTGCCGTGGTGATGACCTCTCACCGCCAGCTGTTATTGTTTCATGAGGTCAGAATCCAGACACAGATAGGACCGTGTGACCAGTCAAAGGGCGGCGAGCTGGCAGATAGAGTTGCGGGACCGTGTTGTGAGTATACTCGTAGAGTACACACAGCAAAGGGCCTGCAGGCTGCAGCAACAAAACACGCACGCACGCCATGCATCGCGTCGCGTCAGCCCCATAATTACTACCACAGTAGCAACTCCACTCCCGCAGTCCCGAACTCTCCCTCTCCCTTGTGCGTGCAGCAGCAAGCTTGTCGCGCTATGAACTCCTGGGCCACTTGACCCGAACAGCCAGGCAGGCCGACCCCTCAGTGGAGCCCCCCCCTGCCGTGCCATTGGGTCAAAGCTCACTTGAGCACGACAACACAGGCCACAGGCCGCAGGCCGCAGGCGACACAGCCAGACAGCCAGACAGCTCAGACGAGCGTAGTGTGTAGTGAGAGGCCGCATGCAGGGTCAGGCCAACCACGAGGCGACATTGCAGCTCCCGCGCCGTGTTTACTCTTGTGTCCAGGTAACCTGGGGGATTGAAAACTGCCCAACTTCCCATCCCCAGCATCCAGAGTTGAAGCCAGACGGCACACGGCAAACGGTAAACGGTAAACGGCACACGGGCACTCGATGGTTGTTAAACCGACCTTCTGCCATCAGCCAACCTGCCAACACCCAACATCCCCTCCACCCCGCACACATCGATCGGGCTGCTCCCCTCGAGACGAAGCGTCGATCCTCGTCTGCCCGGGCCAGGCGAGCACTCGACAGAGCCCATCTCATCATCAGCAGGTGCCCACAGCCCACTCACTGCCCAGTGCCCACTGCCCACCAGCCAGACCGTCCAAGACCACGGTCCACCACCCTGCCTGCTCCATGATCCACCGCCCACGGGCCATGATCCACCGTCTTCTGTCATAATCGCCAGCGCATCCGACTGCTGATTATTCCAATTCTTCCTGAGACTTCGATTCCGTCCCGCCCGACGTCCCGCTATACTTTGCGCAGCCCTGCCCTGCCCTGTCAGTCCCAGTCGCAGTCCCAGTCGGTGAGCAACAGTGACGCTGCTGCAGGCAAGCAAGCATTCTGCAGGCTGCAGCACCCCATCAATCAGCCTTGTTTTTGCCCGTCTTGCCGTGCAAACAAGACCCCTTCGAATTCTCCCGCCAGCCGGCCTGCCCGCCTGCATCTGAGATCGACCATCCCCGGTAAATCCATCCATGTAGGTATGTGGCCGTACCTGAAAGTCCCCTCGGACGGGCTTATCCATGTCGCATTTCAGCCCACGCTGCACCACCAAAACATCCCGTCACCAATCATCCCTCCCACATCCTTCCCTCTACCACCCCAGGTGCAAGCACTTGGCCTCGACCTCAACCTTGTCAACCTGTCTTGATGCTAGCCGACTGCTAACGCAACTTGCCCTTCAGCCGCTCCCTCCTGCCCTCCCAACCACGAACCCACGTCCTCCATCTCGTCCCAAGCTACACGGCCGTCTTCTTCATGAAGCGGCTGCTGGGATAGGGCTGCTTTCCCTCCCTCCCCCCTCGAACCCCTCAGTTCTGGTACACTGCTCTCCAAAACCAAGCCTGAGCCCGACACCACCTCTTCCTTGCCCCCACGACGCCGGCGACGACCGCCGCACATTTCACCACCGCCAACCTGGGTAGGTCGAATCTCCCCGGCGCTTAGTCGCCGCCCCCCTTCCGAAACAATGCGCTTCTAGACGCAGCCCTCATTAGACTGTCTCACTCCGGCGCACTTGGTCTCACCCGCCGCCCCCCTTTGCATTTCGCTGACCCGTCCACCACCCGTCAGATTCATCGTCAACTATAACGGCAGGGTCTCCAGCCCACTCGTACCACGCGACCGACATTATGGACGATCAGCCGCCCGTGGACAGCCAAGAGGATACCTTCGGTGGCATCGAGGGCTCCCCGAACATGGCCGGCGCCCACGGCTTCGAGAACGGCAACCCCCGACCACACCCGTCGCAATCATTCGACTCAGCCATGGCCGACGCACCCTACTCCCCAGACGACATGGACCCTGCAGCACGATACACCACTCCTCCCATCCCACAGAACGCCCAGGCAGGCTCCAACATCTCCAGACCGCCCTCACAAGTCTCCAGCCAGGGCTACGCAGATCGCGGCCCCGCTGGCGCACCCTCAGATGCAAACGCCGCCAACGGCCGAAACCATGTCGTAATAAAGGTCGGGATGGTCGGGGATGCGCAGATCGGCAAGACGTCATTAATGGTCAAATACGTTGAGGGCAGCTGGGACGAGGACTACATCCAGACGTTGGGCGTCAACTTCATGGAGAAGACGATCAGCATCCGGAACACAGAGATCACATTCAGCATCTGGGACCTGGGCGGGCAGCGCGAGTTCGTCAACATGCTGCCTCTCGTCTGCAACGACGCGGTCGCCATCCTGTTCATGTTCGACCTGACGCGCAAAAGCACTCTGAACAGCATCAAGGAGTGGTACCGCCAGGGTCGTGGCTTCAACAAGACGGCCATCCCGATCCTGGTCGGCACCAAGTACGACCACTTCGTGAACTTCCCACGCGAGGACCAAGAGGAGATCTCAAACCAGGTAAGGCCGCCTCGCAGCGGTTGCGGCTAGCGCAATGCTAATGTCGGATGCACAGGCACGGCGCTTCGCAAAGGCGATGCGAGCGGCTCTGATCTTCAGCAGCACAAGTCACAGTATCAACGTGCAAAAGGTTTGTCTCCCCTCTCGACCCTTTCAGCCTCGCAAGGTGCTGACCGGCTGCTCCAGATATTCAAGATTGTGCTATCCAAGGCCTTTGACCTGAAGTGCACAATACCTGAGATCGAGAACGTCGGCGAACCCCTCCTCCTCTACCAAAACTGCTAGTCACGGGCCTCTTCATGATCGCCCGCATGCGCAGACGTTATTTGGCTGCCAGGATACATCTACATCCCGCCGGGGCCATTCACCAGCCCGTCTCGCCCGATCACAGCGAAATCGCTCATCGTACGAGCGCGACCAACTGAGGCTGAATGTCCAAGGGGTCCCACACTTGGTCGGATTCTTGGCTACTTTAGGCCTCGTCCTTGCCCTGATCCTGCCGCATACCTCCCATCGGAAGACTTATGCTACGGCTGTTACGAACTGAGGTAGAACAGAAGGCACGATGATGTATATACATCGAGTCTGTGTGGGACATGCAACAAGCTGAAAGGGGCATATGTAAGAGAAAAAGGTATTGCATCACCAGAGATCAGAGGAAACGGCCCACGAAAGGAAAAGAGCGCATCGAGAGCTTTACTCACAAAAAGCTGTAATCGCATGTATGCTACCAGGGGAGGAAAGGGAGGAAGAAAGAAAGAAGACAGACATGGCTGCTGGTTGATTCACATTAAGAAAGCATTAGGGTTGTTTTGCTCGGTATCGGTACAACCGGACGGAAACTTGGACTTCTGATTTGTGATCTTTTATAGGGGGGGTTCCTGAGATTCCGTCGTTTTCCCCGGCCTTTCCCTTTGTCTCCATTTTTTTTATTCTGCCCTTTTTTTGTTTTTGCGCAAATCTGGAAGTTCAGGCGTGTAAGAGCTGAAAGGAGCACAGAAATATCACAAACTCATCAGAGGGGTGATGTTTGCGAAATGGGGGTCTGGGGCCCCCCCTTGAGCCCCTGGGATTAGTTATCATCACATCCCATCAATCACATTCACAAACACACACACTCAACACTGTAATCTCCTATTTCAACAAAGCCATCAGACACAGGAAGCAGGGTTCTGAGGTCTTGTTTTTCCTGTTTCTTTCAATGTACATTACAAGAAGTGTATTGGGCCGCGACATATCGTTCTGCGCATGCCATTACTATCAACTTGTGAGATCACCAAATAAAAAACCTCATTGGAAGAAAGACATCGGTGACTTCTGTTCTCTACTGATTGGTCTACTTTGTGTAGTGGGAAGTTACATCACGGAATATCACTCTATGTAGCATGCACCAGGTAAATGAGCAACAAGGTCAACTATGCCAGCTTTTAGGGGGGGCAAGAAGTGCATCTATCTGTATCGATTCTTCTTGGGTAGTTGTATTAGTGATGATCGTCGTAGGTGATTCGTCATAACACTAGGCAGTGTCATTACTGAAGAAAAGAGTGAGACTGACGCCTCAACGTTCGGTGCGAGACAGTTGTCTTCCGCCCACGGAGCCATGGGACAACAAAAGAGATGACCGATGTCCAATACTGACTGCCACAAGCACTGATATGACCGGTCCTGATCCCCGTACAGCAAAAATCAAAGCCCTCAGGACGGTGACTGACCCTCAGTATCCCCCTCCACCTCAGTAGTCGACAGCTCGCCAGCAGGGGTGGGCGCGGGAGCAGTGGGTTCTGGAATGGCAGCGGGGGCGGTATTCTGCCGCTTGGGGAACATCCTGCCCCAGAACCCACGGCCGGTAGGAGCATCGAATCCTTCCGAGTCTGCTTGTCAGCCGGATCAGAACTCACAGCGCGGCTGATCTGAGCGCGGAGGACACCTCATCTACGTACCAGCATCCAGACCCTCCGGCCGGCGCGCCGCCCGGTTGGCAGAGTCGATCACGGCGTCGAGCGAGCCGACGACATTCCTGCTGGTCCCCACGTCCTCCTCGGATGCGGAAGACGAGGCCCAGTTCCCAGGCATGTCGGCCGCGCTCGGGCGCGGCGACTTGCGGAACTGCGCCCCCTCGCGGATGACCTCGTCCTCCTCGATGGTGTGGGTGCCGCGGACCGCGCCCGACGGCGAGAGGATGCGCACGTCGCGGCTGATGTCGTGCTCGCCACCGGTGGCTGCGGGCGGCGCCGCGACCCTCTTGTCGCTCTCGAGGCCGTGCGCTGCCCCGGACCGGGGCGCGGCCGGCAGCACGGTGTCGGTCGCGAGGGAGTGCGCCCTGGCCTGATTCGCCGCCTCTGCGATCCTCTTATCCGAGTCTAGACTGTGGGGGAGCGACGCCTTGGCTCGCTCGACGACCGGGTCATCTAGGATCTCGTGGGAGAAGACCTGGCGTGGCCCCGAGACGACGGGGTCGCCCTCCTCGAGGAGGTGGCCGGGCGTCACGGCTGACTTGGGGATCACGGTGTCCTTGGACAGGCGGTGTTCCTCTGGGGCCGGCTTCGCCGGGATGACCTGGTCATGCTCGAGGATGTGGGAGAGGCGTGCCTTGTCCAAGGGTACGACGTCGTCCAGGTCAAGGGAGTGCGACCGTTGGGGTCGGGTATCGATGACAAACGTGTCGTCTGAAATAGAATGCACTCGGGCGTTGGCGGGTATTTCCACGATCGACTTGCTTCGGTCCAGCCGGACTTGGGAGAGCCCTCCCAGTGCGCTGTCTGGTTCTTGCGCAGTTTCGTCTGCCTCATCATCAGGCTGCGCACCTTTGGGTATTGGAGGCACATTCTCCCTGTCCACTTGTTTGCCCTTTGACTTTTCACTCTTCTTAATCTCAGTCTTGGGTTTGGTCTTTGGCTTCCTCGGTTTTTCCCCCTTTGGCTTCTTTGGTTTGTCCTCCTTTGACTTCTTTGGTCGGTCCTCCTCTGGCTTCTTTGGTTGTCCGTCCTTGTTGGTTTTCTTCTCTCTCGATGCAAAACTGAAGAAACCTCCTGGTCGATCCTCCCTCACCTCAGGAGGATCACCAGAAAGCGGCCGCTGGGAAGGATCGGGCGTCGCAGGGAGTTCCGTGTCAAATAACTTGCCAGGCAGTTCCAAGCCTTCTGACCCCAAAAGATGTTTGAAACGGTCGACCACAGAGTCAGCCCCTGTCTTTCCATCTTCGACTGGCGTATCTTCGATACCCTCGGGAGAGACGCCAGGACTCAACCTTTGCATTGGGTCACGGGCCGTGGGAGCTTCCGCTTCGGGCACTTCCACAGGCTGTCTCGAGGCCTTTTCATCCAGTAAGTTTTTGAAACGGCCGAGTAAAGAGTCGGCTCTTGTCTCTCCGTCTGCAAGGGCATAATCCAGCGCATCCGATATGTCAATCTCAGGGAGCCGATCCGGAAAGAGCTTTCTCATCTCCATTGGCGCTTGAGACACATATTGCTGAGCCTTCTCAATCTTGTCTAGATGGATAGTCTTTCTGATCTCCTCGCGAATTCGGACCTCGGCAAGGTTACGGAGATTGGTGACACCGTGGAGGACGACATTGAGCGCCTTGTTGCCCTCGAACTCTCCCATACCATAGAAGAGGCGAATCGCATTCGTCAGCTTGATCGCCGGTATTCCACCGCCGAACTCTGCAAGTACCAGTCAGCTGAGTCAACAACTGTGCGGCGCCAAGGGGACTCACAAAGCAAAAGGATGGTGATAGCTGCGTAGCCACAACAGGGCCCGTTGCATGCGTTGAAACTATCCTCCTCGGGTTCTTCCTCACCAGCGCGGCTCTTTTGAGCCTTGTCCAGCTCATGCTTGACTTTTCCGTACGTGATACACGGACAAAAAATACCCTCGGTGGCCTCAGCTTTGTCCAAGACCTTCAGAGCGTCCGACCGGCTGAGTTGTGGCGCACTGGGTAGCTTTGGTATCACGCTGCCGACGATGCCATTGTCAGTGGCCACAAAGTCGTGCAGTTTGGACGGCGCCCCGGTCGGCATCTCTCCCATTCCCTTCACAGCCCGGCGGAGCTCGTCGACAGGAATGGCATTCTTTCGCTTGTCGCTGGAGCTGGCAGGCCCTGGTTTGTGCAGATGCTTGCTTTTCCCAGGGGTCTTTCCGGGGGTGAGATCCTCGAGAGGAATCGATCGTTCAGGTTGTTTGTGCCTCCTCGGGGCAGGCGATGGGATAGGCGCCATGACAGGAGCCATGACCATCGGAATCATGGAGAACATGCTGTTGGACACGATTTGCGCAGTAATGTTGGTATAAGTGAAGAGACGGGTGACGATAGGTCTGACGGTATTTGCCTCCGTTCCAAAGCGGACGGCAAGAAGGCTGTGGTGGGAGAAGACGGTTGTCTTTGTTTACCTCGGGAGCAACACGTTCAGCTTTCTAATGCGACATCCTGCAGTCGCTGCAGTAACGACCCGGGTGTGCTGTTTGGTATCCTAGATAACAGGAAGCCGCACGCCGGCGGATAACAGCCACATGGGGCATTCGGGGCATCTTTAGCTCTCGAAATGGCGAAGGCACACATGGCCAACCCAAGAAAGTTCAACCCACGCTTTTTCAAAGTGCATCAGTTCGCAGTCGGTCCGCAAAGAACTTCATCATGGGCAAGACCTCCTCCTGGCTGGAAGGCATGGTGCTGTCCCGCTTGTTCCACTTGACATCCTCCACGTTGGCAAACTCCTTCCTGAGCAGTTCGACTGCATCTTCGTCCACGGTGTCGCATGACTTTCCGCGGCAAATCAGGACCGGCGTCTCTGATTTTGGCCTTGCACTCAGCGTCGGAATCATGGACGGCGGCAGGTCTCCTCCAATAGACACGACGCCCTTGAATGCCTTGCCCGTCTCAACCGGTTTGCCGTCCTTATCCTCCTTGACCTCCTCAACCTGAGGGCCCTCCCGGATCTTGGAGGCCAGACCCAATGCCAGTGATCCACCCTGCCCGTAGCCGAAGAAGAGGATGTCAGACAGCTCCCATCCACACTTCTCCATCAGAGTCTCCCTGATGAGCCTGTTGATGACAAGATCTGCAGCCTTGGTGAACCCAGGGTCAGCATCCAATCCTCCCGAGCTTCCGATGTTCAGGTCGTCTCCCCAGTGGAAGTTCATGGTGGGGCCACTGTCTGGCGGCAGCCCGAGCAAGGCTGGCGGCAGCGGGCTGGTGCCCCGTACCGAGATGCCCAGGACGCCGGGAAGGTTGATGCTCTCTGCGAAACCCGCAAAGGGGGCCTCTGAATCGCCGAGCCCGTGGAACAAGATGAGTATGGCGGTGGTGGACTCTGGCGGGGAGGGGAAATGCAGGCCAACGGTCAGGGCCGGTTCCAAGGACTTGAAGTCCTCGGCCTTGGGGATTCGAATGCTTGGCGTCATGCTGTGCAGTCGTCGAGCCAGGAACGGACGGACTGTTTGGTTTACAGTGGTTGTGTCTGCCTGGTTACACGCATTACTGAAAGCTGGGTCTGCCGTGCTACTTGCGTCACTCTGAGTGGGACTTGAAGCCTAACCCTGATGCCTACACTGCTCTGTCCCAAGATTTGAGCTGCTGCACATCCGAAGCGAGTTGTTCAAGATTCCAAGTTTCAGCAGCAACTATTGATGAAGGGACTGGAAAGCTCGAGTCTTAACGATCATTAAATCTTATATTCATGTGGGCACCTTCCAATCTATCTACTATTCTATCCTCGACCTGTCTCTGGGCCTCTTGCATTTCTTCATGCACAAAATCTTCCAGCTCTTTGCGAGCCATGTACGTCTGATCCTCAACCTCGGAATAGACTGTGGAACCGACCTCATGCCTGAGATCGTACAACTGCTTTTCAAGATCATCCGAGTGTTCCAGCAGACGCTCCTCGACACGATCGAGGATCCGCCTCTCTATTTCCGGCATTACCTCGCTGAGTAGCTCCTTTTTCAATTCGTCTTTGAGCTCGGCTTTCAAGTCGGCCCTGAGCTCGCTCATCAGCTCTGCCTTCAATTCTGCCCTGAAGACGTCCTTCAGAGCCCGAGCGAAAGCCTTCTTGTCTTCAATGACCTTGCTGTCGTCTTGTCGAGACTCAGTAGCACTGGCTCCTGAACTGGCCCTTCTCCGCTTCTTCCCCGTTGGAGCATCCGCCACGAAAGGCGGACCCGGTCCAATGTCTGAATAAGGGGGCGGCGATGCTCCGTTGCCGGCAGGCCCTGGGGTTTGGAGGCGGTCAAGTTCAACAATTTGCCCGCCTTTACCGCCGTACAGACTGGCTGTGTCAGCAGCGTGCTTGTTGCTGGCGAGCCTGGCATCTGTAGATGCAGCGTCGGCCGTCGTGCCAACGGTCTCATTCCCTAGCGACCCGGCATCGCACAATGCCATCAGTCGTCCCCTGGAAACGGTCCGTGCGGGCAGGCAGGCATAAACGGAGAAGGCGGTGGCCGGGGCGAGACCCCAGAGACCGTCGAGTGGATCATCCGATTGATGCCCCTTCGATTTGAGGTCGTAATCCGGTGGAAGAACTAACGTGCCCGGTCGGTTCAACCTGAAATGCCAACAGACGGTGTTCGCTCCAAGTCTCCTGCTCATACCCTCGTCGACATTGTTCTCGTCTTCCAGAATAACCGTGTCAACTCTCTCGGGTGCGATGTGGAGCCAGGCAGCCGTTGTCCTTTTAGGTCTGCCACCAGTCGCTTTGAACGTCACGGTGGCCCGTAGCTTGAAGAATGCAGTTTTGGTCGAGGGATCGTGATAGATGTGGAAACGAAGGGCATCGAGGCTCCGGCGAGCTCCGGAGGGGTGGGTCCAAGATGCAATGGCTGGCTGAGCCGTCACATCAATAAGGTCCGAGGAACTCATGGCGGACTATCACAGCTTGGCCGCTGGTGTGCCAGATTACGAACTGGATGGCAGGCGAGGCCTAGAAATGGTCAGTTGGAGGACATTCATAAGCGCACAAACCGCGAGAGAACTCTGGCCCCTGTATGGAATCATCCGTTACGATGAAGGACAGGATTCCCGCCCGCCCAGGCTTCTGGTCGGCAGAGCAGCCCCGACTCCTTTTTGAAGAGATCCGAATCGACCACGACGACAATAGGAGAGCCGGACAGACGAGGGCACCGTTCCCGCAAGTCTCGCCCAGCACTAGCCCGACAGCAGCAGTACGAGCAATCACCAAGACCCTGGGTCTTCCGCTGCCCGCAGGCAGCGGGTAGAAGCCAGTGGCGTGAATGGTCTTGGGCGCGCGTCACCGGCCGCTGTCGACGCTCAGCACTGAGCAGAACCTGCGCGGTCACCCGCCGGTGCGAGTACCTTTGAACTGGGAGCGCTCATGTGCGACGTTTTCCCATAGTGATGTTGTGTGGAAGAAAAGAGATGCAGTAAGAGCGTCCCGACCGCGTTGGCGGACACGTCGTGAATGAGCGGGCTGGTCGTCGGAAAACAGGGAGGTTGGGAGAGCTTAGCGTTGAAGCCTTGGCGGATCACGTGAGCATCTGCGATGTGGTTGGCTCGCTTCTGACATGGGTTCCCCACCTAGACGGCAGCCAAAACACCTGCAGCACGAGATGCCATGTCCACCTGGGCAGTACATGCCACGGAAATAAAGCATTACATGACCATTTTATCCAAAAATTCAGCAGACATTTCATTTCCATAGGTGCAGGTCTTCGATGTCAGGCCCTGTGGCGTTGGTATGGATGCCTCGGTGCTTGCTTACAACGGATACTACGTACGACGCAACAATGAGGCCCTCGTCTCTCTCTTCTTATGTAGATTCTTGACTGCGTGTTTCCAAGAGCCTGTCCCCTTTCTTTCTATTGCAATAGCCCTTTCCCTCGTCGATCATCGTCATGTCCCAGTGACCAAAGCATTATTTCTTCACAGCAACCGGGATCCCGCCCGAAGGACCCATCAAGCTGGGTAACATCATGTCATTTCCGAGTCTGGCTGATGCCAGACTTCATTATAGTGTCCTTCTGGCTGTCCCATAACAGTCTTTATGGTGTGTTGTCTGGCCACCCAGATATCTCTATTGGGGGTGCCAAAGTCAAGGCACCGACCGTGAGCCACGTAGAAGTGGTTCTTATCTCCATACATACAAAGCGTATGTGGCGTCTTTATACGGCAGGAAACCCTCAACTGTTTCAGATTCCGGTGTGACGAGTGCGGCGGGCATGTTGGCGTACCAAGGCCTTGTTCTAGATGAAACTAAACCCATCCTGTGCTATTGAAGGATCAAGGCGGCGCAATGTGGACACAGACCAGAGAGGGGACAGCCAAACGTCTGGTTTTGACGGGATACATGGAGGGGGGTTGTCTTTACGACGGTGACACGCAAAATGGCGGAGGGGTTCGTTGCATCGTTGGAAGGTGTGGGGATCCATGGGTGGGCATTGAACCGGCCTGTGGATTGTCCACCGATATGAGCCCCAGCCACTGGACCAAGGACAGATCATCAACCGCTCTACCTCACTGGACGCCTTGGGATCAAGAAAACGAGACCTCTGCGTGTCTTATCGGTCATCAGCATCCCCTGTGAGACTGCACAGCGCCATGAGTTGGTACCTGGCATCTCAGGAGAGGGACACCCTTCTCACGAGTTTGACGGTGAACAAACGGGATCTGCACTGGCTTAACCAGCCCAAGAGATATGTAGGTGGCTATTCTTCCGTGATACGAGTTTTAATCCGTTTATCCAAACGCCCGCAGCCGTCCACACTTGGGCTGCTGCTGTTGTGTGGTCTGGGGTGTCAGGCTTTTACAAGCCACTGTGTCCGGGGTCCTTAAATGCAGAGTACACCACAGGCTGGAAGCTGGCCAGGTCCTTACTGTATTCTCTTTCCACTGTTATTGGCACTGTATTTCTTCAGACGCTGGGTCTTGAGCGTTTACCACTGTATGAAGGCGCCACGTACATTTTACATGTATGGGGATTGAAAACGAAACCACTTGGCCAGGTCCTGGTCTCTCCCCAATTGAATGGAAAATGACAGTCCTGTGGGTCTGTTTGGTTCTTGATGGTTCTGTCCAAAGCTTGGAAGCCTTCTGTGGCAAATGGGATATCTCATCGCATGTCTCCCGTCCAGTCTCTGGGTTGGTCTGTCATCCGCCCCATATCTCTAGTACTGTATCTCTGGTGTTGCTTCTCTCGACCTGGTCAGTATGACATGGACTCAGAATCAATGACTGCTGTTTTAGGAAACGTTTTACCAGGGGGGATTCCTCTGAACAAGATGCCTAGATACTGAAGTATGGAACTTTATTTGAGGTCTCACATTGCAAAAAGGCCTTTGGTAAAACAAAATGTCTGTTGTTCCTCAATGCACTTGCCATTGTGCCAATGAAATTCATGGTTAACATCTAGTTCAAACTGGAGAAGCAAAGGGCCATGTTCTCGAACCTAATTCCTCCACAAACAGCAAGGCCGGCATGAGTAGGCAACTATAATTTGTGGATCAACACCCAGCAGTCAGTTATATAAACAGAATTCTGCGTATCACTAATCCTTTACAGCATTAGGAAGCACTGATCAACACAGACCCATTGGCATGAACATATGAACGAAGCCATTCACGATGAAATAGCTACCTTTTCCCAGAAAAACAAAGAAGCGCCGTCTTTTGATGGCTACAGCTTGCAACTGAGCATGCTTGGAATTTCAAGGGTTCAGGGGCCTGGCTTGCTCACATCCAAGTGACTCGGATGTAGCAGCGCTGTAGGCTATATGGCGGCCTTAGCCCCCGTCAGTTAAGAACAACCTCGGAAGGACGTGGGTACCTACCTGGTACTGTAACGAGAAAGGGGGGTGATCCATAGACACCCTGGGCCATAGACACCTTAGGGGCTATGTTCATGCTGAGGGCTAGGCTCCTCTAGAGTTATAGATTCAATGTATAGAAGTTATGCAACTATCCTTTCAAGTGTGTGGTTTACCCGGAAAAGGAATCTCTTTTGAAGCTATTCTGGACCTCTTCCTGAAGTCTTGTAGGTCTGTTGTCTGATCTGGAGTCTGGCTGAGGTCTTGCTACCTCTTCGTGACTGCTAGTATCTTTTCGTAACTGCCTTATTGTAATAGCTTCTTCCCTAAGTACCTAGGTATGTACTTCTCCCTAAGACTCATTATGTGATTTCTATGTCTAAGGGGAAGGCTCCCCCTTTAAGGAAGGGTCAAACTCTGGGATTCCCTAGCCCAGTGGGGCTACCATAGGTATGGGCAGGTACGCCCCGATACGATAGGTACGATAGGTAATAACATTAGATCCTGTGAAGAGTGGGCAATCAAAATGAACCATCAGAATTGTAAACAACAGCACCAAGGAAGATCAGGCTTACAAACAGGAAGACTCGCTTCTGGTTGTACCAGCCACTGCTACATTCACTGATCTACATTAGTCCCCCTCTTCCAAAATCTTTTCTGCGAACCCATTTCCAATAATTCTCAACTTCTCACCACCTCCTCCCCCTCCCTAACATTCCAATTCTGTGTATTCGGAACACGGAAACATGGCACTCGTTCTGGTTTCCCAAGAGCAGCGGAAGCGCCTTTCAGCGGAACAGTTCAACCAGATCCAGCGCAACTACTGGTCAGTCATCCCAAACACCCACCATCAACACCCATTCTTCAACAAACTGCCTGTGCGCCCAGGAGTATAACCTGAGCTCCATCACACATAGGAGATGCTCCGTTCCGTTTCTCCCCAACCAATGCTTTGTACGGATGTTCTGACGGCATTCTTAACTCTAAGGCTATTGAATACTCCCGCTGGACGCAGCGGAGGCGACTGTGTTGTCACCTATGAGGGCCAAAACGCACGCCTTTATCGAGACATCATCTGTGAACGCAGCAGCTTCTTCCGGCTTCAGCTTCCCCCCACAGTCTTCAAAGTCAGTGGCCACCCACGTCTTACTCCGGACCCAAGGTTGAGTTCAAGGCAGATTTGCTAACATTCATATCCTGACAGGAGAGCTCCTTGCATCAAGTTTCACTGGAAGGGTTCGTGAGCGCACCGTATCTTCGGATGATTATTCAGTTCATTTACCTGTCAAGTAAGCCGCCCAATATGCAGGAAAGTATCTGTCATTATGTTAGTCGCTGACAACGGACCTCACTGCAGTCCCAGAGGCAGGTTATGCCCTGGATATGTACGGGCCGATGAGCGATGCAGTCTTCTACAAGCACATGTTTGAGCTCTACCGTCAGGCCTGCTACCTCATGGTCCCTAGCCTGACGCAAGCAATCATTGCAGAGCTCAAGAAGCGACTTGAGCAGGCTGCCTCGATAGTGTTTCAAAATCAATATACAGCAGATCCTAGGTTCAAGACGGTATTCAGAAACACCATGGAGGTAGTCGTCCATGCCTACGACAACTCCAATGAACACCACGAGGTCTACAACCCACTCCGCGCCTACCTATTCCGCTGGGTCGAGCTTTGCTATCCTGTCCTTTCCCGCGAAGGCGACGACTTTTACGAATACCTGGGTCACGCACCCATGCTGGCCGTCACGATCCTCAAAACGAACCACAACATCCGCAACTCCAATTTCATTCTTCCAGGCCCTGGGGTCCGTTGCGGGTTCTGCGATGTCCGCCTCGGAAGTGATTATGCTTCGAAGGATGTGATTGGGAAGTCTAAATTCGGACTCTTTGCGGATGCAAGGGGAGGTGTCAGATACATCTGCAGCGGCAGTGGCTGCCTCCGCCAGCTCAGCGTTAGTATGTTTCGTGGTGGCAGACCCTAATTGTCCCTGTGGATACTCCTACGTCCTTCTGCCTGGGAAACCAGTGGATGTTTATAAGTTTCCTCTTCCTCATAGCTCTCTTGGAGGCTTTTTCGACAGCAACTTCATTGACAAGAAGTCTCCGGTGCGGCCGATGAGGAGCTCATGGAGGCTTCTCGTGAGAGGAGGCGGCTCGCATCCAGCAGCAGCTCACCGAGGACCAGAACGCTGTCACCAGTTAGTGGCAGCTTCTCGTGGATAGTATGCAGACAGGCATGAAGATGATGGACGAGGAGAAGGACCGCCGTTCCAGTTGGGAGTAGCCAATGCTCATCTCGATGCACCGTCGTCAAGGTCAGCTCTCTATCTCGCAATGGTAGTAGACGGAGCCTCTCATCACAGCGACTTGCGTTTATTGGTTATGGGCTACCTTTATCAGTCTGAACAAGCCTAGCGCGATATAATGAGAACATTGGTCACTAGACAGTGCAGATTGGACCCACCTGCTACCTAGATATTAGACTTCAATGTCCGTAGGAGCGTTGCCAGCCTGACGTCCCAAGGAAGGACTTCAACAACCTTGAGCGGTACTACAGTCTAAGCTTGACTTGCTATGGACCCTGATGTGCTTCACCTCAAAGGCATGTCCTCCAGGGCTCACGGCATACATGAAGCGGGACAACACAGTCATTCTCTAATCCATGACTGACTCTGTTACATCTTGAAAATAGGTTATATAAATCGATGATATGAATTATGATATGCAATAGGGAGACCCAAGACCTTATGCCCTCGGTCTAGCCTCCCGACCCAATGCCAGAATATACTCTCAAGGGCCAGAATATCCCTTCAAGGAAGCGCACTCCTGCCCATTAAACTCAATAAAAGGGGTATCAACAAGAACTCCAAAAACCTCGCCCAGCCCCTCGCCAAAGTCCTCCATCGGCTCCAGGTTCGAGAAGACGGTGCCTTTTACCGGCACCGGCGCCCACTGGCCCTGGCTGATGGTCGTGTTGAACAGCCGCACCATCTTGTCGCACTGGGTGCCGTTGGCGAAGATGGGCTGGTTCGTGAGGTTCTGGTAGACCTCGATGGGGTACGGGCTGGCCTCGCCCTGGCCCAGCGCCGAGAACTCCAGCATGACGTACTTGTCCGAGCCGTCGGTCGCCTGGCCCTTGAAGTAGGTCGAGCCGTCCGGCATGCGCCCGTAGGCCTCGCAGCCCGGCTCGAACTTGGTCGGGTGCACGGTGGTGCCGTAGTCCCGGGAGCCGTTGATGGCGATCTGGTTGTCGTCGCTGATCATCTGGGCGGGCGCCATTGTGAATGACGAGTAGCCGTCGCCGAGTAAATCTATGAATGGGAATGACCAGCCGAAGCGCTGTTTATATACATGTCAGAACAGCGCTCTTGTTCTCCGAGTCACGAGAACTTGGCTCACCTGGAAGTCTTGTACGTTGATGCCGAGGGCGGCTAGCTGGATGTCGTGGTCCAACGCGGCTGTCACAAATGCGGGATACATGCCGGCTGGGAAATCAGGCATTAATGCCCTATAGGCGCCCTCGAGGATGGCGTGCTGTGGCGGTATGATCCTCCTTGCAGTGTCGAGGGGTATTGGCACTATTGCCATGGTGGTGTTCAAGGTCCCCGTGGGTGCATCTGGGTATTGTTGAGCGATTGGATTTGGTTGGCTGCTGGTTGTGCATGTGTCTTGTGCACTTATGCTCAACAGCGCTGACGACAGCACGAGCGTCGCCAGGGCGGTGATGTGGAAGACCTTGATACCGGGCATCTTGGACCAGAGTGTGCGATTTGGATGAGCCCATGTGTATAGGGCTGGGGGCACCCAGGGTAATTGGACGTGGAGGAAAGGTGATGGACGGGTGAGCATGGCTTTTTAAACGACCATATCATCTTATTTCTCCCGCGCTACCGAAGGGCAGAAAAAGATTGGGTCGGCAGTCAAGGAAACTCCGGAGGATGTAAGCACATGAGGGTTGCGCAGAAGGCAACCTACTCGGGCCGTGCTGTCATGTTGTTTATGAAACAAAAAGCCAGCAAAACAAAATCGGCGGCTTGGCTCCCGGAAGTCGAGTACCGGATGAGCAGCGTCCCACGGCCAAGGGTTCAGTCGCCAGTCTGTCAAGTGGGACGGAAGAGCAGAATGGGGAAAGGAATGGTGTGGGATTCCAAACATGCTAGGCCGTGCAGATCTAGTCATAAAAGGAGGCTCCGAACAGACGGGAAGAGTGGTTTCCGAGCAGAATGCTGAAGCGCTGCTCAACGGGCGGTCCGGCCATTGGCTGAAACGTCCCTGACAGGAGCCCAAACATCGCCGCCCAGGCCCCGCGCTTCCGTCGGGAAAGGCAGAGGATGGCCCCTCGTGGAACAAAGGAAGAGTAAACAGAACGGCTTCTGCCCCTTCCGAGGGGAGAGAGGAGGGAGGAGGATGGGCGGGCTCGGGCTTGCAGGAGTGCCAGCCGCCATCTGACTGCAGACTGTTCACATCTGACTAGTCTACTCAAGTACAGTACTTGCATTGTTCCCTCTCCTCTCGGAAGAAGGGGGGCGGTCAGCTAGGCCGGCCATATGGCGCGGAAGCCATGCTTGCCGGCACGAGTACGCGCGACCACATCCACCTAGCCTGCCTGCAATAGACGAGAGCCGGAAGAGCTAGTAGTAAGTAGTGTAGGTTGGGTTGGGTTGAATCACGGACAGGATGTCCAACCAGAAGGGAGAGACTCTCAAGACTCTGCACACTGCAGCAGAACTGGTGACGTGATGATAGTTCGCGGATGATACGTCACTCGGTCTCATGGTGCACCGCAGCCCAGCTTCCCGAGTCAACGAATCGACCACTGTTGCGTTGCAGCACCGAAGTCGACTCGAAGGGCTTCCGTGTTGGGGAATGTGCGGGACCCGTGGCCCCCCGTGGCCGGCCTGGTGGGGGGCGGCCGGAACGTGAGTGATCCGGCCTCGCGGACGGGGAACATTGAAACTTTGATTTCCCAACCCCCTTGCAAACGCGGATTAGGGTTAGTTCAGCTAGGCATCATTTTCAAAGAGAACGGAAATTCGCGCACCCAAAATTGAAAGGCGCGCACCCAAATATAACTAAGTGGTGCCCACATATATATATAAATTTATTTTAATTAGGGCCCATTATAGTAATTAGTAAGGTTATTATATACAACTAGTATTTGGCATTATTTCCTTGCTAACCAATAAAAAAGAGGTTAAAAATTATATAAATTATATATATTAAGGCCTAAATAGGTGGTATTTTAAGTATAATTTATACTTAATTATATATATATTTAAATTTTAAGTTGCATATTTTTATTATTACCGGCAAGGTTATTTATAGTTAAATTTACTTATAGTAACTAGTTAATAGTCCTTTATACCCTTATATACTACTTTTTAGCTATTAGTAGAGTGCTTAAAGATATATTTAAAAAAGTAAATTATTACTTTAATTAATGGTTTGCTTGCCTTATAAGCCTTACTGCTAGCTATTAGTTTTACCAAATAGTTCCTTACTAGGTATTATTATTATAAATATTCTCTTTATTTAAGGATTATAAGGTTAAGTTATTTTACTTTTAAGCTAAATTTATTTGTTAAAAAAAGGCCGTTATTGCCCTTATTTTATTTTTTACTTTACTTTTTAAATTAGTAGTTATTAATTTAATTTGCTTGCTTATTATAGCTATTATTTGGCTTATATTTTATTTAAAAATACCTGCCTTATTGGTTATAAATATGGCCATTTTATAAAGGCGTTTTTTAATTAATTTAACCTGCTTTAACAAGTAAATTATAAGTAAAGGGTTATTAATTAATAAGTTATAATTAAGCTAAAAGAATTTATATATATTAGCCTTTTTAAAGGGCTGCCTAGTTTTTTTTTTATTAGTAATTTAATTAGTATAAATTAAGCTATATTATATAAATATAGGGTAAATATAGGTTAATTATAAATAATTGCCTTATATAACCTTACCTTTAAGTATTTATATAGCCTTTTTTTTAATATTTAAAAGAAGATTTAGAATTACTTATAAAACCTATATTAAAAGGCTTTCTAGCTACTTTTATTTATTAAACTTTTAAAAAAAGAATATTTTTTAATATGCTTTTTTTAATTTAAAGTTATAAGTAATATTTTTTAAAGCCTTATAAATAGTTTTAGCAAGATAAAAAGTATTTTTTATTTTATAGCCCAAATAGACTTTAAGCTTTTAATATATATTTTCTATTAAAAATATTATATATAAGCTAAAATTAAAAACTTTATAAATTTTATAGGCCGCCTATTTAATTATAATTTTTTTTTTTATTTATATAATAAATTTTTAAATATTAAATTATTACTTATTAATTTAAAAACTTTTTTTATAAATAGTACTAAGTTAAATTAAAGACTTAGTAATTAATTAAATATTTTATAAACTTAAATAAATTAAATAGGGCCTAACAAATATAAAGGATTTTATTTAGGACCCTTAATAGAATAGTTATTTTACTTTTTATTAAAATATTAAATAAGGCTATATTTAAATTTTTAACCTTTAAATCCTTTTATTATTAGCTTTTTTTTTTATACTTTATAAGTCTAGTACTTTTACTATTTTTTAATATTAAAAATAATATTTATATTAATATAAAAATATAAAGTTAATAGCAAATATAAAAATATATGCTTAATAATATTAATTAAAATAATATTATAATTAATAATAATAACCTTTAAATTTATAGCTTTATATTTTATTAGTAGTAATTTAATTTATTTTAAAAGTTACTAAAAGCTTGGTTTCTTTTTATTATTAATAACGCCTTAAAATAAGGGCAAGTTCTTTTTTATATATATTATAGCTATACCTTAAAAGTATAGCATTTTTTATTATTAGTTATATAAATATAATTAAAAAAATATTAAATAAAATATTATTTTAAATTTATATAATTTATTGCCTTTTATACTAAAAATATTAGTAATACTTTTTTTCTTATTTTAAATATAATAATATTAATAGTTTTGCTTTTTAAGCTAATTTAATATTATTTATATTAATATATAAATGCCTTATTTCTTTTTCCTTTATTTTACTAGTTAAAACTTTATTATATTAGATTTTAATATAATTATGGGATATTTTTATTAAAATATAAATTTAAGTTTTTTTGGCTTTATTATAAAAGGGTTATAAGTAGTTTAAAAAAGAAATTTATATTAATTTATAATTAATTTAATCTAGCCTTGCTCTACCTTAGCTACTACTTGGAGCCTATAATAGGCATACTTTCCTTTTTAAATTATAAGCTTCTACTTATTTATTATGGCCTTAATTATATAAGCAACTTTTTATTAAAGGTAATTAGTTTTAATTATAATAATATTATAGGTAGTTAAGGCTAAAAGTTATTATATATTATAATTATAAGCTAAAATTCTTTAATTTATTTTAAAACTATAAAAGACTATTAGCTAGCTAGCTAATTTTATAGCTTTATTTAATTTAACTTTAAATTTCTTATAAATATTATATTTATTATTAAAAAGCTTTAAAAATATAAAGAAATTAAAAAGTGCTAAAAGGTAGTAGTTAATAATAGTAATACTATAATTCTAGTTATAATAATTAACCTACTAATATAGCTTAAGCCTAAAATAGTTTAGTACTTATATTATTAGCTATAACGTTTAAAAAATAATATTTAAGTAAATATAATAAAAATTTAATTTTTAATTAATAATTCTTACTATTTAAATAGTTAATTTAACTTATAGTTGGGTGGTAATTAATAAGTATAATTAAGTAGGAAAAAAAGATTTTACTAGGCATATTAGGCGAAATATAAAAAGTACTACTTAAGTGGTCCAACAAGTGAAATAAAGTCTTCTAATTGGCTGCAGCCCTGCTTAGTTATATCTAGGTGCGCGCCTTCCAATTTTGGGTGCGCGAATTTCCATTCTCTTTTTAATGGCCAACCTAAAGACGACAGATATGCGTGCCGACTTACTTACACACAGCAACCTACAATATAGCATAGCACTTACTAAGGGTTGCACATTGGGGAATATGTTACCATGTTGTATTTCGGAGTTGATGTGTCTCGCACCAGCATTAAGGTCCGGTTGGCACCCCAAAGGTTTCCCGTCACAAAATCAAAATAAGTACTACGCACAGTCCTTGCCAGGGTCATAGTTAGATCAGCTCTATCGAATCATCCACTTGGTGCGTCACTCATCCTTCTGTGGGAGGAAATAGCCAGGTAAAAACTGGAGCCTTTTCGCGGATCACCGCCGTCCCGGGATGACTGACGAGGCCTGACCAATTAGCCCAATGTTTCAGCACCTTGGGGTCGTGATAATTAATCACATGCATCCTATATGCGGGGCGTAGGATCCATTCGCTCGGGACTATCAGGTAGGCAACGTTGGGAAAAAGAATATCAAGTCCTATTGGTCACTCCAAGGTTCCGGACTGGACACCGCACCACAGGGCACACTAGCTACAAAGAATTCAAGCCGCATCGGGATTAAATTAGCCCTCACGTACCACAAGAGCGGACATGTGTCAATGGAACGAGCTGTTCTATGAGCAGTAGCTGCAAATCTGGAAAATTCCAGACGTCTTGCTCTTTCTGCTATGGTACCTAGGTGGTACACCTCCAACGTGGTGGTTTCAGCCTTGGTGTCGAGCGAGGTTGCATGCTTCGGGATACAGTTGTTTTATACTCATGGCGACGGTCTTAAAAGCGATGTATTTGCCTTGAAACTCTCCATCCTACGCTACAAGGTCAGTCGTTCGTGTTTCCTAGCAGCTGTAAGCAGAAGGAAGAGACCCCGTATCAAGAAGCTGGGATTTCTGACTTTATCCCAGCAGCAGACGGTCCAAACTTGTGTGACGGTCAAAAGTTCCTATCAAACTTTCCCCCGCGCTATCTCTTGACTATTTCCACGTTTTCATGGGGCTTTTTTATTAAAGTAATACTGTCAATATTGTACCGTTATCAAGTTTTCAATGGCTATAAAATGCGGTTGTCTTGAACAGTTATCGACCACTGAGCAACATGCCGAACATCCCAGGGCCTTGCTCTCGAACAACTGCTGATCAAGCCGATCACTTGCACAAAACGCTGGATAGAACGATAGGATGAACAGTGGTTATCGGAATGAATCCGTGCTGGGTTCTTCAGACTTCAAGCCGGTTGTGGAGACACAGACTCGGCTTGCACGCGCCTCCCTTGTTCTAGCTCGTCTCATCTGCCATCGGTTGAAAAGCAGACCATGGAAGATTTTGCAACCCGGCATCTACTTATCGCAAGTGATTCAGACTAATGACCTACCTCAGCTTGAAATAACTTTATTCGAGACGTCTTTGAGCGCGGGAGTGGATGATAGAACAGTCCTGGAGGATCTTTTTATGTGTGTGTTATCAATCTTCACTCGTCCATGGTTCAATCCGCCTGTCCACCAAATCACATTTTTTTCGATTGTCATTTTCAATGAGTACACTTGATTTTCTCTATTAGAGATAAGTATACTCATAGTATATGCGACGGAACAAATTTCAGGTCAGAGGAATTCTTGTGAGCATGAACACTGTTCAATATTTTCGCAAAAGTCTGGTTCGATTTCATGGATCAGAAAGGAAAGTTGACGCCGTTATAGAACCAGTACTTTGGCAGTCTAAATAGTCGTAGACCACCAATCTCGCTTTAATTCTCGGATTGCAAATAATCCCGCGACTTGTGTGCATTGGTATATTCGTCAGCCTGCCTCCATGCCAACCATACAAATTGGATTCCGTTCACCCGGGACGTGAGCAAAAAATGTCGGCACCACTCGGCTGCAAATAGCATGCGATTCATGGCCCCTGTAAAGCATTGGGTGTGCCCAAAAGGCTGTTTCGCCAGCTAAAGCAGCGATAAGAGCGTTCCTGTGCAACAAGCTGGAATCAATATGGAATCATAACCCACTTTCCAATCGCGTTACTGGACGCTATCACCGTCTTGCGTGATCCGTGGAACAGAAGTCGCAATCACAATTTCTTTCGGATTCAGAAGAGATGAAGAATTTCCCGGGTGCTCTGGGCAGAGATCAGCCGCAATGCGATCTCAAGGGAACAATGATTTTGACTCATAAGCCCAGTGTGGCGCATTTGCGTGGGATAGGACGTTCGTGAACTGCAGCGCTCGTCGTGGAACCGTGCAGTTGCGACTCTAATTATCGTGAGTGTCCAGACATCCGCCATGGGTAACGACCAAAATGTCCAAGCCACAAAGGAGCAGCCCTCCTCCGTGCCTTCGGACAAAGTCTCCATCAGGCAGGCCAAGGTCGTCTCGGAGAGGGGAGCTGATGAGACATTGCAACTGCTTGAGGAGCACGGCGACAAGGTCGGCGAGCTGACCCCTGAGCTCGAGGGTAAGCTCAAGAGCAAGATCCGGAACCATATTCTTACGCTCGTCATCGTTATTGACCTGATGCTCTATGTATGTTCATCGATATACCACCTGCTGGAATTGAGGCACTGGACTTACACGGCTACACCCATAGATCGATAAGTCCACACTGTCCTATGCAGCCCTCCTAGGCATTTATGAGGAGACGGGAATCGACAACACCCAATACAATAATCTCAACACACTCTTCTATGCTGGTAAGATTTTCGTTGCCCAATAGAGGCCGCTTCAAATCATTGACACGTACTCCACCCCCCAGGTTACATGGTCGCCCAGATTCCAGGACACTACCTGATGCAAAAACTCCCGCTCGGCCGCTTCGTCACTATTTCCGTGTTTCTGTGGTCGGTAGTGGTCTTCCTCCACTGCACAGCCAAGAGCTATGGCGGCCTGATCCCGCTGCGATTCTTCCTGGGATTCTTCGAGTCCTGCCTGGTCCCAGCAATGGAGGTAACGATGGGCATGTTCTTCACGCCCGCCGAAGCCGTGCGCTACCAACCACTCTTCTTCACCTCGTGCCTGGCATCCCCCATCCCAGCAGGGTTCATTGCCTACGGGCTGCTGCACATACAGTCCCAGGACGTGCTGCCGTGGAAGTTCTTCATGATCATCACCGGCGGGATCACGCTGCTCATCGCGGTGTATACCTTCTTCTTCTACCCAGACAACCCGGCCAGGGCGAGCTTCCTCACCATCGACGAGCGCGTCCACGCCATCCGGCGCATCCACGCGGCGACCAAGTCGTCCATCGAGCAGAAGACGGTCAAGCGCTCCCAGATCAGCGAGACCCTCCGCGATCCAGTCTCCTGGCTCTTCGTCGTGACCGCCCTGGCCAACCAGCTGTCCAACAACCTCGCGTACCAGCAGAACCTGCTCTTCCTGGCCATCGGCGTCGACACGCTGGGGTCCACGCTCGTGTCCGCGGCGGGCGGCGCCTTCGCCGTGGTCTGCGCCGTCTGCGCCTTCCTCCTCCTCCGCTTCCTCCCGGGCCGCACCGCGCTCTGGGGTGCCTTCTGGTCCATGTTTTCCGTCGCTGGCGGCATCGGCATGGTGGCGATACGCTGGACCGAGCGGCTGCCGCTGCTCGCGTGCATGCTGCTCGCGGGGTCGACCTTTGGGATCACGTATATCATCGCGCTCGGGTGGAACACTGCGACGGCGGGCGGGTATACCAAAAAGCTAACGCGGAATGTCATGTGGATGGTCGGTTATAGCGTGGCGAATTTGGTGAGCCCCCAGATATGGGTTGAAAAGGATGGGCCGCGATACTACGGTGCTTGGATCACTCAGATTGTGGTAAGCTGGGTTGGAGCTCCATTGTGCATGTTCGCGATTCACCTTATCCTGTCGCGGAGGAACAAGGAGCGACGGAGTTGGATTTCAGAACAGGAGGCCTTGGGATACCGGCCAGTGGGCATGGTCCAGGTCGAAAGGGATGGGGCCACAGTGGAGGTTGAGGTAGACGTCTCCCTGTTGGACCTCACGGACTTGGAGAACAAATACTTCCTGTATCAACTGTGACATTCGTGGGGACACTGACCGGGGGGGGCAATGTCTCCTTGTAGTTGATTGCACTCCCAATGAGAGCATAGATAGAAAGCGATTTCCAGCTTCTTAATGCAAGGCTAGTCAATTTCAAACTGTCTGCTTGATTGTATTTGTAAGGGTATCATGTCTCGAAGCTCATCAAGCAAACTGGCCTCGATCGCGGTCTCTCACAACCTGCAGGTCGCTGAAGATCAAGCGTGCAGGGTCCCACGCTTGCGGGCCTGGCCACCGAGGATCAGAGACATTGTCGAAATATCGACGAGGGATGCGGTATCAATGTTGCCCTACGACAGTTTGATCGGCCGGACAATCCTCGCTCATGCGGTCTCTTTGCACCGGAAGGGTCATTCTTGGCAGGACAGATGGACGGCCTGTCTGGCTAGTTGCGCGGCGGAAAAGATGCAAAGTCCGCTGCTCTTATAGCGCACCGCCGACCAACGAAACTATCCACATCGCAAGGCGCACTTTCAAGCTGACTCTCCTCTCCGTTCTGGCAAAGTCATCCCTCGTGACCTGAGCTGCGTGGTCCTGCAACCAGCGCTGCTCGTCACCAAGCCTCTTTTTGAGGTCTTCATTCTTCGTCAGGATCATCGCGTTCGCCTCGATGTCCAACGAGTAACTTCGCTTCGTATAATTCGAACTCCCTACCAGGCTCAGGGAGGGGTTCGAGTCCGAGGGTAAGGTCACCCAGATGCCTTTGGCGTGGTACGTCCATCCGCCTGGCTCGTTGACCGTACCCTTCCTCCATTCCTTGAGCGTGATGGCTAGGTCCTTCTTACGATGGTGCACATCGTGAAGGAAATTTCTTGCGAGCAATGTATAAGCGTCTGGCAACATGCCCGAAACACCCTTAGATTGATAGAAGCCATTCGCGAAGGGAGATGCGGTGATGACAATGTTGTGATGTGATGCTGTGGCAAGTAGCAGCTTGGTGAGTGATGGCGCTGGGTTGAAATATCCAGCGGTGAAGGTCCAGGACGAGTTGGAATACTCAGGAGATGCCAGTGTCTTCAAAACATGGGTGAGGGCAGGTAGTTCCGTTGAGGTGTCTGGCGACAAGAGCTGTGTCATCTGTGCCAAGGGGTAGACACTCGTGTCGAAGTCACCTTTATTAGGTGGGCTTGACTGGGTCTTTCCAGGTGTGATCAGTCCTTTGATGAGGGAAGTGGACTGAGACACAAACTGCTTTGGGCTATCAAGGGGAGAAGGCGCAGCATTCTCGGCCGGCCAGACCTTTTCGAAGCCAGCCGCCGAGCTCGATGGTTCTATCCTGAAGCTCAGGGATGACACAGCATTGTGTAGTCCCCAGAAGAAATCCGTGACGTCTTTGGAGGAGAAAAGGTGGTATCTATCCTGCCGATTCGTAAAGTAATCGGTGGACAGATTCGCCCCAGACAGCAGGATCTCGTCATCGAACCCATATAACTTCATGTGCTGCAGTCCCCAACCCTCATTTATTCTCTTGGGTATGTACTTCTTCCGCAAGCCGGTCAGATTCGGCGTGTGGTACATCCGTATCTCCACCCTATCTGGTCCAAACTCTTCGACCAGAGGAGCCAGAAGCGATGCGCAAGACGGCTGGGGGGCCTCCCGCGTGCCGCGGAGGGCATCGGTCAAGATGCTGAGCTTGAGCTCCGGTTTCCTCCGCAGAGCATCCCGCAAAGTCTCTATCAGCTCCCGCTCGGTCTTCCCTATATAAAGAGTCGACAGGAAGATACGCCGTTCCGCCTTGGAGATCTTGTCCTTCAGCGTCTCGTAGAACTCGGCCGGCGTCTGCAGGATCCGTATCTGGGAGCCATTGATGGGGAACGATGGTGCGATCCTGTCGAGCTCGCTCATGAAAGGCGCGAGCATGCCCGCAGAGCCCATGGTGCTCGATGCAGGAGCCGTGCCGGCTGTCGCATATTGGCGTCGAGCTGGGAGCCTCGAGACTCGAAAGTTGGGCGTGAAGAAGGGCTTTCTGACCCTACCGATGCCACATCTTGTCACGGAACTCCGGGCAAGCATTGCCGCATTGGAAGTCCAGGCGTCTTCGGCCGTATTCCACTTCTTAGGGGCGCAAGATCGAGGGCGTCGGTGGTAATACAGCTGGAAAATGGGTCGAAGTCAGGAGGTTGAAGAGCTAAGGAGCACAGTGCAGGGGGTTGACGGTACGTACCCTTAGATACCGGAGCTTCATGATTGGCTGGGGCAGGCCCACCCACCTCGGGGACTTGGGACCTGCGTCAGGACGACTTCGCTCTATCGCAGCCGACCCCGACTTCACCTCACAGCACTTGACAGCTTGACGCCCATTGAACGTAGTCAAGATGTCGACAATTAGCAGGACGCTCGGCGGTCTCCGCCGGATTGGCCTCAAGGTAGGCACCTTGCGCTCCATGAAATTAGAGACTATGCTAACGTGTTCGATTGCAGGAATACTGGCACCAACTTCAGGTACGTCCTACCCGTTCGATCCCTTGCCGCCTTCCAGATGACGACTGACCTCGGACTTTCTACGACAGTACATTGGTATGATGCACATGGAAGACTTGCGAGGGCCCCAAGGTTGCTGATACTGGAGCAGGCGATACGAAGGCCGGTACCCTGATCGGCACCGACAAGTTCGGCAACAAGTACTACGAGAACATGGCGGATGAGCTGCCTTGTATGGCCCCCAGACTCTATCCGACATGATATTCCAAGAATATTTCTGATCGAAACGGCCGATAGTGCGAACACGATGGGTGGACTACAAGAAGCACGACTTTGACGCGTATGTTCAAGACCGTCCCCCGCCCTTTGGAGGATCCTGAGACAGAGGGAGTCGGCTGACCACTCTTGGACGACGACAGCGCCCAAATTGAGCCTTTCTGGCACGCCTGGATTTCCTACGCCGTCGACAAGCCCCCAACTGAGGACCCCATTGCCAAGATAAACCGCAGCTGGGCGAAGCCTTACCACATCCCGAACTACACGGCCACGAGGGGCGCTTACAAGTCCTATAACACGTATGTTGACGATATCGATAGGGATGGCCGTAGATGATACTGATGTTGTAATAGGACCAAGCCGAAGATCGAGTCTTGGCAGCCCAAGGCTATCGCACGATGAGAAGGTGCGTCCTGGCATGGAGCGACCGCCTTGTACATAGGACAATAGAGAATTTCTTGCAGTCCGTGTCAACCCATCAATGCGTATTTGCAGCTTTTTGGCCCACGTGTGTGGACTGTCTCGTATCTTGAACCATGATAGCTGCCGGGTATGGTTCCAAGGTCTAGTTGTATTGCTGTCGGCGGTATAAGACGTGAGAGCAGATGTATAGACAGTTCTAATTCTTCTGCGAGCGGAGCATGTTGCTCACTCCGCCTTCCAAGTCTTTGCAACTTGACAGCAAGCCCCAACCCACTTCGCAGCTGTAACTCGGGGCTTGTTTGTTGAACATCTGTGGCTGGGCATGACAAGCGAGCCCCTTTGTGGAGGCTCCCGGCGACACACTAGTAAGCATTACCACCCAGAGAAGAGTAGGGTTCGGATTCCATGATCCGCCAGCGCCTTCTTAACGCCAGTCCCTCCTCAAGACCCCGATAGGCGACTCATGTAAACACAAATATCGTGAGCCCGATCAGTCTCTTTCAATCTCGCGTCGAAGTCGGTGTTCTACTCTTGCATCATAACCCGCCCGCGTCTGATCGGCTGACCATCTCCAACCAGCAGCATTCCAATCCTCAGGACCTAGGTTTCTTGCCGATCTGAAAGTTGGTGTCGGCCGCGGACCCCCCAATGATCGCCGTCAGTAGCTCCTCGAAGTCCTGCTTTGTTAAGTCCCAACCCATCTACTCCACCAATACCAGTATGCCGGCCTTCCTGCCGGCCGGGATGGCCTGCTCGACGATCTGTTAAAACGCCATTGGAATAATGGACTTGGAAGCACAGCAGTGTGTAGGTAAGGAGCAGCACTCTATCTTTGCCAAGTACTTTCAGGACACAACAAAGCTGGTATAATGCTGAGACACCTGTGTATGCCGTTCATCCCATCAAACCTGCCTTGTGTGCTATGGGATTTTGTATTCCCGGTCAGTTGGACTTACCTTCAAGTGGGCGATTGTGTTTTGATTCATGGTTAGGGCTTGGCAATCAGTGACTGTTTGGAATTATATGTTCCAAGACGTATCATTGTTTCAACCTGTCAAGGAAGCTCAGAGCAGGGAATATATCTATGTGAGAATCATATGCTGCTATCTTGTGCCAGGAAATCGGCAGACTAGCGGCTTGCTCACATCTGATGAATCGCCAGGGCTACTGAGCCTTGTGATGCCTCAAGCGTCGTCTATGTTGTGCTAAAAGGGCCTGCTGACGACTTCGCCTTGTTACTCGTATGTCGGTTACTCCTCGTTACGAGAACAACACATCTTCTATCGTGGTCCCAATACCGGCTTCCCATCACTCACTTTCATAGTTCCCCACGTACTGATGTCAGCCGCCTGTGCTATATCGATGTTTCGGCCTTTCCTGTGTCATAAAGCACAGGTGTGTGGGCCGCTCATCAGAGCTTGATGTTTCAGGGCATGCGGTTTTTATTGCAATGCTCTTCCCCACCAGACCTAAACACCAAGAACAAGCTGGGTTGTGACGCTGCGAAGCGGCATTGGCAGTTGATGCCTGAGTAGGTGGCCTTGAACGTGAACTGACTCCGTCTCAGCTCTGTGCCGTCTCCTCCCGAAGTTTGACGGGTACCACCACAAAAAGGTAAACTCTAAATATCTACCAATCCCCTCTCAAAAGCCCTTTCGTCGGACATGGAGGCCAAACAAGCACCGGCGGGCTTTGAGCTTACATTCTCCCTCCCATGACCGGCCGGGAAGAAGGTATCGTGGACGGATCAGCAGATCACCAGCACATCTCCAAACATTAAATAATCATAATTTAGGCAGTTAGGGGATGATATGCGCACTTTCAGGACAAGCACAAGTAGCTGTTTCTATTTATCCCCTCGGTCTGATGTCTACCCGCGTGGCTGGGTTGCGAGCGATCTAAGCTTGGCATGTGCCGGGAACAAAGTTAATCTGCTGGGCTTGCTGTGTGCTCTGACTTGGAGAGTCAGTTGTCCGACGTCCAGTGTTTGGGACGGGCCCTGCGAACTAGCTCCCGTCACTTTGGCTTGCGCGCCCCTTTGGAGAATAGGACTCCCACTGCAGAGCCTCGAGGCTCTGAAAGGCAGCCGCCTACGTCAACATGGGTATCGCCCTGTCGCCATATGCGGAAGTGAATGCGGGGGATTATGCTGCGAATTAGTATGGCATCCAGACGCAGCACGGGACGATCACCTATCAACATGGCGCTCGTGACACCAGTAGAATCCAGCGGCCACTGCAGCGCAGTGCCGGATGGCCACTCTCAGGTTGCTGCCGTCGGCCCCGGTGGCATACCTGTTGATGAGGGAAGTCATCATCGCCAAGTGGGATGTTCGGCACCCATCACGACTGCGCGAGATCCACCACTTTCAGACCGCGGGGTTCCATACCAAAACCTTAAAGCTGATCGGCGTGCACCCGCCACGGCTAAACTCGGGGATATTTGTTTCCAAGCTCAAACCCCAAGATGCGAGAAACAGGAGAAAGGGCGAAGCCAATTTATCATGCACTCATGTCGCCCACCCCCCGCTGCATCCGGACAGGAGGCAGGTGGTAAGAGTATGGAGGCATAAATGGCGGCTGCTGTCCCTTGTCCACATCGCTTGGGATGAGGGACCTCATCGCATCCTCGGGACGGATTCATTCGTTTAATACTCAGTTTGTAGTTTCTCAGGGCAGTGCCGCATAACCTCTGTGAGGCCTTTCTTCTCTCGTGTGATATAATAATCTCCAGTCCTTTCCGTCACAATGCGATTTATTCAGCTTCTGTCCGCGGCTACGGCCATCGTATATATCGCAGCAGGGTCTCCAGTCAACGAAAGGCGGGTGAAAGAGCTCCTACCTCGGACCATAGGTGAGTTGTCGCGGCCTTGACTAACTTACCCTTGAGCTGGCCAGCCTGATTAACACCGTACAGAGAACGCAGCAGCACCGGTCGACTCAGCCGTCAAGCCTGCCGAGTCTGCCCCAGGCCAGGGAGCAAGCGCTGGAGGGGAAGGTGCAGCAGCAGGAGGAGCGGCAGCGGGCGGAGCAGCAGCTGGCAACCGGACCATAGTGGTACAGCAGGGCCAGACCCTCGGCGCGATCGCAAAGCAATTCGGCACTGGTATCTGCGACATCGCGAAGGCCAGCGGCCTCGCCGACCCGAACCTCGTCGACGTGGGTCAGACCCTCACGATCCCCCCGCCGACCGCAACGCCAGACAACACGTCCTGCCTCCCGCCGCCGCCGCCGCCAGCAACGGCGCGCTGCGTCCTCGGCGGGCCCGACCGCCTAGTCATCCCGGCAGACGGCATCACGGCCGAGCAGGCGGCCAAGTTCCTCAACATCACGCAGGACGCCTTCGTCGCCGCGAACCAGGCTGCGGTCCCGGGCAACAGCAGCGCGAAGCTGGCCGGGGGCAGCGTCATGCAGGTCCCCGTGTGCCCCAACTCGCAGTGCACCATCAGCCAGGGGACGGTGAAGAAGGGCGACATCTTCGACAAGATCGCGGCCGAGGCGGGGTCGACCACGGGCCAAATCCTGGGGCTGAACCCGGGCATAGACCGCTTCAACCTCGCGGTCGGCCAGACCTTCACGCTGCCGAGCAACTGCCAGAACGTGACTGGCGGCGAGGCTGGGGCCGGGGCCGGGGCTGGTGGCAATGCCACGGCTGCTGCCCCAGCTGGGGAGGCCGGGAAGGGCAAGGGGGCTGCTGCGAAACGGTGAGCAAGACGTGTCGCTTCCAGAAACGAATCCGTCCCGGGATGGGTCCGTGGTGTCGAAGGCTACACGGAGATTATGTCCGCCAAAGTTGAGGTATCGGAAAGTCTGTCGAGGGAATGCCCATGAACTCGGAACCCAAGATGCACTGCCCAAGCATCCAAAATAATAGTCTGCCTCGAAGGCAGAAGGCAAACTGCCGTTGAACGGCCTGTCGAAGTTGGCCTGGTCGGCGTCATTTCCTTCCGCCCTGTGATCGGGTGTCTGCGAGGCTAGAAGCCATTTCGTGTATAGGTCAGGCCAGCTTGAAGCTGATGCCTCTAAATCAGTTGTTTTTCATCTTCAATACC
This sequence comes from Diaporthe batatas, assembly GCF_019321695.1. NCBI lineage: Eukaryota > Fungi > Ascomycota > Sordariomycetes > Diaporthales > Diaporthaceae > Diaporthe > Diaporthe batatas. The sequence continues at coordinate 95,958 of NW_025408562.1, read as the reverse complement.
GACTCAGGATCGCAAACTTCACAAACCCGGCCCGCAAGCCCACATATCCACCGCCGAAAGGCAGAAGGAAAAATGTCCGTGGTTGTGTATAGTGTTTCAGGCCACACAAGATCGATCGCAATGAAACGGGTATGTCATTGTTTGCGATGGGATCTGGGGCTTTTGTGGGGCGTCTGCAATGTCCATCTCGATTGCCGTCTGTCGCGCACGTGCGAGCGACGGGCTATTGCAGAGGCAGCTTACCATGTCAGCCATGTTCGCCACAGACCAGATCCAAGGTGAGATGTGCGCATGCCTTTGGGAGGATGGATACAATTGCGCGGAGTAAAGCGAAGGAATTGGAGTGGGTTGATCATGTATGTACTCAGTACTGGCGTGTAGCAGCAAGAAAGTCATTAAATCAAGGTATCTGGATACTTGAACAAGATAAGCTGATAATAGCAGCTAGACCGACCGGGCTTGGCCGTTCGGTCAGGAACCAAGGTGACTGACGCGAAGAATGATTACGGCCGCGTCAGTCAGGGCCAAGGTGGTGCCGCTACTGCTGGCCCTCTCCTCATCCCCATCCAGCCATCTTACTCGAATACGAACAACCCTTGACGGTACGGGCGAGGGCGCCCGTTTTGAGCCTAGGCGACTTTGTACCAAGATTTTCCGTAAACCTTCCAGCCCTGCCAGCCAGCCCAGCCTGGAACAGCTTGGAAACGGTAGTCTCTGATGCAATATTATATGGTAGCATCCAATACTCACAGGCATCACAGCTATGACATAATTGGGCGCTCTGCGCATGAGCAATGCTTGCCGTTGCGTCTGATCAAACTGAGTTTGAAAGCTATGTCAACGAAGAATGAAGGCTTGTCGGTGGTGCAGAAATGGACAGGTAGAAATTACTGGCTGTAGTAATAATAAGTCGCTGGCATGGCCTTGGGATTTGGCCCAGCAACCCTGAGAGACAAATGAGCAGGCCAAGTTGGTCTGCCCGTCGTTCCTGTGGGCGATACGAGGTCTGCACTGCCACGCACCGCGCCCTTGGACCGTCCATTGGCCACGACGACTCGCCATCACCCACAGTCAGCGTTGGTCTTACACAGAGAGTGCCTGTGTGCCTGAATGCCCAGCTGCCCAGAGAGTCAATGACAAAACAAAAGAGAGGGGCTATTACGAACCACTGGAATGGACTCGGCGGTCAGCGGACCGAGCCTTGGTGTTGTTGTGTTGTTGGTGTGTTGTTGGAGGGGCAGAATGACAAAACAGGCTTACTGTTTGCGTATTTGCCGTGCAGAGTACAGCTGCAAGCACCTTAGGCCTTGCAGGGCGGTCGCAGGCATGCAGGGCAAGGATTGTCTGGGCGGTGGGTCCCCCAGCGACGGCCCGCTGATGATCTCGACCATGCTTCTCTTCCCAACTGGGAAGACCTTGGCTGCAACAAAACCTCTTGTGCTGCCTGTTTCTGTCCTAGGGCGGGTCCTCGGACTGCCGCAGGCCCCCAGCAGTCCAGAACCCTTCTGTTTCTGGGGCAGGATTGTGAGGAAGGAGGGGGAGGGGTATCTACCACCTGTATCCTGCTTGTTCCCTGGGCGCTTCTAGCGGTCTGATCCACGGGCGCTGGGGCGCCAGGGCCCTGGGAACAAGACAACTCGAGAGAGAGGCTGGGTTCTGGGGCCTGCCTTCCTGGAACGGACGCTGACGGCCAGAGACGGGCACCAACGTGCCAGATACGGCACCACGGCACCACGGTCCACGGCAGCAGGGGCAGCTCTGGTGAAGAACGTTGTTTAGCGTTTCATTAGCGCCCAGCAGGGCTGTGTCTGGTTGGCTCGACGTTCTAGTGACCGTCTGGGCACCTGGCACTTCCTGGGCACACCCCAACAAACACCCGCTCCAACCTTGCCTGGCCCGGTCCTTGACGTCGTTCCAGCTACTTCTGCTCCTGCTTCCCAGGCTCGAGCCTTCCAACCTCCAAATCACCTCACCACCACCGCCGCCACCACCACCCTCACCGTCCACATCCCGCCTCGCGCGTCAAGCACGGCACACAACGTGGCAGACAAAAGGCAACCGGCCACACCACGCTGCTGGGAGTACGGCCTGCCCGACACTCGCTTCTCGCCGTTTGTCCGGTTTCTAACTTGGTCACTGGCTCGGCTTCAGGACTCGGATTTGACTCTCGCCTTGCCTCACATGCGCCGACCCTCTCTGCCCGGCCTCTGGCAGTCACTCGCTCCGTCATTCCCATCGAGGACCTGACTTGAACATCGACACACTGTCACCACAAGAGAATCAAGACCCGACAAGGGCATCAATATATAGGCCTTGGGCCCGGCCCACCCACGCTCCACACCCGCCCGAGTGCGACCGACCGACCCGAATGACCGTCCATCCGACCGTCGACACGATTTACTAGACTTTGGTGCAATCGTCACCACCGCACACGATACTGTCCATCACCATGCGCTTTCCACAAGCACAACGATTTCCTCTCTTCCTCCTCTGCCTCCTGGGGCTCTCTCTCTCCGCCAGCGCCGAATATGTCCTCCAAACAACGTCGCTCAGCACCTGTCAGGCGAATTCCGGCTTCTCAGCCAGCCTTTTCGATGTCGTCTATACGCCAAACAACGACTCGGTCGCCGTCGACATGACCGCCACGTCCACGGTCGAGGGCTATGTCCTTTTTGACATTTCCATCACCGCCTACGGCTATGAGATCATGCGCAAGACCATTGATCCCTGCACTGCCGGCGACGGCTTCAAGGGTTTCTGTCCCATGAGCCCCGGCAATCTGAACAACCCCTTCAACGTCCCCATCGACCCGAGCGCAAAGTCGCAGATTCCCGGCATTGCCTACACCTTCCCCGACATCGATGCCAAGGTCCGTGTCTTTATCAACAAGACCGATGGTAGCCCTGTCGCCTGCGTCCAGGCTGCCGTGTCCAACGGAAAGACTGTCGATCTTGTTGGCGTCAAGTGGGCCTCTGCCATAATTGCCGGGTTGGCTCTTGCGTCCTCCGCCATCATGTCCGGCCTGGGTCATCAGAACGCTGCAGCTCATGTGGCTGCCAGCGCCCTGTCGCTCTGTGGGTACTTCCAGTCCCAGGCGTTCATTGGTCTCGTCGCGATCCCGCTTCCGCCTTCCGTCCAAGCTTGGACCCAGGATTTCCAGTGGAGCCTGGGAATCATCAAGGTCAAATTCATGCAGGACATATTCACCTGGTATCAGCGTGCCACTGGCGGCACTCCCGCCTCGCTGTTTGATTCCCTGACCAAGTATTCGGTCCAGGTGCAGAAGCGTTCGTTGAACCTCGAGGACACGCCCGTCAATGGGCTATATAGGAGGGCCGTTGCGATGATGCCTCGAAGCGAAGTCAGGGCAAAGGCGGCGCGCCACCTCGCCAAACTCGCGAAGCGGGCGGGCAATTACAAGAGCCCCTCTGGTGACTACGTCGTCACCGGTGTGCAGAGGTATGCCTACCAGGCAGGCATCGAAACCACCAACTTCTTCTTGACGGGGCTCGTCTGGTTCTGCATATTCCTGATCCTTAGTGCTCTGGCGGTGGTTGCGTTCAAGTACATTTGTGAGGGCTGCGCCAAGGCCGGCTGGGTCAAGACAGATGCCTTCGCCGACTTCAGGCGGGACTGGCGTACTCACATGAAGGGAATCCTGTTCCGCATCAGCCTGGTTGGCTTCCTTCCAATGTCGTTTCTCTGCCTCTGGGAACTGACACAGGGAGACTCGCCGGCCGAGATGGTTTTGGCCGTCTTCTTCTTCCTTGGTATCCTGGTATCATTGAGCTGGGCGGCTTTCAACGTCATCCGCATGGCCAGGCGTTCTATCGCGCTGCACAAGAACCCGGCCTACGCCCTGTACTCTGACGCTCACGCGCTCAACAAGTGGGGCTTCCTGTACATCCAGTATCGCGCCTCGGCCTACTACTTTATTGTACCGGTGATCATCCACACTCTCATCAAATCCATCTTCGTCGCCTTCGCCCAGAAGTCGGGAGTTGCCCAGGCTGTCGCACTGATCATCATTGAGGTCACCGCATTGATCGCTACCAGCGTTTTGCGGCCGTACATGGACAAGTCGACCAACGCCTTCAACATCACCATCTGCGTTGTTAATTTCCTCAACGCCATCTTCCTGCTCATCTTCACCGACGTTTTCGACCAGCCTGGTCTCATGACTGGTATCGTGGGTATCTTGCTGTGGATTCTGAACGCGGCCGTCACGTTAATCCTGCTCCTCATCCTGATCATCACCACCGTGGTCATCTTCTTCAAGACAAACCCCGATGGCCGCTACAAGATGGCCGATGACCGCACTTCGTTCATGAAGTCGCAGTCAGTTCTCAACACCACAACGCAGCTCGACGCGCTGGCTGCCACCGCACGCGGAGACCACGAGGGCGGGTATATCAAAGCTCGCATCGAGGACGAGGATGAAGAAGACACTGGCTCCTCCAGGTCAGGCCTCCCACGTCACAATGGCGTCCCGCACACGCCTGGCCACAGTGACAGGCGGAGCGGTCAGAGCCTGGTACCATCGGAGGAGCTGAATGAGAAGGACGCCATGGTTCAGCGACCAGTATCAATACCCAGCACAACAGACTCCGCCAGCTTGAGAGATATGAATCGTGCACCTGTGCCAGTCAGCCCACTGGCTAGTGGCTCAAATTTGGGCCACCAGCATCATAGCGCCATGTCTGCGCAGAGGGGCGGCGATCACGCAGCGTGAGTATGATGACCAGTGCGCAAAAACCCCACTGGCCAATTTAATCTGACGATTTCTGGCAGCCCATGGCAGCGGGGCCTTGGCTACGACTAATCATGAGCTGTTCAAGAATTTTGGACATATTGTAACGTTTGAACATAATACGAGCGAGAGCGCATTCCAGCGGAAGTGGGGTGGGACATAATTGATTAATGTGCCCGGGCCGCATCACACACATCTTGCCTTACACAATAGGCACAATACCGGAGGTCGGATCTATCAATGATTTAGTTCCGGGGCTCGTTCTGATGATTTACCTGACGGAGTTTTCGGCGAGGCAGGAAGGGCCTCTCTATTTTGGTTTTGACTGGGAGGAAAATGGTTGGGAATGGTAGAATTTTGGACAATCCCTGATAGCGCCTTTGGGAGGTGTGTCGCGTACATAGGTTGTACCGCAGAATCACATTCATTTTCTGGAGACTGCGGAGTGGACTGAAAAAGGACTGCTGTGGAGTGCAGGCGGGTTTTGGCGGCTGTGTGGAAGGTTGAGAGAGGAATGTTAATCGTCTCAATGGGCATTGCGGTGAGGGCGGCCGCGGAAATACGCCGTCTTTGTTGTCGGCGGGATCTATTTCGCGGATCAGGTATACATAGCGGAACAGACAAGCTAGAACAATGCCATACTACATTAAATCTGAGAGATCAATTTCCTGTAGGCTTTTCATGGCCATCTAAATCCAGAAATCAGCACATTATGTGATAGCTTGCCTGGAGCTTACGATCCAGCAAGGCATGGTCGTGGGTGTAGTTGCTAGGCCATGCATGTCAGACTCCAGGAATACAATCGACCTTCACAGTGGATGGGGTTTTAAAACGGGAGATCAGCCAGTGCAGTTAAGCTATTCGGAAGATCTCGCAGACTTGGAATACTGAAATGCCCGAGGGCGTCACACTGTTGCCACTGTGCAGATCGTCGTGCCCATCCCTGCAACAACGTGGGTAATTTGATAGCAAACTGCGGACGTCATATTGACGATGTGCTCGATAAATAAAGCCATGCTGGCTGCCAAACCCGCCAAGGCCACTCCTTGATCAACTCATCAACCATAGTTGATCAAGCTATTGAAACATCCATATCAAAAAAACAGGCAATTAACCGCTGCAGTGCATGCACTTCACAAAGTTTCCTCACGCCGCCAACTTCAGTTATTAACATAACACAACCACCGACTCACCGATCGTTAAGCGCCGCCACAGGGTCCTTTTAATACCAAGAGACAAACAACACCACCAACAAACAGCCCTACAAAAATGTCCAAGATCGCCAAGGACGTCAGGGCCGGCCTGAAAGGCATCCGCGGCGCGGGCGACGCGATCCGCGGCGACGCGATGGAGGCCGCGGACGAGCTGCTGGACCAGAGCCCGGACCACCCGCGCGCGCAGGCCAGCGAGGCCAGGAACCAGGCCATCAAGGAGAAGGGCAAGGCGCAGCTCGAGAGCGCCGACGGCGCCATTGGGCACCGGCATGGGACGCGGTCAAAGACCGCCGCGGCTGCGGCTGCCTCGGGTGAGGGGATGTAGGAGTCATTCGGATGTCCGGGCGTGATGGTTTTTGTGCATATGTGCTGGTATGTGTCTAGGTGTTGAGTTGGATTGGATGGATGGGGCACATGTTGATTACTGGAGTCTTCGGGGGCGTGATAATGTTGTATGTGTATGAATCGAGTTTGAATTCCTGTTGGCTTTGATGTTGTCTATCCTTTTGGGGGTTAAGTTTTTGAATAGCGACAGCAAGGCTTATATATATGTATTATGGGGATTAGAACCGAAACCACTTGAGTGCGTGCTCCGCTTATAGGAGAACTCGTGTCACGGTGTACAAAACCTCACGTTGTAATTCTTGAAGCTCAATTTTGAACCTTTGTGGATACTTAGTCAAGCAAAATGGTCTATTTTAAAATTGTGCGCCAACTCAATTTCAACAAAGCAAAGCTGGTGCAGTCTTCTGAGACCTACACTACGGATCCCACCAATTAATCAATAACACGGTCAACCCAACTCATCCATTCCTCGTCTCGCAGTAGCGCCGACATTGAGACCGTGGGCAACGCCAGAGACATCTCATAGAACTCAGACTCCGAGTTCAAGGGCAAAAGAAGCGCGTTCCCCGGACTCACTTCGCCTTGTATACGGCGGACCGCGTCTGGCTTCCTTGAGCCCATGCCTGGAATTTCCCAGACATTATTTCCTCCGAAATACCTCCAGCTGTTAAGCTGGATCTGCCCACGGAGCCTTCGGTCTTGGCTCAGAACGAGACGACGGCAGTCCCCAAGCCTGCGAAACAGCGCCTCACGGCGAAGAATGTCTGCTTGGCCAACACCAGCGACGGCGTCCGCGATCAGGTTCACGAGCTTTGCGAAGGCCGGTAGGTTCTGCTCCCCACAGACCGATATAAGCTCTTTGACTGGAGTCTCTATAGGTATAGTGACGACCGCGTTTCCAAAGTAGTCCAGTGTCTCCTCGTGGAAGCGACGTCTGAAGTCGATTGGAATGAAGATCTTGCCCAGGTCAGCATCTGTAGATGGAGGTGCTGTACACTGTTCGCTACCGCACCTGGCCTTTGTAACGTGTGCCCAGGTTAGCGCTGCTAGAACCATGAACGCTGATGGCTTCTGCAATCTCGCGTTGGGACCCAGAGCCTCGTTCACCTTGGTCCGAAGCTCGTCTATTTTATCGATCCTGAAGACAAAGATCTTGGCTTCGCTCGGAATTTCTCGGCTTGGGGTACCTCCTGGCAGAATGTCAGGTAAGCTTGGAAGAGAATTCGGCTCGAGTACAACCGCGAACTCAGGACAACCCTGAGACAATGTTAGAAGTGTTTCTTCAGATATATCAGGGTCCTGGGGGAGGTCTAGAACCGTACGTGAGGGCTCGCCCATGATCTCCAACCCGCGTGTAGCGGCTGCGAACGCCTCTACGAACTGGCCTAGCCCATAGCCGTCTGCAGCTGAGTGGTGAACCGAACAGAAAAGGAGAAAGCCCCCACTGATAAACCTGACGCGCGCGTGTGCGACGGGTACGGGTCCCTCGTTGAGCTTCAATGTGTTGTTGAGGTCAAAGTCCGGACGAATGAATTCGTGCGCTGGGAACCCGCGGGCCGCGAGGCTGGCGTAGTCTGCACCCCCAATATCGGCAACTAGAGGTATCTCTTCTTGAGATGGGGTGAGGAAAGCCTCTTGTCCGAAGCGCGAGGTCTCAAGTTGCAACTTGGTGGCGAGGACGGGGAAGGCCTGCCCCACGTGGTTGAGTGAGGCTCTCAGGTGCTCGTAGATAGCCTGGGCCGAGGCATCGTCCGCCAGGGGAAAGGCAAGGACGATTTGTATGTAGGTGCGAAGAGACGCTTGGTCGAAATGTGAGAGTCGCTGCATTTTCGCTGAATAGTCTTGCTTTCCGAGAGCTGATGTTGATCCTGGTTTTGATATGATGCGGGTGTGCAGGAACATTCAAGGGCTTCATGAAACACACAATCGGGTGATTACCAAGGTCTGATTTTATACATGTGCACATACTACCAGGTACCGATGATTAGGACTAGTATATGAGGTTTTGGTCACAATGCAATTGTAGTTACTCTATAGAGAACAAGGGAGACAGACTTTTCGGAAGTACAACTTGTCCACAGGTACCTAGCAGTACAACAAAGACTGGTGAAATTGAAATCCTCTCTTTGTCAAATACAATGCACCTGGGCATTTTTCAAAGACCTAAGAGGCATAGATTTTTATTTTTCAATGCTCTTACGTTCTAAGAATTATGTGGGAAGCCAGTGGGCTCCAACTCGGAATCTAATCGCTCTGAAATTCTAAGCGATGCAAGAATTCAACTTTGCCTGCTCATGCTCGTATCCGTCTTACGTGGTACGGAGTACAGTACAAGATCCCGGGAACTCTCTTATTGTTAACGAATCACCCGTCCAGCCCTGTACAAATAGTACCCCCGGACACTAGGTAGATATGTGGTTGTTGGCAGAGTAGCAAATTCGTGTTCCTGTTCACCTGTATGTGGTGATGTATCCATGTGCCCCGTGTCTTCAGCATCCGGATAATCAGGTCACTATCAATTACATCAAGGAGCGGTGCTTGAGCTTGCGAGAGAATATGCGGGCTTTGTGACCCACTTCTCCCTCCATACAGTCTGCACAACCCGTGATTGTCGTCCCGTAGCCCGAGTCATGCGCATCTTCTGCCGCAGTCACACTGATTTTCCATACAGATACAATTGGAAACTGGGACCTTGTTTGAATGGAATAGGTCGGTTGTTACCTGTGATGGCACTGCCTCCTCTGATATAACTAGAGTCACCATTGCGGCCTATGTCTCTACCACTGACTGTTCAGCTCCGGCTCGAGAGGCGGAGCTCCTGAATGTAAGCCCTTCCTTCTATAACTTTCCTCCTATGTCCAAGACTCAGCCAAAGTGTCAGAATCTTGAGTCCTGTGTAAGCCACACAAAGCGTTGCGCTTGAGACATAGTCGATCCGCCCAACTCGTCCTATGTACCACTGTCGTCGGAGACGTCAGCAACATAAATTATGCAATGAACGGAAACCCAGGAAGAAAGGAAGGCATAGGCGATTGCCGAGGACCACCAATGTCCAGGTGCACAGTGGAATTCCTTCTGTAGTTACTAGAGCTACAGTGAACGCAGCACTGTTACTCGTGGAGTAGGCTCAAAGTCAAGCAGCTCTCAGGGCCGGTTGTTTTATTCACGCATATGAAGGCACAGCCACGTCCAAGAGGGTGACATTACACACAAGTTATAGTTGATACCATTAAGTGGGCTATATAAAGCGCCATTAATCCTCTAGTCGCACAGTATAAGTGGATCGCGACGGCTCGTCATCGTAAACAAACGCCGTAGGCTCACGTCGCCGTGGGGTACCCCCGGAATGAGCCTCGCGGCTCACCCGACTGGAACCACGGCTCGCCCGGCTCGCAGGGCGCACGATCGATATGTCGAAGCTGTCCCCGTCGTGGCTGCGGACCTCATTGTCGTTGGCCTTGCCCGTGGTCGAGGCGAGGTACTCGGCCAGGCTCAGATTGTCGTCCTTGTCCTTGTCCTTGTCTGCATACTGCCGCTCCCGCTGCAGGGCAGCCGACGTCTTCCGCAGCCGCCCATCGACCGGCGGCGCGTCCTTCTTCTTGGCGGAGGGCTCGGGCTCCTCGTCGACCAGCACAACCATCCACACCCCGACTGCGCCGTTGCTGCCCAGCAGGGGGGTGCAGTGTATCCAGCGCACCCTGCCCTCGCTGTGCGGCGTGCTCATCCACCGCACCTTGGCCGTGACCCCGTGGCCGCCCGCGAAGGCGTGCTGCAGCCCGTCGCGGACGCGGTTCGACCCGCCGATCTTGTCCATGAAGTTGGACTGGAGGATGCCGGGCACCCTCAGGGACGGGGAGGCGAAGAGGATGCGCAGGCTGGGCGAGGGGCGCACGAGCAGGTAGTACTCGTAGATCCCGGGGAGCTTCCCACTGTCCACCACCGAGGGCGCGATCGACACGCCGTGCTTCTGGATGGACGACGTCTCGTCCTGGAGCAGGATCCGCGGCTTGTGCCAGTTGCTCGACGAGGCGTCCTGGGGCTCGTCCTGCGGGACGCGGTGCATGTTCCCGCCGCGCCGCCGGACCGTCTCTAGCTCCGTCATGTTGAACATGTCGCTCAGGTTCTGGAACTCGTCCGTCTCCTCGCGGTCCTCGTCGTTCGCCCCGCCGGCGGCCGCGGCGGCCTCCCTCTCCGCGATCAGCCTCTGGAGGGCGTCCAGGCCCGTGACCTGTTTCGCCAGGCCCGAAACATCGACCTGGGCACCGATGATGTAGCGTGCGGAGCCACGGCTATCGTACAGCGGAGCAATCATGAGTAGGTTCATGAAGGGTGAGCCGTCGCGTCGGTAGTTGAGGAAGGTCTCAAAATGTTCCTTGCCGGCCAGGACCTTCTCGCGGATACGCTTCACGCTGAACGGGTTTGTCTTTGGGCCCTGAAGAAATCGACAATTACGCCCAATGACATGCTTCATGCCGTACTGTGTTGTTCTGTGGAATTCTTCCAAGGATATCAGCTGCCGTTTCTGCGGGCGATTTTGAATGAGAATGAGGGGCACTCTCGTTACCTTCGGATGCAAAGATGATCGGGTTGTCATGTCTCGATGGATCTGTTAAGCAAAAGACCTCTGCGAGACCCTCCGACATCTCCTTGAGCTGGACGGGAAGGGTGCCTGTGATCCGTTTCGAGATCGACACAGTGACAGTCTGAATCCACAGGTGCGTGACGTAGGCGGGCAAATCCTGTTGAACCAGGACGTCAAAGGCAGCCTCCGCCTTCTTCTCCAGCGAAGTGTTGACCGTCTTGTAGGAATTCTCGCCAGTGAACTCGTGCTCGGGAAGCGTGTCCAGACCCTCGGTGATTGCATTTGCATATGTGATGGCCCGCAGCGCCTTGAGGCAATCCAGATAGTACGACAGAAGGGGCAGTGAATCAGGGCGAACCGCGTGAAGGAAGTCGGTAAACCGCTGGAGCAGAATGTGATCCTTGAAGATGGCCTGGAGGTGGTCCTTGGAGAAGATCAACTCAGACCGGTCCTCCAGGTCGTAATGCTGCCCACTATCTCCGTGTGATGGCACCACAAGGTCAAAGGAGCCCGGTTCGACCTCCTCCTCGGCCAGGGGCTCAAGAATCTCGTCGTCTCCTGCGCCTTTAGTCTGCAAGGCCGGCAACATGGACGTGGCGTTCGTCTGGTACGATGACGCTACTGACCCTGCTCTCGACCTTGACGAATAAGTTCTCGGGCTCATTGGCGGGCTGATGGAAGACGGCCGGCTTTGAACGGGCAGTGGCGGCTCCGGTTGCTTCATCTTTGCTCTGCCCCTAGAGGAGCCCTCTGGCGACTGGACAGTGCTGTTAGAGTTATTAGTGTCATTGTTCTGAAATTCTGTGGACTCGGGGCTGACAGAACGCACAGTCTGTCCTTTTGAGGGGCAATGCTGTTGGGATTGATGGGCCTCTGGGGTCTAAAATCGGTGTTGATCTCGTCACCCCATGCCTCGTCAATGCGTGATACACTGACAGGTGGCTGGTCTGTAGGAACAGCACGGCGCGAGGGTCGTTTAAGAGGGATGTCTGGTATCTCAGCACCGCCGTCGTCCTCCAGATCCATGGCATGCTGGTGACCATTGGTGAGATGAGCAATGTTCAGAGAGCTGTGAGGGCGTTGTTGTTGCTGGCCCTTGAGAGAGTTGAAACTGAGTGAGCTGTGAGGACGGTTGGGCTGGAGGCCGTTGAGATCGACGCCGTGCCTGTGTCGGCGCGGGTGGTTGGGCCCGAGAGCTATTTGAGCCATCTCTCTGCCGCGCCGGAGGAGTCCAATGACTGAACGTGAGCCGGGATCAGACTCACGGGCTAGGGAAGGTTCAGACGAATTCAACATGGCCTCACTCCTTGGGTAGGTAGGACGGAGAGAAATTTATAAAGGGCTAAATGCTGGGGATCAGCGTGAAGGGTCTGGGCCTTGAAATGCAAAACATAAAAAAGCAACCCGCAATATGGGGCTGAGACACCACGTCATTAACTCGGCAACAATAGGCTGACAGTTTTCCCCATGGGCACATGCATCGAGAGGCCAGGCTGATCGACCCTCGGGTAAAGATCGAGGAGAGAGATAAGAAGCAGTGGGCCTGTGGGCACAACAGCAGCGCTTGGGTCTCTCCAGCAGAGTGGGAGCCCCTCTCACGATCGACGACAACGAGATTGACTATTGACTTATTCACGGATGATAGGGCCGTTGGGTAGTCGGGGGGGTCCGTCTCGAGTCGCACACGCACTACCTCAGGTACCCGCCGTCCAATCCAACTCGCCGTTTCCTCCCCAATCAACATGACCGTTGCTGGCTGCTCAGAGAAAACGTCAATGCCGCAGACCATTGTTGCCAAAATGCCTGTTGCTCACGGGCCTGCAGGGTTGAGGCTGGCGCGGGTATCCTGGAAACACACGGCGATGTTACCCCGTGGGACCTTTTGGACGCTGACAAGCAGATAGACCGTCCACTAACCCCCGTTGGGATGCGCTCAGGGCACCTCTGAAAAATGGGCCGGCCGAGAGAGGTAAGTTCACATGTTCTAGCCCAAATGCGCCGAAGCCCTCGGTGACGGGACAGCGTAGTCACGCCTAGACTGAAGCCACAAGTCCTATGGTGCAAATTTTGAAATGGCGACCCCCTCATGGATGGAGCATCGCCATCGCCATCATCATTATCATCATGATCGTGCCCCAGTTGCGTTCGATGGCCAAAGCAACACATATTGAAGCCTTTTCCACACCTGCACGTAATGTTGTTATAGACATGTGCTACGCATGAGGTTAATTTGATATTAGCACGTGCTGAATACGAGAACATTGAAGTGAACATGCGGCTGAGAGGAGCATACTCGACGGCATTGGGCAGAACTGCTAGAGAGTCCAGCCGTGCTAGGCCATATTAAGGCTTGCTAGCTCCCGGCCCGGTGGTACCGTCCCAAAGTGTATGTAATGATCAGCAGCCAAGGTGGAGCGCACACTGACACGGTAGTACTGTGTCTGTGTGTGTGGTATGGAGTCACGGTCGCAACACACTCCATTTCCATAGAGCAAGTAGCATTTGGACGAACAAGCCCCCAAATTGGTCTCTGCGGCCTGCAAAGACCAGCCACCATTTGCTGCTGACCAAACCATCACTGATGTACAGAACGAACTCATCTACATGAAAAATTTCCACATCTTCTTTTCACCTTTGTGCGACAATCAAATAAGGTTAAAAATATGGCACCAACAACAGCGTAACACCAGCAAAGAACTTCCCGTGTGGGAGATTGAGGATTCAGCCGAGTAGAACCGGCCTGAGACTGCACCCACGTATCCAGCCTGGAATACATCGGTGCTTTGTGGGAAATGGCATGCGGTGTGGACGGGACGATGCTTTGTCGAAATGCCATCCCGCGCGGCTGCTCATGGCACAAAGGCACCTTTGCCAACTTGATGATATTTGCTGCTAAAAATTCCTCTTTTTTCATCAGAGGCAGGATACCAAGGTAGCCACGTGACCACTAAAGGGTAGACGACACAAAGACGTAGAGGCCATTTCAATGCATAATGTATTAATAGATCAACACAAATGTTCGATCACTATTGTAGTCAATCCAATTCTTCTATAATTCGATGACAGTCTTGTCAAGTTGGTCGGGCTTGATTAATTTGAACCCTTCAGTAATATTAAGTTTTACTAGTAATGTTGTTTTGATTCAACAATATCTTTCTCCCCTCTTTCCTTTTTCCTAGTGTCATTCTCTCTGAATTTTAACTTCTGTCTGCAATATGAACGCGAACACCTTTGATAATGTAAGACAAGAAGTAGTGCGGGTTAAGCGATCACAGCTACTTGTAAGTACCTATGCATTCGCTTGAACCAACTAGAGGACTAAGAATTGATGTCACAAGGATGATGGCTTCCTGCTCGGCGTAGTAAATGCAAGCTCGTATAATGTGGGGCATATGCCTTCGAAATGTGTTCGAGGCTTAAATTTCCTTCAGGTATGTGCTCTAGCCCCCAAAACAAGTGGCCGACTCTTTAGTGACTAATGTGTTTGTGTCCAGACCGGTCGACAAGCCCCTGTCGATAATGTCGCCCTAGATGAGTGCACTCGTTTCCATTTAGAGTACCTAGATCCGATAGTGAGTATCCCAAGTGCATTTTACTCTCTGCAAGAGGCAAAGCAAAGGGCTTGTTGTGCAATCCGGAGCAATTCCTTCAATGCGACTTAGTGACTAATCAACGTCTTTCTTCAGATGCTCAGTCAGATTCAATATCTCGATAGTCGACCTATGTACATAGAGCTCTTCACGGTAAGCTGGCTTTTTGTGCAAATCTCTATACAGTCTACGTCCTCGTTCACAGTTCGCTGTCCCTGTGTGGTATCGCGCTTTGGTAACGTGAGAATTATGTGGAAACATGACAGCTAACGTTGGAATACGGTAGGACGTCCGGCGGCCAGCACCAGATGCTGATGAGGCCCTCCAGGTCAGAGTCAAGACGCTGGAAGTCTTTGACTCTGACTTTTTCAACAGGATCCGCACCCGCCAATTTACCATTTGGCTCGTAAACGCCGGCTTCCACTGGTGTTCGATCATGCTGCACGCGCAGGATGGCAAGATCGTGGACTATGCGATTAACGATCCTGAGAGAAATGCACAAACCATCAGCCTCGTAGACAGCCGACTACGGCGCGTGCTTGAATTAGGAAAGACAGAGATCGCGCCCACACCAGACAAAAGAGAAGACATGTGGTTCCCCGCACAGCGTAATGATCTCTCCTGCGGGCTCAGGACGTACGAGATCATCCGGGTGATGATCGAGCGCCTCAGCGACCGCTTCCACGAGCACGGCGTGGACAACCTCTACCACAACAGCCTCTGGAACCCCATGTCGGGCGACTTCCAGCCGCACAAGGTACGGCACCTGATGATGGGCATCTCCGCGTGCAGGGTCATGAAGCACCTCAACTACAAGGCGAGGATGTCGGTCACGCCGAGAGACAAGATCCGCGGCTTCCAGGGCCCTCGCGCCGCGGGCAGACTGGATGCCTACGACTGGCTGGAGCCCGTCCAGACCCAGCAGGAAGACCCTGCCCGGCCCCGGGGGAGGGCGAGGAGGAGGAGGAGGCTTGCGGGAGACGCCAAGGCCGACGCTGAGGATATCGTCCAGTTTGTCGAGCTCGACATCGAGATGACAGATGCGCCTCCACTGCAGGATGATGCACAACCGCAGCAGGCTCAGGCGGCGACATCCCGTGCGTCATCCCGCGCGGTCACGCGTTCGAGATCGCGTCGGACCGGGAGTCCGATGGATGTGGATGAGAGCGACGCATCACCGCCACGATATCAAACGCGTTCAAAAACGAACTCCGGAACTGGTTTTCCGTTGTTCGGATGAAGGAGGATATTCACCTGGTTTCGCTTCTATTCCGTATACGTCCGAAGACGTGTATTGAACTTCAACTTCAACATCCAGCGTAGTGCTTTCCCCAGATTTTTCCAGCCTCGCCATGTGTCCTTTAGAACCTGACCCCACAGTCTTCAGTATACCTACCTCGTGATAATGTTGTCTGTGATCATACAAGCGCTTTTTAAATCAAATAGATACTGCTAGTAGTTAATGGAACTAGTATTAAACCGGTATGCCAGTCACTCAGATGTCTTTTGTTTTGTTTTCTTTTTTCTTTTTGGGTCGGGCGGGGGGGGGGGGGAAAGGGTTTATAATGAGTAACACAAGAATCCCCTGAGTACTTATTCCATCATAGTTGCTCGCGGATTATTACATGGCTCCTTGGCCTTGTAAGACTTATTTCCGTTTCGAAGAATCAAAATGATCTAGTCTACTTCTTATTATACTCTTTATTGCGCAATTCCCGTTACTGAAACAGTGTCCTTAAGAGCATTACAACTTGAACAATAATCCCTAACACTGCATAGCGACATGACTGCGTCGTCAGCCCTGGAGCCGAGCTGGCCATATGGCCCTATTTTATGCATGAAAACACACTCTACAGGTCCAGACCGTGTAAGGTCGTCGCTCACAAACTCGCTTCTTTATACATATGTCCTGCCGAGCGTGTTAGAAAAGGGCCATCTTGGAACATGCGGTGAGGCATGAGGAAGGGCAACATAAAAGCCCAATTAAGTTAAATAGAGCCAAAGTAAAAGCGCCAAGGTCCGAATCACATCCCCAAAATTTGCCATCAATTGGCGTTACAGTATGATTCGTTTTTCTTCTATACCTGTATCCCAAACGACCCGTGCTATATAACGGCACCTGAAATACAAAGAGCGAGATGGAAAAAGTGTCAGAGCTCGTGAGCAGACTCACGTAGAAGAAAGGCTTGTCAGATGTGGTTCTACACATGCAGCGACCTAGAGTGGTCAGGTTCCTGGGATTCCCGATTGGATCACTTTAACCATGGCAGCTGCTGTAGAAGTAACATAGAGAAACTGCAGCACCCCAAGTCAGCTCATTAAACACAAGCATTTTTCTAAGAAGTGGGTAGGGAAAGGGCCACAAGGTGGCCATAGATTACGTCGAAGCCAGCTGGAGGAGAGGGAGGTGTTCTTCGGGGCACATGCAACGCGATGAGACAATTATGTCTGGAAGGGGTTCTAAATGGTATCCAGAGGCTGCTTACGTTGTTGCCATTCAAGGGAGCTGTGAGGAACCACAGTTGGTTACGTATGGCTGAGCCACTAAGGCGCTCACCGTCGTTACCAGGCTGGGGATCGGGTAAAATTATGGCCTTATCGTTCATCCAGTCGCAAATAGTAAACACCGACCCGTCAGAAGCATATGAGACGAGGCGCACTTCATATGTAATTGCAGCCCTTTCGGTGGTGCTGCCGTCGGCCATTACTACAGGAACCGTTTCCATGATCGCCATATTGTTGACGTTCAGCTGCTGCCAATCGGACTCAAAAATACTTGCTATCGTGGCTCCAGTGTCGTTTAGGACTGTACAGGTGATAATTGGGCCATCGTCCCTGCCCCCCAACCTGGCCGGTAGGCGTAGCTGTGCACTCAACATGTGTCCAATGAGGCTCGAGCCCGGGCGGTATGAGGCCGGGTACCTGGCGGCTTCCCGGCGGGGGACATCTTGCTGGAACAACAGCTGGTTGTTCAGGGGGTTCTGGTTGTTCTGGTTGTTCTGATTGTTTTGGTTGTTCTGGTCATCCTGGTTATTGTAATTGAGAAGGAGAAGGATCGGATCGATCGTGCCGTCTGACATGTTTATGTGTTTTGCTGAGAGGTGCTGATACCAATGGATGCTCCTGAATAATAAAATGCGAGATTTTCTCGTTACGCCATACGGTTTCCGTGCTCCATGATTCTGTGCAAATGCATTCAAATATTCATATAATTAATCACGTACAAAGGAGCAGCAGAGTGTGATCTGTGAGAAGAGGCGGGCGAGTAGCGATGGTATTAAACAGGCCACCGGAATCGGCTCAAGGTATATACGTACAAAGTCGATACAGGCCGCCCAACCTCCTATATTCCTTTGAGAAATTCACATCGTGGCATTATTTATATCGAGGAAAATAAGTTTGTGCACACATCTTGATGCATTCGTACTGGTGCCCTCAGCAGCTGCGCGGAAACAATGTAAACCTCGAGAAGGGCGGAACACACACGGGAGCCGGACACTCCAATGTCTCTTTGACCGTTCTGTAGTACTTATAATTTCTTTGACACACGCTTTCCAAGGCAATTTCCAGCTCCCCGCGGGGCGTGATTCCTGGCTTCATAACCAGCACCTCGGTGAATTGGCAACAGGAATTGGCAACAAATACAACAGCAAGCAGCAATGGTGTCTGGCCATCAAGCGCGTAGGGCCATGTACGCTCCCCGGCCACAGGAATCATTTTCAAATACTGCACTACCGACCAAGAGTAACAGCACACATATTAGCGGAGATCACACCGGAAAAGCCTGGTCGAGTGAGAGAGGTGCAAAGAGGTTGCCGCGGGACCGGGCAGCGCGGCGGGCAGTATGGCCCGCAGTATGGCACACAGCGCGGTGGGCAGCATGGCCCGCAGTACGGCTCGCAGTGCTTGCTCTCGTCATTGCGCTCATCCCTCTGGCCATGCATTATTGTTCACAGATCCTCGGCCCTGTTGTCCTCGGTCCCGTCGTAAACGTCACGCTACCCGTTGATCATATAATGACCACTATTCTCGACGGCTACGCACCTTTCCTGAGCCCAAGTACTCCACTGTTGAAGCTGGGATCAGTGGAGCTTACCATTCCCGACGATAACACTGGTATGAATAGGGCGTGGCTAGGAGGCATTCAAGGCAAACCTGAGGCGTAAGCGACTTCTAGATATAATCTTTGCCCCTTCAAGGACAAACATATGCGGCCTGCTTACTACCATTTTCCTATGAAGCTACTTCGTGGGGTCTTTTTGATGGCTGACTCCTAATGTTGTAGATGGAACCTGGCCCTGACGGCGAGATCATGCTCGGAGATATGCTTGTCGCCCCTCGTTGCGCGATCCAAACGTGACTCCAACCTCAACAGGATATGTACAGGGCTCGAGGAAAGAGTGAAGTCCACCCGAGACAGGCAAATGGCCGTGGCTTATTCGCTTGCTGGCCCTCTGAAAAAAACAACGCGATGGTTAACTATGGTCGAACGAAGCATCTTCCATACTCTGTTTCCGCTATGGCAAAAAAGACCACTGTATCGAAGCGAAGCTGAAAGCAAAGAACCTCCAATCGAAAGATCTGTTGAAGCAGCTACGGTTCTGCACCGTCTCGTGGAGGAACAGGGACCCTGGCATGCCATCAACAACGAGATGCACATGGAGCTACTCGTGCTCCGGCAGAACTGCACTCGTATTGCTGACGACCTTAGCAAGCTAAACATGTACTATGGCCTGGCTCTTGCCAGCGCTGGGCAGCAGGACGGCGGGCAACACGGCGGTGACGGCCTCGATGAGGCCACGCGTGTGCCAGAGGTGCAGCACATCCAGCTGCTGATCTCAGCGATCGACGACCTATGCCGGCACCTCGAACGCCTCGGGCAGGCTCTTGCTTACCTGCGTGAGCTGCCATGGGCACGTGCACGCCACGCACACACATGGCGGGGGCTGGAGGTCGAAAAGTCGGCGGATGGCGTGCCCTTCACAACTCGCATCATGCTGCCTGAACCATCGCGCATGTATTACAACGTTGTAGATCGTCTCAAAGCAATGTCGAGTGAGGGCGACAAGATGATGGAGACCTGGAATGGTATCAGGGCTGCCGATTCAAGACTGGCCGCCTGTTTGAAAGAAGAAGGACGTCTGCACATGAGCCGCCTGAATTATTGTATCAGTGAGTACGCAGTCGTCGAGACACGGGACTGGCGTCCAGAAGGAGAAGAAGCGGACGCATCTGCGCAGGCCTCGCGTCTCGTGGGTGAGAGACTGCACCTTAACTTTCCAGACTTATTGTAGTATGACCTAGAATGAAAACCCGACTTCTCTCTGTTGTTGAAAGCGGTGTAGCTGCATGTATTATTTACATTGTACTCTCACCGTGATGCTTGAAGTCCAAAAGTACTTAAGTACCCTAGGGTACAGACGTAGACCAAGCCTTGCCCAGTGTTGATCGAGGGTTAGGGCAGCTGTTCGGCGAGCTGCCCTGGCAAGCCTGGCCCCGAACCGCGGTGCGCACCACCACCTAGGCTTGCTAGGTACTGGCTTGATGAACCGGGACTGCGGTTTATTGAGCTTCATCCCCACCATCACTTTTCGAACCCCATCTATTGGTATAAGCACCGAAACAATCCAACCCACTCGAATCACCCTCATGGGCCGGTCCTACCAAACCCAGTAGCACAGGCGACACGACACGGACTCACTCGAAGTGGCGACCGCCGGGCTGAACCTCGCGACGGCAATGGCTGCGGCGCCACCACCCAAGCCGGCCGACGAGCCCAAGCTGCTCTGGAACCCCGAGAACGTGAAGGACGTCGCCGAGTCTGTGGGCATCAGCTCGCTCAACGAGGAGGCCCTCAAGTGCCTCTCCCAGGATGTCGAGTACCGGCTCGGCCAGGTCATCATCGAGAGCCTGCGCTTCATGCGAGCCGCCGGCCGCACCACCCTCACCGTCCAGGACGTGTCGCAGGCAATGAAGGTGCTCGACGTCGAGCCCCTCTATGGCTACGAGTCTACGCGGCCCCTCAGGTATGGGGAGGCAAGCCTGGGACCCGGCCAGCCGCTTTTCTACATCGAGGATGAGGAGGTCGACTTTGAGAAGCTCATCAATGCGCCTCTGCCCAAAGTGCCCAGAGACGCGACCTTCACAGGTTGGCTGCCCCCGCCCACCCCGGCCGCAACACGCCGTGTGCGATACTGATTCCCATGCTGACTTTCCTTCCGCCAGCGCACTGGCTCGCCATAGAAGGCGTCCAGCCGACCATCCCCCAGAACCCAACCACCGCCGAAGCCCGTTCGCAAGAACTCGTCCCCAAGGGCCCCGGCGCCAACCCCGCACTCGCCGCACTCGCCGGAAACGATAATGTGTCGTTCAAACCGCACGTCAGACATGTCATATCCAAGGAGCTCGTCATGTATTTCGAGAAGATTCAGTCGGCGGTACTCGACGACAACCCCGACGACGAGGTCCGCCAGCTGCGCAACGCAGCCCTGCAGTCGGTTAGGTCTGACCCGGGCCTGCACCAGCTGGTCCCCTACTTCGTCAACTTTATCGCGAACCAGGTCACCCACCGGCTGGATGACACCTTCACGCTTCGACAGATGATGGAACTCACGGCCGCCCTGATCGCAAACGACAACCTCTATCTCGACCCATATGCGTCCCCTCTGAGCGCCCCCGTCCTGACGTGTCTGATGAGTAGGAAGCTCGGCGCGGAGGAGGGGATGGACGCCGTCAGGGAACAATACGAGCTGCGGGAGCTGTCGGCATCGATACTGGGGAGCATTGCCAAGAGCTACGGCAAGTCCAACACGAGGCTGCGGCCCAAGCTCACGAGGACGTGCCTCAAGTACCTGCTGGACCCCCAGAAGCCCGCCGCCGTCCTCTACGGGGCCGTCTGCGGGCTGTCAGCAGCCGGCGGGCCCGAGTCCGTGCGCGTCCTGCTGCTGCCCAACCTCAAGTCGTTCGACGATATGATCCTGCGGCCGATGCGGGAGCGGGAGCGGGTGCCCGAGTTTGAGGTCAAGCTGCTGCTGGGCGCCATCGTCAACGCCATCAAGACCATCGATAAGACCGAGATCGGCATGATGAACGGGGTCCACAGCAGCACGGCCGAACACACGGCGGCAGAGCTGACCGATTTCCTGGGCGAGACGATCGGGCGCGAGGTTGCGAACCTGGGCAATGCCAGGCTGAACAGACAGGTCCTGGACGCGAAGGCTTACCGGGACGAGTAGGAGAACCGGGGCTGTGGGCGGCCGTGCACGCGGAGGCAGCTTGAGGAGAGGTCGAAATGGCGTTCAAAGGTTACAGCATTCTGGGAAGGGACAAAAGGCTCTGGTTAATACTCGATACCTAAGTTACGGCGTACAGGTTATCAAATTGCACGCGCAAAAGGTTTCAAATAAACGTTCTTCCTCGTCACGCAGTCCCCCTCGAACAGGACATGACCAGGTTTCGCGCTGGTAGCCATAAAGCAGGCAAAGTAGGTGTCACATGTATTGATTTCATGGTCTCAACCAGGTGTATTCTTGCTCCCAGATCATTGTGTGACTATCACGCCCCGCGTGTCATATGTACACGCGCAGAATAGACAACGAGGTCCCCACCAACACCACCTTGCTGACCCACCCACGCTCCTCTCCCCCATCCGACGCTCTTACAGCAGGAACGCAACACCCAGCGCCAGCACGGCGCTCGACCCCCAGATGAGGTACTCGTTCTGCTTGATGGTGGCCTTGCGGAAGCCCTTGGCGGTGGAGTCGTGGACGAGGTGCTTGACGCCGTTGATGGCGTGGAAGACAAAGGGCCAGGCGAGGGCGACCTTGACGCCGCCCTTGACGGCGAAGGGCAGGGTGGCGAAGGCGGCGGCGACGCTGGCGGACTCGAGGTGCCAGCCGGCGAGGGGCGCGACGAGGTAGCCGACCGAGTAGGCGTACAGGGAGCCCGTGAAGAACATGCCGGTGAAGCGCTGCCAGATGGAGGAGCCGAAGAAGGTCTGGTTCTTGTCGTAGATCTCGAGGTGGGGGGACACGGGCCGCTGCAGGCGCTGCTTGGCCAGGATGGCCTGGCCGTCGGCGGGCGTCAGGGTCTGCGTCGCGGCGGACCGGGACTGCACCTGGCGGGGGGAGGCGAGGGCCGTCGCTGTGAAGAAGGTCGAGGGCTTTGCTGCTGCTGGACGGGCATTGTGTGGTTAGCTGGGGGCCGGCATGGGCGTGGGGCTGGCTGGCTGGCCGGCCGAGGGCAATTGCACGGGGTGCATGTGTATTTGGGTGCGTAGGTGAGGTATAGGTATAGGTGTAGGTAGGCTTGAAGTTGTATCGGCTATATGGATGACGTCTAAGAACTCACCCCGGCGAACGGCCGTCAGGCCTGCCCTTGAAGTGATCATGGCTGGTTGTGTGTGTGTGCGTGTGGATGTCGACCGGTAGTGGTGGGGTTGACTGCTCTTTGGGGTCGCGGGTGGGCAATGGTCAGTGGGTGACCAGCATCGAGGTGTAGTGGGTGGTTGTTTCGGAGGATGTCGACGGCGAGACGAATGCACGGCTGGAGATTCCGAGCATCTCTCGTCGGCAGGGAGTAGCCGCTAGGCCTGCAATCGTTTATCCTCGGTACTTGCCAGGCGGCTGTGAGCCAATCAGAGACCACCCTATTACCAAGCCGGGTCACGTGTCTTTTCTGCCGTTTGCCAGACGACATGCCGTTTTTAGTCGCGAATTTTGGGACCTCTTTTGTTCTTGATTTTCTCTTCTTCTTTCCTCAGATAGTCGAGGCGCCCGACCACAGCACAACAGGACCTGTTCTTGGTTCGATGAAATGTGCACCGCTGGTTGGACATGTTCTAATGTCGCTGGCGTCCTCAAGAGGAAATTGATCCTTCGTTAATCTCTGGACGCTAGTTTTCTCCATCTAGCTTCAGTTTCATTCTGAGATCTACATTCGTGCCTTTCGTGTCTGCCTTTTCCCCCTGTCAGACAGGCGGGAAGCCGAGGGGCAGCTGAAGGGGCAGCCGCCCTGGCTGGTCGCTGGTCCCATAGCTTTTAGTTAGAATGCCTGGCTAAGTGACCTCTGTCCTGTTTGTTAAACCCGTTCTTCGCGCCACAAACTCTGCAG
The DNA here is from genome assembly GCF_019321695.1 of Diaporthe batatas. Classification (NCBI taxonomy): domain Eukaryota; kingdom Fungi; phylum Ascomycota; class Sordariomycetes; order Diaporthales; family Diaporthaceae; genus Diaporthe; species Diaporthe batatas. The sequence continues at coordinate 72,366 of NW_025408562.1, read as the reverse complement.
ATGCTGAGGTCTCCCTCCTGTGACAAGCTTGGAAGATACGACAGACAGCATAACGGTCTCCCCTTTGACCTTGTTTGCGAGTGATGTATGTCTTGGAGCAAGCGTGACGGGAGTGTGCAGGCTACCTGGGTACGCACCTAGGTGCCTGGCAGGTAGGCAGGCAAGCATACGCTGGGCAACAAGCAGGTGTTAGGCCAGTGCCTTGCCGTGTCTTTTGAGCCCGTGAGGACGAAGTGATAGCGTTGGTGTGGTGGGAAAGAGCGGACGTGAGCAGAGGGAAATCATGACCCCGTTCGTTGTACTTGCCCGGTTGGATGTGCCATATGCCTTCCTGCCTTCCAAGGTTGTCTCAAAGGACGGCGTCTTCCTGTTGTCTTGTGTGTGTGTGTTCTGTGTGTTCTCTCCTCAAGCTCGAACCAGCTCGATGCCCAGACACTCTTTTGGTAGTCTTGAGCCCGCTTTGTTCTGTCTTGATACGGTGCACCACGTCCTGTCTTAATCTGTCTTATCCTGCAGCACTTCTCGACAGCCAGTCCGCTGGGCCCAGAATGTCCATCTAAGATGGACATGATCCTTTTCCTGTGGCTGGTTATCCTGGCTGTCATGATAGTCTTTGCCTTTGCCGGCATTTTCGTCTTGATAATCCCCGTAATCGACCCGGACCACGCAGCTCAGAACGCCAGCCGGTGTTGAATACCACCACAGCCAACCATCCAACAGCGAGCAGTCAATCAAGAGGCGTGACTGAGGCGGGACTGGGCACGCCTGGCCCACACGTAAGTGCTTTGACGCAGCTGTTGCTGAGCAGCACTGCCAGGGGACCGACCTCCTTGGCGTAGCTCATCCATCCCATTACCTAGCTGCCCGATCCAAGATGGTCACCCAAGCAGCATCAGACACCTAGCCACTGCAGACGCTCTCGCATCTGCAACCACTCAACCTCAAGCTTGCCACCACCACTTCCTTCAACTCATTTGCACCATCCCCATATCCCACCTCTCCCAGCTGGTTCCCCCCAACCGTCACCTTTGTGCAGTCATCCCTTCCACTTTTGGCACCTGGCATAGCATCCAGCTGATCAGCCGTCTGCCTCTAGGAAGACGAGTTGTTGAACTCGTGACCGACCTACCAGTAGCCACCAAGTCGCACACCATGGCGCCCAAGAAGAACAAGAAAAACAAGCCAAACAAGTCCCCCTTCGAGAAGCTCTTTTCTTCCGATGTACGGGCCGACAAGGGGCTGCAGGAGATTCGAGACAACATCTACTCTTTTGCCTGGTCTCGCGCTCGTCGCGACGAGGCCAAGTTGGACTGGGCCCTGTCTGAGAACGGCGTTGATCGCAATGTTCTCGTGAAGCGGCCGACAAAAGCCTTGTCTGGGCCAACCGGTGACCACATCGATGCGCTGCCCTGCTGGCTATTGGTCAACAAGCGCATCTCGGCGGACTTTCTTCGTTTCATATACTCGGTGAACCAAGTCGATATCCTTGTGGATCTGAAGGCCACCGATACAGAGTTGAACAGGGCCAAACTTGACAAAATTGTCCATCTTTTGCAGAACGCCAACTTCCAACTCTACACCAAATCAGCCCGTGTCCGTATCCATTTCCCCGACAAATACCCTTTCCAGGACTTGCCCAAGTTCAACCAGCACGCACTCGACAATATCGCCTGTGCCTTGGACGAGTTCCAAAACCTCGAAAGCTTGTGTGTACGCGTGGTCCCAATGCAAGGCCCAGAGGACTATGAGCTGCGGCTCGCGGCCTTCCCATTCTACCCCATGTCTATGACAAATTGGTCGATTTGCATGCTCAACTCGACCACCTTCGAGTGGGAACCCGTGCTAGGAGAGCAGCTCAACCAACTTGATTTGGCTTGGACTTTGTTCCAGGATAATGGATCACTGACAGCGCCTGTCCACGCTCCAATCGTCGCAGAGAAACCTGCCATCCACAATGATCAGACGCCCAGCGCCAAGGGTACTGATGATGCACAGAAGAACAACGAAGGGTACCAGAAGAAGACGAAGAATGGCAGTCAAAAGAAAAAGGGTCGCAAGAAGGGGGCTGCCTCTATTTCCACAGATCCACCTGCGAGCAAAACTACGTCGGAGGTACCGTCTGCTGATCTGTCATTGCGACCAAAGTCGCCTTTCTTGGATCCTCCGACAGGCGTCGGATCGAGTTCACTTCCCGTTCACAACACAAGCTCTGGCACGAAGTCCTCTCCAATCAAATCATCAATTACTGAGATGCATTGTAGCTCCGCTGGAGAGTCTGCTAGTACGGCGTCACCTGCTTACGACGCTGTCGAGCCTGCCCGTCCACGCGCGCCATCTTCATCATCGACCAAGCCAGAATCTACTTCTGCTGCGGAGCATAAGACTCGTCGAGAAATGAGCGATGAAGTGACAGACAACAAAAAGACAGTGGAAGAATGCCCTGTTCCTGCCAGCGTCACTGAGACAGCACCACGCGAATCTGTGACCCAGCTGGGACCACAGAACGCATCCCCCACTAGTTCGGCCGCGAGCTCAGTCACATTGGGCAGAGATCAGAGCGATCATGAAAATGAGGTTCACGACACATTCGAGACATCGTCACACGGGGGAACCACACTGAGGGGGGCAGGACCAGAGAGTGAGAAGCCAGCGCGAAAGAAGAGAAAGAATCGGAAGAAGGGTCAAAAGACTCAAGTGTCTGACACGGCAGCCACTTCCGTGTCACTCGCTGACTCAAATGACGAAAGCGAACAACAGAACTCCGCTGACATAGATGGGGGCTGTCATGCGGTGTTTTTTTCCGCGGAATCTACCAACCTCATCCTCGCGGAAAAGGGCGCCCTCGAGGAACAAGGGTGGGACGGCATGTTTAGACATGGTCACCGGCCCTTTCCCCTGTCAGAAATTGCTGAGCTGAAACCCTTGGATGGCCACACAAGACTGCTTCAGTACAAGAGGACAAATGGGAACAAGGGGATCCTCGAGGCCGGGCCTGATCTCGACAGACTCATGCGTCAGAAAGAGAGGCTGGCCGCCAGAGAAACAGAGAGGCAGGCGGAGAAAATGAGAGCCAAGGGCAAGAGGAAGAACAAGAAGGTGAAAGAGGTCATGATTCGACGCAAGGAGCCTTCTGATGGGCTCAGACGGAGATTCGAGGACACAAAGCAACGGGCTGCCAGCAACCAGGGGAGCGACCTAAGGAAGCGATTCAAAGAAATCACGGCCGAGGGTTTCGAGGATGCCGTACCTGAGGCACAGGGTATTGGCCTTGAGCAGACGGATTCTAGCGACTTCTCCTCAGATGATACCCCGTCCTCTCCAGAACAAGCTCACCGATTGCCTCTTCGCCAGCCCCGGTTCGGTACAAGCCATGACTCCTACCGAAACTGTCCGATGGGTGAGCAACGTTTGATTGAAGAGGTAGAAGACTCGGACGATGACGCATCCGTCGTTCGCCAGTACAGCGACGAAGGACCTCCATCGGTCTCTGATGACGAAAGTCAGAGGACCGAAGCGTAAACGTCTGCTCTTGGATGTTGCTGTGAAGGCTTTGCGGAGGACTTCCCCGGACTTGGAACCTGCGCTTCTTCGACGCAGTTTCACAATCCTTCGATCATCTGTGATTGGTGGTTGTGGAATCTGGGATGCCACATGGACAGGAACTACACCATGAGGCGAGTGCTTAGGCGATGGGGATGCATGATGTGGTCGTGCATGATGATTTTGGAGCCATGGTGCCAGTATTGAGAGTTATGACGAAGACTCAGCGACATCTGCCGGAGCTTCCCCCGTTGGCAACGATAGAAGAGCTATGGACAGAAAGTGAGTCAAGGCAGAAACAACCAAGATAGTGTATTCAAAATGGGAAAGCGATTTCGTGGACCTCAGCTTGTATCGCTTGACTGACGATTTTCCTCTCGGCCGTGCCTGTGTGGAAGTAAATGGTCTGGTCATTGATTTCTCTCTCTGGTTGTATTTGCTGGAAATATTCTAGTCACCATCTCGAGAGCGAGGGCGAGGCCTTAAGGGGTGGTGCCCTGGGCGTTCCTTCCGCTGCCACAGACTGGCTTGAGATCGGAAAGAAGACGACAGCAATGTGAACTCTGGTAAGCTCCCGAGCACCGCGAGCCGGCGACAAGCCAACACGGACAACCCAGGGCGACGACACAACAAGCCACACAAATTTGCACATGGTCTCAAGGGAGACGCACTCTAGTGATGGTAGGGCCGGCTAAGGCATCTTGATTTTCCGTGCCAGATCGTAGCAAGTTGATATTTATTCATACACGTTTCGGTGTTCACCCCCGGAGGCATCCGGGAGACGCAGGATAAAAATGAAGACGATATCTGGTATCACACACACACACACACACACACACACACACCATTTCTCTCCACCCTCTCTTCTCCGCCTCGCCTCAACAATGCCAGACCGAACAATCCAACCCATCAGTCCGCCCGTCCGCCCAATACACCCCTGGATGCGAAATCACCGTATTATTCATTGTTGATATTGTGGTATCCCTGCACTAATGCCGCTGAAAACGCCTTTGCTTGTTACTTTTTTCTCTCTGGACCGCTCTTCTCTCCGTTCTCGTCCCTTGTCTTCCGCAAAATTGGGATATCTCCGCGCCCCTTCTCCCGCTGAGCAAAACAGCTTCTAGATGCAAGCGAGGTTGACAAGAAGTATAAGAAATACAGAGAACAACAAGAAACTAGTTCATACCATGCCTCCCTCCCTCCCCTTATTGCAATGGTTTTTGTCCTCAAAACTCCAGCGTGCAAAACTACAACGTCTAGTCAGGTCGTAAAAAGCGGAACATCATTCCCGTTGATGGTTTGAAGGACATCTTGCCCTGTTTGCCGTGACGCCACACTGTCCAACATGTTTAGTCCCCGTCCAGCAGTGCGTCCATGCCGTTCCTCTCGTTTTCCAGGCTCTCGGCGGTGATCTTCTCCTCGTCCCTGTGGGTGCTGCTGCCTTTGCCGGCAGTGCCCTTGCCCTTGCCCTTGAGTTCGTCCTCATCGTCTTGGTTGACCATGTCGGCAAACATCTGGTCCACAGCGCCATCATCAATACCCGCGTCGTCCTGTCCGCTTATAGTCGCTCGACCGGCATCGAAGGCACCGGGTCCAAAGATCTCCTCAGCCTTTCGTCGGCCCTCCTGGGTTTTGGACAACATCTCGAGAGCCTTTTGTTGGCCTGCTTCAGTTGCCATGTAGTCCTTCAATGTTGCATCTTCCGGCTGACCGCGGAGAAGACGATCTTCGAGCGAAGGTCCAGAAGTACTGTCAGCCATAATCTGGGGTCCTCCGCCTGAAGGAAGGAAGAAATTAGGATGAATGTTGGTGTCAAGATCCATGTTCTCAGGCCGAATCACCGGACCACTGGACTCAGCCCGCCCGTACGGATGACCATGATGAGTCGATGACGATGACGATCCGGGACCACGTGATGGATGAGCGTGAGAGCTGCTTGCAATCGATAGGCCGGGAGTCTGTGGCTGTGAAGATGTGCCCCTCTGGTAGTACGAAGCATAGCTGTTGACACCAGGACTGGTGGCGGGGCCAGTGGCAGAGGATCCTGCGACAGCCTGCTGTTGAGCCTGCGCGGCCATCTCGGCGTTCTGACGCTTGCGCTTGAGGCTCAATCCCTTCGACTTCACGTGCTCTGGCAGATCCTCGACGTTGGAGACGCCATGCTGAAGCAGCAACTTGTCCAGCTTAGTAGGCCGGGGCTTGCGTGTGCTCTTCGACACTTCGATGACTGGGGGAGGATTTGGCGCGACGGGATGCCATTTGTGCAACTCCTGGCGGAAGAAGTTGGTCTCGTTGGCAAGGAGGATTTCTGCGCCCTCTATCTTGCGTAGATAGAATCTCTGAGTCTCGGCCTCGTTCCTTGTGGACAATACAGGGTTGGTGTATGCTGCGATATGGGTCCGGAAATTTTGCGCGTTGTCGATAATCTGCCTCAACACGGTCTCTTCCTCGGGTTGGAAGGGCAGGTGGGTGATCTCTTCTTCCCAGTCGATGAGGTCTTCGAGTCTTGGCCTTGCTGCGTCTCGAGGGATCTTCACTCGCCAGTCACAAATTGGACAAGTGTACTTGTCTTCCTCCTTGACCTTTCCGCGGGCGATCTTCAGACACTTGCCATGGTACCTAGGTAGAGTTAGAAACCGATCCTCGGTGTATTAAGAACACTAGAACTTACCATTCGTGACACAACTCGCACTCGATCATCATGCCTGCTTCGATTCGACGGCAGATGCAGAAGACCTCCCTGAACTTAGGATCATCCCACCTGTATGCCGCGTTCTTCTCCTTATCGGGCGATGGCTCTCGTGAGGCTGGCTCTGCTGGCAGGCGGGGCTTGTCCTTCGTGACGTCAAAACAGTCAAGATTACGCTCCAAAACATACTCCATGTGACTCTTGAGGATGTGCAGCGGCGCGTTCGTTTTTCCGAAGAGCTTCTTGCCTTTGCGCATCCAGTCCTCGTGGCGTCGCTGCTCTTTTTCTAGGTCGAGTGTCCCCGGAGGCTTCGACTGAAGGTCTTCAACCATCTTCATGATTTCGGCGACCTCTGTGTACTTGGGTCTCTTGCGGAAATCGTTGTTCCTCGTTCGAGCATTCAGATCGGCAATTTGTCGGAGTGCCTCTCGCTGCTTGTGCAAAATTTGATCCACCTGGGCCAGGACTTCCGCTGATACCGGAAGGAGATTTTGCATGGCTTGTTGCGAAAGGGCTTCCAGCTGGGGATAATGGATGACATCTGCTTCGATGATCTCCTTGGCCTTCTTCTCCCATTGGAAACCGGCAGTGAGCTGCTCAACATAGAAACTGAGGTGGTCGTTGTAGGCCTCGATCCCGCTACGCCTAGCCTCTTCGATGAGCTCCGCGACCTCCTGGGAAGACATGAAGACGCTGCGGTTGGCCTTGGCCTTTTGATTCCACTTGAGCTTGTCGAGTACCTTGGAGAGCTTGTCCATCTCCTCGAGATCGACATTGAAGCCATTGCCTTCCTCGAGCAATTCCTCAACTGCCTCGACCTGGTGCATGGACTGATGATTGATAACCTGCATCGCGTTCTCCTGGAAGGTCCTGATCGCGTCCGCCCTATCTTGAAGGAGCTGTATTTCCGGGCAGTCAAACCCGATTTGCTCAGCTTCACGCAGGAGCCGGGTGATATTGTCAGCCTTGCGCAACTCGCGTTCTTTTTCGTCTTGATACGCGCTGCCTATCGACTTGCGCAGCCCGGTTTGCCAGGCCTTTTCGTTCTTTCGCCGGTTCTGTTGTTTGCGGATCGTGTAGTTGGTTGCCTCTTCGACCCAGCGGTTACAACGGTCAACAAACGCTCGCAAGAGAGGTAGGGTTTTGAGCTCGTACGGTATGCGTTCTCCTTCGTTGAGTAGATTTCGCAAGGTCTTTAGCGAAGGGGTTGCCTCCTCATCGAGCACCTTGTCGTATTTCTCCTCCCATGCCTCAGGCACATTGGCCTTCTCGAATACCTTCTTGCTGGTTGCATTGATGACCTCGTCCGATTTCCGGAATATTAGCTCGTGGTCCTGACCAAGGTATCGAGTCCCTTGCGTTGCATCGCAACAGGGTTGGCTTCCTGCATGCATTAGACAGTACACCTTGCCAGATTTCAAACACTTGAATCTCGACAGGTAGGCGAACGCTTTGCAGTACGCGCATGAATACTCCTCCTCTGATACGTCTGTGTCATCAATCTTGAACGATAGCGGACACGGCTCTCCCTCAACATCGCCGCCAAGAGCACATTTATGAGGCGAAGCGGCGAGATGGTTTGCGATAAAGTCCTGCCTCTGGGCGAATTCGCGCCGATGTATCCGGTCGAGTGCCGGAGCCAACCACTTCGCTGTTTGGATCGTCAACGTGTTGCTTGTGACCCCATCTGCAGCTGTCCACAAGAGCTCATCGTGGGAGAAGCATGGCTGGCGCCGATAGGCCTGCAGACGCTCAACCCCGTCCAGTCCAAAAGGCTCCCAATCGCACGGAGCAAAGTTGACGGCCTCGTTGAAGTTGAACCCGTGATTGAATCCAGCATGATACGCTGATGGGAATGTGATAACCATCTGGCCAGCACGCTGATCGACAGCATAGACCCGTACTCCGGCTTTCTTGAGCTGGTCAGGAGTGAGCAGCGTGACGAGCTGGAACAGCAGATCAGGGTTGGTCTCAAACAACTCAGGCACGGCTTCCTTCATTGCTTTCTCGAATTTGTCGGTGTCCTCGGCGGGGATGCCGTACCAGGTTTTTGTTGCGCCAAAATGTTGATAATTTGCGGAGTACGCATAGTGATCCTCATTGTGGTAACAAAAGGTGGAGAAAATCATGCCGACATACACCCAAGGCACATTCATTCCTGAAATGTCCGACTTGATGTGTCTGAACAGGCTTTCGTGATGATATGGAAGGACGTTCAGGTTCCACGGGTCGGTCGAGTATTGGTTGGTAGGGTGCTTCTCGACAGTCGGGAATCCGGAACCGTGTGTGGTGCAGTGGATGTCAGCGCCGTATTCAACCTGTACCTCCTCGTCCACATCGGTGACTAAGCGCCAAAACTCGCGCTCAACGTCATCCTCAGTGACCGGTCTGGCGCAGCCCAGCACGGGATCAAATGGCATGCGCTTCTCGAAATACCCCTGCTTGAAGTCGGCAGCCTTCTCTTGGAACTGGCGTAAGGAATACAGTCCGCCTTCCTCGAAGCCGAATTGACCGTCGCCGACGAGACATCTGGGGCAGTTCCACTCCGGGTCGGGCTTTGTCTTCAAAGGAGGATCCAAGCAAGCGCCGTGGTAAGCATGGTCGCACGACTCACAAACAGCGAGGAACCCGTTTTCTTCGGGCTTGCCACAATGTGTGCATTTCTGAATTTGTCCATGTCAGTGGCGTTACATCCAAAACGATCTTTCAAGGTGCCAGCTTACCTCTCCCGGGCCAGATGTGTCTTCTCGGGGGGACAGCCGGGGCATTGGCCTGAACATTGACATATGGGATCCAGCCACAGTAGGCACGGCCTCTGCAAATCAAGGACGCATTAGCCGGGAGATCCTTCCAATGAGGGGTGTGAGATCCCCTGCATCTCGAACACGCAGGCTGAAGCGGCTGGTTGCATGACTCGACCCACACACCATAACTTCCACGCAGGCTGCTGCTCTGCCCAGTAGTCTGAGGCACCCAAATTGAGTTTCGGGCTGGCTGCAACTGGCTTGCGTTATGTAGCGGGACCTCCGCCGACAAGTGGAAGAAACGGTGAATGAATCAAAATCGCCACCGCCGCAAAAATCATGGTTTCTAAAGTGATGCCGGTCCAAACGTCGCAGGTACGTGGACAATTGTGTATTAAGAAAAGGGATAGCGAATTGGGATGCGAGACATACCTTTCTTGAGACGCTTGCTCCTCCTGCTGCCGTTCTCTTCGTCCTTGTCGAGACCGTTCTCTCTGGCTGAATCATAGCTGTCAACGCTCGCCTGCCGCTTCAGCGAATTTGCTGGTCCTAAACCAGAGGGTCGGTATTCCGGCGTATTCTTGGCCGAAGTCATGGGGCTGGTGAACTGTTTTGAAGGGGTGCTTGATTTGACATCAGCGGCAGGTTGCCGATTAACACTGGTGAATCCCGAGTTTACTGCAGTGAAGCCACCGGAATTGATGGCTGTAAATCCACTTGTGGGTGCTGTAGGCTGAGCATCCTGCACCGGCGTCTCCCGCTCCGAATTTACAGAAGCCTGTAGAGCAGATGACGCGAACCGTGCAGGCGATTCGCCTCTGAGGCTGGACGGCGTAGGCATGTTTGAATGCTTCATGGGGCTTGGAGCTGGGCTCGGTGTCAGTGGCCCTCCATTTTCCGTCTCCAATTGCTGATAGACACCAGGCTTGGCGAGTCGCAGGTACTCCTCGTATGGACATAACCACTTCTGGTATGAGTTCTTCAGGGACGTCGACAGAGAGCTCATAATCTTGCCGCTGTAGCCCAGATCGCGGCCTATCTCGGCCCACTTCTTGGATCTGCAGACCTTTTCGAAGCCACCACGGGACTCGACAGCTTTCTTGAGCCGCCAGAGATCCAGAGGTCGCTTGTCGACGTAGGGCATCCGGACCATGTGACCGCCATTTTGCTTGTGAAATTTGAGGAGCGAGTCGACGTATGAGATATTGGCTCGGCTGCCTGTCACAGGGTAGGCGCTGCTTAGTTTCTCTCCAATCCTGACGAACGCCGCACAACAAGGGGTGTGGGATGCTTACTGCCTTCAACGGAGTTGAGATCCTGTTTTCGCGTGCGGAAGTGAAAGCGCTGTGCTACTTGTCAGCCATGACCTAAAGAGATTACCTGGCAGCTCAGAGGCGAGGGCGAGACCGACAGCGGTGCGAGCTGCGCACCAGGAAAAAGCATTCCTTTCATGTCAGGATGGGGGGAATATTCACCTCCGTGTCAATAGCAAAGTCTGGGTTCCAAGAGTCCGGCGGAATGATTTTGCAGATACCGTAGTTCTTGGCCTCGGGGGTAATTTTGCGTATGTAGTCCATAGGGTCTTTCCACTCGTCCTCTGTAGGCTGGTAGACTGGCGCATCCTCAAGATCATATAAGCGGCCTGTCTTCTTGACAGGCTCCTTTTGCGCCGTGGGCAAGCCCCGACGCTCGACCGAGGACAGATCCAACGGCAGACTCGTCATGTTGCTCAAGACAGTGTGTGGGTGTGCAGTAGTGCCGTTCGGGTTGGCCTGCACCGGCTTTGACTTGGCGATGGAGGCTTGGGCGGTCGGGGGGGCGCCTACGGCCGGTGAGGCCCTCGAGCTAGCATTTGCACTCAAGGTGCCGGCGGCGCTGGGGCCGCTTGCGGCGGCAGAATTGGTCGCAGTAAAAGGCATCGTGGAGAGGATTGTTGCGCAAGTGGGTTCGTCGAGGAGGGCGGGCAGCAGGTTTGTTCGGTCGAGAATGAGCGCAGCCTATGTCGCTGCAGTGGTATGGCGGGCCTTCACGCAACACTTGGGAGTCGGGTGCAAGTAGACACGATCGCATCGCAGTGCATGCCGGCCTCCCTCCGTGGTATCGCGCAGCCGACCTAATCTTGTGCTGCCGAGCAGTTCCTCGCTGGCTTGTGGAGTGTCGGTGGTTGTCAGACTTGAGATAGCATATCGACGTGTTCGGGCAGCCTGGTGAATGGGGGTGGGCAGGATTGTCGGCAGGAAGACCGAGGGACGAGAGTTGGCTGGTGATCGAGGCGACACTGGGCTCATGCGCTTATCACTAGTCAAGTCAGACGGATGCGGCCTAGGGTCAGATATATTCTGCGCTGGCCACCTGGGTGGTGATGGTGAGACCAATGCGACTCTTTGGGGGAGAAGGAAGGGGATCTGCCAGGGCAAAAGGGTCCTGATGGCTTGTGAGATGGCAGGTAAGGGGGGGAGGAGTGGCAGAGGGAAGAGGGTGCGATGTCAGAGAGTGAATGGAAAGGCGGGAGCGTGCGTTGCGGTGCTGTAAGAGCGGGAATGGGAGAGGGAAGGTGCGGGCTATGGTAAAGGTAGGTACATGCATCGTAAGGTGGGAATAGGAATGGGCGGGTACGTACTCTGCTACGCTATAGATCGCCAGGCATGGGCCGGGCGTGGGCATGGGGTGGGTGCGGGTCAGATTCGAGAAAAGAGGGAAAGAGGGAAAGAGGGAGAGGGAGAAGGCGAGCAGGCGAGCAGGGCTTCCGACTGCAGACCGGGCTGGCTATCAGAATGGCTGCAACTGTGCGGGAGTGCATAAAGGACGCCAAAACCCGACTGCGAGAGACGAACCGTAGGCTAGAATGGCACGCAGAGCCTAGAGGCGTGCAGGACGACCAGGGGTAGGTGGACGGGACCCTTTGAGAAAAGCTGGAGAGAGAGGCGTGTCACCGACTGACTGACATGGGCGGCGACATTGGACTTGGGACATGGGACATGGGGCATGGATGGGACAGCAAAAGACGTGGGTGGGAGCGGGACGTTCAATCCATCATCATCATCTGGAGGCTGATATGGTGCATGTGTGCGCAGGGGCCCACTTTTACCACGGTACCTGCTGCCCGTGGCAAAACTGGTAGAGGTGCATGTACCCCCACAATCCCACATTGCCCGCCTCCCTGACCGAACCAGCTACACCTTCGGCGGCCTGCACTTGCGACCCCGACTTTGTAGGTCAGGTGGACTCTCTGTATCTACCATGCACCAAACTCCGCAGGCTGCTCGCAAGTTTGGCTGCTCTAGTTGCACGAGTGTGCAGGCGTCTGTCCCTGGCCGGTTCAAGAGACGTAAGCCGAGGTACAAGCACGGATGTACCGTGGCGATGAACGGCCGGCTTCATGACACAAAAACTTGACACTGTCGCATCGCAATGACCACGGCAACTAGCCCGCACTTGCACATGGAGAGGCACTAGGTTTGGTGCTAACATCTAGGTAGGGCATTAGGACTGTGCTTGTGACTCGCAGCTCCCCCAGCTCCAATTTGCACTCTGGCAGAATGCTGCTAGGCGAGCTAGATATGGGAGGGTTGAATGCCTAGATGTACCTAGGTACGCATTGAATGAAGGCTAGCTTCCGGCTACCTAGGTAATGTGGGCTGATTGATGACTGGATCTGGGGTGGGGAGCAACATCAATTGATGACTGCGTGCCAGCCTGCTTGTTGGTGCTTGATTGAGCAGTCGTCGCGACTGGGCACGGGGGCCGGCAACTATCAGGGAGCCTGTATGGCTGGTGCCACAGTCTGGGCCAAAAACCTGGAACCCCCATCTGCAACCCCAACTTTCTCCCGCAGGCTCGGTAACGAGCTTATTCCAACGCCAAACCATCGGCCGACATGTCAGCAATGCAGTCCAGAGCAAAGCAGGATTCATTCAATTGGGCGTCTCGGTGTAAAACAGCCAGCCCTGCGGCGATCAATTCCGTGGCTCGAGCAATGGCATAGGGGGCAGATGGGCTGGCTGCTTCGAGATGAGGTGAGGTCAGGGGGCGACCCTGATATCGGCAGGGGCGGGTGACTTACATCGGCCGACCCCCTGCAGCCTCCGCCCAATAGAAAAAGACATGTCGTTGAACGGGTCCGGAGGGCAGGTCCGACCTTCAACGACACGTCCTCGTACACGCCGTACCTGACCACCCCGCCCCCGGAGCCGCATGTCAACTTCATAGCATCTGTTCGGGTTTTGTTCTCCAAAGACTGATATGGCTGCCGTCCCTTTCCACCTTTGATGGTTTGCAATAAACTGTTGATGCGGAACTGCAAGCTCGCCGGCATCACGATCCCACCGACCTCGTTGACATCGTCGACGTCTTAGTCATCGTCCTGGTCATCGTCAACCCTTCCACACTGCGTGATACATTTGGACGAAGTCGTTCCAAGCTTTCTGAAGCTGGTGTTGCCCTCCTCTGGACCTGTAAGGTGCCCTGGACTCTAGGTTCACTTGCTTTCTTGTGCCGGCTTGCTGTCGACTGACGACTATCTCCTTGTATCACTTTCTTCGATCTTCATTACTTCTATGCGGCATCTGCCGCAAGCGGACTTATAGCCATTTTCCATTCACACTCTCTAACCAAGCAACCGCTGAGAGGCAGTCAGTTATGGTGTACAGCTCTGCCATCTTGCCGTCAACCGTTGCCTCCGCATACAAGACGTCGGAGGCAATGCACCTGCAGGAAGTATACCGCAAACAATAATTTGTAGAGACAGGCGTAAAGACCAATTATGATTAAGAAGTGCCAACCTCAAAAGCAACGCAATTAATCCCAGGGTATCATTGTATGCATCTCCAATCGAGCTTCGGGCGGCACATAGAATCCGAAACATGACAAACAGGCCAGGCTTCTCTCAAACCGGAGCATCAGCTTGAGCCTTTGCCTTAGCCTTAGCCTTTCCTTTCGCTTTGGGTTGCGACTTTGCGATAGCACGCCTGTGCCTCTTGAGAATCCTTTCTACTTCCTTCTGGCCCCTCGTCCTCAGTGTCAACTCCCTCATCATGTCACCCCATTTCACCGGACTACTGCACTTGGGGCATGGGCCATCTACTGGCAAAACCGCCCCATCTTGTTCACCATGTTGGTGTAACAGATGCCGGCTCCAGCAGTCCACGTGGCCCATACCCTCGCATTCGGCGTTGGGGCATATCGCGAATAGCCCCTTGCCGTGCTCGAGGTGCTGGAGGCAGACGACACAGTCCCCCTCGCGCTCGAACGTGGTGACGTCCTGGCCCTTGTCGAGGTACGGTGCCAGCGGGGTGTAATCAAGAGGGAGGGCGTGAATGCCCCATGCTGGACCCTCAGGCCCTTCCTCGTCCCCTTCGACCTCCCCATCTCCATTCGAACCGTCAACCAGCCCCCGCCGCTGCCCCGCCTCCTTCCTCTTGGCCTCCGCCTCCAGCACGGCAGCAGGCTTGAAGTCGGTGACGACCTCGAGCGTCGCCCGCAGCGGCTCCACGCCGTCGGACGCGAGATACCTGGCCCAGCGCACGTACACCTCGCGGTCGAACAGGCGCAGGGTCAGCGGCCACCTCGCGAAGCTGGGCACGCGCAGCAGGAGGTGCAGGTTCGACAGGACGGACGAGATGGTGTGCGTGGGCCGCCTGGGCATGCCGTTGCGCTTGCGCTGCGTCGAGACGGAGAGGCGCTCCTCGGGGGAGATGTGCAGCGAGAGGTGTGGGTTGTTGAGGGCCCATCTGTTGGGATCATATCCCGGTCAGCCACTCCGATCGCGGTAGGGAAAAATAAGGGGAGGAAGGATACCGGGCCAGGATGGGCATACTCGAACTTCAGGGCGCCGACCATGCTCGGGAAGCCAGACACCACGCCGACCATCTCCCATGGCCGCAGGCTGTCACGGGACGTCCGCGCTGCGCCGCCCTTTGCCTTGCCGTTGTGCTGGTTCAGGCGTCGTGGGGGGTGTGGCGTGGATCCGATGTAGAGCGAGGCATGGCGGACGGTGCTGCGGAGGATGTAGACCACGTAGAGGGCTGGGATTGGTTTGGACTGCACAGTCATTTTGGGCTCTGTCGCTACATCTTTATCTTTGGGTGATATTGTTGCGCGACGTCGTGCTGTGTATCTGTCACATCAGGCGAAGTCGGGCGGTGCGGCCTTGGTGTTAGTGTTGATGTTGACGCTGCGCCGTAGGTCGTCCGAGTGATGACGTTGGGGAGTCGGCCCGTGCTTGTTAAACCAAGCATGTGGTGGGTGGGTGGGGCTCTGTGGGACGCGACTCTGGAGTCTGCAGCGTCCGGGAGCGAGCGAGTGGAGTCGGTCGCGACAAGAACAGGGGTGGTGCAATATCTCGCCCATCGACGGACTTCGCTTAGAAATCCCGACCTGAGCTTTTACCTCGAAGCAGCTGCATTCCAATAATTTTCCACGATTGAGGCTTCAACAGACACGATGGGAGCCGACCACCCAGCATTCACACTCGCCGGCCTATGTGAGCTAAGCCATTGTTCCCACGCCTCGGCTACACCGGCCTGAGATTACTCTGTACTAACGTTTATGCCGCGCCACAGTGGCCGCCGGCGGCACGATGGGATACGTGAAGGGCGGCTCAAGACCGTCCCTGATTGCTGGTGTTGGACTGGGTGCTTCGTACGGCCTGGCTGGTATGATTGATCCAAGGCCATCTTCTGTCCGTGCCGGCACAGGTATTAACAACTCGCGCCAGGCTACCTGCTCAGGGAGAACAAGGACTATGGCTCAGAGCTGGCGCTTGGAAGCAGTGTCACCCTGCTCGGTGCAGCAACCAGCAGGTGTATCAAGACCAAGTTCAGGGCACCCGTGCCGCTTGGTCTCTTCGCCACAGGCGGACTAGCCACCTGGTACTTTTTCAAGAAGTACAGGGAGTTCAACTACGGCGTTTGAGTATCCCATCTCAGCCCGGCTGGCTGCAATACACTCCTCTCCACCCGCTCTCAGTCATACTGGGCAAGACGTGATTCTAGCTGTAAATCTGCGTCGAAAGCACACAGAGCCACCAACGACCACCTTGTCGGCATCCTGGTGAGGTCACTGGAGTTCGCTGAGAAGCCATGGGACATGTCTCTGGAGGTGTCTTCTGAGTGATGAATAGAAGGTAACTGTCAAAACAGCTGTGTGTGCTAGATGCTATTAGGGCTGGCACAGTCGATGGAAATTCCCACAACGAGTCAAGTCTTGCACAAGTTTATCTTTGTCTACACCAGGGGGTGTTCTCAGGCAAGAATCTGCGTGGAGAGACAGACTTGTCGCACTGCTTGAATGATCCAACCCAAGGCAAACCTAACAGCTACCGTTACCGCCTGGCGAATCAGCCGCGCAGCGCCGTCAACTTTGGACCCCATGCCGTACTGCCGAACTCCTCCAGCGTGCTCTAGTACAGATGGATATTTTCCTTGATGCCGTTCCCAAATTCAACATCTGCCCTGCATACATTACTCACCATGACTGTTGTACAATGTCCGTCGTCGGCCTATCAAACAGCCAGTCCATCTCAAAGTGCTCTCAGCTTTTCAGGGACGCCCGTTATACGGGCTCTCCAGCCCCCTCCCTTAAATATTCAGCCATTTGAGTGCCTAAATTGTTCACACTCCCCGTAAACAAAAAAATTTGAAATTAACTAGAGGCTTGTTTACGTTAAAGGATCTTGAAGTACAGCGGCGCCTATGGTGCTACGAATGTACTCCCATATGCTCCGAGATGTGAGAGTGAATGTCCAAGTAATCGGGCAAAGGTTGCTGTATTTCTGTTTAGTACACAAGATCATATGAAAGAGATCGGATATTCACACCCGCAAAAACGGAGGGTACACCCAAGGAGAACCTCTAGGAGAACCTCCTACAGGACAACCTCTTACAGGATAACCTACTAGGATAACCTCCCAGGATAACCTCCTCTAGGATAACCTTATTTAGCATAATATACTATAGGATAAGACTATAAGATAACTAATTTAGTACTAACCTGAGTACTTTAATCTCTAAGTTGCCTGGTATGGGTGTACCCTCTGTTTTTGCGGGTGTGAATATCTGGTCTCATATGAAAAGTTCGATAGAATCACGAAGTCCAAACCCATTCAAAGTAGTCAGTCTTGGTAGCAGAGCTCTGTCAAATCCGCACGCTGCCCTCCAACGTTGTGACGTTTCCAGGAGATCTTCACGGGTGATAAGCTTATTCAAAAGAAGTAGTGCCCAGGTTTTATGGATTTGGAGAGGCAGACTATTCCAAAGCAATGCCCTCGAAGAATTGGTAGGATATGATACGTTGCTGCTCCGACTCGGCCTACTCCGCGCACCATATTCTACAGCTTGTTCACGAGCCCTACCATCGTAAGAACAGACTTGTGCTGTACTTTTGTACCCTAGGGAGCATTAGTACAGCTAGCCTAGTCTTCATCCCTCTTTAAGGAAAAGGTAGCTGACGCTTATGCATGACCAAGCTGGGGCCAGCAACCAACATGTCAATTCAATCCCCAATTGCACACCAAGGTCTGCATGGCGTTCATGAGCCTCCCTCCCTCCAGCAAGATCCCTCGAGACGGACCGTGATCCCACGGCATCCAAAGTCTTGAAAGGCATCTTTCAGCTGCTCAACCCATACATAGCGCTTCTTGCTCGCCGGCAAAGTACACCTACTTGCCTCGAAACTTTTATTCCCCAGTACCTAGGTACCGGATTCAAAGCAGCAAGAAGCAACTCTTTCACCTGGCCCCGGTAACAACCCTATGGACGCCTCGTTAAGATAATACACAGTTGAGCCTGCACTTCGCGCTCTGCCCACCATGTGATCCACATATAACTCGACCCGCACGCAAATAGTTAATTACGAGCCAGATAATCGAAAACTGCGGTATTGGAGCTTCGTTTCTTAGCTTTCGTCCAGGCGCACAGCCATTTTACGAGGCAATAAAATACTTGAGAGTATCGTTGAGGGTATCTATAGATTTAAATGTAACATAGTAATGAAAAGGCACTGCTGATGCTTGTTGATTTGCCGCCACCGGAGGCTCTTAGACCAAGAGCCTGGTTGTTTAATGTGTTCCTGTTACTAGAACAGCCTTTCAGATCCGAGATTCAGATACCGTTTCTCACCCTTCCATGGCCTTCCTCACAATTTCCCAGTACCGAGCCTCATCCTTCCTCAGGTGTGCGACGTGGGCCGAGTTCTCAAACTTCTCCAACGCAACGGAGAAGCCCTTGCCCTTGGCCTCAGCCGCATGAGCCTCAACATCTCGATAACTAATCAGTGCATCATTGCTACTGTAGATATACACCCGGCGCACCTCGGCCGTGTTGCCAGGGTGATTGTTGTGAGACTGATACCACTCGGCCAACGAGTTGGGGAAAATCCTTAGAGCCATGGCGGCATTCCAGAAAACCACAAAAGCGTAAAGAAACGGCGCAGCAATCAGCCGCTGGAAGAACGAGAGACTGCTGTCGAAAAATGCCACTGCTTGGGAGATGCCGAAGAGGCCCGGGCAGGAATCAAAGATGGTGACGTGTGGGGGAAGATGCTTGTCCTCGTCGGGGCCTGCCGTGGCGGCGTATTGCTCGTACAGGTTCGCAACGCTGGAGGACCCGCCGTTGGAGAACATGTGTATAAGAAGAGGTGGCGAGGCAGACGACGCCGGAAACTGAGTAGCAGCACGAACGACAGAAGCGGCGGGTTTCATGGCGGGGCCGATCTGTGCTGGGCGGAGGATGCAGTCCCCGGTGCTCTTGAGAAGCAGGATCTGAGCAGCAGGGTACAGGGCCTGGTACTTGACGATGTACTTGGCAACGTGAGCGTCTCTGGCGTCCGTCCACCCGGAGACGATGATGAGTCGTGGTTGATGTTCGGCGCTCGTGCTTGGAGCCCCCGACGGCCGATAGAAGGAGACGAGTGGGCCAAGCTTCTCCATGAAGGACAGCGGCTTTGCCGTGGGCGTTGGCGTTGCAGTGGCCGATGACATGATCGTTGCGAATGCTGAAAGGTGCGACGCGAAAGAAGTTCTATGTCTTGCAGAGATCGGTGTTGTTTTGAAGTCACAAAAGTCCAGCTGCCCAGGTGAGTGGGTTGCACTATGCAGAATTCAGTAAGCGCAGTGATCCTACCAACAGACACGTTGGCGTCTCCCGAGGTCAGCCCACAACCAACATCTCAGCCAACAGCTTAGGGAAACTGTCAAAAGGTGGAGTATTGGCTAGGCTTGATGTACGATTTGTCGATCAACTTACGTCCTTGGTGTTCTTTCTGGGCCTCGTTCGTTGTGTTGGTGCTGGGTTTCCTTGTGACTCGGAGTTCTATGTGGTATGCGTTTGTGTACGTAGTTAGTGACCAGTGACTCGGATATTGCTCAAGTTCTCCAGCTCTTCCTGCCAGTGCTTATTATACCGCGGTCCGCCCGCCTGTGATTTTAAAGCAGGTTTTGGATCCTTCTCGTCAGCTGCCCAGACCTTGGAGTCCAACCATAATCCTTTGAGCCCACCAATATCTCACGTTTCTGACCTCTCGTTCCCTTTGTGGCAGCCGAAGAAACGCCCTGGAGACCCCTTAAGCGTTATCCCCAGCTCTCCAATAGTGGCTAGATTCTTCTTCTTTACACAACAGACGAGAAAGAACACCAATAGAACACTGGTTGCTGCAACATCCTTCACCCACCACGCTTTGTTTACAGAATGGGTGCTCCCGTTATCTGTAAGCAGCTTCAGACACATTGATGCCCGATGAAGGAAGGAGTATCTCATCTCCAGCCTGTGCCTCTGGTATCTGATGAGAACTGCCGGCTCCATCCCCCCTGTGATTAGGGACAACTGCCTTCTTGTGCATCTTGTGCTTCCAATGGCTAATCATAACCGCTGTAGTATGTGGCAAGACCGAGGCCATCGGCGAGGGAGTCATCGCGAACCTGAAGCCCGAATTCGATGGTGAGCCCCCGCACAGTATTCAGCCCTAGCATGGAAGTTCGCTGACAGAATCCAAACAACGTATACAGTGATCCAATTCATAATGACACCCGAGAGCGGGAAAACAGAGATTCCCATGATCCTCCAAGGCAAAGCACTGCCATCATCTGGGTCTGAATTAGGTTCTAAGGACTACTCACAAAAGCCAATTGCCGTGATACTTGGCGGAGGGTATGACGATGAGGGTATCAAGGCGATGATGGAGGCATCCAAAAACATCCATCCTATTCCTTGGCTACGACCTGACTTGAGTGTCCCTACACCACCTTTGGGGCCCGAGTATGGAAAGGTCATGGTTGCACGTGTCAAGGAGAAGTTGGCCATGCTGGAGAAGAATGGTCCGATGAACAAGGAAAACGTGATTTGGTATTAAAGTTGTGCTGGCTTCCAAGGGAACTGCCAGTGTAGCCGACGCCAGCAATGCAGTGACATTGTTGGAACGAAGATGTTCCAACAATTCGTTTTCCCCCATGAATTCCACAAAAATCCGGTCGGATCTTTTCAAATGAGAAATCGCGAGAAATAGTATACAATTGGGAGCATTTTCGGCCGCTGGCCTGTCTTGTAATGCGCACACAAGACCGTGAGACGTTCCATGAAGACTTGTGCTTGCAATTCCACTTCCGGTTACAATAGGGATAAGTTGCTGCGGTACTCATCTCGCTGGTATGACCCGTCCTAAAGCGAGGCTGGCCGCTGAGTTCTTCGATGATGTGCATCTTTGTACATTAAAAGCTGACACGCCTGCACAGCCTGATATCTAACAGCCCCAATTGCTGTGCGCTTACACGTTCCTATGATCTAATCTTGTATTCTTCAAGAATATTGTAGTTGACTTGAGGGGCTTCTATCGGCATTGTATGTTTTTAAAAGCTGGGTATTTGAGTATTTACTACCGTGTGAAGGTGCCGTGTATTGGTTCAGACATATATGGAATAATATAAGTGAAACTGTTGGTATGGGTTATTATGTATGCATATGTAAAGAGTGGTTGGTTGTGTTGGATTGTATAGGAGGGAGGAAGCTAGGCCTAAAGGGCTAGCTATAAGTCCCTTATTATAGTCTACTAACTAAGGTTATATAACTCAAACTATTTACTAATTATAATTACCTTTATTTTTATATTAATAGTTTTTTATTAAATAGTTAGGTAATTACTCTAAAAATTTAATTTTTTTTAAGTTCTTTAAATTAAGTTAAACTTAAACCCTTATCTTTTTTTTAATTTATAATAATAGAATAACTCCTTTTATTAAAGTATTATTAAATAAAAGTATATATAAAGTTCTATTACTATTATTAAAAAGGCTTAATTTATATATTTTAATTTTAATTACTATTTTAAAGAGTTAGGTTAAATATATTATTTTATATATATAAATCTTTTAATTTTAATAAAATTATTTATTTTAAATTTTAAATTTAAATATATAAATAACTACTTTTAAATATATATATAGATTTATACTTTTATTATTTATAAAATAATATAAATAAATAAGGATTTAAACTTTTATAAACCTTTATAGACTTTTATAATTTTAACTTTAATATTATAAATTATTTAATAAAATAAAAGTTTAATTATTTATAATTTTTAAAATAAAAGTTTATTATAATATTATTATATAATTATTATATTATTATTATATTATTATTATTAATTATATTATAATATAATATTTTAAATAAATTAATAATATAGATATTATAATTATAAAATCTAATTAAGGATATTTATTATATATAAGCTAGTAATTTAAATATTTATATAATAATAGATAATATATATACTTTTAATCTTATTAATATAAGTTATTAATTTAAATATTAATTATAAAATTTACCTTTAAAAGGAATTTAAAGCTAATTATAAACCTATTATATAGTTTATTAATTATTAAATATAAGTAATTTATAAAATATAAATTTAAATTTTATTAATTTATTTTATTATAGCTTTATATTTTATTTTTATTAATTTTTAATTATTATTCCTATTTTTAATTTATAAGTTTAATTATTTTTAGTATTTTATTTATAAATTTTAATAACTTTTAGTTTTACTAAAATAAATATTTTTATATATTAAATATTATTAATATTTAAAGTTTAGTAAAATTTAATACCTTTTAATTAATATAGTTTTAAATTTAAAGTTATAATTTATTATTAAAGATAAGCTTTTTAATACCTTATTTAATATTACCTTATTATTATATTTATTAGGTTATTTTATTATTAATTTAATAAATTTTATTAATCTTTTTCTTATATAATTAATAAAGTATTATTATATTAATTATTAATTATTTTTTAGTTATTTTAAGTTTAATAAGATACTTATAAAGAGAAAATAAATCTATATAAATAATTATAAGAATTTATAATAATTTTAAGTAGTTTATAACTTTTAAATATAATAAAAGTATAATATTTATATTAAAGTTATTAATTATATTATAGATTTTAAATATTAATATATTTTAAATAATCCTTTTATATTTAATAAAGAATTAATAAATAATATTATTTATTATATTTTAATAAATATTATTTTATTTTATTTTTAATAAAAATATAATTATAAAATTAATTTATAAATTAAAGTTTATATTATTAATAAATAATTTATTTATAAAACTATAAGTTTAACCTTAATAATATCTATTAATATAAATTAAAGTTTATAATTTAGGTTATTAATTTACTATTATAAATATTTATTTAACTTAATATAGTCTTTTAAATAAATTTTATAATTATATTATTATAAAGAGGTTAAATACTACCTTTAGCTAATAAATAAAGGCTAAATATACTTTTAAGTATACTATTTTATATACTTTTATATATAATTTAATATTTTAATATTAATTAGCTTTAATTTAGTGTTTTAATTTTTAATATATATAAATATTATTATTCTTTTAATAATATATAATTTATAAAAGTTAAAAGGAGTATTAAATATTAATATTTATTTTAATTTATATTTAAAAATTTTTAATTTTTATTAAAATTTTATAAACTTAAAAGTATTTAAACTTAAAGTATTATTTATTTATATTATTATAATATTAAAGTTATTTTTTATACTTTAATTTAATAATTAATAGGTATAAATTATATATAAAAATCTTTATATTAAGATCCTTAATATAATATCTTTAATATATAGTAAACTAATAAACTTTAAATTTTATAATATTATAAAAGGTTTAATAATTTTATAATAATACTTAAAGGATATTTATATTAGATTTCCTTTAATAGCTATATTAAAATAATTCTTTTAATTTAAATTAAAATTATAAATATATTTAAGTAATATCTTAAAGTATAACTATTATTTTAAAAAGTAAATTAATATAACTATAAGTATTAATAAAAGTATTAATTAACCCTTATATTATTAGTAATTATATAAAAATACCTTTTTTCCTTATTTTTATACTTTTAAAAATAATTTAAAACTTTTATATAACTTAATATTCTTATCTTTAATTTTATATATAATATAAATATTAAAAATATAAATTCTATTATATTTCTTTTATTATATAGCTTAAAAATAAAAATATTAGTTTTAATTAAGTTTAAAATTTCTAATATATTTAATTTCTTAAAGGGTTATCTAATATATTAATTATACTATTTTATTAAAATTTTAAGGTAAATATATAGTTTTCCTTCTCCTTTTATTATAAAGCTTATTAAAATCTTTATAAAAATATAAAATATTACTTTTAATTTATTTTTAATTTATATAATTATTCTTATTATTATAATTAAAGTAGTAATAATATTATCTAATTTTATATACTTTCTATAAAAATATTTATATATATAATATAGCTTTTAGTTAATATATCCTATTAACCTTTAGTTTACTAATAATTATATTAAAAGATTATTATTTAGAATTTTATTATTATTTATAATATTATAAAATACTCTTAAACTTATATAAATTAAAATATTATTAATCTATTAGAAAGGTTTAATATTATATTATATTTATTAATTATAATTAGTTTATATAAACTTTATTAACCTTCTTTCTCCTTTTAAATATAAATATTACTTTAAAGTAAGATAAATAAAATATTAAATATATTTAGGTTATTTTAAGTATTTAAAGTATTATTTATCTAATATTCTATATTTATAGAATATAGTACTTTTATTACCTTTTAAATAATAATCACTTTTATAAGTATAAAAAATTAGTAATAAATCTTAATTAATTTAAAAGTATACCTTAAATATAAAAGTATAGGTATAAATTTATTAAATTTTATAATATTATTAATAACCTTAAATACTATTTATAAAATAACTTTTATTAAAAATTAAATTAAGTTTTATATAAAGTATCTTAAATATATATTAAAAGAGACTATAATACTATTCTATTTTATTAATTAATTAATAAGTTTTAATAAATATCTATTTATAAGTAATTCCTATTATTTAAATAATACTTTTAAATTTTATTAAAGTAAAGTTAGTTTTAATATTATAAATTAATTAATTTAATAATTTTAAATATATATTAATTTATACTAACTATAAAGCCTTCTATATATCCTTTATAAATAAAAGATAAGAAAATATTTAACTTAAAAAAGTTATTAAATTAATAATATATAAAATAAAGGTATAAAGGAGATATATTATATTAATTATTACTTTATAATTAAAGTTATAATTATTCTATAAATTAAACTTAAACCTTTTAATACTAAATTATAAAGTTAATAATAATAATAAAACTTAAAAATAGTTTTAAAATAAAAGTTTTAATAAAATATTTAATATTAAAAGTAAATATAAAAATAATTAATAAAAATATTTAAATTATTTATAAAGTTATTAAAGCTTAATCTTTATAAAGAATATTTAAGGTTTATTTAATCTAACTTTTACTATAAACTATAAATATCCTTATTTCTATATAATAGAAAATATTTATTCTAATTATTCTTATAAAGTATAAATAACCTTATTTATAATATTTTAAAGAAAGATATATAATATAATTATATCTTATATATAAAGTAAGAAAGAAATAAGTATCTCTATAATATAGAATATTATATTATTAATTAGTATCTTAATAGTTATAGCTTTTATTAATATAAAATAAAGCTTATTATTAAACTTAATTATTATTTTATTCTTATAAAATATATTAAGGATTATAAATAAATTAATTCTTTATAATATAAAAATTAATTATAACTACTAATAGAGAATTTTATAGCTTTAATATTTAGAATAATCCCTAAAAGTATTTATATAAATATCTATTATTAAGTATAAATATTTATAAAGAAAAAGTATTAATATTAAGTTTTTATTAAAAGATAGATTAATAAAGTAAAGAAAGGTTTAATTTATTAAAAATATAATATTTTATAATTAAAATTTATATTTTAAAAATATTATTTATATCTATTATTTTATAAATTAATTAAGGAATTATCTTTTTATTTTCTTTATTATTATTAAGTTATAAACCTTTTATATTAATAATAAATACTATATAATCTAAATTTATAAATTCTTTATTTTATTTACTTAAATATTAAAATATTAATTATAAATATATTATTATTCCTTTAAAATATACTTTATTAACTAATAACCTTTTAGTTATATATAAAGTAATACTTTTAATAAAAATTTCCTTTATTAAATTAATTATTATATTTAAATAAATAGTTATTATAACTACTATTATAATTATTAAATCCATTATAGTTAGAAAATCTATTATTAAAGTTATTTAACTATATATTAAAACTTTTATAAAAGTTATTTTTACTATAAAAGTTATTATATAAGTAATTTAAGTTACTACTATAATTATTATACTTTTATAATAATAATAATTGAAAGAATTAATTCTATTATTATAATTATAATTCTATACTTTATCTATTTAAAAGTATACTACTTTACTAGTTATTAATACTTATATACTTAAATAGAAATATATAAACTAAAATATAACTTTTAACTAACTTAGGTAGCTTATATAGAGCTATAGTGAATTCTAGTATACCTTTAACTACTTATAATATATTATTTTATATAGATTAATCTCCTTAACCTTATATTTAAATATTTAATAATAAATAGAAAGCTTATTAATTAATAGTTATAAAATTTATAATTAATTTTATTAAAGTTTTCTTATTATAATTTAATAAATATAAAATAATTTAATTTATATAATAATTTTAATAGTTTATTTAATTATTAAATTAAATTTTAATTTTAAATAAATAACTTAAAAGGAATTATTAATATTTATATACTATATATAGAATATCTTAACCCTTTCCTTTAATATATAAAAGAATATTAACTTAAATTAAATTAATATAATATTTATATTTATATAAATAATAAAAGATTTTTATTTTATTATTAAATATATTATATAGGTCTTTACTATATAAATCTTTATTCTTATATATCTTATAAAAGTTTTTAATAAGCTAGTTATTAATTTATTTATTTAGTATTTTAAAGAAAGAAAGTATAAAATATTTTTCTAATAATTAAATTCCTTAAAAGGGGAATTAATATTTTATAAGTTCTTTTTAATACCCTATTTTATAATTTTAAAAGGTAGCTAAAGGGGCTTAGTAATAATAAGATTAAAAAAAGGTAGAATAAATAGCTTTATTTTAATACTATCCTTTTTTTTAATATTTAATTTCTTTTAATTAAATAATATAATAAAGTTCTTTATAATACCTTTCCTTAATAAACTATAAAGGATTTTACTTTTATATAAAACTTTATCTACTATTTTAAAGAAAAATAGATAGTTTTAAATTCCTTAAAAACTCCTTAACTATAAGAATCTTAAATAAATATAGATAATATAGCCTACTTTAATTTTTAATAAAGATATACTTAAATTAAAAACTTATTTAAACTCTCTAATTATATCTTTATTTACTATTATAAAATACTCTTTATTTTATCTATTAAAGTTTTTTAAATTTTATAAAATATCTTTATTATTTAACTATATATATACCTTTATATATAAAGGATTTATATATTTAAATATATAATATTTATATTTAATAAAAATAGAACTCTTTATAAGGTAGGATTATATAATTTAATTATTATTTAAGTAATATATATTCTATTTCTAATAGTATTATATAATAGTACTATTTTAGTAATAGACTATATTAGTACTTTATATAGTTTAAAATAAAGAAATAAATAATAATATAAAAGGAAAGATAAATAAAATATAATAAAGTATTTATATATTTAGTAAATTATATATAGTAATTAGGGATATTTAGAATATTAATTAAAGAATTAAGTAGTTATATACTAAGTATTACCTAAAGATTATTATAATATAGTAATTAAGTTAAAAGTAATAAATCTTAAATAAATATTAAGTTTTAATAGACTTATAACTTAAAGGTTATAAATTAAAATAATATTAAAAATAATTTAATTTAACTTTAAAAGCTTTTTTACCTTATATTAAACTAATAAAGATATTTTTAATATAATTATAATTAAAATAAAAGCCTATTTTTAATAGATATTAGAATTAATTTTAATTATATATTAATAATAATAATATTTTTAACTATTAATTTATTTATTTTTAAATAAGAGAGAATTTAATAATAATAGTATTATTAAAGGTATAATAAGTATAGAGAGAGAAAGAGTTAAAAAAGTATAAAAGGAAAAATTATTATTATAATTATATTAATAGAGTATAATTATATTTTACCTAATAATATAAAGGTAGATATAATATATTCTAATCTTTTCTATTATAATAAAGTTTAATAAATAAATAAAAAAGAAAGAATTAAATAAAGTTAAATTTAGCATTTAATATTTACTTATTTATTAAGAACTAGCTAATTAATAAGAGTAACTTATAAACTATATAAGTTATACTTTCTAATTAAAGTATTACTTTAAATATAAATAAAGTTATTAATAAAAGAATTAAATAAATAAATCTTAAATTTTAAAAATATTAATTTATTCTATAAAATACTTATTAAAAGTATAAATAAAGTTTAATAATAAAAAAGTTTATAAATAAATCTTAAATCTTTAGAAATATTTATAGTTCTTTAAAGTATAATAAAATATATAAAGTAATAAAAAAGTTTAAGGATTTTATTAATATATATCTAACTATCTCTTTATTAAATTAATAACTTTATAATAAATAAATATAAGGATTCTATTATATCTAGCTATATTATTATTATTAAAGTATTAATATAGTTATATTATAGTAAGGATTTATAAAGAATCTAGCTACTTTAAAGTAATTAACTATCTCTTTATATCTTACTATCTATAGTTATCTAAGGTAATTACTAATTAGTATTAATATGGGTTATTATGTATGTATATATAAAGAGTAGTTGGTTGTGTTGGATTGTGTAGGAGGGAGGAAGCTAGGCCTGAAGGGCTGGCTGTAAGTCCCTCGCTATAGTCTACTAACTAGGGTTACGTGACCCGAACTATCTACTGGTTGTGATTGCCTCTATTCCCACAGAAACCACACCAGTTACAGCTGCCCTACAAGCTCGATGGAGGCTTCAATGCCCATTTGCACCATTCTCCACCCGGTGTGTACCAGCGCGAGGCGCACCGTTGCTCACAGTTACACTCTGCCCCTTGGTGACATCTAGGCCATTCGCAAACTTATTCTTCTTATCGGAAGTCATCCCATTATGCGTACCATTAAAGCTCAGACCCGCAATACCATCATACCCCTTGATACCAGTCGCCTTCTCCAGGCGCGTGGCAATGTCATCGTCGACCTCGCGGAAGATGGCAATCTGCCGCCTGATGAACTCCTTCTCCCTGCAGGCTTCCATCTTACCGGAGACGTTGGAGATGAAGCGCTCGCGCGCGGGCTCGTCAAACACCTTCTGCCACAGAGCGCGGGGCGCCACAAAGTCCTCGGGCCGGACCTCCGACAGGAAGGCGATTGCCTCGCCCGTGAAGTGGCTGTGCGTCTTGTCGAGGTCGGTCGTGCGCGCTCGGAACTTGATCGGGTCGATAGAGGACAGGTAGTTCGGCCTGGCGCCCTGGTTGAAGAAGGCCATGGCCCCGTCGCGCTGGAAGTTGCCGAACTTGTAGCCCGTCCGGGGGGCGTTGACCGGCAGCTGCTGGTAGTTGACGCCGATGCGGTGGCGGTGTGTGTCGGGGTATGAGAACAGCCTGCTCTGGAGGACGGGGTCTGCGCTGGGCTCGATCCCCGGTGGCATGTGGGCGGGGTTGAACGCGGCTTGTTCGACCTCTGCAAAATAGTTCACTGCGTTCTCGTTGAGCGTGAACTCTCCGATCTTGGTGAGTGGAAACTGCTTCTGCGGCCAGACGTGCGTCAGGTCGAAGACGTTGATCTTTTGCTTCTCCCAGAGCTCCTCGGCTTCCTTAGGCGTCATGGTTTGGATCTCGACGGACCACTTGGGGAAGTCGCCGTTTGAAATGGCTTCGTAGAGATCTTTCTGGCTGTGGTCTGGGGATTTGGAGGCTGAATCCTCTTGCGTGATGAACTTGATTCCCTGCTGGGACTTGAAGTGGATCTGGCAGTATACCCATTGTCCGTCCTTCGGGACGAGTTTGACTGTATGTCCAAGGTATCCGTGCATGAAGCGATAGCCATCAGGAATACCGCGGTCGCCCATGAGAATCATTACCTGATGGATGGACTCCGGGTTGTTGCATAGGTAATCCCTGTGGCCTTTCATGTTAGCCATGTATATAATGCAAAGGAATGGGGAGAAACACATACCAAAACATGGTCGAGTCGTCCGCATGGGTAAGGTGAGTCGATGGATCCCGCTTCTGCGTGTGGATAAAGTGTGGGAACTTTGCCGGGTCTCGCAGGAAGAAGGCCGGCGTGTTGTTCGCAACAACATCCCAGTTTCCATCTTCGGTCCGGAACTTGACAGAAAAGCCTCTAGGATCGCGGGCGCAGTCATGAGAGCCAGACTCTCCACCGACGGTCGAGAAGCGCACCGTGATTGGGCATTTCTTTCCCTTCTCAGAGAAGATGTCGGCTGCAGTCATCCCTGGAATAGGGTTGGTGCACTCGAAGAATCCATGTGCACCACTGCCCTTTGCGTGGACGACCCTCTCGGGGATCCTCTCACGGTCAAAATGGGAGAGCAGGTCGATGAGATGGAAGTCCTGCAGCAACAGGGGGCCGTTCTCACCGACTCGCTGAGCCTCGTAAGGATGAGGCATCGGGGCCCCGTTGGAAGTGGCATAAAGGGCGTCTTTGGAAGCCACCCCACGGTCCTTCTCGTATGCAGAGAACTGGGTGGCGACGTGGCCAGCGAAGCTGGTATCTGCTGATGGTGCCATGTTGAGTGTTTGCTTGGCTGTTTCGATTGGCTGTGCAATGATCTTTTGCACTGTATCCATTTATGTTGAATTTAGATTGACGCCGTCAAATCGAGAACTTAGAAAAGCATGTTTAAGTCTGGTCATAATGGACCGAACTTATACTCCATCATGTCCTCAGTCTCCAATTTGCCATCAGCCCCAGCCAGTCAAAATACTGCACTTCTCCATGACCACAAGCACAAAAAGCGATTTTGTCGGACGAGCTTCATGACGTCTAAGAGTCTATGACGAGTTTCGACTCGCAGTTGACACAACCCAGAGTGCAATCCAACCCAGGAACGCATCGAGATCGCCTTGCGAAGTCAGTTGGCTGTGTCACAACCCGCGGAGCAAACACTCCGCACGCTGTCCAAAGTCGACTTTTTGCCATGGGGATTTGGTAAAATCCCATCCAAAGCCGTGGTGGCGTTCTGTCGGGAAATTGATGATTGGCTGGTGGTGAGATAGCGTCGATTTCTTAGAGCCGTTCGCACGGATGATGCCATGAAGGAAAGCTCGAGGAGCTCCTAGTTTCAAGGCAGGTCATGACATGGTAACTTAGCTGGCATTGTTTGGTACCTGCATGTGGCCAACTCCCGAGGTCCCTTTGTTTTGTTCTTACCAATACTTCTCGTTCCGGATGATCAATGTCCCTCACCTGGGCGGTGTTGTTGGCCGGCCAGACCCACCCTGCAACTGGACTTTTAGTAAATCTTGGATCGAAGTTTTCACTTAGGATCATTATTAATGTCAGTTGCTACCTGTTACCTAGCTACCTAGGTATTTAGGTGGCCTCCCAAGTGACATACCTAGGTAAGCCTGCAGCCCTGCCACCGCTTGCCGCCACATGAGAACCTGCCTGCGCAGCGGGAGACTAACAATGCATGGTCCCAGGATACTATCTGGGTACACGGCACAAGCTGCTTTTTTGTTTTGCCCGCAAAGTGGCTTACACACTTCCACTAAGATACTTAGGGACTACTTCCCTACTCTACCTAGGTACCTAGGTAGGTAGTAATCACGCCTAGCCAATCGCACTAGATGCATCAGGCGACACTATATATGCCATTTGAGTAGGCGGCAGACGCAGATTATTTGTCTTATTGTCCAATTCGGCCGGCATGTATTTCTTGTAGGATGATCTGTCTCTTCGAAGGATCGAGTTGCAGCCGAGGGTGGCGCAGACTTTCCAATGAAGGACGACCACCGCAGCCAGAAGCGGGCCGGGCAGGCAGCGACATTACCCTGCGCCTCAAGTGCTCGTGATCTGATGTCAGCAAAACTGCAGGCAGTTCGAAACAAGTTGTTCACTCAACATGAGCTCTCTATGCAACTACATGTATTCGTCAAAACCTACAAATCCGGAATATCAGCATTGACGGGCTGGTGCTTGCTTGAATAGACCACGGTTCCCGGAACGTCGACGAAATGGAGGCTGCCAGGCCTGAACCAAATGAAAGCACCGGTCTCTTGACGAGCCAGACCGATGTAACAAGCAACCGTAATGACAGGAGCTCCCCAGCTCCCAGGCAGAGACTTCTACAGAAGCAGTTCGTTCTCCTCGCACTTGTGCTGGCCTCCCTAAGATTGCACACAGTCTTCTTCAGCATCGCCTCTTATCGGGCCAAGTTGTGGAATGTTTGCTACACGTTCGACAAGGAACACCACCCCGACGAACTCCGTGGTGGTAAATCAGATGACCCCCTATACTGCTACCTTGAAAGTCAGATTATGCAGCAGGTTCGCGACTTGCTCAACTGGGAAAGAGGCATATCATTCGTCGTGTGTGAGTTCGTCTACACGCCGTACCTAGGTACCTTTCAAATACGTGAATCCTGAGTCCTTGTCTAGTGCTCCTTGCTGTTGTTCCGTACGGAAAGCTTGCGGACTTCCGTGGCAAGAAAAGGGTCCTCATGCTGGCCTTGGTTGGGCAATTATTATATTGCTTATGGACTATTGTCATGAGTTAGTAAATTCCTTCCACTGTGTAGTGTACTGGTGACTTGTTTCTTCTAACCGAAATGCTCCAGCCTCCTTTTCGGACATAATTCCTCTCAAATTGGTTTGGGTCGCTCCAGCCTTTTGGCTGGTTGGCGGTGGCGTTTCTCTCTCGATGACTTTGATATACCTCCTCGCATCAGAGAGCTTCCATGAAGAAAGGAGGTCAGTCGTAGTATTAGGAGGATTCTATCTCATTTCTGAATGCTACTATAAATAGCTGCTAAAATTTTCTTAGAACTCAAGCCTATTTCTACCTTTATGCACTCACCGTCCTTGTTAAGTTTTGCATTTTCGCATTTTTTGCCGGGTTCCCTTTAGTCTCTACAGCTTTAGGAGAGAAAGTTTTCCTATTTTTATAAAAACTTCTACTATATACAACTATAACTTCTACTTAATAGGGTAGATTAATAGCCTATATTAAGTAGTTTATTTTTTTAATAGATTTATAATATTATAAAATATAAAATATTATTTAATAAAATTAATAAGATTTAATTATAAATAAAATTAAAGTTTATTTAATTAATAAACCTTTTATATTTTTATTTTTATTTAAACTAATTAATTTTTAATTCTAATCCTTAATTTAAACCTTTATATTTTTATAAAGATTTACTATATAATTCTTAATAAAAGGCCTTATAAAGGATTTATAGTATTTTTAACTAATAGTATATTAAAAGTCTTTTAATATAAGGGTAATTTATAATTATAGATTAAATAGGTAATACTTATAGAATAGATAAATATATTAAATAGTTAAAAGTATTTATATAAATAAAGGTTTAAAATATTAAACCTCTTTATTACTTAAAATAATATTTTATATTATATTATAAATAAAAGGCTTAATAATATAAAAACTTATAAAAGTTAAGACTACCTTTTAAAGTTAAATAATAATAACCTTAACCTTAATAAACTTTAATAAATCCTTAAATTAATTATTAAATATATTATATATATTAATACTACTAATTTTTATATAATAAAATAAACTTTAATAATATAAATAATTAAATTAAACCCTTTTATAATTTTATTAAACCTAATTATATCCCTTATTATTTTAATAAATATATTTATATCTTAATAAATAGTATTTAAGGAGATTTTAAGCTTAATATTAAAATAGTCTAATTTATTATTACTATTAAATAAAGATTTAAAGTCTATTTATAAAGATTATTAAATTTAATTAATAAAAATATAAAGACTATTATTAAAGATATTTTTAATATATATCTATTACTTCTTTAAATCTTTAATATATATTATAACTAAATATTAATAAATATATTTTAATAAAAATATTTTTATTATTATAAAATAATTATAAAAGCTTAATCTAATTAAAAATATTATTATAGTTTTTATCCTAACCTATTATATTTTAAATATATATACCTATATATATATAGTTTATATTAAAATAACTACCTATTAATATATAATATATACTCCTCTATCTTCCTATTATTAAATAACTAATCTTATAATATTACTTAAAGCTAACTAAACTATTATAAAATAAAAATAAAAATAAAATTAATAAAAATATATAATAAATATAAAAATAATAATAAAATAAAACTACTACTTTAATAAATAAAGGAGCTAATCTTTTAAAGCTAATATAATAAAGATTATTTATAAAGTCCTAATTTTAAAAATCTTAAAGTAGGAATAAACTAAACTAAACTTTATAATATTCTTTTATATTAAAAGTATTATTATAATACTTTTAATTTATTTATTTATAATATTTAACTTAATAATTATTCTATTATCTTTAAAAATAGTATACTTATATATACTATTATAATTAAATATTTTATATATATTTCTAACCTTAAAAATAAATAAAAAGATTTTAAAATAATTCTAATATAATTTATTAAATTTTAAACTCCTACTTAACTTTATTATTAAAAGAAGGTATTAAATAAATAAGTTAATATTAATATATAGACTTAGAATATATAGTAATTTAAACTAAATAATATACTTATTTAACTCTAATTAAAGCTACCTTATAAATATTAATAATAAAATATACTATATTTAAATTAAAGTATATATATAGAGCCTAACTATAAAACCTTAAAGTTAACTACCTTAAAGTTAACTACTTTAAAATTAACTACTTTAAAATTAACTAACCTAACCTTTATAAGAACTATAAGAACTATAATAACTATAATAACTCTAATAATTATAATAATTATAATAATTATAACCTCTTTCTATCTAACTTTATATATATCTATAAACCTTATTAACTTCTATATAATAGTAATTAATATTATTTATATTAAATAATATATATATACTAATATTAATTAATAACTTCCTAATTTTAAATATAAGTCTATTTATAAACTTTTAATTAGAATAAGTATACTATTACCCTTATAATTATTATAATAAAGTTTAATATATATTAATAGGCCCTACTACCTAACTAACCTTATTAGTAAATTATAATTATACTAAAAAGTATTTAAGTTTTAATACTACTTTCTAAATACTTACCTTAAAATAAATAAGGTTAGTATATTAAAGAATAAATATATTACCTAACTATAAAAATTTACTAATTAATAGAAAAACTTATCTAATAAACTTTAAATAATAGTAAACTATTACTATTTATATAGATAATAATAGCTTTATATTATAAAATAATTAAGTTAAATTAGTTATTTAAATAGAATACTTTATAATTTCTATAATATATAATATTAAATAATTCTATTAAATCTAATAGTAAAATACTCCCTTTTAAAATATAATTAATAATATATATATTCCTATAATAAATTCCTTTTATTTAATAAAACTATTTAGAAGAAAGACCTCTTTAAATATTTAAAATAAAAGTTTTATATTTATAAAAGATAATTATAAAATAATTAAAAGTAAATTTAAAAGTTTAAAAGCTTATTTTAAAAGGAATTCTACTTAAAAATAATAAAAGAAACTATTATAAACTTAAATCCCTTAAATTTTACTTATTAAATTAAAAATATAATTAAAAAGAAAAATTATAACTTATTAGTTTTTATATTTAAATATGAGCTTAAAATTTAAAACTAAAAACTAAATACTTAAAAGATTTTATTCTCCTTAAAATATATTTTAAAAAAAAAAACTATAGAATTATATTTATTACTAAATTATATTAGTAAGAATATTAATTTATAAAAACTAATATAGAATATAATAATAATAAAATATATAATTATAATTATAAAAATAAATAATTAGACTTTAAGTATTTTCTATAAGTTTTATTTACTTAACTTTCTTATAGTATATTAAGTAGACTAATATATATAATAATAACTAAATATATATAATATAATAAGTAGGTATAAAATAATAAAATAAATAAAGTTATTATAAGCTATTTATATAAAATAACCTATTATTATTATTTATAAAGCTATATTAATTAGTAATAAAGAGTATTTATTTAAGTTAATATAAAGTATAAAAGTAATAAATATAATAATATAGTAAGGACTTATTTATATATAATTAATTATAATAATAATAAAATTATAAATTAAAATTTATTTTAAAGCTTTAACTATATAAAGTAATATAAAATAATAATAAGGGTTATTATATTATTTTAATAAAATAATAGCTATAAGTTTTATAGTTAATTAAAAATAGTAAAGATAATAAGAAATAGTAATTAGTTTTATTATAATAAGTACCTTTATAATAAGAGTATATATAATAAAGCCTTTATTTAAACTAAAAATCTATAATAATATTTTTATATATAATATTAAGTTAAAATATTAGTTTAATTTAAGTTTATTTAAATAGTCTTTAATAATAATAATAGTTTTAAAAGATATAAAATAGGTTATAATATTAAGATAATAAAGTTAATATAATTATAAAGAAATTAAATTAAAAGTTACTTTAAATTAAATAAATTATAATATAAAATTAATTATAATATATACCTTAAGTATTATTAATATAATTATAAATAGAAATAATAATATTAATAATAATATAATTAGATAAATAGAATATAATAAGCTATTAGTTATAAAGGTAAGAGTATGTAATAATATCTTATTATAATAAGTTAAAAATCTAATATTTAAGTTTAATAGAGATATTTATTTTAAATAAATACCTTTTATATAATTAAATAGTTATTAACTACTTTATTATAATAATATATCCTTAACTAACTTTTTAAAAGACTAAATAGAGAGTAAATTAAATTATAGTTAACTTATATACTCCTAAAAAGTTATACTAAACTATATAATATTATATATTTTAATTCTAATAAAATAAAAGTTAAAACCTAATATAAATTCTTAATAAACTTAAACTAAAAGACTTTACTATTATTAACTTAATTAAATTAAAACTTAAAGCTAATAACTATTAAATAAGCTTTATATATACTACTACTTAATTTAATAATTAAAGCTTAAAAGGGTATTAATTTAAATAATTTCTTTAAAATAGGTTTATTCTAATATATAGTAAGTATATAAACTAACTTATAATAACTTAATTAATTAATATTTAAAAGAATAAAACTATTTTACTATTAAAAATATATATATAAATAAAGTACTCTTACCTATAAAGAAAAACTATTAAACCTCTCCTTTTATACTTTAAAGAAATTAAAACTATTTTAAATATAAACTTTATTATATTAACCTAAGCTATATAATATATTTTAATAAAGCTTAATAAATAAAAAGAAATAATAAAAGGTCCTATAGATTTATTTACTTTATAATTTATTATATTTATTATAATTTATTATATTTATTTTATTTAAGATAGTTCTTATTTAATATTTTATATTTTACTATAATATTATTAATAGACTATTATAATTACTTTAATTAAAGTAGTATTAATATTTTACCTTTAAAACTAAAATCTATTTTATTTATTATTAATTATAATACTTTAAATTTAACTCTATTAGTATTTCTATATATAAACCCTACTAATATTTTATATAAAAGATATTAAGATTTAAATTATATTATTTATTTTATTTAATAGTTAAAAGGATTTTAATAATATTATTAACTTTTAAGGCTATATCCTATATAAATATAATAATAAAATAATAATAAATATATAATTATTATATACTTCTTTATTTATAATTAAGAAATATACTAACTAATTATAAATTATATATTACTATTAAAATTATTAATACTAATATAAATTATTTAAATATTATCTACTAACTTTTATAAGTTAATATTTAATTATAAAATCTATAATAGTAAGAGTAATAGTTTATTCTTAATAAAGTAGGTTAACTAAATAATATATTTATTAAGTTTAAAATTTAATTAATTTAAAATAATTATATTATATATAATTATTTTATATTAAATAATAGAGTTATTCTTTATTTATTTTTAATTTTATAATTTAATAATAACTAAATAATTATTTTTATTTTTATTTTATTTAAATTATTTTTTAAAAAGGGTAAAGAAATAAAAATTAATTAAAATAAATAAATATATATTAAATTAAAAATACTTATTTTATATAAAAAGTTATTAATTAAATCTATTTTTAAGATTAACTTATTTATTTATTTATAATATATTAATTATATTTAATGTTTAATATCCTTATTTATTTTTAAGTATTAATAAAGGATTTTATTAATAATCTATAAAATAGAATAACTCTTCTCTTTATATACTTATAAAGAGTTAAGTATAAATATTATAAGTATTTTTATTTTAAGCTAAAGAATAATAGGCCTAATAATTTTATTAAGTTATTTTAAAAATAAAAAAGGTTTATAAATAGTTATATTTAACTTCCTTAATAGTATAAATAATTTTATTAAATTTATTAAAACTTTACTTAATTATAATACCTTTTAATACTATTTTATTATTTTATTTTTCCTTTAAGTTAATTTCTATTTAATTTTAGTTTCTTTAACTTAATAAAATTTATAATTTAAAGTTTAAACTTTCTATTAATATTATTAAATATTAATATAAATAGTATTATAATATTATAAGACTTAAATAAAATTATATTAATTTTTATATTTAATATTATTTATTTATAATTAATAAATTTATTTATTTCTATTAAAGTAACCTTTATAATAAATACCTTTTATTATACTATATTAAAATTTATTATTATTATAAATAAGTTTAAGTTAAAATAAAGATCCTTTAAATAGAAGGTTTATAACTTCTTTATTATATACTTTAATTTATATTTTTAAGTTAAATAATAGCTTATTATTATTATTAAAAACTTATTTATTAAATATAAAATAAACTTTTAATAAAGAATAATTTATTAAAGTTTATTTACTTATAAAAATAATATTAATATTAATACTATTTAATACCTTTTAAATAGAATTTTAAATCTATTTAATAATTAAAATATTTTTATTTTATATTTAAAGATATAATTAAAGTTATAATATATTATTTTTTATACTTATTTAATAATAAAAGATAATTTTTATAATTATAAAGTTTATTAAGTTTAAGTTAATTTTTTTTTATTATATAAATAGATTTTATATAAGCTTTATATTAAATTAGATATTTACTATATTTAGTTAAAGGTCTTACTTTAATATATTTTTTTTTCTTAGTGTGCCTTTTTCTCCTAATATACCTTTTCCTTCTAGTGCGCCTCTTCCTCCTAATATATCTTTTTCTTATTAATATAATTATTTACTATCTACCTTCCCTATCTATTACTATTAATAGCCTATTATTTATATTAGTATTTTATATTTATATATATTAAAGGTTTATATACTTACTATTTTATATACTTTATAATTATTATTTAAAGTTAAGTAACTATTAGTTATAAAAGTATATATATATATTTAAAGTATATTTATTTTTAAAGTATAAATTTAATAATTATTTTATTATTATATTATTTAATAAAATAATAAAAGGGTATTTAGAATTATATAATTATTTAAAAGATAAAGATTATAATTTAATATACTTATATTATATAATAAAGGTATTTATATATATATATATAGTTAAATATATTCCCCTTTCTTAAAACCTTTTTTAATAAGTATTTTTAGTTTATTTTATTACTTTTATAAAATAGTTTATACTTTTAAATAAATTTAAATTAAGAATAAAATAATTATAAATATTTATTTATTTAATAAAAGATATTTAAATACTTTTAAAGAAACTCCTTTTAATTAAGCTTAATATAAAGTTTATACTATTAATTTAATAACTATAAGATATATATAATTTTATTATAAAGATTAAACTATTTTTATACTATAAAACTATTCCTTTATAGGATTATTATATTAAAAATTTAAATTTTAACTTTTAATAATTTTAATATATTATATTAAAAGTTAACTTAAAACTATATTAATATAAAATTAAAGGTATAAAGTAATAAATTTATTAAAACTAATATTTAATACCTCCTTTAATATTTATACTTTAAACTATAAGTTTAAATTAATTAGAGAAGCTATAAGAATAAAGAATTTCTTTATTATAGGCCTACTATTTATAGCCTCTATTACTATTTATATTTCTTTTTAATAAAGCTTTATTATTTTAAGTAAGGGGTAAAATCTTAGTATTATAAATATTTTATTATTTTATTATATAGAAATTTAAAAATATAAATAGAAATAGTAGTATATATTTAATACTATTTTTACCTTTATTATTATAATAGTTAAATTAGTTTTAAGTTTAAATTATTTAAATAAAATTATATTTATACTTTATATATTATTTTATTTTATAAATATAAAAGTATTTAATAAATTAATTAATATTATTAGAAATTTAAGCTTATTAGAGTTTAAAATATTATAGAAATTAACTTATATTAATAGTATATTAACTATTTATATTTACTTAATATAGAGGTTATAAGTATTTATAATTATATTAATAATAAAATTAAAAGTATAAGTTAATAGGTTAATTTAATTAAAGTAGAGTTATATATAAATATTTTAAAAGATAGTAGTAAAAGAGTAAAGTTAGTATTATTAAATATAATATTTTAATATTATATTCTTTATATTATTAGCTATTTATTAATTAAAATATTTAATTACCTTTTATATAATCTAATAGTAAAAAGTTTATTTATATTTAAAACTTATTTTACTTATATATAAGTATTTTAAAGATATTATTTAAGCTTTAAAACTTATTTTATAAGATCTACTTTACTTTTATTTTTAAAGTAAGTTTATTAAGGTAATATAAAAGCTTATTATTAATAAATTTAATATAAATTATTAGGGATTAAAATATAATATTTATTTTATTAGTTAGTAAATATAATAATATAACTATATTAATATAAAGCTTTAATATTAATTATATAAAAAAGTTTAATTATTATTATTAAATATATATTATATTTATTATTTTTATAAATATTTTAAAATTAATTTTAAATAAATATAAAAGATTTATTATATTTATTTATAACTTATTATATTTCTACCTTTTTTATTTTAATATTAAGTGTTATAGCTACCTCTTTACCCTTTATTTCTTTTACCTTTCTTATATTAAATAAAATAGCTCCTTTAGCTACTTTTATTACCTATATAAAGATAGTTTTAAGTATATATAATATTATATATTAAATTATAAGCTAACTTAATTTTATTACCTTATAATATATAGGTTGCTACCTTTTAATATAATTAGTTTATATTTAAATAAATAAAAACTTTATAAAATTAATATTAAAGTTAGTTATTAAGTTAAATTTATTTAAATATTAAATAATAAATTTATTAAAAACTTAATATTTATTAATTTAAAAGGGTAAAAGTATAGTTATTTTAGGTAATATAATAATTAGTAGAGTCTGTTAATAGGTATTTAAATTTTAATAATTAAAAACTCTTTTATTATATTATTAATATAATAAACTATTAAAAATAATAATATAAAATATATAATTAAATTTATTAAAGAGTAAATTTTTATAATTAGAGGTAAAAAGGAATTTAAAAGTAGGGTAGTGAAGAAAATATTAGTTATAAAAATATTAATTAATAGAATATTAATAGAGCTATTTAAAGAGATTTAAGTTATAAGAATATTAATTATAAAGATATAAATAAAGCTACTTAAGGAATATTAGTTATAGGAATATTAATTAATAGAATATTAATAGAGCTATTTAAAAATATTACTTAAAGAAATATTAATTA
The DNA here is from genome assembly GCF_019321695.1 of Diaporthe batatas. Taxonomy (NCBI): domain Eukaryota; kingdom Fungi; phylum Ascomycota; class Sordariomycetes; order Diaporthales; family Diaporthaceae; genus Diaporthe; species Diaporthe batatas. Next base: position 30,735 of record NW_025408562.1, on the reverse strand, counting down.
TAAAGATATAAATAGAGTTATTTAAGGGATATTAGTAATAAAAATACTAATTATAGAAATATTAATAGAGCTATTTAGGAAAATATTACTTAGAAATATTAATTATAAAGATATAAATAAAGTTATTTAAGGGATATTAATTATAAAAATATTAATTATAGAAATATTAATAAAGCTATTTAAAAATATTATTTAAAGAAATATTAATTATAAAAATATAAATAGAATTATTTAAAGAAATATTAGTTATAAAAATACTAATTATAGAAATATTAATAAAACTATTTAGGAAAATATTATTTGGAAATATTAATTATAGAAATATTAGGAAAGAAACCTTAATTAAAAAACTCTATTTTAAATATTAGAATAGTTATTAATTAATTAACTAAAGTTTTATAAATATAGTATATCTTTTATAAACCTTTATATTAATAATAGTTAAAATATTCTTTTTTATATTATTTTATTAAATAATTAATATATTATACTTATTTAAAAGCTTAATTATAGTTTAAAATAATATAAACTATTAAAGTATTTTAAGTAATAGTTATTATAATTCCCTTTTATTAATAATTATATATAGTTACTACCTTTATATACTTTATAACTTTTATAAATATTTTATAACCTTTATTAATATATTATAAATAAACTTTAATTATATTATTATTAATATAAATAGTAAAATTAAAGTATTAAAGTTAGAATACTTACTAATTTTAATATTAGTTAGTTATATTTATATAAAATTAATAAGTATATTTATGTAAATATTAAAATATATAGTTTTTTAGTTTAAAGATTAAATTATAAACCTAAAGTTTCTTTTCTATTATAATATCTATTATATTATACTATATATTAATATTTTTACTTAAACTATTTAAGTATATTTATTTGATAAGTAGGTAAGCTAATTATATATCTAAATATTAGTATTAATATATTTAAAGTATAAATTACTAAGTATTAGCTTTTATAAAATAAGTTTTTAAAAGATAAAGTTAAAGTTAATATATTATATATTAAAATATAATATAATAATTAGTTTAGAAATATAATATAGAAGGAGTATAATATTATAATTATTATATTTATAATATTAAAGTTTATTTTAAAGTTAAAATAAAATTAATAAAATAAGATTATTTTTTAATAATAATAATATATTCTATAAAATAAAGAATAAACTTAATTTTATTTATATTATTATTATTAACTAACTCTAAGTTTAATAAATTATAAGGTATATATTTAATAATAGTATTAAGGGACTTAAAGTTCTAATTTAGTTAGAGGAGTTAATAGATATACTTTAATAAATATTAGTAGAATTAGAGGAACTATAGGAAAAAAGGTATAAAATGTATTATTAAGTATATATTAGTATTAAAGCTATTTTATTTATAGTTAGATTTAGTTTTAAGGGAGTAAGTTAAGTTATAAATATTTAGTTATAATTTTAAATAATTAGTTTTATAAATATTTAAATTTTAGTTATAAGTTTTAAAATAATATAATTAGTTTAAATATTAAATTATTTAAATACTTTTAGCCTTAAATAGTTATAATTTAAATAATTTAATTTTAATTATAAAAATTTAAATTTATTTAATATAAAATCTTATTTTATTAATAATTTAAAGGTTACTTTATTTTTAATATATCTTAATATTATATAAAAATATTAATATTTTAAGTAAGTATTTTTAATACTTATTTAATCTTAATAAGGTTAGTTTCTATAATAAGTTAGCTATATTTAAAAATAATATAAATAAGTTTTAATTTAATATTAAACTTAATAATATATAATAATTAACTATTAATATTTAAGGAAAAGTTAAGTTTATATTTATAATTACTTTAAAGTATTATATAAAAATACTATATACTTTATATAAAAATTAAAATTAAAACTAATTAGTTATATTTATAAAATTACTTATAATTATTAATTAAAATATAAAAGTTAATTTTAAGTATTATAAGTTAATTTATAAGTTAACCTATAAGTCTATTAATAAAATTAAGACTATTCCACCTATTTTATAACTTATACTATTTTATTATTATAAAAATATTACCTAATCTTAAAGTTAAAATTAAAAATAAATTACTTATTAACTAATATATAATTCTATTTAATACCTTAAATAAAGTTTTATTTAATATTTTAAATAAAGTTTTACTTACTTTATTATCTATTTTATTTAAAGCCTTAATACTCTATTTTATATAAAACCTTATTTACTTTCTCCTTAACTTAATATAATACCTTACTATTCTATTAATTATATATAATATATAAGTAATAGTTAAAAACTAGTTTATTCCTTACTATACTAATATTATCTTAACTATAATATACTTTTAAATATAAGATATAGCTTAAATAAATTAATTATATTATAACTAATATAATTAAAATATTTTATATATTTCTATTTAAAAGTAATATTTATAAGCTTAAAATTAAAAATAAACTTTCTTTAAAAATATAGTAACTACTTTAAATAAATAGAGCCTTTTAATTTATAAAATATAATATACTATTAACTTAAATAGTTATTAATATAAATATTAAAAAAGTAGATAATACTTAATTTATAATTAATATTAATTTAATTAAAAGGGTCTTTATATTTATTAATTAAGAAGGGCCTTCTTAATAAACTAACTAGCTATACTATTATAAAAGTTATAAATTATAAAGATATACCTATTAAAACTACTACCTATTATACTAATATAATTAATTATAACCTTAATAATCTTTCCTTTATAAAAGTAGAAACTATATTAAAAGTAATAAACTAATTAAATATAATTATAAGCTTTTAATTTATTTATAAATAATATTAACTTTATAAAAATAATAATAAAGCTAACTTTAAATTTAAATAAAATATATATAAAGGATATATTATATATATATTTATCTTTAAAATACTTTTATTTTATTAAATAAAGTAGAGGTATTTAAATAAAATTAATACTAAAATATAGCTAGAGTTAAATAAAGAATATAATAAAATTTATAAAATATAAAAACTTATAAATTATATTTAAATTTAAATATTTAAATATATTAAATATACTAAATAGTTAAATAAAATAAAGTAATCCTAAATATATATTACTTATAATAAAAGATAATAATAATAAAATAACTAATAATAAACTAAATATAGAACTTTAAAATAGTTTAATTAGGGTAAAATATAAAAAAATTAAAAATATTACCTATAAACTACTTATTTATACTTTATATTTATCTATTTATTAATAGGTAAGGAAACTCTTTTATATAAAAGGAAAATTAAGGAGAAGGTAATTTCTTATTAAAAAAATAAAGCTAAAGACTTTAACTTAATATAATAAGATTAAAAGGGCTATATTATAGCTTTATAAAATTTATTACTTTTATAATTATCTTAACTAATATTTACTTTAAAAGTTTATAAAATTTATAAATTTAAATAATACTTTATTAATATTATAATTATAATACTAATTATATAATATTATAAAGAATAATTATTAAATAACCTATTAAGTTTTAAATATTTATATATAAAGAATATAATAGTATTATATATAATTTAACTTCTTTAAATAGTAAGTTAAATAAGTTTATTTATTTTAAAGTTTATCTTTAATATTTATAAAATTTATTTCCTTTAAATAGTTTTATTCTTATTTTATATATATTTAAAGATATATATAATACCTTTATATAGTATTAATAGGTTTATATATTTAAATAGTAATAATAATTAAATAATAAAGGTAATTAAATAATATAGATAGTATAATAACTATATAAATACTTTAATTATATATTACTAAAGGTTATATTTTAATTAAAATAAACTTATAGTTTTAATTTAAAAAAATAATAGTAAGTTAATTTATAAGTTAATTTAATTTATAAGTTAATTTAATTTATAAATTAATTTAATCTATAAATTAATTTAATTTAAAAGATATCTTACTATATTATTACTTTATCTTTAATAGTTTTAAAGATATAAATAATTAATATTAAGTTATATATAAAATTTAAGTATTTAAATTTTACTATTTTTAATCTTTATATTTTTATTAATATTACTTATTTATATTATTTAAAAGATTTTATAATATTTTATTCTTTTAAAAATTATTTCTTTATAACCCTTTATTTAACTTTATAAGTAGCTTTTATAATTAACTATTAATAGATTAGATTAATAATAAATACTTTATATTATTAGAAAATATAATAATATAAATATTTTAACTATATATTATAAAACCTTATAACTTAATTTAAAAGCTTAATATATAAGTTAGGTAAAATACTAACCTTTTAAAAGGAGAATAGTTTTAATAGTTAACTTATTATAGTAGCTATTCTTAATAATAATATAACTTATAATAGCTTTATACTCCTTCTTTAACTATTTAATATTTATTTTAAAAATATTAAAGTTCTTTTAATATTAGTATTTTTAAGTTATAATATATTAAAATTTAAATATAATATTATTATATAAATAATAAAAATTAAGTTAAAGTTATTTTCCTTATATAAACTTTTAATAAAGTTATTAAATAATTTATTAATAATAATTATTAAAATAATATTTTATAGTTAATATATTATATTACTATAAGTTATATATATACTAAAAGAATAAATTAAGAATAAATAAATAATTTAATATATAATTAAAGGATAAATAATTAATTAATAAATAATTAAAGAGTTAATAATTAAAAATATAAAACTAATTAATATTAAAAATATATAGTAAAATAATAAAAATAATAATATTAAAATTATAATAAAATATATATTTATAATAATCTAATAATTAAAATAAAAATATTTTAGTTTTAAAAATTAAAATTAGTTTAAATTATATTAAATCTTACTTATAAAAAGATATAATAGTAAAATTAAATATAACTTTATAAGATTAAAACTAAATTTAAAAGTAAATATATAATAACTAAAATATATTTTAAATATTTATTTTTACCTATAATATAAATTATATTAAAAGAAATTTAAAAGAGACTAACTCTTAATTATATAATACTATTAATATTAAAATAAAATAAACTTAAATTTAATTATTTAACTTTTACTATTAAAAGATTAAAATAGTAAATATAAAATAGGTAATAATTATTAAAATTAATAAATATATTAAATAATATTAATCTAATTAAAAACTAATAAAATATTATTTAAATCCTATAAATTAAAACTTTTAAGAGTTATAAATTTAAAAGAGCTATATTTCCTATTACTTTTAATCTATAATACACTTAAATTATAAATTAAATATTAATTAACTCTCTTTAATCTTTTCTATATCTTTCCTCCTTAAAGTTTTAAAAATTAAAATTATATTTACTTATTATATTAAAATATAAAAATAATCTACTCTTTTTCTAAAAGAATAAATAATTTTAAAAAGTTTTAAAAGTATTTATATATAAAGTTAATTATTAATAAGAACTTATATATATTAAACTATTTTAAATATTTAAATATATAAACTATACTATTTTCTAAATAAAGTTAAATATCTTAAATATTATATTAATTTAAATAAATATAAATAATAAGAAAAATAAGCTTTATAAAATAATAGCTATAAAGTACTATATAAAGTACTATTATATTTAAATAAAAGTTAATACTTTTATTAATATAATATAATAATAAACTTTTAATTTAAAATTAAATAAATTATTAATAATAATTAAATAATAAAACTATTAATTATATATATAGCTATTAAAAGTAAATATTATATTTATATAATTATCTATAATATTATTAAATATAATAAAACTTAAACTTTAAAGATCTTAAAGTTATACTTAATATAATTAAAGTTAATAAAATATTAAAAGGCTAAAAGTAGCTTAACTTTAATAATATAACCTTTATTAAAAGCTATATCTTTATATAATATAATAATATTAAAATATAAAGTATAAAAAGGCTTTAAAAAAGGTTAATAATAATAATATAAAAGTTATTAAACTTAATAATAATAATAATAAATATAAATAATATTTAAAAACTAATAAAAAGTAAGCCTATAATTTCTTAAAAATAAGATTAAAAGTATTTTAATAAAACCTTATTATTATTATTAAAAACATTAATAATAAAGTAAATAAAAAGCCTCCTTTATATAGTTATTACTAACCTTATTAAGAAAGTTAATATAAACCTAAAGGTTATATTTATATAAAAAGGAGTTTATTTTTTATAGCTTTTATTAAATTAAAAATAATTAATTTATAAAGTTATTAATATATAAAGGAAAATAAAGTAAAGAAAGTAATTAAGTTAAAAATAATAATATTTTATTCTTTTATTAATTTAAATAATATTAATAATACTTACCTTTATTACCTATTAATAATATTAATATTAAAAGTAATTTATATATTTAAAATACTTTTAATTAATTTAATATAACTTTATAATTTATTTTTAATATTATAAAGCTTATTTACTTTTAATAATTAATATAATAAATAAGTATTATATTTTAAAGATAGGAATAAAAATTTATTTTATATTAACTAATTTATTTAATATTAATATATTATTATTAATAGAATTTATAAATTAAACTAATTTTATACTTTAATAATAAATAGTTAATAATAATTAATAATAATAATTAGTATTTAAAACTTTATATATATTATATAAACTATTTTAAAAATATAGTATTATTATACTTTTTAAATATAATAATTATAATAAATATAATCTAAATATTAATAAGCTAAATTTATTATATATTTATAAAACTTTTAAATTATTAAAATTATTCTTTTAAATATAGATTATAATATATTTTTAAATAAATATAATAGGTTTTATTATATAAAAGCTTTAACTTTAAACTCTAATTTACTTTTTAAATCTATACTTTATAAACTAATATCTTATAATATAAACTTTATTTCTAAGTTATTACTACTATTATATATATATATATATATATTAAAGTAAATTAATATATTTAAAAGGTAAAAATTAATATATTTATACTAACCTTACTATTAAATCCATAAATATCTATTTTATAAATAAAATTATATTCTATTTTTTAACCTTTTATAATAATTTAAAAACTTAATCTTTTAAATTTATTTAACTTACTCTATATACTTATAATAAATATCTCTTATTAATAACTATATATTAAAGTTTTATTTAAAGTATAAGCTTTAAATAAATTATACTTAAATATATCTTTATAAGTTAAAATAGGTTTATATTCCTTACTATTCTCCCTACTCTCTAAACTTATAGTATATTAATATTAATATTCTAACTTTCTAACTATATATAATAGACTCTATTATTTAAAATATATTTATAAATAATCTACTAACCTATACTAATAGTCTTATATTAATTAATTATATTATAAATATTAAATTACTATATATAAGGCTAATAAAAATAAATATATTTATACTTTATAATATAATAATAGTAGACTAATATTAAAAACTTTAAACTTAAAAGCTTTATTATAATAGATTAGTCTTAAAATAGTATTTAAAAAATATAACTTAACTTTATATTTAATAAAATAATAAGTACTATATATAAAGAATTTCTAATATATAATCTAGTAATAACTAATCCTTTTAATATAAAATAATTTATTAAATATAATATTTATACTTATTAAACTAGAAATAAATTATATATATAATAATAACTAATATATCTATTAGCTTAATAAACCTTTATAAGGCTACTTTCTTTAAACTATATATAACTTATTTATTAAGTAAAATAAAGTTAATTATATTATATAAAATAGTAAGTATTTTAATAAAAATTAAATAATAAACTAACTTTAAATAACTTTAAACTTTATTTAAACTAAAAGTATATATTAATAATATTCTATACTTAATACCTTTTATATATTAATTTAATATAAATTAAAAAATAACTTATAATTTAATTATTTATATTAACTAATAGATATATTATATTAATATTTATATATAAAATTTACCTTAATATTATTATTCTTAAAATTATAATATAAAATAAAATAATTATTATAAATATATATATTATAATAATACTTAACCTATACTAAATATAAAACTATTTTTTTAAAAAGTTTAAAAGTTTATTATTAAAGCTTCTATAAAATTAGTTATAACTATAATATTTAAATAATTTATAACTATATTAAATAATTTAAATACTTTATCTAAATAACTTATCCTTTATATAAATTATTTAATAATAAATTAATTAAATTATAAGTTAGCTATATATTTATTCTATCCTTAAAACTACTTATTATAAATAATTAACTCTTTTAACTTTAATATAATTTTAAATAAACCTTAAAAAACTATATTATAAGAATATTTATAATTATAATAGGTAGTTATAAGGTAATTTAAACTATATAATTTATATAAATATATATCTACTCTATTTATTATATTTTCTATACTTAATTAAATTACTCCTTATATATAAAGTATATTAAACTCTTATTTTAATAGTAGATTAAATTATTATATTAATATAAAATAAAAGAGTAAAATATATACTATTAAAGTATATAATTATTAATAGTAATAAAAGCTATAAAGGTTAATAGTTTAAGAATAAATACTTTATAAATTATTAAATAAAGAGAAAGCTAAATTATAATTACTTATTATAAACTATAATTAAATAAACTTATAACCTCTTTAACTTACTAATTAAAACCTATACTATACTAACTTTATAACTCTTCTATTTAACTACCTTTATATATCGTTTTAACTTCTACTATTATAATTATTATCTATATAATTAAGATATAAAAGGTATTATTATAAATTAAATAGTTAAGTATAAGGTTAAAAGGGTTTAATAATAACTATAATAGTTTTTAATTTATAAATAAAGGTTATATATCTTATTATACCTATTAACTAATATACTATAATTAGGTTATATAGTTATAATAGACTAATTAGAAGTCTAATATATAAAATTTAAAATATATAAGGTATTTAAAAGAATATAATTAATTTAAATAATAGTTAACTTTTATTTATTATAAAATATTATTAAAAATACTTTAATATTAATAATAATAATATAATTTATTATAAAACTTAAAAATATATAAATTATATAGTTAAATAATAAAGAAATAAAAAAGATTTATTTTTATAAAGTATATTAAATATTATATATATTTAATTTATATACTATATATTAAAGATCTTTAAGTGTTATATAAATTTACTTATAGATTTATAATAAATTTAAAAGCTCTATAATTCTCTTTTATCCTTTTAATTATTAATTTAATAATAAAATATTAAAATTATAATAAAATATAACTTTTCTTTAACTTAAATATTTTAATAAAATATAATTTAAGTAAGAGTTAAATAATTAATAAAATAAAATATAATTAATTAAAAATATATTAATTAAAAAAGCTAAGTCTTATTACTTTAATATTTTATTATTAAATTAGTAATTTAAGAAATATTTTTATAATATTTTTTTACTACTTTAAAGGCCCTTAAAATTATAGTTACTAGTTAGTTATTATATAAGAATAAAATACTAGTAATTTTAAACCTATATATTTAATATTATAGTTTCTTTTTATCTTATTAATAAATATAAAAGAATTAAAATATATTAATTATTTATATTAATTAAACCTTTTATTAAATTAAAACTATAATAAATATTTTAAAAGTTAGAATATAATATATTTTAAAAATAAATATAAAAGATTTATAAAAAAGTCTTTTAATAACTATTTAAAACTTTATCTTTAATAATATTAAACTATATCTAATTTATTAACCTTAATAAAACTAATCTATTAAAGTTTACTATAAGCTATAAGTTAATTTAATATTATTTATTTAAAGAATATAAAATAAAAAGAAAATAGTTTTATAATAAATTTAATTCCTTTCTCTTCTCCTTATAAACTTTATTATATATATATCTAACTTTTAAATATTAAATAATAAATAATTAACTTAAATTATAATAAATATATTTATTAAAGTTAATATTTATAGTTATAAAGTAATAAATCATATATAATATATTAATATTAATACCTATCTAATATAATAATATAATATTATTATAACTAATTAAACTATTTAACTATCTCTATTTAAATAATATTATACTACCTTATTATATTATAAACTTTTAACCTTAAAGTAAAAGTATATACTACTTATAATAGTAATACTATATAATAGATTAGAGTACTATTAATATATTTAGTATTATATATAGTAAATTATATAATTAATTATACTATATATATATAACTTTATAAAACTTACCTAAAAGGTAATAATTTAAACTTTAACTTTTAATATAAAAATAAATATTAAGTATATTAAAAGCTATTAAAAATAACTTAAAGAAATAAAGTGAACTATATAAAAACAGCTATAAATAGTAAAGAGTATTACTAAAAATAATTAAAAGAACCTATAATTATATTTTATATAACTTAATAATTAATAATTAGATTTAATATTAATATTAAATATTAACTACTTAAAAGAAAAGTAAGTAAGTTATAACACCTTACCTAAATATATAATTTATTAATAAAATAAAGCTAAATATAAAACACTATATATTTATATTACTTTATTATATATATTAACCTTATTATTATTTAAAATATATAATACTTCTTTTAAACCTATTTATATAATATAAGGTTTTAAAATATTAAAACTAATAAAAATAATTATTATTATAACTATTTAATATTCTAACCTTATAAACTATAAATATTATATTTTATATAATTTAATTTAACCTAAATCTTATAAAGGATAAATAATATTTATATAGTTTATAATATTACCCACCTACCTAAACTTATTAATATTTTACTATACTATTATATAGCTAATTTATAATTAATAAACTTATAAAATTTCTTACCTTTTATTATTTATTATTTAATATTTAATAGTATAGCCCTTTTATTTAACTACTTTAATTCTTAACTATTTAATTAATTAATTTCTTTATATTTTAATATCTTACTTTTATTTACCTTATTAATAAAGCTTTTATTTATTTATTATATTAATACTTATAATATTTATCCACCTTACTTAAAAGACTTCTAACTTATTTCCTTATCTTTAATTACCCTTTATACTAATCTCTAATTACCTCTTTCTTTCTATTTAATTTTATTACTCTATTTTTACCTTAAACCTATATTAATCTAATAATTTAACCTAATATCTTAAACTTATACTACTTTATATTATACTATATTATAATCTTTTAATTTTATAGTTTTTATTATTATATTTTAATTTTATAACCTTATATTTTAATCTTATAATCTTATAATCTTTTATTATTATATTTTAATTTTATAACCTTATATTCTAATCTTATAATTTTATATTTTAATTATATATTAACTTTATCTACTATTAAATTCCTTTTAATTATTATCTTTTACTTTATTTATTAAATCTTTTATTTTTATTTTATTATTTATTTACTTTATTTTAAAACTTATTTATTTTTATTTATTATTTAACTATTTTTATTAAATTATTTAATTACTTAATTTAAAATACTATTTCTCTTTATTTATATTACTTAATTAATTATTTAATAGAGTCTTTTATTTAATTAACTTAACTAACCTTTTAACTTTAAAGCTCTTCTTATACTACTTTTACTAACTTTAATATTACTTTTAACTTAATTATTTACTTACTACTTTAATATATAACCTTTATATTATAGTATTAAAACTAATAAAATATTAAAAGTTATAAAAGAATATATTAAAGTAAAAACTATAAACCTATACTTATATTTATACTCTAACTAATTAATTATAAAAATAAAAGATATTTTTATATAAATTTTAAATATAAAGCTATTAATAAAAATCTTATAATATACCTATTATAATAAACTAATATATTAATTTCTAATAAATTTATAGCTAAACTTTAAAACTATTAACCTTTAACTCCTTTAATTTATATAGCTTATAAACTATTAGTTTAATTTAATTAAATAACTAAACTTTACTTATATTATTTAACTTAAAATTTTAACTTTACTTAAATATAAACTTAAAGGCCTTTATAATTAATATAAAATTATTAATTATATTAACCTCTTTAATATTTAATATATATATTAGTTTAAATATATAAAGGCTTAGGCTTCTAATAACTAGAATAGCTTTATATTTAATACTATTAATAGTATCTTATATAATAACCTTATTTATTATAAAATTACTAACTATTTATTAACTTAAGCTACCCTTATAACTATAGTGCTATAATAGGTTTTTAGTTAGTTTAATTTACTTAAAATATTAAGAGTTATTAACTAAATTAACATTATAATATTACCTCTTTTATTCTAATTAAGTATATATTAATTAAGTTTATTCTAATTAAATAATTCCTAGTAAAGTAACTTCTATTTAAGTAGCTTCTAATTAAATATTTAATATAATAAATTTTATATTAATAAATATTTAAATATTTAATTTAAAAGTGGCTTTATACTTTTATTAATAGGTATAAATATTATTAGTTCTATAAGATTAAACTACTAGTATAATAGTTATAGTTATTAGTATAATAATAGTAACTAACTAGATATAATTATAGCTATAAGTTTAGTTAAGATATTTATAATAATATAAATAATATTTATATAATAGAGTTTTATTACTATTAAAAATAATAGTTAACCTCTATAGCTCCTACTTATAAGGTTTACTTTAAAGTAAATAAAGGGGTAAGGTTAAAGTTTAAATATTAAGAAGATTAATAAAGGTTAGAGTTTAAAGGGTAAAAATAAGAGTAATAAATTATATATTATAAACTATAATAGATTTTACCTTTTAAAGATAATAAGAGTATATATATTATACTTTTAATAAGTTATAAATTTAATTACTTAAGTTTTATACTTAATATATAAATACTTTTAAATTAATATTTAATAGCTTTATAAATATATAAATTTATTAATAAATATTAGTTAAAAGCTTAATATTATTAGAAGAAATATATAGATTAGTATCTATTAACCCTATATCTATTATATCTTTTTTTATAAAATTAAAATTTAAACTCTATTAAATAATATCCACCTTATAAGTTATATTTATAAAGCTATAGCTATTTAATTCTACTTTACTATAAGTGTAATACGTTTATAGGTACTAACCATTCTTTTTACTGGTATAGTTATAGCATTATCCAAATACTTAACCTCTAACTGTGGATCCTGGCAGGCACTCAATTTGGCTTTCCTGATCGGCTCTTTTGTCCTACTTCACTTTGTGAGCGAGTCTGCCATTCGAGATGATTTAGAACGTCCAGAGGATGCAGAGTCGACAGCAATGCAGCGTTCGAGTGCAGATCCCGCCTTTTCCAACCAGGTCTCAGGCCTGTCGAGGTCCCTGACATTCCTCAGGTCAAACAAGGTCATCTTCGCCCTTGTTGCCTTTATTCTGCCAGCGTTTTGGCAGACGGCCTGGGTGACACTCCCAATATATGAAATTATGATCCACTGGCACAGCCCAGGCCATGGGCACATCAGCGATATTTTCGTCTCGCTCTGGTATCACCAAGTTTCCAGAGCTGTATTTTTTGCATTGTTTGTCCCGTGGGCCATCATATCCGCACAGAAACGCTTCGGCGTCCGCCAGTCTGCACTCAACGTTTTTTTAATTCGCGGCAACATATTAGCCTTGGCAATTGCCGGCGCATACGTGACAGTGGCTTCAGATTATGCAACACGAATTATAGGTGAGTACGTGCCTAATTTCTAGCTGGTCTTATCGATATTTGTATCTGACAGTCGCAGCTGGCATCTTCCTCGCCATGGGTTCAGGCTTAGAAATTTCTTTGCTCTCGTACGTTGCTTCTCTGGCTGAGGCAGAACTCCGTGGCCGGCTTTATGGCGTAGTTCAGGTTGCAATGACGATCGGGCAACTTGTCACCTGGCCGATTTCCGAGAGGGCCGGTCGGGCAAACTCTCACAAATACGACATTTGGGTGGAATTTCCCTTCATAGTCGTGTCTGTAAGTTGATGCTGTTATTCAGTGATATTTGAGCTCCAGCTAATGGTATGGCAGATCACAAGCGTCTGCGTGCTGGCCATTGCTGTGTTTTCACGATTTCGCTTCGGCTAATAAGAGATCTTCGAAATACTTGGGAGAAGAGTACACGGCTGAAGCTGCGTATCTTAGATTCTCAACGCTTTTCGCCTTTGGGCACCTACAACCATTTTCGTTGGGTTTGGTTTGACGCAATACCCGCCGTGGTAACTTCCAATGTCCACTAGAACAATAAAATGGCATCGTGCGGCCGAAGGCATGTCCCTAACTGATCTGAACGCGACCGGTGGAGCGTCTCCTTATTTTCGGATGGATAATTGGTATCTCATTACGATGGATCCAGAGACTCAATCTTGGAAGTCTCGATGAAACTCTGTTGACACTTAGAACGAGTCACTTCAATAAGATGCTGGTCAGGGTCCAACCCAACATTGAGCATACCTAGGTAGTGTACCTTCTGTGTGAGACTAAAGAAATTCCTCAATACTAGAGTGAGTCGTCGTCACAAGCGGGCACCGAGGCGTTCTGCCCGCTTCAAGTAGAACACCAGATGCCTAAAACCAAGGACAATCCATCACTTCTTTGTTTTTTTTTCCCTTTCTCTCCTCCAAACCAAAGATAGTCGAGACGCTCTGATCCACTGTTGTATGCCTTCAACCACGAGGGTATACTGCAGATTTGGGTCACCAACGAAGCTCACAAGCTGCTGAACCAGCTCTGTCGTATGACCGTCTCTCAAGCGCGACTGCTGCCCTTACCCTTGCCTTTTCCCCTAGCCTCCGCTCTGATGTCTCCTCCGGCTTCTCCGTTGACTGTAAGACACCGCGGGTCAACGTCCTCCACGGTGTCCTCCTTCTCTGCCTCGCGGTCTGTGTGCAGACCCAGTAAATCCGCCTGTTGCCAAGTGACAGTCTTGTATGGCCACCACTCGCCTATCCGCTTCATGAAGCGGCCAGACAACGCCGGTCCACGGAGTATCGTGAATAAACCGGGGTGGGGGTGAAACTCTCGCCCGTTCGAGGAGCTGACCAGCTTGCCGACCGTCTGGTTGAGGTTCGGGCCCTGGTGCTTTTGCTCTTCCACCATGTAGTTGAGGACCTTGATCAAAATTTCGAAATTGGGGGGAATGGAGGAAGGATGGCACAGCGCGGTGTGACGCTCGATCGAGGAGAGGATGTTTTGGACGGCTGCGTGATCGATTATACACTCGATGTGAAGCCATGATGGCATGAAGTATTGGTTGAAGACAGCCATCAGGACCCAGTCGCCGCCAAACAGCCGTCCCACGAGGGTTGCCAGAATCGAAGGGTAAATCCTGCAATGAGAAAAACGTCAATGGTCGACTAGCAAAGAGCGAGATGCCAGTTGTTTGTTATGATCGGATTGACCTACAGCCCTGCGCTATTCAGGTCCATGATGCAGCAGAAAACTGCAACACGGTAGAAGTAAAGATTTGGGTTCAGCGAGCGCCTCTTCAAGTGATGTTCCAACAGAGCCTCGCCTTGAACATTGACAGCAGACAAATTGGCGGGCCTGATGGCGACTGGTTCTGGCTTGTTTTCGAGGCACTTGGCCACCGCTCCTGGATTGCGAGCCATCCAGGAGTAGGGCAGCTTGTCTTCCTCGCCAAATGCCTCAGGCAGACGGTCAAACATCGAAAGAGGCTCGCTTCTTGGCAGCGAACGAGGGCTCAACGATACGCCCTCAAACTCAAGTGGATCTTGGCCGAAAAGGCGGACGGTGTCGTCTTGGATGTTCTCGGGCTCGGGCACCTCGATGTCGTCAAAACCTACGCCCACGATTCCCCAGCTGAAATCGCTCTCCTGCTGATCGGTTAGTGCCTGATAGCTTCCGTGTAATTTTCCTTCGGCCCTCCTACTCTTCATCTAGGTGGTACTAACCTTGTGTGTGTTTGGATCCATCTCTGACTGGTTGATACAGGACACCTGCGGCAGGAAGCATGGACTCGGAATGGGAAAGGATTTGGGCAGAAGTGTAGCAGAGGGGCAAAGGATGAAGCTGGTGTTTGCGTTCGCGTTCACCCTTCATCCGGAACTCTACCAAGGTGGGCACTTGCCAGCCTGGAAAGGAATTGGGCAGAAGTGTAGCAGAAGGGCAAAGGATGAAGCTGGTGTTTGCGTTCGCGTCCACCCTTCACCCGGAACTCTACCAAGGTGGGCACTAGCCAGCTGGGAAAAGGGGATGTATCAAACAGAGAGCTCAAACAGAGAGCCCAACTAGTCGAGGCCCGGGGGTGTGCACAAAATCACCTCCTATGCCACCCTTGGAAGCAAGCTGTCTAGACACCATGCCTCAAATGATGACCAAAGTGAACACGGAATCAGTCCCCAGCAAAGATTTATTTACCAGAATGTCGGTTCTCGGCTGCTCATGAACAGTTGCAAATACAGATGTGGCTGGCTACAAATCAAGAGAAACAGATTAAGAGGAGCTTCCCCTTTGGTTATGCTATGAAGGCCCTTGGGTTGTGTTCAAATGAAGCCCATAAGGCTTGGATCATATTCAAGCGATTCTTTAAACTCTCATTTACCTGGTGTAAAATATGATAAGTACAATGGAACATTTCAATACCCCATTAGTCTGATATCAAGCTTGACTGAATTCCTTTGAGGAAATCTTCATTTGTCTCATGTAAAGCACGGATGGCTACACTCGAGGTTCCTATAAGCTGAACTTGAATCTTCTGCTAAGCTGTCTATTCATGCCATTTGGCGTGCCTCATGTACGTTCCAGGAAACTGGCACTGCCTGCTGCCGCACGTGCGCCTACAGCAAACCTTGCTTCTGCAAGTCATAGTACACCTTCTCCGGCATCACATTACCCTCGGCATCCTCCATCTGAACGATGCTCCCGTCCTCAATCCTGTTCGCCTTCTTGTCACGCTGTCTCTTATCCCAGAGCTTAAGCGCTTCCTCGATGCCTGTGATGTCCCGGAAAAGGTGGGTGTCGTTGATACCGAGCCGCTTCAGGCCGTAGATGTGCCGTGCCTCGTTAAAGTGCTTCTCGAAGGCGCGGCGGCCCATGTAGACGAAGTTGCCGCAAATCTCGCATGGGAACTCCACGCCCAAGCCGTGCAGCCGGTAGAGCCAAAATGGGATGGGCTTGCCGTCCCAGGCCAGCGGTAGCTTCAGGGGGTTGTAGATCTTCTCCTCGCCGTCCTCGCCTTCTGGATCATTTGACTCGGCAAGTTGTGGTGGCTGCTCCGCCATACTGAACAGATTGTCGAGTTCTTGTTGCCGTTCCCTCTCAGTCATTCCTTGCCGCCGCTCCACATTGACCCGGGTATCCTCTCGCTCGGTGCTCATAGCACTGGCGAGGCGTTTCACCCTGAACTCTCTCTCGGCTACTACGCGCTCCTTCATTCTTGTCGCAGAGAATTTCCCAGATGCGACAGCGGAATCTGCGGCGCCTTGCTGCCTCTCCGCGAGGGCTTGCGCTGCCTTGACGTGCTTCCGTCCATTCAGGTGCCCCTTGTACACGTTCTCGTTCTTGAATTCTTTCTCACAAGCATCGCACCATACAGCGTCAGCAGTGCTCAACTCCTTCGCTGCCACCGTGGCAGCAGCCGACTCATTTGTCCAGCCCTCGACCTCGTCTTTCTCCCATGCCTCTCCAAACTCCTTGTCGAAGGACTCGATCACCTTGCTGACATTCTCCAGCGGTCGCGTCCGGCGCATAAAGCTCTCCAAGTATTCTGCCAACTCGCCAACGTACTTGAAGTATTGGTCGGTCAATTTGTCCGCCCTCTTGACACCGCCATGGCCGGGGGCAAAGTTGTCGAAAATTTGAAGGTACTGCAGGTAGCCCAGGCGCTTGACGTTGGGAAGATTGATGTATTCCTCGTGGCAGGCGTGTAGGTCGAAGTAGCGTCCGTAGGCCTCCTCGCCAGAAAACATCGAATCGACAAGCGAAGGCAGAGGCTCGTCGCCCGTCTTGCGCTGCCGGTAACGGATCTCGGAATTCTCTGCCTGCTCATTCGGGTATCGCGCGTGGTGCTCCCTCACTTCGTTCACCTGTTTGTAGAACTCTTCGAAAGGGTCGCCGCTGCCAATCTGCAGGACCTCTTTGGACCGGAGGCCATTAGCATCGCGATACAAAGACAACATCTCTGCGGATTGTTTCTGTATCTGGTCAAGGAGCTGAGATACCTCATGGTCTCGGTTGAGGCGATCGCGGATCTGTGCCGCGGGGGACGTGGTCAGCTTGGATTCGTCGCGAACGAGGCAGAAAGAGGGCATCACGTACCACCTTGGGCTCCTCGCCGATGCGATCCGCGACGCCTTGCTCGAGGCGCTCGAGGTCCTCGGCAATGTATCGCTGCTCTTCCAACAACATCCTGGTGTCAGTGTGTCAGAGAAGGGGAATGTGCCAGTTTCGCCCGTTCTGTCCACTATGGGTTTCCCGAGAAGGAAACCCGTCGCAGTTGTCGCAAGATCCACGAAGTTGTCTGGGGCACGGACCAGACAGCCAGAGCTAATTGTCCGATAAGATAAGCACCCGCATTTCTGGCCAACCCCTGCAGGAATTTGCTGTTAGCCTGCCCGCCTCCAGGTGCTTAGCCCAGCTCGATCTTCAACTTCGTTCACTGCTTTGCGCCAAAACTTATCAAACCACCAACAAAGCCAACAGCATCCGAAATAGTCAACTGGGAGTCAAAGCATCACCAGATCTTGAAAATGGCTGAAGCAGGCGGTATCGACCGGAAGGCGGAGGAGCGGATGGAGTTCAACACCTCCAAGGAGGTCACGGTCCATCCTACCTTCGAGTCGATGTCGCTCAAGGGTAAGGCTTAATCCTGCGTCGCACGCACTGCGTGGGCAACGAATGCTGACCCAGATTGACAGAATCTCTTCTTCGCGGAATCTACGCTTACGGTTACGAGTCACCCTCGGCGGTTCAGTCCCGCGCCATCGTTCAAGTGTGCAAGGGTCGTGATACAATCGCTCAAGCGCAATCCGGAACCGGCAAGACCGCGACTTTCTCCATCAGTATGCTCCAAGTCATCGATACCGCCATTCGCGAAACCCAAGCGCTTGTCCTGTCCCCGACACGCGAGTTGGCCACCCAGATTCAGAGCGTCGTCATGGCTCTCGGCGATTACATGAACGTCCAATGCCACGCCTGCATTGGAGGCACAAACGTTGGCGAGGATATCCGCAAGCTGGATTATGGCCAGCACATCGTCTCTGGAACACCTGGTCGTGTTGCTGACATGATCCGACGCCGGCACCTGCGCACCCGTCACATCAAGATGTTGGTCCTTGACGAAGCCGATGAGCTGCTCAACCAAGGGTTCAGAGAGCAGATCTACGACGTGTACCGATACCTTCCTCCCGCCACACAAGTCGTTGTTGTTTCGGCTACGCTACCCTATGACGTGCTCGACATGACAACCAAGTTCATGACCGACCCTGTCCGCATCCTCGTGAAGCGTGACGAATTGACTCTCGAAGGTCTCAAGCAGTACTTCATTGCCGTGGAGAAGGAGGATTGGAAGTTCGACACTCTCTGCGACCTCTACGACACTTTGACCATTACCCAAGCCGTCATCTTTTGCAACACTCGGCGTAAGGTGGATTGGCTCACCGATAAGATGCGCGAGGCCAACTTCACAGTCAGTAGCATGCACGGAGATATGCCGCAAAAGGAGCGGGATAGTATCATGCAGGACTTCCGACAGGGCAACAGCCGAGTGCTCATTTCAACCGATGTGTGGGCGCGTGGAATCGATGTCCAGCAGGTCAGTCTGGTCATCAACTACGATCTGCCCAGCAATCGTGAGAACTACATCCACCGTATCGGCCGATCTGGAAGATTTGGCCGCAAGGGTGTTGCGATCAACTTCGTCACAAGCGAGGATGTGCGCATTTTGCGAGACATCGAGTGTGAGTTCGTCCAGCTCTCGGGTCGTGAGCGATTGCTAATCAGTGTGCAGTGTACTACTCGACCCAGATTGATGAGATGCCGATGAACGTCGCCGATCTTATCTCTTAAGCGTGTCACCGTGTCGCTCAAGATCCGAGTGCAAAACATACCCGATTTAGGGTCAACAAGCCTCTGGCGAAGAACAGTAGGCATTTAAAAGGGCTAGCCTTGTGAACGTCGCTATGATTGGCGCCGATTGTCACAGAGTTATTATTGTGGGAGGAAAAGGGCCAGTTTGCCTAGCCAGTAGGTACCCCCACATCTCTTTATTAGCAGCACACGAACTGAGCTGACGAGCGAACGCAAGTCGCGAATCGAAGTATTTTCTGAGAACACCGCGCTTCCCGTTCCATGCGCCGAGTCCGTGTGACAGGAACGGCCCCAATATCAGGAACAGTGATCCACGGCAACCAACTGCTCGCTACTACTTTTGGCCGTCAAATTCTGTCCACAGGGTTATTCTCCATTTCTCGAGATGTTGTAGGCAGGTAGCCGACCGCTGATATGGATCGAACCATTTCGCTCGCGCTTGTAGTTCCGGGGCGTGGACTTCCTCATATGGCTCGACCTGAAGCAGGGGGAACCTTCATGATGGCGAAATATCGGGGAAAGGCTCGCAGGTGGAGTGACGGGCAATTTCTTTTACTAGTCTGGCACTTTTGGCAGCGGGAGGATTTGCCCGCTCGGGTGCTGTCAGGGTGGAAATCCTGGGACAAGACGCAAACGAAAAGGCAGTTTTGGTCGGATCGCCGTACACACATATACGAGCCTGGGGCAGATCACTTCCACTGTCCAGGGGCGCGTCCGCCTGCAAGCCTTGTCGCAAGCGATGGGCCCATTGTGGCCTTTGCACCAATGCTAAGCGTTTGCACGTGCCGGGAACCTAATGCGGCTGCCTTTCGACGTGCATTAGCCACGGCAAGTTCCGGATCTGTGCAGCCGTTGAAACTCTCGTGAACCATGTCTTCGAGGCGGAGGGAAGGGGGGAAATCTCCTGACGAAATCCATAAGCTTGACTCGCTATCTTCCCGTTGATGGGGCGATGGGCTGTCTGCGCCCTCAACCAGCATCGTCACATGCCGAAAACTCCTAATTTACATGAACGAGCTTGCAATTCAGCTTACGCTGTCCCTTGCTTCTGGGAGGTTTGGCTGGATGGTTTATCTATGTGCACAACGACATTGTTTCGGTCAAACAAAGTGTGCGTTTCTATCAGCCCACAACAGAAGTACACTATGTGAACCATGAGATCGTGGGGGCCGAGTCCGGCCTCCTGTTGTGATCCACTCTTTCTCGAGAAGTTGCTGGCTCCGCTGCCAAGACCAAGGCAAGATTGACACGCAAGATTGACACAATTCTTTGGACTTGGATGGTCCTGCAAAAGCTTGACAGCGAACCTCGATGGCTCCGAGGGAAAACAGGAGCTTGAGAGTGTCTACGACCACGCAAGACTTCGCGCAACTCACCAGTAGATGTGTGTATAGATCGAAAGGCTAACCACAAACTGAAGTGGTCAAAACACCTCAGCCCAGCTACGATCACAACTGACCAGACAGCCCAGATCGTTTACGGCTAGTGATGGGTCGGCAGCTGAGGCTCGCTTCCAGCAAAAGTCTTTTCCCCTGGCAGCCCTGAAGGGACATCGACACGGCTAGCGGCCCAAATATCTGGAGAAAATTAGAGGGCTCATCTCGGCTACGCTTCCTATCATGGTCGGGATAATCGAGACCCATCGATCAAATGTGGGACGACTCCAGGGCGCTTTGATTTTCCCACCTGTGCGTTTGAGGTTCAACGGTGACGGGCTGGGTCATCATCAGCCGCGTGCAAATCGATGGAAACTTTTTTTACCACACAGACCTACTGTGTACGCCTGCCCCATCGTGGCAGGGCGCGCATGGTCGCCCCCTCTGCCAATAGTGTACCTAGGTAGGCGTCCGGGCTGGCTGGCTTGCTCGCGCGTCCCGACTTTGCTGGTTAATACGATGGTCGAAGTTTGGCGGGAAATACACTGTACTCGCCCACTTCTGCGCAGCGGTGTGTGGTCTATCGTAATGAAGAGTCCTGAAGTCTCGCATCATGGCCGAAAGATATGGCTTTACTGCCCACATGAATTCCACCTCTTGGTGTTTTGCTTTTCCTCCGTCCTTTTTTTGAACCTTACACCTGTCACATCTCACTTCTCCCACTACCCCAGATTCGCTACCTGCAAGTCCGGCACTTACCATCACAGGATCGACGACCGGGTTTTTTTGTCTTTGAGACCCCTTATACATTATACCCCCACCACATACCCTCGGCGATGTTTCTTGGCCCCCCCGAGGCCACCACTGACAAGCGGTCTCTCGGTGTGAGACAGGGAGCATCCCGTCCGTGTTCCGTTGCTTGAGTCGCCGCGGCACAAGCCATGTCCACTGGGGAAAATGTGGTGTATGACCTCTCCGAGTCGCATCAAGGCAACATTATAGCCTGTGCTGCTCTGACATGGCTGATATCGGCCGTGGTCGTAGCGAGTCGATTCTACCTCAGAGGAAACTTGATGGAGTTACTTGGCCCGGAGGACTGGGTTATTTTGGCGGCTTTATTTTTCTCCCTGGCAGAGAGCATTGGGTTCATCATCCAGGCAGGCCTGGGGCTCGGGAAACATTTCATTGCAATTCCCATGGAGAAATATGTGACGTTGCTCGAGGTAAGCGTGACGTTCATTGCGATGCGGTCGCCAACAAGCCTGCGATTGTGTTGCTAATAATGTTTCCTACGCAAATAGGCATCATGGTTCACTATCGTTTTCTACACATGTAGCCTTAATCTCTCGAAAATCAGCGTGGTGCTACTATACTTGCGGACCTTAACTTATGATTGGACGAGAAAGGTTCTCTTGGGGTTTATGGTCATCGTCACCGTTACTGGCACCATCAATCTGATCCTCGACTTTACGGCCTGCATACCTCTGAAAGCATTCTGGGACCCCAGTGTACAAGCTACATATTGCCATTCAAACGAGGTTTACTATTCTCTGGTAGGGCTGCAGATAGGGACAGATTTTCTCATCTTCCTGCTACCTCTGCCCGTCGTCTGGTCCATTCGAGCGCCCAAGGACCAGAAGGTAGTGCTCACTATAGTGTTCTCATTTGGTTTCTTGTCCGTCACTCTACCCCGAATACTTTGCTGGTCTCTCTTCTGCGACTAACAATTAATCATAGC
Organism: Diaporthe batatas; assembly: GCF_019321695.1. Classification (NCBI taxonomy): domain Eukaryota; kingdom Fungi; phylum Ascomycota; class Sordariomycetes; order Diaporthales; family Diaporthaceae; genus Diaporthe; species Diaporthe batatas. The sequence goes on along the minus strand of NW_025408562.1, from coordinate 7,383 downwards.
ATCTGTATTGTTTCCATAATACGCCTCGTCCTGCTCGCGACCATCCCGGTCGGGCCCGACTACAGCTACACAGGCGTGGACACGATCTACTGGTCCCTGATCGAGGTCAACACCGCCATAGTCTGCGCCTCAGTCATGACCCTGAAGCCGCTCTTCAACCGCATCTTCGCAGCCTCGACGAGACAGACCACAGGCACGCCCGAGGACGGCGCCGCCGGCCCGGTGGGCCACCCGCAGCACCCGCACATCCCCCTGCCGACGATCGGGTCCCGCCCGTCGCGCAAGGCCCCTCCGCCGCTGCAGACCAGGCAGTCGTGGCTGAGCGCGCAGCTGGCCAAGCTGGACAAGTCGCTGCAGACGGTGAACGAGACGCGGGCGCCGGCCGACGAGGAGGTCAACCTCCGCAGGCCCGAGACGGCGACGACGCCGCGCTCGAGGAGCGAGATGGAGCTGCCGCCCTGGCCGCCCTCGCGTGAGCCCGCGGGGAGGGATAGGCTGAGCCATAACTCCAGCATCATCACGCCTGTTGAGCAGAGGGCGGATGAGGGGCCTTTGAGGTGAGCGGTGCTGTTCGTGGTTGAGCCGGACGTGACATTGGTCTTTTCCTATGTTTGGGACATGGAGACATGGTTTATGTCAGGGCCATGATGTGTCGAAATGATGCAGCTATCCAGGGCTTCTTGTGTCCAAGACACATTTACCATACTCTTTGTGAGAGTAAGAAGCCAATCAATGATGAGATTATGACTGTCACATTATATCTATCGTATATAACTCCTCATATAGCAACAAATGCGATTTAGAAGAAGCATTCTGGCCGCACCAGACAATACCACATTTGGCATCCAGGGTTAAGTAAAGTGGATATGGTGATATTTCCCGGTCAACGTTTTCCCCAACAACGGCATCTCAAAAGCAGAATAGCAGACGCATGTGGTAGGACATTACGAAAAGTGACAGGGTGAGAAAAGATCCCGCAAGATCCGAGGCCTAAAAGTATCGTAGCTTTACAAAGCTATTGTTGAAAATCTTCGGCCAGTCTCAACCTAGAGACTTCGAAAATGTGAGAAAAAATCGCGACTCACTTGGAATGATTTGTTCTGTTGATAGAGGAGCGTTGTTGGAAGCGTTATCATTGCCAAGGCTTACTATAAAGTCGCTACCAAACACCTTAACTATGACCACGCTCTTCGACACTTACTCCGTAGTACGGAGTCCGTACTACAGATGACATCGACGCCACATAGCACAGCACAAGGCAAAGAAAATTTCCTGACATCTCACTCGAGATATCAACACCCGGAAATCATGAGATAGAGGATGACCCAGGAACCTCAACGGCCATGTGCCGAGCAGTGGCGGCAAGGGTCGAGGAACAAGAAGCTTGCATCAACGTCTCACCCTGCATAAGCACGACTGCGACGATGCACACTTCGGACCCATTATCTGCACCCCGCACCCTGAGTGCGAGTTGGGATATACTGGCGTCCCCCACCACCGTGCCGCCCACCAGGTTTTCTATACTTCTGCGATGACAGCATGTAATCTCGCCTGGGCAGAGCTCTCAACGAGCTTGACTGGCAACTTGAAGGCGTGCCAAGAGGCAACGGGGGTGGGCCCCTGGGCGTCCCGGCATCCCTCTTCAACACCCTTGATGAGTAGTTGACCACCCACCACCCTTACGTATATAAATACGAGGGGACTTGGGAACCTCCATCGTGATTCAATGCCGTGTAACGAAAACAACCAATCCGATATTGCTTCTTCTCACCCATTAGCGCTCACCCCCCCGAATCAGACCAGGAGAAGAAGACAAAGACCAAGATGCTACTGACATTCGACACGGCCGGGCCGGCACAGGTCTCACTCCGAGTCCTGACCATCGCCGCGCTAGCCCTCACCTGCATCATCACCTATGACTACATTCGGGTGCTCCTCCTGCGCCGGAAACTCCCACCGGGGCCCTTCCCGCTGCCCGTCCTCGGCAACCACTTCCGCATCCCCCACTGGCAGCCGTGGGTAAGGTTTGAAGAATGGAGCCGGCAGTATGCGAACCCCATGATCACGATCTGGCTGGGGAGCCGGCCGGTCATCGTCCTCAACGACGCATGGACCGCGTCGGACCTGCTGGAGAAGCGCGCGGATGTCTATTCGTCGCGCCCCAGGTTCGTGGCCATGGGGGAGCTGACGGGGTCGGCGACGACGAACCAGGCCACGCTTGTGTATGGGGACAAGTGGAGGCTGCATAGGAAGCTCACGGTAAATCCACAATGCGTTCCATCTGGAAATGTATTTTTTTGTGTTGTCTCTGACTTGAGCGTTAGCATGCTATCGTCGGTAGCCATGTGGTGCGAGACCATCGGCACTTCCAGGGTGACGAGTCTAAGATTTTGACGCTCGACTTCTTGACCGATCCAGATGACTATGTCGTAAGCGTCCTCTGGATAATAACTTATCCCTTTCGAGAAGAGAACACTCCAATATGTAGCCTGTGACACGAAGAATTTGATCGGGTTCGGATTCGAGACAGGCTGTGACCTTGTTGTGGCCCTTACTTCCTCTGGTTGCATGCAACTGCTGTATTGGTGCTTCGAATGCTCGTTGGCTGACTCCACATCCTACAGATGTCCATCGAGCGGTATTCTGTCTCGGTCGTCTCGATAATCGGGTGGGGCAGACGCATCGCAAAGAAGAATGACTACGTCTGCCAGAAGGCCCTGGAGACAATGGCTGTCGTGAACTATGTCATCCCGGGTTGGCTGATAGTCGAGACGCTGCCCTGGCTGGCGCAACTACCACCCTGGCTTTACGCCTTCCCTACTATCGTGAGGACAATCTCGTCACACCTGGCCCAGTACTTCTATGCTCTCAACAAGGAGGCGGCCGCAAACAACCCAAACCCGAGCTTTGCGAAAGATGTCCTGGAGAAGCAGCCCACTCTTGGATTGAGTGATGAGGAGGTGTCCGCTTTGACAACGAAGTAAGTGTATAATACCCGTACCCCGTGTAAAATGGCACATTGACGTAGAAAAGTCTGCTTGGCGCCGGCGTCGACACCACAAGCGGAACTTTGACCTCCGCCATCCTCGCCCTCTGCCTCTTCCCAGAAGTTCAGACCAAAGCCCAGGACGAGATAGACACTGTGCTGGGAGGCAGGTCACCCACTTGGGAGGACCTGGACGCCGGCCGTCTACCATACACGAACGCTCTAGCCCGTGAGATCATGCGCTGGCGGACGGTGACCATCCTCGGCGGGATACCCCACGCGCCGGTCTGCGACGACACGTACCGGGGCTACCTGATCCCCAAGGGCACACAGCTGACCTGCAACACGTGGGCGATCCACCGGAACCCGGGTGATTTTCCCGAACCCGACACGGTGAGGCCCGAGAGGTACCTAGGCAACCTTCCCGGAGGGCTCGCCTTTGAGTACCCTAACAGCAGGGGCCACAACGCCTTCGGGTGGGGGAGGAGGCAATGCAGCGGGCAGCCGTTGGCAGATCAGAGCGTGTCGATGGTGGTGGCCAGGTTGGTCTGGGCGTTCAAGGTCGAGCCAGGACTCGACGAGAAGGTGAGTACTTGCCCTTTGGGACAGTGTTGAGTTGTGATGGTCGGTCAGGACACACGTGTGCGGATGTCGCGACTATTTGCGGTCGGCTGCGGTTAGGGAGAAGTGCCTGTGGCTGACTTTAATTCCAAACATGAAGGGAAACCCAGTCCAGTTGAGTGCTTTTGCGTATAATGACAGCGAGAATATACGCCCACTGCCGTTCAAAGCACGGTTCACACCACGTTCGAGCAAGACCGAAGAGCTGATCTTGTCAGAGGCACGTGAGGCTGCGCAGAGGTTGAGCATATTTGACGGTGACACGAATTTAACGCTGGAGTCGGTGCTGACAAACGCCGAGAAATCGTGAGGCAATGTTGCCCGCAATCTGACAGGTACTTGTCGCGAGCGAGTCTCTTTTGTCTTTTTTTTTTGTGGTTGGTCACACTGCAGTGTAGCAATGGCGCGCCAGCGAGGTTGTTGACGCATGGAGTCCATGGATGATAGGCCCTCGCGGCCTTGGGCTCACGCATATCATATATAACGTCAGCACGTACCTGGTGATCAACACAAATTATGCCTGTTTATGTATGCCAGCCTGGGTCTTGTAAGCGCCTCTCCGCGTGTGAGATGATGGAATTTACCGTCTGACAGGTTGGCAGGCAGCGGACCAGCCCGGTCAGCACGCCCAGTGGAGAAGAACCAGGCTGTCACAGATTCCCAGATCCGCTTGTTCGGAACGGACCTTGTGAGGCTTGCCAATCACCCGCGGCAAGCGTCTTGTCTGCAATCCTGCGATCCCGATGGTGCTTACTGTCGACGATATGTGCAGGCAGCCCAATGCAGGGCCGGATCCTGCGGTCTTCTCGAGCGAGGGAGCAACTTGCGGTCGGTCGCTATCCCGAGAGGCCGGGCGCCGCGGTGATTGGACCGGGACGTCCAGCTGGCATCTACTGTAGTACCTACCCTACATGGTGTATATTACCTGCGTCGGACCGCCCCACCTGGTTGTCGAGTGTGTGGACTCGGCCTAATCAGGCGATTCAGAAGGCGATTCAGCACAGCATCACGCCGGCAGGTTGGCCGGATTGCGACAGCCAAGCAAGCAGAAGTCTGCCACCTCTTGCAAAGTGGGCAAGTCTGTTTCCCGTTTTCTCTCCGACCGGGGAAGCTGACGGGACGAGTCGTGCTCAGCGTGATACAGTACAGGAAGTCGTTCCGGAGCACGGTACGAGGGCGCCAGGAGAGCTCCAGATCGGGCGGCGGGGAATTGGGAGAGGGATCCCGAGAGAGGGATCCCGGGTCATGTCCCAAGTTATTTGCAATTTCGGTCCAAAGAATCTTCAAGGTCGCAACGTTTCCAAGATCCATTTGCAGTGGGACCGCCCGCGGAGTCAAAGTTTAAATGATGCCACAGGTAGATGCTTGTATCGGTACCGAACTTTTGGGGCTGGCACACACAGACAACGGCCGTAGAGATTGCAGGCACGAGTCTGAAGCAGACGAGCCGTCGTGCGCAGTCATCCGTGTATCTGTGGTTGTCTCGAGATGGACGACGGGTGAAGTGACGGGGGCAGGTTTTGGTCTGGATCTGCGCGACGTGGGGACTGGTGATATACTCCGTACATGCTGGACAGTCCGTTCGCTGCGCCTATGTAGTTTCTGCCTGTGGCTCTACCACCAGTGGTTGTGGTGTGGTCCTGGGCAAATGTGTCAGCGTGTCAGTTACCTACCAGTCAGTCACGCCTGCGATAGCATGCATTCCCATTCACGCACCGGTCAGGTGTATCGGCTCCCCTGCAGGGTCTGGAGACACTGGAGAAGCATCATTTGGACGCGGCCTCTGCATGCAACGGTTGTGGGGATTTCGGTCTCGTTCCCTCGGCGGTGCAGGCGGCGAACCCACCGGCCGGGAAGAGCAACCACTGCGTGTCCTGCGTGTCAGGAAGCCGTCGATGATTCGACAGGCGTGGACAGGCAGACAGGCCCGTCAGGGAGGCGTGGCAGGGATAGCTCGGTGCCTTGCAGATTGCTGCATTAGACCCCTGCTAGGGTTCAGGGCCTGGTGGAACTGGCGGGTGGTCTGTCCTTGCAATCCTCCCGGCGCACGCTGCACGGCTGTGGTGTTGTCTAATTTTCTTTTTGCTTGCCGCGGCTCTTTTTGGTGTTGGTCGGGCGGATGACAAGCATGCGACGGACAATTGTGACTGCAACTAACTGCAACTGCCTTAGATTTGGGCGTCAAGCCACTGGAACGGTTGCAGCGAGACCATGGCCAGAGTTGGTTGGTATCGCGGACTTGTTATTATTACGGGGTAAATAGTGCCATGTCTGTCAGGCGTCTGGTTGCTGAAGAAGAGAGGGGGCCTGGGGGCGAAGGGCAAAAAGGGCAAAAAGGCAGAGCTGGCAGAGCTGGTAGAGACGAGGTTCCGGACCGTTCTGCAAGGGGTTGACCCGACGGTTACGTTACGGAGTCTACTCGGACTGGTCAACAAGATTGAGATTGGAGCAATCCAGAACGCGGCCCGCATACCCTTTACGAGCTTCTGATCTGCACCTGCAAGCCTCGTGGTGATCGTCCTGTCTGCCCCCCTCGGCTGTCTCGTAAAATAATCTACCCAGGCTTGCCAGGTACCTACAGAAACTCCTCTGTTTGCCGCAGATGGTCCTGGCAATTGGCATGAGGTGGGGCTGCAGCCTGTGACATGGTGGGAAGGCACGACGCGGTCTGACAGTCTACGTGGGGAAACTGCATGTGAGGAGCTGCAGGCGGAAAGAGACCAACCAGCAGGGGACAAAGGGGGAGACTGAGTGACAGACAGAACGGTATCAACTGCCGTCAAGTCAGGACTCAGGACTCACCAGGACCCATCCTACTCCGTTCATGCTATTAGTCGCCCCGGGGGTTCGACACGCGAGCAAATCACGCCGTCGGCTCCATGGACGAATCTGGACCGGGACGAGGGATCGAAGCGAGGTGCTAGTTTTTCGTCCCATCTCTGGTGGCTAACCTAATAGCCAGACGGCAGGAGTTGGCAGCCAGCAGCTTGTACAAATCGAGAAGAAAAGGCACAGACTGCCCAGCCAAGAGGGACAGGGCTTGACGGGACTGGCAGCCTGGCACGAGTTGACAGACACTGGCGGGGCCCAGAACATGGAAGTTCAGACGGACCAGACAACAGCCAGACACCAGCCAGACATTTCTTAGTCGTACCTAGGGAGGCAGAAGCTCGGCGGGACGCCTCTCACCACCTCACCTCACCTCAGCACCCGTCACTTTGAGGCTCCAGCTCTTTCCTCAAGGTCCCACATCCTGCAGCTGCTGAAACCAGCAAGCGACATTCGACGGTTCCCGTTGCTCTGGGTGGCCCCAGCCCTGACAGCCCTGACAGCCAGGTTGTCGTTGTTGCTTCTGCTGCTGCGACGACAGCAGACAGACGGACAAGACACCCCCGGATCACGGCGACATTCTGGCCCCCACAAATCCCAAATCCCAAATCCCAAATCTCGAAAATCACCACCAGCACACCCGCAGATGGGGGCTTGGCCCGATACCTCGGCTGATGCTGCTGTGCAGTATCTATCTGCACCACCGCCCATATCATGTACGGAGTGCGCACGATCGATCCCTCGGGTTTCGGTTGGCCTGACGGGGACAACAGCTCGCCGGGCTGGGGCGGGGGCAACAAACAGCACATGGGGCCGGCCAGGTCGGGTCACCCATCACTCGTGACAGCTTCGGGCTGGTCCATCCAAAGTTGATCACTCCGTACATGATGCAGGCGTGTGCATTCATTACACAATACCTACCTACCTAGGTACTTGAGTAGTATCCA